>NC_142597.1:5007000-5632250 GCF_965207765.1 Zootoca vivipara | reverse complement strand
TTGCAGTGTTGTACAGTACAGGGAAATCTGTTCCTAAATACCTGTGGTCTTCTGTCAAAGTCATTCCTAGCTGTAAATCACTGTGGGAAAATGTATGGGGCAGAATTGTATTTATGGCAGCAATAAAAACTGGAACTTAGTTCCAGCACTTCTCAGGTTGGCACTGTTGCCATTATAAGAGAACAAGGAAGACAATCGTTGTGTGTTCCAGCACTTCTTTTTCTAGAAAAATAGCACAGAGTTTGTACCTTAGACGTGGGCTGAGTGCCCCGTTTGCCATCGTTACTCTTCTTGATGTTCCAATTAATCCTTTTTGAGCTGAATCTCAGTCTTGGGTCATGCATGAACCCACCTGCACTTCATATGCTATTCTAAAGATCTCCCCACAAAGGACACAATCAAAAGACTAATCTGGTTCTTTTGTCAGTATACACACGCAGTGCAACTTCTAACTCTTCACTACCACACAGATCCACAGTTTGCATATGGTGGAGGAAAACACTGCTTTGCAAGCTGTGCAAGCTTTTGGGAGGCAGAGATGCAAGAGGGCATCAGAGGAGGGAGGGAGGGAGGGAGGGAAAGAAAGAGGGTTAGAGGCCAGTGTTGGCCACAGCACCCCTCACCATCATTCAAGGCACCCCAGGGGGCCACGGCACACTGGTTGAAAACCACTGAGATACACAATTGGAAGTTTATTCCTTTATTGGCAAAGCACTTGACTACATCAGTTCCTAAGGTGCAAGAATTACATGCACTGCTCCTGCTAAATAGCTAGCTAGGCATCTTTTTTGTTTTTTGACTTGTGCTCTGACCCAGGCAGTTGGACCAACAGCTCCATCAGCACATTTAAACCCTCCCTTCTGGCATAGTGTGCACAGGAAACTGGCAACTTCTCCTGTGTAGCTCCTGCCATGTTAAACCCCTCCTCATCTTTGGAGACAGTGGAGTAGGGGGTGGAGGAGATTCTAATGGCCAGACTCTGTCTCTTCCCCCTCTGCACCTTTGTGCAACTCTACCCCTGCCTCCCCTTCTCCTATCTCTGACTGCCCAGACTCTTCCTCTTCCTTCTGCCTCATGGGTGGCAACAAACCCCACAATTTACTGGCCCCTTCCCCTGCACCAGGGCCCCCAAACTAAGGCCCGGGAGCCGGATGCGGCCCAATCGCCTTTGAAATCCGGCCATGTGGACGGTCCGGGAATCAGCATGTTTTTACATGAGTAGAATATGTCCTTTTATTTAAAATGCATCTCTGGGTTATTTGTGGGGCATAGGAATTCATTCATGTCTGAGGCACAGTGGACCGGCCCCCTGCTGAAAAAGTTTGCTGACCCCTGCCCTGCACCATCATCCCATCCCCCACCCCCTGTCTCCACTGCCCACCCTTCAGACCCCTGCCCGTCCCTGATACTGCAGCACAACCGGGGGGGGGGGAGAGAGAGAGACCCTTTCGCTTTCACCTTTTCATAGCCAGAATTCACCTTAAACCATTTGTTTTCAACCAGGGTTCCATGGCACCCTGGGGTGACTTGAGGAATGTTCGGGGGAGCCAGGGGCGGGGTGGGGGCTCCTTTCATTAACTTGCAGCCCATATCTTCCTGCATCATCTCTATCTCCTTCCTCTGAGGAACATTCAGAGGAACCGGTAGCTTTAACTTGCTGCTCATTATCTTCCTGAAATAAAACAGTGGCAAAAAGTAAGGAAACACTTTTGCATGACTGTTTGTCTTCTTAAAATCTTTCTCCCCCTCACACACACACAAAGAAAAATCTCCCCCAGCTTCAGTAACTAACAGTTCCTTAGTTTTAGACACGGGGCATAAGAAATGCAAGAAAATAGCAACAGTAGCTTGTTGGCATGTGTGCCTGAATGTATGTGTACTCTGTAAGGAGGGATTTAAAAATAACCCCGAAAGTGAGGAGTGTCTGCTGTGTTTCTCCTTCTACCCCCAACATCCCTCCCCCCTCTTTTCCTCTCCCTCTCCCTCCAGGCAACCCCCTCCCCTCCTCCTTAACAGTCACCCAGTTTTATGGGGACAGGAAGAATGCTGCAGGAAAGGACCATGTCTGCAGACCAGGACGTCCCAAATGGTGTGACCAAATGATCCCTACCTAATGAGCATGTGGTTGCATTAATTGGAACTCTGCAGTGTTTCTTCCTCCTCATTCCATTGCCTTGCCATTTTAACTCATCTCTACACGAGACGAGGCCTGATTGTTGAACAAGCCACTGCTAATCACAGCTTCTGTGTAATGTATTTGCAGAGGAATCAAGGGATGCCACTAAATTGGCACTTTATTATCAGGAGGCACGTGGAAATCTTACAACTGTCAGCTCAGAGCAGTAAACACACCCACACACCCCTTAGCTGCAGAATAATAATAATAATAATAATAATAATAATAATAATAATAATAATAATAATAAAAACACCAAAATCTTCCACTTTTATGGAAAGAGGGCAACTCCCAGGAAATGAAGCAAATTAGAAAGCAGATGTACCAAAAGAAAAAAAGGGGGGGCTGCTTTAGTTTTTAATAAGAGCCAGTTGAACCATGTGGAAGTCTCTTAATGAGTCTTTTAACTCTGCGGTTGGGATCAAAAGCACAACTTTGCTGAAGGACAGAGTGGCCACATCTACTTTATGAAGGACAGTCCTCTGTTTGAAGGGGTCCTCAGCTTGAAAAGCTGTTTGAGAACTTAAAGAGAACTAATTGAAAGTGCCCAGCCTTGCTTCAGAATGCTAAGAAAACTCACAAAAAACAGGGCAGTTTTGAAAGGTTCGGTCTGCCACCTGGAGTGAAAATGGGATCCAATTGTATTGAAATGTAGACAACTATCATCAAACAAAATTTGGTTATGCTTTCAGTGAAATAGTTAAATATGCTATGATCGATTGGGCTAGGGATATGTACATAACATAGAATTAGAATCATGGGGAAAGTTGTAGAAATCCAGGTTGAAATTCACAGCATGTTATACCGTACCTTGAGGGAGAATTTTAAAAAAATGATATATAGATGGTTCCTAACATCTAATAAATAAACCCAAATGTATAAATCAACACCAGACCTTTGTTGGAAATGTAAAGTAGTAGAAGGCTCATTTTGTAGTGGGCGTGCAAAGTTGCTAAGGACTTTTGGGAGATGAAAAGGTTATTTCACTTTCCCAAAAGGACCAGAAGCTTTTTAGTAGGGATAACTGGAGGAGATACCAAAAAAACCCCCAAAACAGATAAACCTATTTCTTTACATAACAATGGCAGCACAAATATCACACGCACAAAAATGGCATAATGAGTTGGTACCTACTAAAGAAGAATGACAGCTGATATTGATACAATATGCAGAATTGGCAAATTTGCCGTGTAAAACGTGAGATCAGAAAGAGACTGATTTTAAATTGTAAATATATAAATCTTAGTATTTTTCTTGTTTCTAGTAGACAGTACCCAGCACTTTCCAGGAATTCTAAGAAACAAGATTTATATATTTACAATTTAATTATTTCCAGCTTCTTAAAGACAAAATGTATTTTCATTAGAGCTGTGCACAGTCCCTACCACCTGACCTGGGAAGTATCACCCCATCCAGCCCTGTCTCTGGTCCTGAATGAGTTCATGGGGCAGGACTAATGTGTAGTTAGGATTTTAAAACCTAGAGACATTAGAGAACAAGACTGGGGTGCTCCCCCTCTCCCCAAGAATTGCCCCTTCTGATCAACATAATTAAGGCCCAGAATCTCACACCAGCTTAACCTAAAGGGGACAGACACAGAAAGGTTTCCAGGTGCTTTATTTTTCATGTTACAAGCATAGGTTGCTTCATTACACATCATATACAATATAAGCACATTGGCTGAACCCTGTTCGGTGTGTGTGTGTGTGTGTGAGAGAGAGAGAGAGAGAGACTCTAGATGGAGGGTGATGACAGTCTATTTCCACAGGGCTGCAATCTAGCCTTCCTTTTTTCCAAAGTGAAGACAATTCCTCTGGAGCACTGATGAGTCCCAGAAAATTGAACCTCCTTTTGCTGCAGTTCTGGCTCTCATCTCTCCAAAGCATTTGTCAGAGCTTCATCACCTTTGAGCATCTATTTATAAAGTTCACTTTCTTCTCCTTCTTTTCCAGACTTTGCATCTGTCTGGCATTGTGTGATACGCTGCGAAGCATTCATGTGTGTTTAAGTAGTAGCAAACCCCCTTAGCAGTGAAACCAGTAATTAACTTGGCGGCAAACATATGGATGTGGAAGAATCCTTGCACAGAGAATAATTTAATGTTGTCCCTTGTCACTCCTTGGGAATTAATTGCTAAGAGTAGCTTCTGCTGATGCGCTTGAAGACCATGGGTAGAAATGACCCGTGAGTAACAAACAAACTTCACAGGCATAATTGGGCTGGGGGTAAGTGAGGATATTGTCCATCAATATAGGAAATATTTCTATCCTTGACATCAGTTAGAACTGAGCCATCATAGTCATCAAGTAAGAGAGACAAGTTAAATGTGGGCAGATTGTATATTGTAAAGAGCAATTCTTCAAATATTATGGTTCCAGGCCATTTAAAGGCTCTGAAGGTTGAAACCCTTTTAACTGGGTCTAGAGTGAAAGTGGCAGCCAATCAAGCTGAGCTAATATCACTGTTGTGTGTCCCCCCGTTGCAGCTTCCAGTTAGATTTTCAAGACATTTGAATGGAAGACATTTCTTTGAGAGGTTTACTTCTCCCCCTGGCCTGGGGAGATGGGGAATCAGCAAAAATGATATCCCTATTTGTTCTGTTGATGGAAGCCTGTGCAGGATCAGAGAGCCTTTTAGCAGCTCAAGGGTCATCCCTGGATGGAATCCTTGGGAGACACTTTCTTTTCACTGGAGGCTGTTCCATTTAGGCGAATAAGGCACTGCCCCCCCCCAACTTGACTTCAGCCAGTCTCCAGGCCACCTGCCCTGCCTTCTTACTTACAAAGTCCAGGAGGTAGCACCAGCCAGTCAGCTTCTCCCACCTTAGTGTTGCCCCTTGTACAGCTCGGCAGGGAGAAGGATGGGACAAAGCTAGAATTAGCTGGATGCCTGTAATTGGCTTGGTTGGCCGGCCTGCCCCCATCCCTACCTACCCCAATGGGCATCGGTTACCACTTATTTTGCTACCTTGCTGTTCTTAGCCTTTGAGATGGGCAAGTTAAAATGAAAGGAAGGGAAGAGAAGAAATGTCTAAAATCGGCATTACAATGCAGCTATACTACCATCCTCACTGCCCCATACATGTTACCATTTAGTATATTTGTTTTATCATGTGATAAACTCGCCAACTCATAAAAGAGAAAGCTGGACACATTAAAAAATGAAGAAGTTAAAGAAAATGTGTGGTGGCACAATTTGCATGTTTTTAATACTGTTTTATTTGTGTGTGTTTTCATTGAGCACATGCTTCTTGCTCTCTCCCCTGCACCCAAAAAGAATGGGAGATCTGTCATCACTATTTTTAACAGACTTTGGCAGCATATCAGGATTCCACTTAAAGTTTGCCAGAAGTCACAGCAAAGTTGAATTACTGGGTGGTGGGTTTTTTCTCCTTCACCAACAGCTATGAGAGTCTTAATAGATTGTTCCTTGCAAAACATCTGAGCAAAACTAAACTTGAAACAAAGGAGAAGTAGTGAAGTTAACACTGGGGTGCCGTCTTTTTAATCTCCCTACAATTCCAACGTCCTGTCTTTTTTTCCCCCTCACCCTACCTTTTCTCATGAAAATTCAAGTCCACATTGGTAGATGATATTAGAGACACACACCTGCAAAACAGATGTTTTATTTTATTTTATTTTATTTATCAACAATTTTGGGCAATTGACATATTCTCAAGGCTTAGAAACCTCATGAAGCTTACTCAGAGCTGTACACAAGCCTGCTGCATCCTGATATATGATCTCAGCTTGACTGACATTTCTGTCCTTTAAATTGACATTTGGGCTAATTTAAACCATGAGCTAGAGTCGTCTTGACCAGAGTTTGCTTCCTCCATAGCTACAAGGGTGATCAGTTTAGCCATACACACAGATTCATGCCAAAAACTGACCTAACACCATGCATACAGGAGACTCCCAATTTTCACAGTCAACCTGCAATTCGTGAATAGTGACTAGAATGATGGTGGCAGGAAGGGGATGGAGAGACCAAGCTTATTCCTGCTGACCCTTACAATAGGGAGTTTATTCTACAAAAAAGGGTGGTTGATTTGAGACTCTCCAGATGTTGTTGAACTCCAGCTGCCATCAGCCCCAGCCAGCATGCCCAATAGCCAGGGATAATGGAAACTACATCCAACAATATCAGCAGGGCTAGATTGGTGATCAGATTCAGCTGCCAACACCTGTAGTGCTGACAGCCTTCTGAACAAAATAAGTGGGCAGAAATGGCATACTTGAAACATTACGTATAATTTACTGTACTTTACTACGGCTAGGTAAAAGTCAGAGTTCAAGACTGAGAACCAAGTTAAAAATGGCAGATTAAGTTAAAAAATCAAAATGTAAACACCCCCCTTTTTCTTTGAGGTTAAAAATGCAAAATCAAAATGGTGCTTCAAATTAAGGTTTGAAGGAATAAAGTAAAAGTTGAAAGTTAAAAGTTAAAAGGTTAATTTTTTTGGAGGTAGAGTTTAATAAGCTAGTGTGAGGTTCTCTCTAGTTCTAGGTCCTGGTATACTCAGCTGAAAGTTAACACAGCTCTCTCCCACCTCCTCAAATTGGCAGAGAGGGTGGGAGGGGAAGGGGGGCGAGTATTTAGATAAAATAAAATGATAACAAAACAAAAAATAAAAGGGGGAGTAGTAACAATCTTTAAAAATTAGAGGGAGGGGGAAATCCCTTTTTTTTAAAAAAAATCTTTATTTTGATATTTAAAAAATATAACATAACATAACATAACATAAGCATAATATCCAATAGCACAGAAAAAAGCCAAAAACAAAGTCAGAAAAAAACAGAAAAAAAGAAAGAAAGAAACACAAAAAGCAAAAATAATATGATCTGAAAATTCCCTATAATTATCTTTCCTTTCTTGCAAGAGGTATGAATGCCATCCATATAAATTTCTAAAACCTTCTAATTCTAATAATTCTTTATCCTCTAATATGATCCATTCTCTAATCCAACATAAATTTGCTGCTGCATAATATATTTTTAGATCTGGTACCCCCCCATCCCCCTCTTTCCTTACAATCTGTTAGCAATCTAAATTGGATTCTCGCTTTTTTGTTTCCCCAAATAAATTTACTTAATTCCCTTCTCTACATTTCAAATACTTCATTTTTCCCTATAATTGGCAACATCTGGAATAAGAATAAAAATCTTGGTAATATTGACATTTTTATAGCTGCTATCCTTCCCATCATTGACAGGTTTAGGCTCTCCCATTTTTCTAAATCTTTTTTGATTTGGTTCCACACTTTTATATAATTATTTTCAAATAAATTTATATTTTTCATGGTTACTACCACCCCCAAATATTTTATACTCCTTACTATTTCCCAACCTGCTTCTACCTCTAACTCTTCCATCTCATTTTTCCTTAAATTTTTGATCATCATTTTGGTTTTTTCTATATTTATTTTGAAACCCGCTACCTCCCCATACTCTTTCAATTTATTTTTGAGATTAATTATCGAATTTCTTGGATCCTCTAATATTATTATTATATCATCTGCAAAGGCTCTGCATTTAAACATACTATTTTTAACCGATAAACCTTTGATATCCTTCTCTCTCTTAATATCATTTAATAAGCACTCAATTGACAAAATAAATAAGAGGGGTGACAATGGGTATCCCTGCCGTGTTCCTTTCTTAATTTCAAATTCCTCTGAAGTCTGAAATCTCCCCATTGATAATCAATTTTGCTGACTGTTCCCTATAGATCACATTTATTCCTTTTTAAATAGAGAAAAGGGGAGGCAAGATGGCAATTGCCATGGCCTTGCAGAGCTGTGAGGGACCACCAACACCAACTGCATGGTTTGGCTGGTCCCCACGCCACCGACACCAGTGCTGCAACCGCCACTGCCACAACAAACAGGGAAGAGCCCAATGCAAGAACCGAAGAGGCTGCTGGGACCCCGCCCCCTTCCCCAAGAATCTCAGCCCCAGATCACACCAGCGTGGAACTACAGTGTACCTATGAGCTCTGTGAGGAACTTCTTCCTTTTGTCTGTCCTGAATCTTCTACCACTCAACATCAGCTTTCTACCTGGCTCATCTTATTTGCTGTTGGGGCCATGGGGAAGATCAGGGATTTCTAAAAGCTAGTCAGGGACCCAGGCAGCTGGTGTGGGGACCTCCAGCCTTGGGATAGGAATTTCCTGGTCCAACATTTCTTCAGAGTTATTAGAGGTGCGGAAATCTGTTGGAGGACCCCCCCTGCTTTGTTCCTCAAGTGATTTTGAGATCTGGGCAGGGATCAACCCTGACAGGCTCTAGGACTGTAGCTACTATTCCCAGAGTTCTCTTAGATGGACAATTGATTTATAAACCACTCAAGAAATTGTGAGAGGGATTGGGTTGTGTGTCTCCTAACAACTCTCAGCACCCTTAGCAAACTGCAGCTCCCGGTTCTCTTTGGAGAAAGCCATGTCTGTTTAAAGTAGTGCCATAGTGCTTTAATTGTATGGTGTGGCTGTGGCCTAATTTAGGTCCATTAATTTCAGTGAGCTTACTCTAAGCAGGATTTAGCTGAATGCAACCCATAGTGTGTTCTGGAACACTGGACTCATGGAGATGTAACGCTCCCAATCTTATAACCTTGCTGGCACAACTCAGTTGAGCATGTTGTTGAATGTAGGCAGGAAGGCAAAATTAAGCATGCTGCATAGTGTGAGCGATGATAACAACCCTGGGATGTCAAGCCTAAGAGAACACATCTAAATCTTCGGAGCCTCAGCATTCAATTTTTGTGAGCCAACAGATGGACCCTTGTGCAATGTGGGAAAATGACATGTGTATATATAATTATATTGAAATAATCAAACTCAAACATCCTCAGTGTTAAACAATAAATTCTCAGCAAGAGGTCAGGGTAGGGGGTCTGGCTGAGCTTTTTATAGACCAAGCAGCTGCCCCTAGAAGCCAATGAGATATTAAAATATTTGGACATGATTCAGATGCATCTCTCTCTTTGTGGCCCACAGCATGGAATGAAACCAAGAAATGGCTGTTTACTGTTGAATCTCTGCTGTTGCATAAACAAAGCGCCAAAATATTGCTTCCCTTTGGATTTCACGTTTAAGTCAGCATAGTGGATAGATCTCAGTGATGACAACAAAACAATTTTTTCATCCGAATCAGTGGAAATTGCTGCAACCGGGTTATATTTGGAACAACACAAGCATATGATGAAAGGTGTAAATCTTTTGAAAACTTTTCAAAATATGCTGGGAAATGTTGGGTTATAGCCATGGAGTGCTGGATGGTGGTTGGGAACTGATGGCTCTCCAGGTGGTGTTGTGCTCTGAACCCCCTTCAGCCACTGCCAGGGATGTTGAGAATCATAGTCTAAAAACATCTGAGGAGTCACAGGTCCCCCTTCCCTGCTCTAGATGAATATTACTCTTCCAAAATGAAGACTTTGAGGCAAAATAACAACAGTAACATCATCATAACTGAACTATGTTCCTTCTCACGTATCAGGAAGTAATAGCTTCTAAATGAATGCTCCTAAATTTGGGATTGTGGCAGGCCCTACCATAAGGCACAGTGAGGCAACTACCTCAAGTGGCAGATGCTGGAAAGCAGGTGCAACAGCCCTCTGGCTGTCACTCCTAATCCTCCCAGTTATTTTCCTCCATTGGATGAGAGCCTGTGTATGGTATGTTCGGTTACCAGTATTGGAGTAAGATTCAGTGGTTCAGTCAGTTTCTGTACATGGAATGGTGTGTGTTCCATCTAATCTTTCACCTTTGGGTTGGCTTTGTTTGAGATCAGTCAATAGTGAAGCAATAAGGCACCATTCTCCATTCTGCCTTATAGTCACTCCTTGCAGCGCTGTTTCTCTTCCACTGCAGTTCATCTTCTGCCAAAAACTACAATATTTTTTTCACTGTCCACTGCGGCAAAATTATATAACTTTCGTAAATGATAATAAATATGATAATATTTATCCCTGTAGAGAATATTAAGATCCTAATGACTAATATAAATAATATAAGCACCCACATGATTACTGCTGAACTAACCATACATTTTAAACATTAAACTTGCATGTGTAACTTAACACAATGTGTAACTTAACACAATGTATATCACACAACAGTTTTGTTGTGTTTGCAGGGTGTTCAGTTATGAAAACATACAAATGTGACCGTGTGTAATTACGATGAGACTGCATTGTTCATACTGTCTAAGCGCAGAAGCAAATGTACATCTTCTTCTTTGGCGATCACTCATAGATGAGTAAGATTGTCTTCCATAAACACGGTTTTAACAATGGGTCCCGTAAGTGACTGTGGAGGCCAATTCTGGATCCACACGTCCTTCCACAGTGGGGACAAATTTACATATAGAGTCGGAAATACTTGGAAATGCTGAATTCATGGCACACGTTTGCAAGCCATATTTCAGAACTGTGCATGCATTGAACATGAAACATATATTTCATTAAGAATTATATAAAACATGTGCAAGATAGCCAGGGGCCCTTCTAGACCACTAGGCCATTTTAATTTGTACTGGCTTCCCCCTCCCCTTGTCAGCATTTATTAAATTGTCATTACATTATTCCATCCCATTCATTTCAATGCAAAGGAGGTGCAATGCAAAAGGGTGCCACACATCATTTGTGGACTGCACACAACAGTAATGCTGAATACCTCTTGTATTCACTAGACTGAGTTCTCTTCCAGAGATGGGACAAATAAGTGAACACTGGCAATTTCAGCTGCCATTTCCATTTTCTTCTCCAACATTACTATCAGTCAGTGATCCCCACTGTCAAGCACAGCTCTTTGAAGAGGAGCATCACCTTCCTGAGGGCCTCTGACCACTAAGGCAGAATTTCTGATACGTTACTGGAAACCCACCACTAAGGAAGATGGGAACTTCTCCAAGTCTCAGGCTTGATTCCTCTGACTCATTGAAATCTGATTAGGACCCATATCAAATTAGTCTTTCTCATGCTCTAGAATTTCCCAGTCGGACTGGCAGTTCAAACATTACTCACAGTCAGGCCACAGGGCTGACCTTAATTTCACAGGAGTTCGTCAACTCTGCGCAAGAAAACAGCCTTTTCATTCCCCTTTGGATTCACAAAGCGCCCAGATGTCAAGGCCAGATTATACCATTAAAAGAACTAAGTGAGAAATGTTTTTCAGAAATCTGCTACTCCAGGCTGCAGATTAGTGCATAGGTGTAAGCGTGCTCAAATGCTCTCTCATGTTGTGGGGTTCCCTGTCCATATACAAATAAAGGTAAAGGGACCCCTGACCATTAGGTCCAGTCGTGACCGACTCTCGGGTTGCGGCGCTCATCTTGCTCTATTGGCCAGGGGAGCCGGCGTACAGCTTCCAGGTCATGTGGCCAGCATGACAAAGCCGCTTCTGGTGAACCAGAGCAGCACACAGAAATGCCGTTTACCTTCCCGCTGTAGCAGTACCTATTTATCTACTTGCACTTTGACGTGCTTTTGAACTGCTAGGTTGGCAGGAGCTGGGACCGCACAACGGGAGCTCACCCCGTCACCGGGATTTGAACCGCCAACCTTCTGATCGGCAAGCCCTAGGCTCTGTGGTTTAACCCACAGCGCCACCCGCGTCCCTCCATATACAAATAGCACATCAGAAAAAACACTTTTGCCTGACATGCTAGCTTTCAATGTACAAGCAGCTATTTGCTCTTTTTATGAAGGGACATCCAAATCTCATGTGCAGCCTGAAATGGTACAGTCCAGGGAAACCTTTACCACTTTGTTCTGCCAGCTTTGGCAGAATACCAAAGAGAACATTTGATTTCATGCGTAGAATTCAGCTACAGTATTTCAAGGACTGATGAATTTGGGCCCTGTCTTTTGGAAATGTTTTGGGAAGGAGGGGAGTTATAATTTCAAAAGTATTATCCTGTTGCTGTAACAATAGCTTTGACTCTGAATTGACATTATTTCACAGAATCATTGAATTGTAGGTTTGGAAGGGGTCACACGAGGGTCATCTAGTCCAACTCCCTGCAATCTTTTTGCCCAACATGGAGCTCAACCCCACAACCCTGAGAGGCATCTCAAGGCAGCCCTGTTTAGGGAAGCTTTTAATGTTTGATGGATTTCTGTATTTTAGAATTTCTGTTTTTTTGGAAGCCGCCCAGAGTGGCTGGGGGAACCCGGCCAGATGGGCGGGGTATAAATAATAAATTATTATTATTATTATTATTAAGAGTCTCACACTCTACCAACTGAGCTATCCTTTTTCTCCTAATGTACAACACAATTTTGCCTAAGTGAAGCTAACATGTAGTCAAATCTGATCCGTTAAGTAGCACTGTGTTATCATTCTCATCCAGGTGTCAGTTGCTAAGTTTGCCCATAGTGATGTCAGCATGTAGCCAAATGTGATTGGTTATGCAATTTCTCTAACTGGGCATCTAACAAAGCCCATATGTTGCTCCCAGGGTGGACGGAGCCTTTAGGTAGTATATAAACATTGGCATACAGTATTTTAAACCCATTTTCACTGGCCAGCTGAACCACCTGGAACTATGGGGAGAAAGATACAATTTCCTCTGCCCTCACATTTAGACTTGTCAAGACGGTATCGTTGATTCTCTTGCCCCTCCCTTATTATTCTCCCCACCTTATTATTCCTTTTTATATGTAAGTGTGTATTTGCTGCTTTGTTGATTTTAAATAATAAAAACTATTTAGAATAGACTTGTCAAGACGCACAGAGCCAATCGACCCCTTCTTCTTCCCTTGCTATTAATTCTAATAGCTGACTGGGCGTAGATAGCATATCCTTCCACCCAAGTCTCCTTAAGCATGAAACTGCTTAAGATATTCTACAAAGCCACTATCCATCGCTTTGTATGAGTCATAAACCCTTCGCTTTTCTTATTGTCCCTTCTTGCCAAATTCCATGTGGGGATATTGCGATCTTTCTGGTGTCTGCTAAGTCAATACTGGGAGCTCTCTGGCGGTATCCCCATAGTGCCAGCATCACTATGCCTGTCCATGTCACCAGCTTCACATCTTGAGAATACCAAGTTTTTAGCTGCGAATCTATTATGGTATCGGGCAGGTGTCAGTTCCCCTTCCCTAGATGAAAACCTCCTGTGCTCTGTGGATTTCTAAGGTCATGTCTGTGTGTTATTTGAGAAGGTGACAAATGCTGGAATCTCAGCTCTCCATTGCCCCCTCCCTCTGCTGCTTTGACTTCCATTCGGTGTTGGGGGCCTTCTGTTCCTCTGTCTGTTCCCAAGCTCTCTTTGGTGCCCTTTCAGCTCAAAAAGGAGATCTCTATTTGCCAACAAATATATTAAGGACCAGAATCTTGAGACTCAAAATCATGAAAAATCAGCTCAGTGCTGCCTCACTGCCTGTATACATCCACCCAATTACAACAGAGGTCATTATATAATTTCAGATGTGTCCACAGAATATCTTGAATGTCCTGGATTATTTCAATCTCAGATCTCAGTGCTCCTCTAGAGTTTTGAGCTGACCAATTGTGTATCATGACTTTGACTTTTGGCCTCAAATTCTGGGCAGCGTCGTGGTGTTCTGGGTGGGGCCCCTTGAGATTTGAGTCCTTGGGAGTAGTTTCTATATCAACCTGTGAACATTGAGTTGCAACCCACTCCCCCTCTGTCTCTGGCAGAATCTCTCCATGGTGGAAGGAGGGGCTGACTGACTGCCAGGGGAAGTGCTCTATCACGTTTGGCACACCATGGCACTGGGATGGGCCAACTGAGCTTCCCTGTCTTAGCCTCTCCTCCAATTCACTGCTAGGCTCCAATAATTCATCTACTAACAACAGCCTGGGATCAGAGGGGGTCAAATCCAAGCTATTAAATGAGTCCAAGATATTAGATGTGTTATCCAGGGCCAGAGGTGCTGATTTGGACCCCAGACTCAAGACATCTATACATGCATGTGCCCCAGCACCACAGAGGTGACCGGGTGCTTTATGAGAGGGGTTGGGGGTGGAGAGTAGGGTCGGATAAAACTGCCCATCACTTCTGATTTGTGGTGCTATTTGCAGGAAACGAGCAAGCTCTCAAGGGTGCAAACAGAAGGCACTTTCTTCTTCACTGCTCGGACTGGAGTATATTCTTATCTGTGCTTTTAGGGAGCCAGGAATGAGGAGCAGGGAAAAAGGAGGCTCTGGCAATGTTAGTGTGAGCTCCCTCCATCCCGTTGCTCCCACAGTCTCTGCCTCACCTGCCTTTCTGGCTGCCAAAGTTGCCAGAGTTCCCCCACGCCAACAAGCAGTTTACATGTGTTTCAGAGCCGGAACATGCAGGTCCCTGTCCTTTCCACCACCCCAGCTGCTGAGGTCTCTGTGCCATCCCAATGCTTACAACATTTATCTTACATTGCCCATTCATGGCAAGGTGGAGGAGGCCAGGAGACAGCATAAGTGCTGCAGTTCTGCAGAGCTGAGTGGGGCAGTTTGCATCCCCATATCCTCTTGAGATCTACACCCAAGAGAAGATGGAACCTGCCACAACAACCTGCTCAGGGTGCCACAAACGTTTAAATGCAGTCTTGGTAGCTATATGTTGGCTATGACCGGTTGGCTATGACTTGTCATATACCCAAACTATATTGTAGCATAATGATATCTTCCTGTTTATTGCTTGCACCCTAATTGGCCAGTATCAGCCAAGCAAATAATCTTGGAAGATGAAAACACTATGTGAGGAATAAGAATTGTAGCAGATTGGAAAACAATGGCAACAAACAACCCTGCATTAGTTGCCTAAAAAATAAAATAGGAGAACATTTGGTACAGCTCAGTTCTGCATCTGTTTTAACCCAAAGGTGCATTCTTTGTTGAAAGATGCACAGTGTTCAAAATGCTTTTCAACCTCTGCAAAGGCACAATAAAAAAGAATGGGGTTGTATCCCATGCTAATCCTACTCCGAGTAGACCAACTGAAAATAATTGACATGGCTGGTTTATTATCATTAATTTTAATGGGTCTACTCTGAGTAGAACTTAGTTGTTTAACCCTATAATTTGTAGGCCTCTCTGGCACTGTGTATGCATACATTCCCATTCATTTGCTTGCTATGTGGCTGGTTGAACTCTACAGTTATTAAGGGTGGAAGAGGCTGCTTGCTCATTCTTGCATTGTGAGCACTCTGAACAAACATTTCTCACTGAAGTTATTTTACTTCTAACTATGACTCGTCTGTGCCTGGCTTTAGCTGCAGAAAACGGAAGTCTGTTTTGGCTTTAAGCCACTTTGCTCTTCCCATTTTAATTACTTTGGTGGGAGAAAAGCTCGCAATTCAATCACAGCTAAAATTACAAACTGCCTTGGAGCGCTAACAGCAGAGTCAGGCAGAGTCAATGGCAATGCTACAGCAGTGTGGAAAGAGGGGGGGAGGCATAGCTCAGTGGGATACTGCATGCTTTGCACAGAGAAGGTCCTATGTTTGATCCCAGTGATTTCCACCTCAAAGGCTTCCAGGCAGCAGAGCTTGAAAAGGTTTCTGCTTCCTATCTTGGAACGGATGACTAGTACAAAGTAAACAAAATATACAAGGTGGACAGATATGCAGCTCAACGCAGGTGAGCTAGTGGGAAAAGAAACAGATCACAGGGGCTGTTGATGGTGATACCTTCCCCCCTGCTAGGATGTGGGGTTTTGGCAGGTGCCCAGCCATGCCTACCTCTGAGCACCTTCTTTTTCAGCCTGAGGGCAGCATTCCCTCATGGGGGACTTTCTGGGAGCCCCATGTCAGTGGTTGGCAGGGCTAGAGCAATAGCAGGCAGATCAATGGATGTGACTCTCACCTATAGTAGGCTGTGTTCCATGCAAAAAGGCACAGGTTTCTGCACACACACATCCTTCCGCAGAATGTGGACAGGGTTCTGTCTTGGGCCCAGTCTTATTCAACATCTTTAAAAACAACTTGGATGATGGACTTGAGGGCATCCTGAGCAAGTTTGCAGATGACACCAAATTGGGAGGGGTGGCTAATACCCCAGGATCACACTTCAAAATGACCTTAACAGATTAGACAACTGGGCCAAAGCAAACAAGATGAATTTTAACAAGGAGAAATGTAAAGTACTACACTTGGGCAAAAAATAATAATATGAAAGGCACAAATGCAGGATGGGAGACACCTGGCTTGAGAGCAGTACATGTGAAAAGGATCTAGGTGTCTTGTTAGACCACAAACTTGACATGAGTCAACAGTGTGATGCAGCAGCTTAAAAAGCCAATGCAATTCTGGGCTGCATCAATAGGAGTATAGCATCTAGATCTAGGGAAGTAATAGTACCACTGTATTCTGCTCTGGTCAGACCTCACCTGGAGTACTGTGTCCAGTTCTGGGCACCACAGTTCAAGAAGGATACTGACGAGCTGGAACGTGTCCAGAAGAGGGCAACCAAAATGGTCAAAGGCCTGGAAACGATCCCTTATGAGGAATGGCTTAGGAAGCTGGGTATGTTTAGCCTGGAGAAGAGAAGGTTAAGGGGTGATATGATAGCCATGTTCAAACATATGAAAGGATGTCATATGGAGGAGGGAGAAAGATTGTTTTCTGCTGCTCCAGAGAAGCGGACACGGAGCAATGGATTCAAACTTCAAGAAAGAAGATTCCACCTAAACATTAGGAAGAACTTCCTGACAGTAAGAGCTGTTTAGCAGTGGAATTTGCTGCCAAGGAGTGTGGTGGAGTCTCCTTCTTTGGAGGTCTTTAAGCAGAGGCTTGACAGGCATATGTCAGGAATGCTTTGATGGTGTTTCCTGCTTGGCAGGGGGTTGGACTGGATGGCCCTTGTAGTCTCTTCCAGCTCTATGATTCTATGAAAATGGAAAAATTCTTTTGTTGTTGTTGTTTGTTGTTTTGTTGTTGTTTGTTGTTGTGTTCATTGTTTTTGTTTTCAAGATTGTCAGGGAAATCAGGTGGCAATTTTTGGCATACTGTGGTTCTCCTTCGCACAGAGAGATTGCATTAAACTGAGTTGTGGGAACGTTGTGTTTGCATGCTAGCTCCTGTGCCTTCATTTGAAACATCTCATATGATACACTGCCGCCGTTGTTTCGCATTGCATTCACATACCCAAACAGTTTCATTGATTTGTGGAAACTTGCCAGTTCTAGAAAGGTTTATGTTTTTTAGCTTGTCTTTCACTTCCTGCCAGTCTCACACCAATGTTTCACTCACTGAAAATTGCCTTTCTGCAGCTCTGTTTCCGTGCTGTTCAGCGAAACTGATCACTTCCAGCTTGAAGCCCACAGAAAACTTTTTATATTTACCCATAATCACAAACAAAGCAGAATCAGAATCAGAATGCTGGTTCTGTAAGAATGAGAAAGAAATGTTCCACGTGTTAATGTATCAGTGTACAGCTATTGCGGGAAGATGCAAGTCTCACGTGCTTTGCTTGTGAGAGCCAAGTCTCTTGTGCCTCACTCATAGCAGCTTCGCTTGCCCACCCGCTCCCCTTGAGCCTTCGGCTGAGAATGCCCTGTGACTGTTATGAGGTGAATGCTTTGGGACCGATTTTAGGGACTGAAAAAAGGGGTGTGACTATTATGCAGAGAAATACAGCAAAATAAATTTAAACCGGTTGATCATGGAAATCTCCAGGGAATTGGAAAGATGGGCATCACTTAAACTTACTATTTGGTGTAAGGTCAATATGCTTACCGCTTCATGGTTCACTGCCTTGTCGTGGCGAAGGGGCTGGAGTAACTCCAAGAAGCTATGAGCTATGCCGTGCAGGGCCACCCAAGATGGACAGGTCATAGCTGGGAGTTTAGACTAAATGTGATCCACCTGGAGAAGGAACTGGCAAGCCACTCCAGTATTTTCCCAAGAAAACTCCATGGACATAAAAAAGGAGAAGCTTTGAGAACAAAGTGAAAGTTTCCAAGGCATGCTCTGGTTCATGGGATCACAGAGAGTCTTGGTAGACCACAAACTTGACATGAGTCAGCAGTGTGATGCAGCAGCTAAAAAAGCCAATGCAATTCTGGGCTGCATCAATAGGAGTATAGCATCTAGATCAAGGGAAGTAATAGTACCACTGTATTCTGCTCTGGTCAGACCTCACCTGGAGTACTGTGTCCAGTTCTGGGCACCACAGTTCAAGAAGGATACTGACAAACTGGAACGTGTCCAGAAGAGGGCAACCAAAATGGTCAAAGGCCTGGAAACAATGCCTTATGAGGAACGGCTTAGGGAACTGGGTATGTTTAGCCTGGAGAAGAGGAGGTTAAGGGGTAATATGATAGCCATGTTCAAATATATAAAAGGATGTCATATGGAGGAGGGTGAAAGGTTGTTTTCTGCTGCTCCAGAGAAGCGGACACGGAGCAATGGATTCAAGCTACAAGAAAGAAGATTCCACCTAAACATTTCGGCAGTGGAATTTGCTACCAAGGAGTGTGGTGGAGTCTCCTCCTTTGGAGGTCTTTAAGCAGAGGCTTGACAGCCATCTGTCAGGAATGCTTTGATGGTGTTTCCTGCTTGGCAGGGGGTTGGACTGGATGGCCCTTGTGGTCTCTTCCAACTCTATCATTCTATGATTCCATCTTCCATCCAGGCAAGCATGAGGCATTATCACAGTTGAAGGATACAACTGGGCCCTCAATAATTATTTTTGTGCCCTCCAAATTTGCCATTTTGGGGGGGGGGGAGTTTGTTTTAATAGACTGCTCCTATGGGTCCTCTGCTGTAATGCCAGGATGCCAAAAGCTGTGTGTGAGAGAGTGCTAGCCAACCAAACCCCAGATGACATTTTAAAAAATAATAATAATAAAAGGTCATACCCATTATTACTATTTGGCCACACCCACTTTATACTTGTCCCATGCTCAGTTTGACATGCAAACCCTGGTAGGTTGACCAGGAATTAATGTAGCCCTTTGCCTGAAAAAGGTTAGCCGCACCTGCTTTAAACCACCTTGGACCAGTCAGCAGCTCTTTCAGATATGTAAAAGGTTCTCCATGAGGCCATCCTAAATGGCAGACAAATGAATGGGAGGTGCTTTACGCACCCCCTATACTGAGTTCACTCCCTTGACCCTGTAGTGTACCATTTGAGGGCATAATTATGCCATGTGCTTTCCTGCCCCCACCAATGGCAGCCAGAGATGAGGAAACCCATGATGTGTTGAGTGCAGGCATTGTGAGAGCTGGGGGAGAAGGCATGAAGCTGGGATGTACTATGTCTGCTGCATTCCCTCCTGGAAAGAGATGGATTTTACCACAGTTATCCATGCTCTGGCACCATCACTCCCCCCCCCCCCAGGTGCATAAGAAAGAAGGAAACTGCCTTATCAGTTTCAGATTATGGGTCCGTCTCTCTCAGTATTGTGTACACTGACTGAAACCAGCTCTCTAGGATTTCAAACAGTGAACTCTGCCATCCCTTTCTGGAGATTGAGCACTAGACCTTCTGCATTCAAAGCAGATGATCTACAACTGAGTTATTGCATGTTCTGTTCTTTGGAGCCTTTGATGGGCTGTTTATGATCGTCAGTTTGTTTAAATTATCTGATTTTAATAGCTTTTTTATTTGCATTGTTTGTCTTTTTCAGCTGCCAGGTTAGTGAATATGTATGTGATTTCCACTGTTTGTTCATTAGTGCATTTAAATTTCATTCTAGTTTTAATCATTTGATTGTAAGCCACCTTAAGGCTATTTTTATTTATTCCTGTGAACAGTTCTATTCCGCAAGGCATGAGAGGGAGGGCAAGAAGTAATTGAAGAAATGAGTAACTAAGTAAATAATGCATGGACCTGCCTTATAAAACTTTGACTGATCCAGAATACATCAGCTAGATTAAGCACTCAGACTCACCAGAAATTTATTTGAGGAAGACAAGAACTGTAACTCAGTGGAAAAGAATTTGCTTTCCATGCAGAAGGTCTCAGGTTCAGTCCCTGGCCTCTGCAGGTAGCCCAGGAATGTTCTCTGTCTGAACCCTTGGGAGCAGATGCCAATCAGTCAAACCATGTTTTAGTGTAGATGTGCAAGTGTGCGGCCTCTTAGGAAGGAGATCACAGCTGCTTCACTGCTCCTTAGCTGTTCTGCTACTGCACCATGCTGAGCTAAGCCATAGCTAAATTAGAACATCATATGAACATTGGCTCATGGTTTACCTTTTTCCAGACTTAACCACCAGCTGTAACCAAGATTTGTGGATTGAGTCTCTGTGAAATGCAGGTGCCTAGTACCAGCAATGTCATATCCTCCAACATTCCTCATTCCTCCCATTTCATCTGAGTAATGTTGGAGGGTATGCTGCCCCTTTGCCATATGTGTTTCTGCACCCCCCCAGTAGTTCTTAATCCCCCCAGCTGACCTTCATTGCCCCCCACTTGTTTGGTGCCCCTCAGCCACCACACAGAACATTTCCTACCAGAGGAAGGGTGAGTGCCAACACCACATCAACTGGATGCAGCACATTCATTACTTGAACAGGTACTTCTGAGAGTGGGACGCCTTCCACCCACCCACTCATCCCCTCACAATATGGGATTATGTGATGAGTGGATGGGTATCTGTGTCTGAGTGTGTGTCCATCTCTCTTCTACTCTGCAGCTGCCCCTGTGTTTCTGTGTTTCTGCTGCCTCACCCCATGAGTTATCACTCCCCCTCCCCAACTGAGCCTCCTTGACCCACCATTTTTGTTCCCCACCCCACCCTGCAGAGCATTTTAGTGAGAGAGTAATGCATGGGCTTCAGTCTCCCACAGTGAAATAAACAGGACTTAGAAGCTGAGCTTTAGCCATCTTGTTCTTGTAATTGAATAATGTGGTGCTGGTGGGCACAATCAAAAACTTTATCCCATACAATACAAGAATGGCAGGAGAAATTGGTAGAATACCTAAAAATGGCGAAACTAACGGCAATAGTAAGAAATGTACCCAGGCGTAAAATAGTAGAAGAATGGAAGTATGTACAAGACTATCTGGAAAAAGAAAACATAGAAAGTAATTTAGTAACGTGTTTAGATTAAAGATATAAAAGGAGAGGAGGAATGTATAGTCAATAGAAAAGAATGTAAACAAAGGAATAGAGAGACATAGCAGGTAAAGTGACTAGGAGAAGGGAAGCGTGCTGTAAATAGTAGGAGGGAATTTTTTCTTTGTCTTTGCTTTTTCTATTTATATTTTTGTTTCTTTTTTATCTGTTTTTTCTTTTTCTCATTTTTCTTTATGTAAGCCAATTATTATGATTTTGTACTCTTGTACTTACAAGTTATATTTTGTTGAATGACTGGATTTGAAATATTTATGATTTATATGATTTATTTAATCTTTATGTTGAATGAGTGGATTTGATATATATGATTTATATGATTTAATGATTTTGTAAACATTTTTAAAGATCAATAAAGTATATTTTTAACTTTAAAACAAAACAAAACAAAACAAAAACTTTATCCCCTGCCACCCCTTCTTTCTTAACTTGTTGATAATCAGGAATTGTGCTTCTATTATTTCCAGTAATGGTTCATATATTTTCAATTCCAGGTTCTTTCTTTCCCGAGAGCAAGCCCTCAGAGACCATTTTTAAAATCGCATTTTGGCTGGGATACCTGAACAGCTGCATCAACCCCATCATTTACCCTTGTTCAAGTCAAGAGTTTAAAAAGGCATTCCAAAACGTTCTAAGGGCCCAGTGCCTCCCACCACGGAGGTACTCAGCCAACAAATATTCCCTTAGCTTCAACCTCAATCATGCAAGCAACCACGTCGCCGAAGCACCAAAAGACGTTGTCCGCATCCCTGTCGGCTCCGGAGAAACCTTCTATAAGATTTCCAAATCGGACGGTGTCTGCGAGTGGAAACTCTTCTCGGCCATGCAGAGTGTGTCCACCAAGAGCACAGCCTCAAGGGATAAGGCCAGCTGTGTGACAGCCAAAGTCAAGAGCAAAGGTTTCCTGCAGGTATGCTGCTGTGCAAGAACATCAGGGGAAAACATTGCAAAGGACCAGAGAGTGCCCACCATTAAGATACACACTGTCTCTGTCAGCGATAATGGAGAGGATATTTAGAGGCATCCATCATTCTGGTGGGACCAGAAGAGGTTTACATGCAGTACTTCAATATGGGCAACCTAAGGAGGGGGCTGCTTTTTATGGAGTAGTACAGAATGCCGGCAATGGAATGATGCTAAAGTAGAACAAAGCACGTGAGCTTCGACTGAATCCAAGTTATTGAGGGAATCTCAGGCAAGGTGATTTAAATCCCATTGAAATCTGTGGGGTTCAGAAATGGGACCACTTGAGGCTGGACTTCTTCAAGCGATTCTGCTATTATTTCCTTGCTATTTTCAAGGCTCTGTGGTTCAGTTAGTTTTATTTACAATTGTTTAGCCATTGCATTCTTCACTTGGGGGTGGGGGTGGAGAAAAGTGTTGTGGCGTATCCTACAATAGAAATCTATGAATATCTGTTATTATTTTCAACACAGGAACTTCTTTCTGGCTCTCAGCTTTTATGTTGTGGAGTAACTTCGTACACCTAAAGGGGGAATTTGACAAGGCAGAACCATGAGTTAATTGGAGAAATGTGATGGTCTTTTAACTTGACTCCTTTCTTTTTGTTGATTCCAGTCCTGTGAAACTTTGGACCATATAGCATAAAAGACACCAAAAGGGTAAGGGTGGGGGACTTCAGTCCCAGGAGGAGAAGGCAACCCCCTAGGCCTCTCTAACCAGCCTTTGAGGCTCTTCCAGTGGTACATCCCTTCACCCGGGCCTCTAGTTGGCCCTGCTCCATACATCCCTTAATTGTTTTTGCCAGGCTGGAATATGTCATTGAACTGTGATAATGCCTTTTGCTTGCCTGGATGGAGAGGTCTGGGGACAGGGGACCTCTGCCCTTTATATGGCTGGAATATAGTCTACTGCACAAAGACAAGGCACAGCCATTGCTCCCTCCACTTTTGCCTCTGGCCCTGCCCACTACTGGCATGTGGCCACTGGAAGGTTGTCCATGGAGAAATGCAGCCCCCAAGCTTTCCCACCTTTGCAATAGGGAGTACACAGCTCAGAAATGGCCCTGATTCTGCACTTGGCAACAACAGTTCAGAAGCTTGTGTTCCCTTCATATGGATGGCAGACTTGCTGAGAACTGCTTCTTCATTCCATGTGGTCAAAATGTGGGAGGGGAAACACTACAATCACATAGGCAATGAAATCTTATGGGCGTTTATGATAACAAATCATGACGCTCCCTCCTTCTGGGGTGCTAATCAAGTGGACTAATCCATATGATTAGTTCTGCCCATGTAGTTATAATATTCACTCACAGGACATCATCAAAGAGAAGCAGCTCCCACAATTTGTGGTGATGTGAAGTGGGCCTTATTCCCTCTCCCTCTCATAGGGACCATTTCCTTATCTCAAGAGCATTTGCAAAAATCTCTGTGTATCATTTTGAAGCTTTGCCTTCTCTGTGTTCCTCTTTGTTGCCTGCCTTGTACTGTAGTACATTCGTTTTTTTTGAAGTGCAGGATGTAATGGTGGAAAATATTCAGTAGCAAAAGAATGTATCTTTGTCGTAATAATGATGCCAAGAAACTGCCCTCTGAGTTTGTGGGGCAATTTCCAGCCCCTTCACCAACACCAGCTGCCTTTCCTTCGTACTTTTTGACTCCATCCCGTCCCATGGGCCACACCTGTTCCTTCAATAGCCTACCTCTACAGACTTTAGGTCATTCAATCCCTTTTGCTTCCTTTTGGCATTTCCAACCATTATTGTTGTCATACACACATGTGCAATAGGAAATAATTGGAAACTGTGGAGATTCATATTACAAAGTTGCACTGCAACACTGGAGGCTAGTCCATTAAAGAGAATGGGGCACTTCCCTCAGCCAGCCCCTACCTGCCTGACTTCTTACATACAACCACCCCAAGGGGAGGCCTGTGCTGTTAGGTCCCTCTTTAGTCCCTGCAGACTTCAGCAGGGGGGGGGGGAGATGGAGACAAAACCAGAATTAGTTGGCTCTGCCTTTCACTGCTCTGGCTCCGTGTACTGTTGGCCTCCCTGCCTTCCACCCTACCAGTCCAAATTGGCACTAGCCAGCACAGCACTGCAAGGCAACCTTATCACATGCAGAATTGTGGAGCAGCAGGATTTACTAAGGCACCAATGAACGAGAGGATCAGATCCATGTGATGTGGTTTATTCAATATGGGGATGCTTGTTGAACTATTGATGAGACTAGGGTTTAAGGCAGCCTTTGCCACAAGTCAGCATCCAAAGATTCAATCTTTTTAAATCATGTCTTGTGCTGGAGATTGGAGAACATGGTTATTTGGAGCCATCTCAAGGAAACAGAAGAGAAAATGCATGAAACACTGATTCTGTAAGATTCAGAGCCTGTCCACATTTCTGTTTGTCCTGTGCCTAGAAAACATGAGTCCAGGAGAATTTCCACTTGTCTCATATTTCTAGGTACTGGTCCAAGCAGTTTTCTGTTTGTCTCACTGCATTCCCTGGGAAAACCCATCCTTTACTGCCAAATTGAAGCAAACTTAAATCTACACTAACCTTGATTGACATTTGCTCTGATTCAGGTAGGTAGCTTAGATCAGGTTTGATGGTGTCACAAAGAAGCTTCTATTCCCCCCCCCCCTCCGCCTCCAGGATGCATCTTTACTACAGGGTCGATTTAATTTATGTTTTCCTGCCAAAAAAAAAAATCTGTTCAAACTGGTTTCTTAGATCCTTTCTTGGTCCTGGATTTCATAGAGTACCCTAGGGGAAAGGGATTGAATTTAAACAAGTTCATGTATGCTGTATAACTGTGCCCATAGAGATTTTTTTCAATTGACTTTGGCTAAATTAAATTGCTTTTTGTGGGATTACCAAAATATAAATCAATCCCCTGCAACAAGGATGAAGCAATTTATCTTTCAACTGTTGACGTCAATGAGAGTATTTTACATTAATATATTTTTTAAAAAAAAAACCATGTTCCCTCATTAAACCAGATTACCTGAATTTGGATAATCAGAAACCTAAACAAACAGGAATGAATAGCAGTCGCACAATGCGTAATTCTGAATAACTTTTAATTTGTCCATTGAGCTCTATATAAGCAAGAGCTTCCTACACTAGGTCCAGCATTGGGAAATGTCCCCCATGTCATTGGAACTGTGGAACTGAGGGTAATGGGGACTCCTTTGCTGCTAGCTGGACTCTAAGCTGATACACATGATTTATTGCTTGATGACCAAGTGGGTGAAGGGGCCATTTCAGATCAAATGTCACACCAGAACTTCTAAACCATTTAAAATGCACTGGAAAGGATCCAGATTCAAGCACTAGACACGTGTCTACTCACATGTAGAGAGCTTGCATGTAGCAACAGAAATGGGGCCATACTTACAGCCCCCCCGATACTGAATTCCCATCACATGTGTTGATATTAGCTCTATTAAAATCAGTAGGACAATTTGCTCATCATGATGGCCTTAAGTCCAATTGATTCTGATAGTACTAAAGCAAGGCTAACTTAATATAGATTTAAGACAATGCCTTTAAGTGAAGTAATCTCACATGTTCAGCTGCCAGTCATCATGTTAGACAAATAAAACACTGAAAAGGCATGTCTGCATTATCTAGGGCTGCCATACGTCTGGAATTTCCTGGACATAGCCAGGATTTGTCTGTCAAAAATGGTGTCCGGGTGGAATTTATGAAAAGCAGCAAAAATGTTCTGGGAAACCCGGGCATATGGCAGCCCATATCAGAAGTGTAGAGTTTTTTGGCAATTTTCCTTAAAAAAAGAGGTTAAAAATCATTTATTTATGTACTGAGATTTTGCAACAACAACAACAACAAAAAGCTGAACAACTTTTGTGTCTGGGCTTTCACTTTTTGAACTATGACAACCCTAGCACAACTTCAGTCTATATATTGGACCAGGAATATTATGTTTATTTTTTTAAAAAAAAAATCTACAGATTTTGGGTTGCCAAAGTTTGCTTTCTCTCTGGAGAGCCTAACATGAAAAGCTTTTCAGATAACCTCTCTTCATACCATGCCAGTGTCATTCAAAGATTCACAAGACCATACATATTTATAAGAGCTTTTCCCATTTTGTTAGGACATCGAGAGCCCTGGCAATATGGCTGTCATTTTCCTCCCTATTGCTATAGCCTCATAGGGATTATATATAATGTATTTTAGGACACTGAAAGACCAAAAGCAGTTCACAGTAAATGTGAGGTTTGCAATGTAGTAATTGACCTTTAAGGAAGCTTGAAAGTAATTTGATTTGGGTGTTTTCCTCAGTTTCAACCTGTCAGGAGATTTCTGCACCCTTTGTAGAAAAGAGGTAAAGTACACATTTGGAATTAATAGTTCTCAGCTCTGTACACCACACGCTATCTATAGAAATAATCTGGCAATTAACTTTGTAGTGTAGGCAGAAAATGCATCTATAGCATCAGAAGAAAATGGGATTCAATGCAGTAAGCGAACTCTAAGAAATGAATTGAACTCTATGCTAATCCTTAAATCTTCGCAATTTCCCAGTATCTAACAGATAGGAAGCTGCTTTTTCTATTCATCCAGCTAGCTTATTATTGTTCTGCAATAACTGGCGGTGGCTTCTGAAGATTTCAGGCCGAGATCTCTCCCAACCCCACCAGGAAGTGCTGGGGCTTAAACCTGGGACTTTCTGCATGCAACGCAGATGCTCTGCCACTGAGCTACAGTGCTTCTTGTTTTAAGTTACAGGGAGGCAGATTCTGGTTGAGCATTAGGAGACATGTCTTGATGGTATGGGCTGGAAGTCTCTAAGCAGAAGCTGGGCAGCCATCTGTGAGGGGAGCTCTAGCTCTGGATTTCCAGTATTGAGGTTGAGGTTGAGGCTGAATTAGATGGCTGAGTATGACAGCAGTATATTCTGTGGCCCTTACAAGGAGAACTGGGCCCTGCCCTGGTTTGGGAGGCTGTATGGCATAGGCACCAACTCCTTAGGGCTGAAGACACCTCAGCCCCCTAGATATTGTTTAGTAGGGGGCTCAGCATCCACCCCACAAGATTGAGAGGGTGGAGGAGGCTGAGCACTGAGCAGAGCACAGCACAGCACTGGGATAGGCCCAGTTTCTCCAGCTTCTGGCATGGGGCATGGAGTGGAGCTGCTCCTTCTTCCCCATGAGACAAGGCGAGCCAGGGCACTGCCAGCCCTCCTGACTGCACCGCCACTGCCGCCTCCTCCTCCCACCACCATGGACATGGGAGTCTTGGCAGTAGCAGCTGCAGTGACCTGGGCGAGTCTGGAAGCAGGCAGCCCTACCATGGCTGGGGAGCCCTGCTGCAGTGCTCTGTTTCTGCTGCTGACTCAGACTGTGGCTGCTGTGGTGGACACAGTGGCAGCACCCACCCTGGCCGTGCCAGCCTGAGTCATGCCACAGCCTGGCCCGCAGGAAACTCGCCTAGTCCCTGTGTGTGATCACAGGTGTGATGTGTTGCTAAGGCCCCCCACCCACCCACCCAGTGTTGGGCCCAAGCTGGCACCTCTGGCGTGTGGCCCATCACCCGTAAGCTCCCACTTCCTTCAAAGTCTGGCCCTGACCCTGAAGATTTTTGTTCAGTGTCTGTCCTTCTGAACATATCTTGGTACATGTTGTGAGCTGGAAACTGTATCATGGCATTCAGAGAAGTGTAGACACACACACACACACGCATTCTGCCCCACACATTAGTCTAAGCCCATTCATATCAAAATTCATAGAAATTGAATTCCTCCAGCATTTCTTGTTTCAACATTATCATTCTTTTCTCAGCTCAATTCATTACCTCTTACATTAATGCAATCATTGCTATTATTTTTATGCTGGAGGGCTTTTGTGCAGAATTTGTTCTCTGCACATAACAGTGATCTGGGCATCTTTCTTGCTCGCATGACTTGCTTACTATTTTGTCTGCCAGCAAGCTATGTTGAAATCTTTTTACAATTCACAAGACAGCAGGGCACAATTCATACCAGAGTGCCTACTATGGGCCATTAACTTTTCTCTGCATGCCAACCATTTTTTATGCTGGGAATCTCTAATGCTATTTCCCCCCTCCGGAATCATAACTGGGAACCAGATTCTACCATGACAATTTGAAGAATGTCCTATGTTCCTGTGTTTAACTGGTAGAGTATACTGGCTAAAGAAAGTTACCTCTGCTTCAATGTATAGGGAGACTCAGGCCCAGGGGCCAAATGCCACTTTCCTAACCTCTCTGGCTGGCCTGTAGGACTATTTCCAGGCCACTACCTCTCCCCAGCCCTCCCCCCCATGCTGCTTTGCACTGTCCTTGAGAGTTTTTGCCTGGCTAAAATGTGTCTTCAAATTCTAGCACTTCTTCTTGCTTGTCTAGATGGAGCAGGGGCAGGCTTTGGCAATCTTAAGTAATATGGTGCCCTGTGCGAGGCCAGCATTTGTTGCCCCCAAATGGCTCTTTTCAATAATGGATCTTCTCAATTTTGTGCCCTCTCGGCTGGGCGCCCTGTCCGAGCAGAACCACCCACACCGTCCTAAATTCAGCACTAGATGGAGGACAGAGCAAGCTATGTATAAGGGTGCACAGAATTAAGCCCATGATACAAAGGTACAGTTAGCTCTGAACCACTTTTGCTTCTTGCTCCACCCACTGCTATCACGTGACTCCCAGAAGCTGGACTAGAACAGTGGTGTAGCTGGGCACAAAATTCTGAGGGGGCGCAACAAGGCACTCCCACGCAGGTGTCAGCTTCCATAGGGACCCGGCAAAGGGCTCAGGCCCACGGGCAGTGGGTGCAGATGGAGGACAGTGGGCAAGGGGTGAGTCCAGCACAACCTGGCCAGGTGCTCCTCTCTGCGGGCAACAAGGGGATTCTCCCACCAAGGGCTGCATCGGCTGGCCGGGCTCCCCCCTGCACGGACAAGCAGGTAACACAATGTGGCCCTGCTTGGCTCCAGGGTGGGTGGGGGTGTTCCAATGGCTTTGGCACTGGCAACCCATGCTATGCTGCTGGACCAGAAGGGAGTGTAGCCCTCAGGCTGCAAAGAGGTTCCCAAGCCCTAGTGTAGGAGAATGCTGGCTATAAATAGAAGCTGATAGTATACATTTGAAGGGGGGGGCATTTCCATGATGCATTTTGGGAAAAGGAAAAGAAAAGAAAAGAAAAAACTTCAGCGGGGGATAATAAAGCATATGATTTGCATGCAGAATCAAGCCTTTCTCCTGAGGGACTGCAGATTTTAATGAGCATTAAAATTGCTCATTACCTCAGAAAAGATAGTGTAGAGTTGGAAATGGTTCAGAAAAGGGCAACCCAAATGATCAAGAGGGTGGAGCAACTCCCCTATGAGGAACAGTTACAGCGTTTGGGACTTTTTTTAAAAAAAAATGACATAGAGGCGATATGACAGAAGATTATAAAATTATGCATAGCATGAAGAAAGTGGATAGAGAAAAGTTTTTCTCCCTCTCCCATGACACCAGAACTCGTAGACATCCAATGAAGTTGGAAGATTCAGGACTGATTATAATTATTTAATTATATGTATTTCAGCTGCAGGGAAGTAGACAAATTCAGGGCTGGAGGATCTACATTGTTTTTACTAGAACCCCAATGCTCACCACCTAGACCCTGGTGCAAATGATATAAACTTAGAAACAAATCATTCTGAATTTGTAACAGAACTGAACAAAGCTCATTGTCCTTCCCTATAAAAATCCCACTTCTGATTACCACCAGTCTTCTTATTTTCCGCAATATATTCATATTGCAAGTCACCCACGGATCAAGACCAGCAGATCAAGACCTACCTTCTGCTCACCCCTGATTTTATTTTGTCACAGTTTCTGGGGTCCATACCTCCTCAAAATGGGAATCAATAACCCTTGGGTTACTACCAGGCTAGGGATACACCAATTTGTTTGCACCCCACCCCACCCCCGCATTTTAAGTTCCATTCTTCACATCTCTGCACAAGCTTGTGATTTATTTATTTCCCGGGAGGGGGAGATCAACATGAAAATGTATTTGTGTGAATTTCTCCCAAAATGCACATTTTCCTATGCATTTTCTCCTAATTTTTGCAAGCAATTTCCACTAATTTGTGCATTTTACTGTATACCTTCCCCTGTTATATACATTGTTTGGTTGGCGAACTATACCACAAGATTCAGAAGTGTGCAAATTTCAAAGGAGCACAATTTCAATTTGTGTTTTGTTTCAGAAATTGCAAAACAGGGTATTTCCAATGCATTTCAAACTAATTTCTTGCTCATTGCTATTCCCCATCACCTGCATTCTGAGCATTCATTTTGATCTGTTTGCAGGCAGGTTAGACAACATCACATCAAGCATTATTCACAGCATCCAGTGCGTTCTCCTGTCCTTGGGGAAAGTCTGATCTTTTGGGAAAGCAGGTTTGTCACACAAGGCCTGCAAATTAACTTTAATGGCAAAACCTGAATTTGCCAATATGCAATTGAATCCCACTCTAAAATACTGGCAATCTGTAAGTGCACCTGCTATAATAGCCCCCTCCCCCCCTCCCCCACTCCACACACAAACCCCAAATTGTAAATACCCGTATATAGCAGGGGAGTTTTTACTGAGCTGTACCAAGGTTTGGTCATGCTGTGCAGTCCATCAGACATTAATCCTAAGCTAAATACTCTGCTCCTGAACTAAAATGTTATCGGGAAGGTGTCAGTGTGTTTGCACAGGCTAAAATTAGAAAAGTGACACTCCTTCCTGCATCATTCCATGAGGTGTGAAGGTCAAGGTTGGATTGATAGAGTGCCCTGGCCTTGGAGGGTAGAGGCTTGCCAAATAAATCCACGGAGGAACCCTGCAACCAATGACATTTTGTGAGTTGGAAGTAATTTGCTAAAACATTTAATCCCAGGATTGTGGTATTCGGTCTCACAGTTCTGTTATAGGCTTCCTAGACAAAATTTGCTATTCCCAGAGTGGTTTAACAGTCAATCCCTCTTCCCAGGGAATTCTGGGAATTGTAGCTCGGGGGGGGGGGGCAGGAGTCTCCTAACAACTCTCAGCATGTTTAACAAACTATGGTTCCCAGGATTCTTTGGAGGGAAGTCATGACTGCTTAAAGTGGTATGAGACTGCTTTAAATGTTTGCTACAGATAGAGCCATAGTGGTGGCTGGTGGAAAACAGGGAGGCCAGCAGTAGGTGGTGCCAGAGTCAATGTCAGGTGGAACCAACTAATTTTAGCTTTGTCCCTGCTGAGTTCTACATAGAGAACCAATGGGGCTGATGAGAAGGAAGCTGACAGCCAGGGCCATCCCCTGCATTGGTTGGAAGAAAGAAAGGTCTGGGATTGGTGGTGCAGTGCATAGCTGCCAAGTCTCCCGTATTCCCCGGGAAACCCCCGTTTTTCCAGCTGCCACCAGCCGAAAAAACAGATTTTTTGTTTTTTCCTGGTTTATTCTGGCGCGGCGGCCATTTTGGAACTGGGCGGAGCATGCTCAGAAGCGACTTTTGAGGCTGCTTTGCCCAGTTCCGAAATGGCTGCAGCGCGACTTCTGGTGCGGCGGCCATTTTGGAACAGGGCAGAGCAGCATCAAAAGTCGCTTCTGAGCATGCTCCGCCCAGTTCCAAAATGGCGGCAGCACTACTTCCGGTCTGCTACTTCTGGTCCAGTCCGTTATTTCTCAGGCCGGAACTTGGCAGGTATGGTGCAGTGTCCCATTCACCCAAATGCACCAGACTCCTTAACCTGCTGCTGCTCCACAGCCAAAGCATCATATACTGCCAAGGAAACACCTTCTATCCAACTTGCTATAAGTGGATTTCTCTGCTCCCTAAGTTAACAGCATCTCTGGAATAATGAGTTGTCCTCCAAACTGGTGTCAGGGACTGGAGTCCTTAGAAAGCTACCAAGACACCAGTACCCTCTGGAAGGGCCAGTTTTAATCCTTGATCTGTCACAGCTGCCATTACCTGCTCACTTGCTCTGCTAAGAGCTCTCTAAGTGAACAGGCAACAAGCGAGGTGGAGGGGACATCTCCTAAGGAGAGGCCATCCCACCAAGAGCATCGTGCCAAGGCCCACACCCAAACCTGCAGTCAGCCTCCTCTTGTTTGAGGAGATCCTGGACAATATGTCCTCCTAAGGACCTCTTCTGCCCCTCTCAGTGGTGCCTGACTAGCTCATTTGGCTGCAGCGGCAGCTGTATAAGTACCAATGGATGGCTGTGTCTAGCCACTCTATACAGTAAATTTCTCACACTGCCCACCCCAAGCCTAGACTGGACCTGATCTGGCTTGCATTTCAGGGTCAGAAAAATAAATAAGGGGGTAGGGCAGAAATTGCCAGGGAGCCCTGTGAAGGAACTGGGGCCCTTGAAATTGCCCAAGGACAAGAGGTGCTGACACCATCCCTGACGGTTCATACTTTTTGAAGTTACTTTGTAAAGCTCCATCATCTTTGGGTTAAAAAGATCCTGAGTAGTATTGAATTACTTTGCAGAGTTAGCACACAGCATGAAGCTGACTGTGCAATGGATCCTTTGCTGAGAGATGGCAGCCTTACCTTGGCTGCAACCACACAGAGATACACTTGCTGTGGAATAATGAGAAAAGCTTAGGGGTTGTTTTTTTTAATAGGAAAGGCATACTTGGGTAGAAAAGGTTCCTAGCTCTTACTAACTAAGGTGGAGGTGCAAAGGACTCTTGCACTCCACAGAGATCAATCCAAAGATGCCCTGTCTCCAAAAGAGCTTAAACAAGAGGAAGGAGGAGGCACAAAGTGAAGAGCTGCAACCTGAGAATGTCACTAACATCAAAGGAAAGGTCATCAGGAAGATCAGGGAGACCCTTTAGAAATGTGAAGGTTCCCTTCTCTATAATATAACCCCATGCAAACCCCTTAGCAAGCTGAGCTGCAACCCAACACTTCCAGTGGATATTTCAGAACTGCTGCCAGTCAGAGGAGATGGTACCAGGCTTGAAGAGTCAATGGTTTGACATGGCAGAAGACAGCTTCACTTGCAGGCCAGTACTGAGTAGCCAGTACTGACCTAGATGGACAAATGGTCTGATTCAGTATAAAGCAGCTTCCTAGGTTCCTATAGGTGAAACAGACAAATACTCACCTGGCATGAGGCAGACTTCTGTGTTCCTAACTACTGGACGAAGTTGAAATGTTTTCTCTTTTCAGAATACAGTGGTACCTTGGGTTAAGTACTTAGTTGGTTCTGGAAGTCCGTACTTAACCTGAAGCGTACTTAACCTGAAGCGAACTTTCCCATTGAAAGTAATGGAAAGTGGATTAATCCGTTCCAGGCAATGAAAAACACCCCCTAAAACAGCAATTTAACACGAATTTTACTGTCTAACGAGACCATTGATCCATAAAATGAAGGCAATAATCAATGTACTGTACTATAAAATAAATAAGGCAGTATTGTAGATGAAAAAAATTAACATTTCCAGTGGTACCTCGGGTTAAGTACTTAATTGGTTACGGGGTGCCATTTGCACCCCAAAAAGTACTTAACCCGAGCGGCGATAGTGCACGTGCGCTAAGCGGTGATAGAGCGCTTCTGCGCAAAGCGCACAGAACACTTTGCGCATGCGCGTGTGGCGGAACCCGGAAGTAAACACTTCCGGGTCCGTGGAGTACTTAACCTGAAAGTACTCAACCTGAAGCTTAATTAACCCGAGGTATGACTGTAATAATGATCCCACAGCTGTCGGCAATCAAAGAGGCTCCTTGCTCATTAAGATGTTCATTAAATTGATGGACATATGGATCAGTGATTACAAAAGCTATTTCAAGAACCATGTTTAGAGAAGGGGAAGAGTCCTTACAGTGACTGTCAAATCCAGAGAATCAGCTGGATGACAAACAGCTCTGTAGACAAAAAGATCCATCTTACCCAAGTTTATTTCTTAAATATTAGGAGCCACACTGTGGGGTAGGTAGGTGGGTGTGTTTAAGCCAAACTGGAGGAAGGGAGAAAAGAGAGGGAGATTCTAGGGAAATTGCTTCCAAAAATGTGCATATTAGGCAAATTTGTGTTCAAAAATATATTTATTAGATTTATATCCTACCTTTCCTCCAAATAGCTCAGGGTGGCAGCATACCTGTTTTTCCATCCCCATTTGATCCTCACAACAGCCCTATGAGGTAGGTTAGACTAAGAAGCAGCGACTGGGTCAAAGTCACCCCATGAGCTTCATGACTAAGTAGGACTTTGAACCATGGTCTCCCATGTCCTAGCCGAGCCCTAAAACATCTGCACCACACATACATTAGGAGTAATATGCCCCGCAATCCCGATGAATTTTCATGCAGACATTTAAAAGAAATTTTTGCAAACTGAAGCTGGGCAAACTGAAGTGAAGGTCAGAAACGTGAGACACAGAAAGGGACAGATTTGGGCATCTCCAGTTGTAGTGGTTAGAATTGTGGTATTTATATGCTCGGAAGCTGCCCCAGGTCGTTCTGCCCCAGTCCTCTTTTTCTTTCCTAGAAAAGACTGTGCAATATTCTTTGTTTAGAGTTTAAACATAACACATTACTAATATGAGACTGGCAGACTTAGGAGACTTTACAGACGTATTCTGAGGCACACAGCAGCATAAAACAAACTCCTGCTGCTCTCACAGTTAAACTCACTCTCTAACACTCTAGAGTTGATAAGAGACCTTACTGAAAAACTGCTTACTGTGGTGACACCATAGGATTCTGTACTACACTAACTCTTTCCATACATAGCATTTTGGATGCAGCACTCCCACAAGAATGTCAGACTAGAACTGTGGCGACCCTGGTTCAAATCCCTACCTGGCCACCCAGCTCAGTGGATGTCCTTTGGCTAGTCACTATCTCTCAGCCTCTAATACATGGTGGGCTTTTTAAGGAGGGGGAGACTGTAATGTTTGCTGTTCTGAACTCCTTGCAGGAAGAGCATGATAAATATGGTGACACTCCAAGAGCAGGTTCTGTTTTCCCACCCCCAGCCCTTGAAACTCCTCCATCACGTCTGGGAGCAGCAAGCTAGCTTAAAGGGTGAAGAAGACGAAGGCCATGTGGCACACACAGTTGTATTCTTCAAGTGGAACAGCAAAGTGACTCATCAGGAAAGGCTGGGGGGTCCCACCACTTCTCCCCAACATCTTTCACCTGAGACAGTTGCCTAATGGTAGGAACTATCCTGAATTCTGCCACTGCCATCAAAATTGTCCCAAAGGCATCTCATTTTATTGGCCTGTATATGGGACTAAAAGGGTGTGTGCGTGTTTTTGCTTAACATTAATGAAAATGGACTTCTCATATGTAAGGAAACACCTAAAATGCCAGCATTAAGGCTATAAATTTTCATAGACCCTAAATACTCTTTTAGCCATCTCATGTGCGTACACTAATATTTGAACAACTTTTTAAAATATGGGATCGCATACCTTTCCTCCAAGAAGCTATGTAAAGAATCTTCTTTTTTAAGTTTTGTACTGCGGCCAAAATAGAATATAATTCATTCCATTTCCTGGGCAACATTTTAATAGGAACAGACAAGAGGTTTGCAGAGCTGTGAGACTGAGCTTCCATTTCTGATTTCTGATAACCTTCTCTGACTCAATAAATGGTTTCAGCACATAAATGCAGGCAGGGCACTGACCTTTTCACACTCCTCAGTGCGATCAAATTCATTTATTTGAATCTAGTCATCAGACCATTACAAAGTTTAAACAGTATGAATAGGAGGCAAGGCAACTTTTCAGCCTTTTGGCCAAGATCAATACCTCAATTTTGTGACCTGGGGTTCTGCAGAATAGACTACATTCCAAGTCAAATTGATTTAGTGGAGTCTCACTAATAGAGTTTTTCTCTTTCTCTTTCTGTATACTATAGAACAGGCATGTCCAACAGGTAGATCGTGAACAACTGTGGCTCCCCTAAGAAAAGCTCAACATTTTACCTCCTCCCTGAAAAAACTCAACAACTTTGACCTGAACCCCCCCCCAAAAAAAACTGTCTTCCTCCTTCCTAAAAAAAGTTCAACAACTTTGACCTGAACCCCCAAAAGGGTGGTAGATCACTGCCAGTTTTTAACTCTGTGAGTAGATTGCAGTCTCTTGGGAGTTGGCCACCCCTGCTATAGAATCATTAGCATCTGGTCCTGAATGGGGTAACTGTGCCCCTGAAAGACCAGGTGCGCAGCCTGGGAGTCATTTTAGACTCACAGCTGTCCATGGAGGCACAGGTCAACTCCGTGTCCAGGGCAGCTGTTTATCAGCTCCATCTGGTACGCAGGCTGAGTCCCTACCTGCCCACTGACTGTCTCTCCAGAGTGGTGCATGCTCTAGTTATCTCTCGCTTGGACTACTGCAATGCACTCTACGTGGGGCTACCTTTGAAGGTGACCCGGAAACTACAACTAATCCAGAATGCGGCAGCTAGACTGGTGACTGGGAGCGGCCGCCGAGATCACATAACACCGGTCCTAAAAGACCTACATTGGCTCCCAGTACGTTTCCGAGCACAATTCAAAGTGTTGGTGTTGACCTTTAAAGCCCTAAATGGCCTCGGTCCGGTATACCTGAAGGAGCGTCTCCACCCCCATCGTTCTGCCCGGACACTGAGGTCCAGCTCCGAGGGCCTTCTGGCGGTTCCCTCATTACGAGAAGCCAAGTTACAGGGAACCAGGCAGAGGGCCTTCTCGGTAGTGGTACCCACCCTGTGGAATGCCCTCCCACTAGAGGTCAAAGAGAACAATTACCAGACCTTTAGAAGGCATCTCAAGGCAGCCCTGTTTAGGGAAGCTTTTAATGTTTGATGGATTTCTGTATTTTAGAATTTCTGTTTTTTTGGAAGCCGCCCAGAGTGGCTGGGGGAACCCAGCCAGATGGGCGGGGTATAAATAATAAATTATTATTATTATTATTATTATTATTATTATTATTATTATTATTAGCAGGAGTTCCAAGGGCGTTTCCACACAAGGTTTAGGGGGGAGGGGGCAGTTCTACTTTGTCCTCACACAATATGGTAGCTCTATTCAAGCATTCATTTCTAAATACATGGGACTAGGCATGAGTGGGACTGTCCCCAATCCCTTGATGCTATCATACACACTAGCAATGTCCCCCAACACACAATTAATCAACCAGCTTCTGTGTAAGCTAAGGTTTCTACCAGTCCCTATAGAGCAGGAGTGGGAAACTGGTGGCCCTTCAGAGGCTCTTGGACTATGCTTTCTGGGAGTTGTAGGGCCGCAGGTTTCCGACCTCTGGCAAGAGGAAATATTAGCAGCTCCCTGGAGAACTGAGCTGATTGTGCTTTGGATGGGGAATGTTGCTGGTGTGCATCTTAAGTTGTTTAAAATTGTTTTTAATATTGTGTTTTAATGTTGTAACCCACCCTGGGACCTTAGGATGAAGGCCAGGAAACAAATACATCATCATCATCATCATCATTAAAGGGCTTGTTTCCACTCATTCCTTGTTGTATCTGGAAGTGAATGTGACTATTGCTTCTAAGTCATGGAAGCTAGACAGTGCCTATGTGCAATGTGACCCCATTTCCCATCTGTCAACATAGTAGACAAAGTGAATCCTGGCAACATACATGTCTGGGCTGATGCTATAAGAATGACTTCGGTTTAAATGTTCTCTCTGTCCTGCTCTCCTCTTGTTCCCATTCCACAAGTCCCAGCAAAGTGCAATCTGTGTCTCTTTGTGAAAAAGACTGATAGCCAAAATCAACCATGTTTCCCCATCTTTCTTTGCAGGGCAAGTGTTGAGCCTGTTGAGGCACATGAAAACTAGTGTGGTGTCTTTCCATGTGTTGTCCCATTGCAGAAAACGTGTTCTGTTTTCTTGGATTGAGAACCAAGGCACACATTCTGAATTCACAGCACAACATTTTGGACATGCATCTGTGACATGTCCTGTTAGGAACTTCTGCTGCTCTGCTGGAAATAGGTGAGACTGGAACTAGAGGTTCAGCATAGAAGCCATGGGATCCCCAAACTTGTATTTTCCACTGACCATGGATGTGGGCACAGGGACATTTGGAGAGAAGAAGCAGTGGGCCGGAAGAGAGTTCATAATCCTTCAGCTTCCTTGAGCAGCTCCCCTTCTCTGTTGAATTTTAGCTGGGCTTAGCTCAGACAGAATATTGGCTTCGGGTGGTGCCTCTGGGGAGGGATTTAAAAGGGAAAGTGGTGTGTGTGGCCCAGTTGCTGTGAGGGCACCTTCCCTTCATTCAATTGCTTATTTTCCAGGACCCCTCCATTCCACATTCACCAATAAATCTGGGTTGGGAATCTTGGGTAATGCCTGGGTTTCTGCTTCAGAATTCTACAAAAAAAAGTCTGTTGTGCAATTCAGATTCATGCCAATGGAATTTAGGGGAGGAAACTCCAAGTGCATTTTGGATGTTGTTTTCAGCGTTAATGAATTTTCTCTATCATGCCATTTTTAAAGATATTTGTATCTCATTCAACATGGTGCAATTAGTGCTTATTGTTACCTTGAAAAACAGTTCATTGTATTTGGAATGCTAACAGGTTGACAAATAAATTATTGCAGGAATGCATATTTTGCGAGTAATTATTTGCCTGTAATTATTCTGGTGGATTGTGATATTATATGGTGATTAATATAAGAGTAATGGAGCATCATTTATCTTTTGGGCCCTGGTCTTCCGGCGTCACCATCAATCCTGTTTATTGCATAAACCTTAATATTAACTGTCTCAATTCAAAATGGGTTTGTGCTTTCCAATAACTTTAGAGTTGTCTGAGGGCCCTCTGAAAGATCAGAAAGAACCCACCTATTAAAAATCAAGGTGAAGGAAACTAATGCCAAAGAAGACATGATTGCCCTGGTTTCACTACACTGTTGTTGTTGTTGTTGTTGTTGTTGTTGTTGTTGTTCCGGTTTATTCCTCCTTTACAGCAGTGAAAAGCAATCATCCTCAGGCCCAGGAATCTGTGTAACCTCAAGATATTAAAAACAACTGAAGTAGAGGAAGTAGACACATACTTCAGATCTGAGAGAGGGATATCAGTGCTAATGCAACTGTAGTAGCATACACAACATTACTCATGGAGAAGTTCAGGAACATGATTTGGGGGGAAATTAAGATTCCATCCCACGCTTGAGCAAGTTTATGGAGCTGTTTCAAAGATTGGAACAATGCCTTTCAGCTCTGTAATTTCTGTTTTGATCTCTGCTTTAAAAGACCGGGCTGCTCTGTTCCTGCCACCTGCAGAAGGCAACCTGCAAGGCTGTAATGATAACAAAAGCAAGAACAGAACGGAGAATCAGAAAGCTCTATGAAATGCAAACCTGTAGGAAATATGTCACCACCAGATCTAACCCTAACCCTCCACACCACCCCTGAGGCTGCCTTTCAAAAGCATTCCTGCTTCTTGATGGCCAACTGCAGACTTGGGGGAGGGATTCAATTGCACACAGAAAAGTCAGCTTCATGCAACTGAAATGGATTAAAGTGCTTTGCCACTCTAGCACAAGACATCCACTTTGCAGGGGAAAGTGGACTTTTGCAGTTAGGAAAATAGTGGAGAAACGCACTGAAAAGTGTGGGGTAAATGAATGTTCGGCAGAAAGACATGTAACCTTCTCACAAACAAATCAGAGCATAAGCGATGTTTCCAGAACGTATGCCAGCAAGGGCCCTCATCTCCTTCCAGCCTTCCTTCGCCTCCATATGGAGCATTCATCCTAATTCACTTGAGCAAGGCTTACATGGAGGTTACACTAACTAAAAGTCACCGAGGGTTCAGCTGCTCCACAAGATTTGGAGGGTAGGGTTTGCGGTCCACTAGCATTAGTTGTTGGATTACTATTATTATTTAAATATTTGAGGGGGCTAGGTTCCCCCCCCCAAGGTTGAGGGTATTGCCATTCAAATGGTGTGTGTGTGTGTGTGCCACATCATGTGATCAATTATGCAGGGTGGGGCTTACCTCCCCCCCCCAAAATTTTATTCAAGTTGGCACCCCTGACACCACACTGTTTTTTGTGGATTGTTAGGCACATTTATTGCCTATTTTGATACAGAAGTATGGGGTGTAGATATTCTAAACAATTAACATTAGGTATTTCTATCAACTGAGCCTCACCTGCAATTTGAAGTGTAACAGCCCAGACCATTTACCATCTCATGACAACTAGGCCTAAATCAATCTACTTTAGTGTTTATCAGTGACTCAGATGATAGTATCACTTTTCCTTGTTTATTGGCTGGGTGCCTCCTAAGCCAAATGTTCCAAAGGCTGTCATCTTTCATGATTTATTCCTTGAGAGAGATACTGTACTAGGGAATCCAGAATGTTACTCCAGCATCAGGAATGCTCAGAGTTTCCCTAGAGAATCATAAAATGTTAGAGTAATGCTACTTTTTGGAGGTCTGAAACAGGACATAGGTTAAACAACCCAATTTTCTAATTGTGTTTGTATGTCACATAGAGAGAGACACCTATAGTTTCCCTGAGCAAAGCCCCTTTGAAATATTTAATTATGTTCATAGCTCTCCCACTGAAACCAATGACTGTACATTTGACATTTCTAGCACAATTTTCAAAATCATAAAGGATTTGTGGCATTTATTCATTATTTCTGTAGCACTTTTCAGCATGTGCAATCTTGAACATTCCCATGTCATTGATTTGATGTATGTTTCACATGTACCACTTGTGCCTGTCTGCAAGGCATTGGGATGGGTTTCCTCTTTTGAAATGACAAAACGATGCAATACACCCACACCCTCCAAAAAAGAATATTGAATACATAGGATTGTATCCAATATAGTGCTAAGCAGCAATGGAGCGCATCTCCATGCTGCTTGGGGCTGGTGTGCAAGTATGTGCGAGCGTGCCGGGGTGGGGTGGGGCAGAGCAAGGAATGAAGGACAAAAGGAGCCCACTGTGACCCCCCCAGCCCCTGTGGCCGCATGGGTGACACCAGCCCAAAGCAGCATGACTGTTGCACCCTTCTTGCACCAGCTTCCCTGGATCCAAACCTTGAAGGCCTCTTGGGGAGGATGGTGTGGGGAGGCAGCAACCACCTGCCCTTTGATTCCAGTCTCACTCGAGAAGGGGGCAACAGCCATGCCACTTGGGGCTGGTGTCATCCCAATGGCAGCAGGGGCTAGGCAGGTGTGGTGGGCTCCATTTGTCCTCCGCCACTCACTCTACCCCCACACGAGGCTGGGGTTGAAGGGCACATGGCTGTCGGGTCCCCACTCCGCTGCCCCCCAGCAGCCCGTGCAGATGGGGAGCCTTGGTTCCTCTGACACCAGGAGAGGAGCACCAGGCCACAATCCACAAAGTCTACGTCCCACTTTCTTCTCTCCCCCCTCCCCAATATTTAAAGTTATTTGCAGTTTGGCATGCTTGCCGGAAGATATTTATACAATCTAAAAGTTATGCATCCAGTACTTAGGCAAATCACAGTTTTAAGTCAGTTCATAAACTTGAATGCTTATAAAAATAATCATTAGCAGGTGTTTATTTTTTCGTTCTTATTTCAGTCCCTGCAGATTTTCTCCTTGCAGTTCAATAGAGTACTAGCATCCAGTGGCGGACCTCCTCTTTACCACTCTGGTGTAGATCCAGTTAGTTTTTTCTTCTTAATATTATCTTTTGACCCCATCTAATTGGTCTGAATTCCTTTTATATTTAGAGAAGTTGCTGCTTCAATGGCGAGCAGTTTGCTGTGGGTCTCAATTGCACCGTGTGTCTATGCTCATTCTTGGAGCTCCCGTGCCTCCCTCTGGAGCTTTCGGAGTTCCTAGAGAGTGTCCTTTGACACTGCTGGACCTTTCAGAATCCAAACTTTCCCTTTCAGGCTTTTTAGAGAAAGTCCTTTGCCTGTGCTCTCTTCCTGCCCCCTCACAGCAATTGGGCCACTCAGGACAAGCGGTCTCCATCATCTGCCATTGCCCGCAGCCAACCTGGAAGTTGCCTCCATACTTATTCAAGTCTATACCATAAATTTAGGTTTGCTCAATTAAAGGGGATTAAAGCACATTACAGTCGTACCTCGGGTTACAGCTGCTTCAGGTTGCGCTCCGCGCCGAACCCAGAAATACCGGAACGGGTTACTTCCAGGTTTCAGCACGCATGCATGCACAGAAGCACTAAATCGTGCTTTGCACATGTGCAGAAGTGCCGAATTGCGACCCACACATGCGCAGACGTGCAGACATGGGTTGTGAACGCTGCAGGTTGCGAACGTGCCTCCCGCACGGATCACGTTCGCAATATGAGCATCCACTGTGCAACAAAATAGCAACCCTAGTGCAACAAAATGAACTTTTTGGGAGTTAGGAAAGTAACAGGGAAATGCTCTAAAAAGTGTGAGATGAATGGATACTAATAATATTCAAACACCCCACAATCAAATTAGGCTGAATGCTCATTGTTGTATAACCATTCCACAAACCAAATGCTCAAAAGAGACTAGACATAGTCTAACCTCTATGTGAACTTTGTGCAAGTAAATCAGGATGAACGGTATTGGGGGGGGGGGGTTCACCTGGGAAAGTCCGTAACACTTGTCAGTTTGTCAGAGCCCTACCTACAGGTAAAACTTTAAAATGTGGTACATGTTGGCTTAAACCACTGTACAAACCACCAGCAAAGGGTTTGCCTGTTTCCCTTTTGTCCCTATGTTGTAATTGAATGAGGAAGGGGATGTTGGAGAAATTTGCAATGTGCGCTCTCACAGCTGCTCCCTCTTAAAATAAATTATTAGGAGGATAGCTGAGAATCAGTATATGACTGAGTACTGGGAAGCAGCAAGAACAGTTACTTAAGAGCTCATAAACTGTATAGGAAGATTATGAAAATCCCAAATGTGTCAACTAATGAAAAGGGGGGGGGAGAGAATACATATTACATGAATCCAGATGCCTCAGTGGCCTTTTCTTTGCCAGGAACCAGTATTTCAGGAGTTTATTGTACTGCCATCTTTACAGATTTCTATAACTTTACATTAGCTTTTTACTGCCTGATCGTATTTTGCAGAATATTTGCATGACAGCTATCTCAAAATATGTGCAGCTAAATGGAAGGATAAGGCTTCTGCTCCAATCGTTTCATTTATAGCATGTCGGGAGTATCTTCAGGCATCATCAGGGGAATATTTGCCTATAAATCTCCTTGAAAACTATAGTTATATATGGGCTAGGGAACGTTTACTGGGGTTCCAGATAACTCATAAAAGTCACATTGTAAATCCTGATGCTTCTCAGCAAGACACCTGTGTGTTAAGTACACTGTGTATGGTATGTATAGCACCCAGGCTGTATTTTGCTAAGCCCTTGTTCTTCAAGGAGTTGTCAGGAGTATGGGCAGGAGTCAGGCTCTGGGGCCTGTAGTGCTTTGCAGGACTGGGGCCTGCCTCAGCTTGTGCTGGAGAAGCAAGGAGTGGCCACTCAGGTGAGGCCACTTGATAACTCACTGCACCTGGTGGCAAGAGCTGGGAGGGATAAAAGCTCAGCATTTCCCTTCAGCTCTTTGCCACAGCAACGCTATCCCTGCCTTGTTGCATCTGGCCTCCTGTTCCTTGATCCTTCGCCTTGCTCCTCGACCCATGGACCTTCGCCTCCGCCTTGCTCCTTGACCCTTGACCCGCGGGCCCTCGCCTTCGTGACGCCTTGCTTCCCAACCTTCGGTTCCTTGACACTGCAACTGCCTGCTGCTGGACCCTCAGCCCTGCACCATCCGGACCCTGTTCCTGCTTCCACACCACCATCTTGCCCCTGGTCCTGACGTCCTCAGCCAGGGCTTCAATCGCCCGCCGACCGGACCGTGACAGGAGTAGCCCAAGGGCACCATCAGTCCCTCCAAGCTTCTTCCACTTCATTTCCCTTCATTCATATATATATATATATAAGAGAGAGAGAGAGAACGCAATCCTGGAAGGATGCATTCTTGCAGCAGAATGGGAGTTAACAGTATGCAGGGCAAATATGAAAGGTGTGAAAATAGGATGCCAAACATTCAAATTGAAGGCATTTGCAGATGATTTAGTTCTTACATTAGAGGAACCAGGCAGTAGCATACACAAAGTGATTGAAGAAATGAATAATTTGATAAAGTAGCAGGATTTAAGATAAATAAAATGAAAACTAAGATGTTAGGTAGAAACATGGATGTGTAGATGAAAAAGGATTTAGGATTACTGAGTGGATGAAAGGTGGATAAAAAGTTGAAGTATTTAGGAATATGGCTGAAATTACTTGTATGGAAGGAAATACGGAGACAAGCAGGACTGGGCTAAAATAGAACATGCAGCAGTAACCGTTAATTTAAGGAAACCATGGAAGGATAGATGCAAACACACATACAAAAGTAACAGTAAATTCTGGATAATATTGTTCTATCTGCTATAGTTTGGAACACTTTGTGATTAGTAATCCCATCTCAAAATTCGCAGGGCTTTGGCTGTAGTTGCCAAACACTATTTTGGCTGTCATGTCTTAAATAATGTAGGATCATATCCAATGTTCTTCATATAGGGGCATCCCGATGGGTCCCCACAGAGGCTGTGGCAAGGTCCTAGCCCACGACCAGGCACAGGACAGGATTCACACCCCGGATTCCTTTAACAGGATACCCTTACTGAGGAGAGGGGCAGGTGAAGGCTGCAACCTCTCCTCCATCCAAACAAAGGCTTACCCAATGGCTAACCTCACACAAAGTTGTGACGATTGCTACCAGGTAGGTGAAAACCAAATGGCCAGTGCCAATTTGCCAAGTGGGAAAATTCCTACCTGGCCCCAACAATATGGTGACTGACCATTGTCCATAGCAAGGTCATATCTGAGCAAAGCATGAAAAGAGGGAGGGTGGGTGGGTAGCGTGATCTGGCGATAGGGCGAGTGAGAGGGTGCCAGCCAGCTGTGCCACAGTTAAATCTCCTGCAACCACACCCCCTAAGGTAGATAGATAAACTTTATTTCGGCCATAGGCCCATAATGTACTGCAACCAAGAATAAAACAGTATAAAGCCGACATACATAAAAACAATCAGACAAATTAAAAACATAAAAGAATCAGAACAATCAGGCAAAATTAGTTCCTCATACAAGGAACATTGTACAACTTTTTTAAAACGTTTCAAGTAGTTTTATGGGGTTTTTAGCTATGGTTAAAACGTTAGTGCATTGCAGGCCATCATTTTCCATTACTCAGCTCAGAAGGTTACTTGAATGATGTATCTTAGTGTCAGTAGTCGTAAAGTAAGTTATGCTGTTTTTTGTAGGAGAGAACTGAAATCAAATATCTTGCTACAAGTAATGTTTTGGTCGTATCATCATCTTGCAGCAGGTATGTTAATTGGGTCTCCAGCGGTTTGTCCGTGATTTCCAGAATTAGAGGGTACAAGATTTTAGTCCGAGCGGGCGTATGCAGGGGGCAACAGAACAGTATGTGGTAGAGGGATTCTATTGTTCTGTTGTCACACGTGCATAAAACTGAGATTTGGCCTTTGGAAAACCTGTGCCCCAGGACATTGGATGGGAAAACATTAAATCTTGCTTTGGTGAAGGCGAATCTGTGGGCTGCGACAGAAAGAAAAGACAGGTACGATGGAATCTGATGCGTGGGCTGTATGCCTTGATTCAGTGGGGAACATGTTCCACCTCCCGTTATAATATTTTGATGGAAATCATAGTTATCTAGTTTTTGAATTATAGTTCTTTTGGCTGAGGGAAGATCTAATTTCAATAGGTCCGATGGGAACAATCCGTAGGACATAATTTTGGAGTGGATTTTTTTTGCCCAGGGACTAACAAAGTCGTCTCTCCAAAGACATTGAATGAGATGGTGATTGGGCAATCTATGCCACAAGGACAGCCAATAGCAGAAAATATGCTTCCATAAGGAGTTTTCTAACGAGGGAATTTTAAGTTCAAGGCGAATAGCTGCATTGCTCACGCACTGGGGCAATTTCAAAAGGCGTCTCAGAAATTGGTTCTGAATTGTTTCTAGGGGCGCCAAATTTACTGATGCTCCCCATAACGGGGCAGCATAAGCCATTGTCGCCACCACTTTAGCTTTAAATACCTTTAAGGCAGATGGTACATGTAAAGCCCCTTCCGAAAAGAAGAAACGCAGTAATGCGTTCGAAAGGGCTTTGGCCTTGTTTTGGAGGTAAGCAATATGCGCTTTCCAGCCCATGTTGTGTTGAAAGTGCACTCCCAGGTATTGAAATTTTTGAACTTGTTCGATAGGTTTCCCATCCAACATCCATTTGTACAACTTCCGACTTCTGGAAAAAATAAGCACTTTCGATTTAGATTGATTTATGGTAAGGAGGTTAGATTTACAGTACAAAGCAAAAATCTTAAGTGCCCTCCTTAAACCGATTCTAGAGAACGAGAGTATCACAGCATCGTCAGCATACAGCAATAAGGGGCAGCGATAATCCGCAAGGCGAGGAGCGTGGATAGCTAATTGTGACTCGGCTAGAGGTGTTCTCATGTCGCTTATAAATAGATTGAAAAGATAAGGGGCTAAAATGCACCCTTGTCGAACTCCTCTGTTGATGGGTACAGAGTTTGTGAGGTCACCAGTAGGTGTTATTCTCACCCTGGCGGTCGTCCCATCGTGGAGTTGGGTTATTAGCCACAATAACCTTCTATCAATGCCCCAATGGGCCAATTTTCCCCATAATAGTTTTCTGGGTATGCTGTCGAACGCGGCCTTCAAATCTATGAAGGCAGCACAGAGTTGGCCCCGCTCAGAAGAAGAGTATTTCCGAGCTAAGTGGTATAAAATTACTGCATGGTCCGTGGTTGAACGGTGAGCTCTAAATCCAGCTTGTTCTGGGCCGATGAGATGGAGTTCCTCTGCCCACTGGGTCAGTCTAGTTAACAGAAAACGAGCGTATATTTTCCCGATAATCGACAGGAGACTGATGTTTCGATAGTTTCCCGGATCATCGGGGGGGGCCTTTTTTGTGTATTGGGATGATGATGGCCTCCTTCCACGTTCTGGGCACGAGACCAGTAGCATTAATTGCATCAAAAGTTGCGGCAAGTATGTTTGCCCACCAGGCCGGATGTAGCTTTATGGCCTCCGCCGGGATCAGGTCAGGCCCGGGGGCTTTGCCTATTTTTAGTTTCGAGATTAAATCTAGAATTTCATCAGGTTCAGTTTTGGGCCAAATGGGCAGGTGTTCGAAAGAAACGTCAGAATGGCAGGTAGAGGTCTCTGTCTGTGAGAAATATTTCCTCAAAAATTGCTCCCAGATCGGGGGACCACACCCCCTCTTGGAGCTGATTGGCTGGGGGCTGTCCCACAAGGCGCGGTTCCCCCAGCAATGATGACGCCACCGGCGTGACACGGAAGAGAAGTGGCAACTCTCCGCCCCTAAGAGATTTATGCACTTTTAGAGATTCTGAAGAATGACAGATCTAACCACTTACATTTTTAAAAAAATGAAAATAACAACCACAAGGCATTCTATGGACAAAATAAGCCATAGACCTAAGGGCATTTTCCCTTTGCCTTATTCCTTTTGGGAAGAGTGAGGAACCCACTCCCTTTGTTGTATTACCCTGTTTCTCATATTTTAAGGCATCCCCATAAAATAAGCCATAGCAGGATTTTTAAGCATTCAAGGAATATAAGCCATACCCCGAAAATAAGACATAGTGATAGGAGCAGCAGCAATGCCGGCCGTGGCAGGAGGAGGAGGAAAAAAATAAGACATCCCTTGAAAATAAGCCATAGTGTGTTTTTTTGAGGAAAAAATAAATATAAGACGTGTCTTATAATATGAGAAACACGGTAGTATTTGGTACAGTACTACGATGGAGTGAGTTCCTGTTCCTGTTATTGTTAAAATGATTGTACTTGGAATGCTTATTATATTTGCTTGACATTAACCAGTACAATTTAATAACAGCTTATTTTATAATAATTTAAAATGTTAAAATGTATGTTATAAAAATGAATTATTTGGATTGTCATATGATGTTTTGAAATGATCTAGTATTGGGGTGTTATTGTAATGCTATATTGATTGGCATTTAGTGCATTGTGTTGTGGCTTTGGGCAAATATTTATACAGAAAAATGTCATACAAGTGGAAAATAATTTACCAGAGGCAGGTACCAGAAATCAGGGACAGCTGGAGCATCTGGTATGGAGTTAGGATGGGCAAGAAATCAGAATAAATTCACTATTAAAGGCGAAGCTACCAAATGCACATTCTCTGGAACTCTATGTGAAGTGATACCTTGTCATTCTTCACTATTTGCACCTCTCCACATTTTTCAATGCAGTAATATGTTAAAATATGCATAAATATTAAAGTGTGCATGACAATGTATATGTTAGTTTTTGTTTTGTTTTTTAAAAAGTACAATAGTATTTCCTGGTTTACAAAAAAAATGTGTAAGCAAAATTGCATATAAAGATACACAAGTTGCCAAAAAAATGCACAAGTTGCCAAAAAATATGGATGGAATTTAAGATGGAGAAATGAGAATCTGAGAGAACTGAAATTGAAAGTGTCATCCATTCTGAGTATAGAAATAGAAAGTCAAAACCCAGTCTATCTGTCCGTGTAGCTCCAAGGCATCCCCAGGATCAGGAGTGGAGGGAAGGGGAAACAGGAAGGCATGGGGTGGGGCTGAGAGTGGGGGAACAGAGTCTGGAGGAGCGGGTATTTCCCTCTCCCAGGATAGAGCTGCCCCGGCTGGGGAAGCAGGACTCCCATCTCCCCTCTTCCCTCTTGGGGAAAAGAGCAATTCTGGGAGGGAATCAGCCAAACTCTAGGGGTGGAACCAGAGTCAGAAGGGGACCCAGGACCCAGCGACATATCTAGAAACACACAGACCCTTCCTGATGCAGTGCATGTCTGTGTGATCAACAGTCTTGCATTGCATAAGAGTCTCATGAGTGAGCTCACCTTGTCCATCTTTATAGCCAGGGCCAACCCATCCACAAGGCAGACGAAGACAGCACCTCAGGTGGTAGAATCCAAGAGCCTCCTGCACAGGCAGCAGCAGCAGCAGCACCAAAAAAGGGAGGAGAAGTAGCTGCAGTGGCTTTCAGATTCTGGCAAAATCTTGCAAGAAAAACCCTGGGAGATTGTGCAAGAGCCCCAGAAGATGGCACAGAGGCCTCCGCCTGATCTCTCAGGGCTCTTGCATGGTTTCACTGGAACTTGGAAGCTGCAGTCATACAACCCCAATAAGCAAGGCTTCGGAGGAGGGAACAAGGGGGGCAGGCACAGGTTAGCACCTTGCTATTTTGCTTCAGGTAGTGAAAAAGGATGGGCTGCTCCTGTTTATAGCAGGTGGAGGTGGGGTGCTCACCCTTTGAGACTACTCCATTGTTTCCATGCAGTTCTGAACTACTTGTCCTACTTAAACTAGGACCACAGCTTCTAGTCTGGCTGGCCTCACCTTTTCTGTCAGCTTGCCCTGGTGTAGCAGCTGCTGGGACTCATTACCTGCTGCTGACCCTGTATTTCTTTTCAGCCTCAATAAATATTCACAGGATCCTTGTGTGCATACGTTTTGACACCAGCTTATCTGAGATGAATGCCTGAAAAAGCTTTTGCACCATCTAGGTGAGTCTTAGGGTACCTGGTTTGAGTTTTCTATCACTTTTAAACAGGGGTGAGGTAACTGAATCTGACTGGCAGGCCAGATCCTTATCTCCCTGCACCTGCCAAGGGCCGTCATGACAGGTGGGTGGGGTTGGCCACTTACCAGCTGCATGAAACTATGCAAGCCGCAAGGATTAGCTGATCATCAAGGCTTGCATAGCACAATACATTGGATGCAGATGGCGCTGTGATCTAAACCAATGAGCCTCTTGGGCTTGCCAATTGGAACATTGGCAGTTTGAATCTGCACGACAGAGTGAGCTCCCGTTGCTCTGTTCCAGCTTCTGCCAACCTAACAGTTCAAAAGCATACCAGCATGAGTAGATAAACAGGTACCATTGCAGTGGGAAGGTAAACAGTGTTTCCGTGCATTCTGGCACTCATCATGGTCCTCCGTGTGCCAGTAGCAGTTTAGTCATGCTGGCCGCCTGACTCGGAAAGCTGTCTGTGGACAAACAGCGGCTCCCGCGGGCTGAAAAGCGAGATGAGCACCGCACCCCATAGACACCTTTGACTGGACATATAGACATATAGAGGTCCTTTACAATTTACCCTACATGGAAGCCCCATAGGTAGAATACCAACCATACTGGTCACCCCGCCAACTTCAGTACCAATGCCAGTCACTGGGAGAACTTTCATATAAAATGCATTTTTTAAAAAAGTAGCCATTCTAGCATCTTGCAGAAAAAACAACCCAGAGCCTATGAGCCCTGCATAGGCATGGGGGAGAAATAAAATTCATTTCTCACCGAAAAATGACTCTACCTAATTCACATTTTCTGAAACAATATGTGAACTGAAATGCAGTGATTGTTCAAAATTCATACTTATCTAATTTTTGCAATGTAGTTCTCCAGCCAAGTAATGTGTACAGAAATGTGTACATAAAGATAAAATGTGCATTAAAGGGTATATATTGGTGAAAATAACACACACAAATGCATTTAAAGGGGAAAAATACTTTGCAAAAATGTGTATGTTAGGAGAAACTCACACTAAAATGCTGGTAAATTTTAGGAGGAATTTTGGGGGGAAGAAAGGCAACCTGATCTGGATTTAACACTAAGAAACTGAGAAATTCAGATTTGCCCATCCCTGCTCCTTCAGGACTTACATATCTGGCTTGGGAATGAGCTTTCATAGGCAAGAGAAGACAGGCAAAGTATCATATGAATAACTTCCAGCCCAGGAAGTGCAGAGATATACAGCTGTAGCATCTGGACTTTTCCTTATTTCTAAATCAAACCCACAGACCAGGCAGGAGGCCAAACTACTGTTCTCAAAATAGGAGTTCTCATTCCTTAACACTGGGCATCAGACTTCACTTCCAAACTCGGAGAAGTGCTAATATTATCTTGAGATGTTCCTCTCCTTAATTCAAGGGGTTGTTTTGTATTTTGACATATTTTTAGAGCTAATGGACCAAGCCAAGTGGAATGAACAAAACAGACCGGAAGACTGCAGACATCATCCCAAGAAAGAACAGCACAACTGAAAGGGGTCTGCATTTGTTTTTGTACCCAATGAAAAATTGAACCAAATAATGGCCCAAAATTTTGCCCAGAATTTTCATTTGTTGCAAAATGAATATGAGCAACAGGATGGCGGTGGTGGTGATGAGTGTGAAGAAACTAGCTCACTGATCAGTTGCTCCTCCTACTTTTGCATCTGCTCCCCCCCCCCAGTCACATGTAGCCCAGAAGGTCAGAAAAGGTCCCCCACCTTTTCCAGAATGATACCTACCAAGTCAAGCTGCAACTCAAAATTCATTGACTGCAGCCTTCCAACTGCTTGACAATCATTCTGGAGGGTTATCATCAAAATTATAATAGGCTGCCCAAACACAGCTACTGGGATGCATTCAGATTGGTGCATCAAAGGCCATGGGCAAGCGAATGTCTTGTCACACACTTTCTGTTTGAAATCTGGATGGGAGATGTCAAAAAGAGATAGGTAGTTATATTCATATATGGCGGAGATGTATTGAAATTAAGCCTTACTGGGATATGATATATAAGGAAATGAAAAAAATACTTAAGTATTCCTTCAAAAAGAATCCTGAATTATTCCTCCTTGGTATGCTCCATGACGAAATTTGCCCAAAAGACAGAAATATTGTAATGTATGCAGCGACAGCAGCTAGAAATCTAATTGGTTCAAATTGGAAAAGTAATAAGACCAAAGAGGATTGGCAGAATAAATTGTTAATATATTACAATTCAGCAACGAAAAATGCTGAAGTTAAAGGAATCAATGAGGAAACCAGAAATAAAGATTGGGGAAAATATAGAAATTATTTAACAACAATGGTGGAAAATCCCTCGCTTACAGAAGCCATATGAGGGCTCAGAAATAAAAGGTTCATTAATAGATCTATAATAAGCAATTAGGTATACAGTTGGTCGTGAGAACAGGAAAGGCGCAGAACAAAATATGGCTGGAAGTATCAAATCACGCACAGTGGGTGGAGGGAAGGGTGGTGGGATATAGGAACACGGGAATACAAGAAAATATTTGCAATTTGGGGAAAAAAGAATTGTCATTATGTTTTGTTTTCGTTTGATGTGCTCTTACCATTTGGTGTTATCTTGTTTAGTTTTATTTTCTTTGCTTGTACATATTATGTTGAATTTTATATGATTATAATTTTATATGATTTATTATTATTTACTTTTTCTTTTCTTTTCTTCTTCTTTCTGTTTATGCTTTTTGTGGCGTTTTTGATGTGTAATGTTGAAACATGAAATAAAATTTAAAAAGAAAGAAATCTGGATGGGTTGTTGCACAGAAATGCATGAAAACTCTCCATATGTTCAGAAGCCTCTGGGTGACTGTTGCAGCAAAGGGTTCTTCTAACAGCTGCTACAGCAGCATGTGGCAAGGCCACCACTAGACAGCACTGCCAATTGCTCACACATTTTCTTATCCTCCAGCAGTCCTAGGCTCTTCTTTTTCCTTTTTTCCTTTTCTTTTTTCAGAAAAGAAAGAGGAAGAAGGATGTTGTTGTGACCTCCCTCTTGCTGTGACTTCTTTGTAGGTTATAAATTATATTAAATACATAATGACACGGGCACAGCTTTACTATGACCCTTTTTCATAGTCATAGAATTTAAAATATTTGCAATCAGCACTGTATAAAGCGCTCTTGCTAGATGCTGAAATTTGCAGCTCTGTGAGGGGTGTAGGAGTCTTATAACAACACCCAGTACCGAAAAGAAGCTACAGTTCCCAGGATTATTCGTGGAGAACCATGCGTGTTTAGAGTGGTATCAATAGTGCTTTAAAAATATAGTGCAGATGAAGCCATAGTCACACTGAGCAGAGGTAGAACTTAACTTCCTAGTTACTTTGCACTGTACATCCATTCACTGCTGTGTTCAGGTTAGAAATGTTGCTTTCAACATGAGTTTGGCTGTATCAGGCAGTTCTTACAAGGAGAACTTTTCAATTTATGAAGCACTTTCCTGACATCATGTTTAAGAATCAAGGTGAGAAGCAGTGGATTTACAAGACAGCTAATCTGTTCCTGTGTGCTTTGCCTCCAACTGTTTATCCTGCCTACAAAAGCTCTGCAAGAGTTGATTTTTTAAAAAGTTATGATACAGGACAGCTGATCCTTTTTCATAGTCATAGAATTTAAAATATAAGCTTTCCAAAGTTTATCTGGAGACAAGTCATAAAAAAGCAAAAAGATAGACTTCTTTCAACTATGGAACCCTTCTTTCATTAGAAGTTTAAAAATGGCTTTAGAAAAGGAGGGAATCTACTGCTACTGCTACTATTCACATAAAGGGCTTTAAAATGTCTAAGGGCGATTCATACATTAGAGATAAACTCAACTCTAAGACAGTTCCTTTCCACAGACTCATAATGGACACAAGACAAAGTGGGAAAGAACTGAGGCAGGAAGAAAAAAGCCAGAGCTGACTGATGACCTAAAGATTGGAAAAATGAGAAACTGAGAGAAGGTGGCCAGGATGAATATGTCAATATTATTCTTATTTAGGAAAGCTTTTCCAAATATCCTATGCAATTTTCCTATCCATTTCCCGCACCTCAGCTTTTTGAATTGTTTACTAAGAGAAACTGTTGCCTTAGGGCTGAGGCAGCCCATGTGGGAATGTTGCTGTTTGAAGGTGTGATAGGGTGGGAAAGATTAAGACCAGAAAAGGTCCCCCTAGTCCTGTGCTAACAGATACGCCTTATGATAAGGTCTAATGTCTGATAAGTTAATTCCTCCTTCCTGTATAGACAACTGCATTTGGTAGATAAATGAGATGAAGAATTACCTGAAATAAATTTCTGAAATATATCACACTGATCTTCTGAGAATACAGCTGGAGAATACATAGACAAATACCATTTGGCGTAAATATTGTTTGTGGCAGAATATTTATCTCAAGCATATTGTTGTTGTTGTTTAATCGTCTTAGTCGTGTTCGACTCTCTGTGACCCCATGAACCAGAGCATGCCTTGGAAACTCTCACTTTGTTCTCAAAGCTTCTCCTTTTTTATGTCCATGGAGTTTTCTTGGGAAAATACTGGAGTGGCTTGCCAGTTCCTTCTCCAGGTGGATCACATTTAGTCAAAACTCTCCACTATGACCTGTCCATCTTGGGTGGCCCTGCACGGCATAGCTCATAGCTTCTTGGAGTTACTCCAGCCCCTTCGCCACGACAAGGCAGTGAACCATGAAGCGGTAAGCATATTGACCTTACACCAAATAGTAAGTTTAAGTGATGCCCATCTTTCCAATTCCCTGGAGATTTCCATGATCAACCTGTTTAAATTTATTTTGCTGTATTTCTCTGCATAATAGTCACACCCCTTTTTTCAGTCCCTAAAATCGGTCCCAAAGCATTCACCGCATAACTGTCACAGGGCATTCTCAGCCGAAGGCTCAAGGGGAGCGGGTGGGCAGGCGAAGCTGCTATGAGTGAGGCACAAGAGACTTGGCTCTCACAAGCAAAGCACGTGAGACTTGCATCTTCCCGCAGTAGCTAAACTGTACACTGATGCATTAACACGTGGAGCATTTCTTTCTCATTCTTACAGAACCAGCATTCTGATTCTGATTCTGCTTTCTTTGTGATTATGGGTAAATATAAAAAGTTTTCTGTGGGCTTCAAGCTGGAAGTGATCAGTTTCGCTGAACAGCATGGAAACAGAGCTGCAGAAAGGCAATTTTCAGTGAGTGAAACATTGGTGTGAGACTGGCAGGAAGTGAAAGACAAGCTAAAAAACATAAACCTTTCTAGACATGTGTTTAGAGGTTCTAAAACTGGCAAGTTTCCACAAATCAATGAAACTGTTTGGGTATGTGAATGCAATGCGAAACAACGGCAGCAGTGTATCGTATGAGATGTTGCAAATGAAGGCACAGGAGCTAGCATGCAAACACAACGTTCCCACAACTCAGTTTAATGCAATCTCTCTGTGCGAAGGAGAACCACAGTATGCCAAAAATTGCCACCTGATTTCCCTGACAAGCTTGAAAGCTTTCATAGATTTCTCTTGCGCATGTGACAGGAAACTTCATACTCACTTTCTCAATTCTGTAATGCTGATCAGACTCCAGTGTTATTTGATACTGACCAGCCCCCTGGTTTCAATCTCCGTAGAAAAATATGGGAACTTATCCTAAATGGGGAATACACCAATCTATTCACTCTTATGCTCCCATCTGCTGCCAATAGCTCTAAGTCAGCACCTAACGTGCAGTGTAGAAAGGACAAGAAAAAAGTCACAACTGAGTGCAATTTTTCTAAATATATGGAGGCATTTTCAGTTTATGCTGGTGTGGTCTCAGCAGCTTGCCCCAACCAGGGCTGGCATTTGTTTAACTACCAGCAGATTATCTTAACCACTAAATCAATGGCTGATGAAGCTGCGGCCCAAGAATACAACAAAGCATTTAGAGAAAGGGCAGCAAAGGACTCCACTGCCAGGTGGGATGCTGAAGCACCTTATTAACTCTAAGTTACAGGACAGGCTTGCTTTTTAAAAAACATAATAACATAATATACATAATAAACTTATACATGCTTTCTAAGGCAAACTGATGAACCTAAATCCATATATCAACCCATCTAAATTAAATTTCATATGACCCATTGTGACGGATTGGTCTTAGTTTGGGAATATCTCCAGGGTGTTAAGTTGCACTCACTCCATTAGAGTGACAGTTGGCTGCAGAGAGGCGGGACATTCTGCTCTTTAAAAGGGAGAGAGCAGCCATCGGTCAGGAGGAGAGGGCGGGGGAGAGTGGTGACTGGAAGAGAGAGGGTGTGGGGCCAAGATAGTGGTGGTTAGGAGAGAACAAGTAGGAATTACAGTTATACATCTGAATGAAGAAAGCATACTGTAAATAAATTAAATACTGAAACAGTTATGTTATATTAAAAATAAAGCCTAGTTCTTGTTGTGCTAAGAAATATCACTGTCTGATCCAGCAAGGCGGGCGGGCTCAAAAGGTGGTGAACTCGAAGAAAGGGACACTAAGACTTACAAGGTGATAAGTCAGGTCCTAGAGTCAGCCAAAAGAGGGGTGAAGGGACGAAAAAGCTCAGGAGTGCCACATTGTTGCCCTGTGTGCTGAGCTAACAGTAACAGGGAGGGACCTTAGGCAAAGGAAACCCTGGACTTGAGGCAAAAAGGAGCTTTATTCCCTGTAACCCAGAGCCAAGCCTGTAACTGGCCACGTCAGCTGGATAGGAGTACCCTTGTTGTTGAAAGTCCCTTAGAGAAAGGGGAGATTCCTATTCTAGGCGGACCTCAAGAGTCTGGTGTAGAAGGGAGTTTAAGAGAGTCCCGATCTTCACCCCAGAGAAATAAAAGACAACAGGGGGAATTTGAGAGTCCAAGGGGAGGTCCGTTGCACCCATCATGCATGCTTGCCTCCAACACAGTTTGCCCTTAGCACAGGGCCAGCATTCATTAAGCCAAGGCAATTAGGCCATAAGAAGAGAGTAGCTATGTACTTACCCTTCCTGACTCCTGCGTGTGGTCAGAAAAAGGGGTGGTGGGCGCATGGCCAGAAGAAGAGTTTGGACTTGATATCCCTCTCTATCACTACCCTAAGGAGTCTCAAAGCGGCTAACATTCTCCTTTCCCTTCCTCCCCCACAACAAACACTCTGTGAGGTGAGTGAGGCTGAGAGACTTCAGAGAAGTGTGATTAGCCCAAGGTCACCCAGCAGCTGCATGTGGAGGAGCGGGGAAGCAAACCCAGTTCACCAGATTTAAGAGTCCACCACTCTTAACCACTACACCACACTGGCTCACCATAAGGCATTATTTGCCCCTCTGCTGAGAGTTAGGGAGCAGTAGAACCCTTAAACGCTGGTCCTCCAGTTAAACCCTCCGGCAGCCGCAGCACTGGCCTAGGGGAGTAGGTGGAGGATAACTGGTGGATCAGAGGGTACCCCTAGTGCAGCACATGATTCCCAGCTCTTTTTGAAGAACCCTCCCCCACAGATGCGCCTCTGTGAGGCCTAATCCCGGGGGAGAGTTTCAAGTCTACTATTAAATAACAGCAAATCATCTGCATACAGAGTAAATGTATTGTTAATGTGAGCTGATTCATCTTTGCCCACCCTCTTTGTGTGTTTTCCCTCATTCTTTTTTCTTTAAATAAAAATAATAAATAATCCCAAACCCAGGTGTTGCCAGGCAGAATTTAACAGAGCAGCAGGAACACTGCTGTGTCTGCAGCCCTGCTAAGCACACATATCAGTGGGGAAAGCATGGGGTAGGGGGTAGGGGGTGGGCAGAATGGGCCCAGTGCCACCATGGGGTGACAATAGGACTGGCTCAGAATGCAACAGATCCAGGGCCAGCTGCACCCCTTTCCTTCCCCACCCTCAGAACACCCCAAACCCCCCTTGAACTCATCTTCACATTGGCAGGAAAAGGGGGGGCACCCCATCCTGGCAGAGTGGTTGGCATTACTCTTCACATGGAGGCCAACTCACAGAATTGTAGAGTTGGGACCACAAGGGTCATCTAGTCCAACCCCCTGCAATGCAGGAATCTCAACTAAAGCATCCATGACAGATGGCCATCCAAACTCTGCTTTAAAACCACCAGGGAAGGAGAGTTCACAGCCTCCCGAGGTAGACTGTTCCACTCTTGAACAGCTATTCCTGTCAGAAAGGTTTTCCTATTGTTTAGTCAGGATCTCCTTCCTTGTAATTTGAAGCCTTTGGTTCAAGTCCTACCCTCCAGAGTAGGAGAAAACAAGCTTGCTCCATCTTCCATGTGACAGCCCTTGAGATATTTGAAGGTGGCTTTCATATCTCCTCTCGGTCTTCTCTTTTCCAGGCTAAACATACACATTTCCTTCAATCGTTCCTCATAAGGCTTGGTACCCATCACCTTGGTTGCTCTCCTCTGCACACATTCCAGCTTGTGAAGATCCTTCTTCTAGCCATATAGCTTAAACCAGATCAGAAACTATTGTAGGACCCTGGATTCATACCACTAATATCTATGGCTTGATCATAACTGAATTATTAAGTTCGGGACATTTCATTCTTAATTCTTAATGCATCTTTTGAAAAAACAACAAATGATGTGACTGACTGAAGTTAAGCTATCCTTGGGTGCACTTCAGGCCCTTCTGTGTGTGTGTGTGTGTGTGTGTGTGTGTGTGTGTGTGGTTTCTAAATTTACACAAGGCAAGGCAGTGGGCTTTTTACAGGAAGGAACTTTAAATAAATTGCCCCCAAACTTTCTGGAGTCAACACAAGTCCTTCATGTAAAAAATGTAGAGTATATCTATGGAGTCATTGTCAATATGAATTGAAGGGCTATACCCTCTGGTGGTTGGCTGCCACTACTGCAAGTTAACAACAATTGCCATGAAGCAGGGGAGCTGAACAAGAGAAACTACTGTATTCGTGTTCCTTTTATTTGCTTGAGTGCATCACATTTGAAAGTGGGAGCCACACATTAATCCAATGTAATGCAGACATATGGAGGCTTCAGACAATATTGCTGCCCTGTCCAGCTACAAGTGAAATGGTGCCTGTTGTGGCATCAGCCCAGCCTAGGTGTCAGCCTAGAATGGTCCAGCTTGGAAAGAGCTCAGTTTTCTCAGGACATTGAACTAGAAGAACGAGGCACTATTGGATGGAACTGGAACTGACCATTGGGGAAATGCCTTGCTAGTGTTGAAAGAACTTTGTTGGATCCCAACCCATTCCCCAACACAATTCAGTGTGCTTGTGCTTAAAGCATCGTGTGCCTTGGGGGTCCAGGTACCTGGAGGCACATCTGCTCCTGTATCCATCTGCCCATGCATTCCCACCATCTACCAATGTGCCCCCCTGAGTCACCCCACTGCCACCCAAGGTAAGGTTGATGGCAACCAGTGGTAACCAGTGTGGTGCTGTTGTTAGTGTTGGACTGATACCTGGGAAACCTGGGTTCAAATCTCTCCTTTAGTTAAACCTATAGATTTTGCCTCTGTTTGATGGCCATTTATTATACGTGTATATATATATAGGACAGACCAATCACAGGGATGGTGATTCCCAAGGAAATACAGGTTTATTTGGTGATTGTAACAATTGTTTTGTATTCTCTCTATATCAGGTCAGGTTTGGTTGTCATTGTGTAGTCACTTTGAGAATGTGCTTTATTTTAATAGGCAATTGCCTGGAGGTTTTTGTACAGTTTTTAAAATACATTTTATTTTATTTCATATTTATTAGTGGATTGTTTATTTCATATTTATGACTGGGCTGTTGTTTAAACTTCACAAGAAGGTTTTGAAATTTTTAAAACAACATCATCTCCACTTAAGCCACAAAGTTCACTGAGTCTCTTGAGCATAGAGGCCAGAATATGGATGTCTAAACTCAACTATTGGCTAAGATTATCATTTTTTCCTACTGGCTTGCTCCCCTTGTTCTCAAGGAAGAATCTGCATGGTATCAGGCAGTTATGGCCAAAATTCTAGCTCAGGGCTTTTCCCTTGAAGAATTGCTCAGAATGGGGATTTGAGCAGGCTAAGTCAGTCATCAAGCAGTGTATCTATCACAGACACAGAATGCCAAATGGATCTGGATAGGTCCCCCTCTTTTATTGTCAATGATTGCAGCAGGTATCTCTTAACACCTATGGAGTATCTAAGCAATCTGGATGTGCCTAAATATCGTAGGCCATGGGGCATTCACCCTGGCTCAATGCTGTGCTCTCCCCTCTGCTGTTCTTGAAGGTCGCTATAGAAAAACCCCATATCTAGAGAGATGCTGTCCCTGTGACTCTCACCAAATTGAAACTGTAGAACATGTGCTCCTCCAATGCTCGTTTTGCAGAGATCTTCGCTCTCACCTTATTTTGCTTATACTCCAGAAATATACTGAGAGTCCTGAACAGTTTCTTCCTACTCTGCTGCTTGACTTAGATAATATCCCTGGCATGACATATAAGGTGGCCAAATTCTACGTAGCAGGAATTTAAGTGCAACATATAATGGCTAGTACTCAGGTATTTCAACAGATAGCCATCCCTAGATCAGAACGGTTCACCTCTGATGGATAAATGACCAACTAGAACTGCTTTTTAATGTATATGTAATTTTGTTTATTTTAGTCTGTTCTGAGATATTAAACTTTGTAATCGGTGATTTTATCCTGATATTGGCCACTGACCGCAATAAAATAAAATGACCTTCTCTCTCTCTCTGTCTCTCTCTCTCTCTCTCTCTCTCTCTCTGTGTGTGTGTGTGTGTGTGTGTGTGTGTGAGAGAGAGAGAGAGAGAGAGAGAGAGAGAGAGAGAGAGAGAGAACACTAAAAGTGGGGAGCAGGCTAATTTCTCAACACAAAACAAAATAATAGTGCCTGTCCATTTTGTCTCACATTCTACAAATGCTAGAAACATCTGCTTTTTAAACATGAAATCTTGGAACCTGAGAATTATGGTTCATTTAGGGGAGCAACTATCCCCCTTGACTTCCCTGTGGAGGCCCCTAGGCAGCTTGCAAATGATCTCCTAATACACTTTTGTAATTTTGTTTCAAGATCAAATCAATATTATTTTGATCCATTGTCGTGAGTCCCCTAAAAGGTGTGGGGCCCATAGGTTGATGCCAACTCTGCCTATTTGGTAATCCAGTAGGGTACCTGCATGGTACCCTACTGATGAAACATTCAGTGGTTCAGGGAGAGGTGTAGGATAACACATCTATTCCATCTCCTTTTCCCCATTCATATGACAGCCAGTGCAGTACCAAACTACCTCTTCAAAGAAGCCCACATTCTTAGAATTCTAATCAGCTACTTCCTATTGATGTGTCATTTGAAATTCTGAGAGTGCCGTTGCCAGGCTTAAAGGTACAGCGACCATTATTTGGAACGAATGCTGAATATTCATCACGTCTGTGAATAACAGGCCCCTGTTGTGAGATCTAGAAGGAGGTGATGCTCTTGGGAATGCATAGAGTATAAACAGCTCTGAACTTTAAACAGCATTGTGGAGTCTTGGATCACCTCAAAGATTAAATTGTTGCATGGGGAGGTTAGGAAAATGATATGAAACAGGAATGCCTTCCAGATAGGGACAGGAGAGAAATTTGATTTGGTTCTCATTTAAAGGTGAACCTACCTAATTCACACTTCAAAAAAATATGCAAACCAAAACACAAATATGATTTAAAATTCACATTTCTCTAAATCTTGCAGTGCAGTCATCTGTACAAAAAAAATGCATATACTAGTGTAACATGTGCATGTAAAAGCATGTACTGTATTAGATAAAATATCATGCAAAAAACATTGCATTTTGGGAAATTGCTTGCCAAAATTAGTATATTACTCAAAATTGCATAGAAAAATATTTATCATGAGGGCCATATTATCTAGATTAGAGAAAAGGTGGGCAGCCATTTTCAGTTTCTACTGTGCAGTTGGCTACCGTACATTCCAGCCATGTCAACCAGCGGTTCCTGTTCCTATGTCTGTCTGTCCCAGATTCCCAATGAAGCAATGAAGGCAATCAAGAGGCATTATGACAGTTCAATGACATATTTCAACCAAGGCAAAGGCATTTGAAGAGGGCATGGAATAATGTCAAGGTGGGGTGTGGCCTACAAAGGGGCGTGGTCTATAGAAAACCCCAAGGCCTAGACAGAGAGTCCTGAAGGGGCACATTAACACCCCAGGCCTGATGTCCCCAACCCGTGATCCAGAGTCAAAAATGGTATGGGGTTCAATTTATTTGACTAATTGACTACCTTACTGCCCTTGAACATAATTTGGAAATTTGTGGCTGATTTGGACTGGGCTTTTTTTCCAGCCGGAACTCATTGGAACTCATTTCCGGCACCTCTCAGGTGGATGCCATTGCCATTATAAGAGAAGAAGGGAGGCATTCATGCTGAGTTCTGGCACCTCTTGTCTAGAAAATAGCACTGGTTGGCTAGTGTGCATTCAGATGGAATCTGAAGTTTTCTGACCAAATGGCCTATCCTTTGACCAAGGCATGAATGAGTGAGCCAGCTCTTAAGGGACAAGTGGCCTTCCAAAGCCATCAGGATCACAATGGAATCTGCGGAAGTGAATGTGCCACCACAGAAAGCAGGATGGGCAAGAATCCAGCAGCCACACAACTCAAAAACAATGAGTGTCTAATTGCTCCAGAGAGAAATTAAAGAAGAGCCAAACAATGATGGCTGAAAACAAAAGGCCTATAACGAGAGATAATTGACTGTGTGGTAAGCTGCTGAACAGATAATTCAATATTTAAACGAGTGCTCTGATTGCCGCTGAAGGACAGTGTTGCACCAGAAGTGCCAGTAAGTTGGCAGCCATATTTCCACGTACCCCACACCTGACCTCTCAGCAGCTTACATAAAATATACCTTAAGTCTGCCATTAAAAATTCAAACTATAAATAATATACAGCAGGGATGTTGTTTGTAAATAAAATACATCCACATACTAAAATAGACATCAAATTTACATGTCTGGATAGGCTTGCTTATATTCATTGATTTATTTCACACCAGTTGTGAGGCAGGTGGGGGTGGTTTGGGGAAAATGGTGTCTTGGCCCAAACTGAGATTCATGCTAGTAACTCAGCCAATTTCTCAATTAAAAGCCATACAGTCAAAATGAAGATTTTTATTTATTTATTTAGTCTGTTTCAACAGTTTGTATACTGCTTAATCAAGGCCATCTCCAAGTGGGCTGCACAGTGGTGGTCCATGGGCCGATGGCAGTCCACAAGCCATTGGCCACTGGTCCCCAATGGCTCAACCAGTTCCTAGCACATTAGAGGGTGATTGACAGCACACCACATCAGATAGCTTAAGAAGCACTCGTGTACAGGAAACCCAATACAATAAAGGTAAAAGTGAGTTTGAAATGGAAAATCAGAACTCAATATTTAAAACCTTCTGATTTTTTTTTTTAAAAAAACCAGTCCTCAATAAGTGCTGGAAGTTCAACAAAGAGGGGGCTTGTTTGATCCCAACTGAAAGGGAGTTACACAAAATTAGGCCTGCCACACTGAATGCACAGCTCCTGGTGGGTCAGAGCCATCCATCTGAGCCCTGGGGGACTACGAACAGTGGCTCCCTGGAAGACCTTGTGATCAAGCAGGGATATAAGGGATCAGGTGGTCCCTGAGATATCCTGGACCCAAGTTGTTAAGGGCCTTGCAAATTAATGCTGCAAGCACCTTGACTTTGGCCTGGTAGCATATGGACAACCACTGCAGGCTTTTGAGCACTGGAATCATGAGCTGGCAATTGTCTCCATCAACAGTCTAGCCTTAGTGTGTCAGCTTGCGCCTCTGGGCCAGGCCCACCAGACAGGCAGACCTCTGCAACCGTTTAAGCTTTTTGATCAGCCAACCATTTTAAAGATCATTTTGTACCATTCTCATGGTGCTTTACATTTTATTGTATATAGTGCTGTACATATCCTTGTTATATTGAATGAGTCGGCAGTATATAAAACTTGTTGATGATTGCCAGCCCACAATGGATTCAGGGCTAGGTGGACATGAGTGTACAATCATTATCACCAGGATATTTCTATTATGAAGTTCTGTAACGGTCCCCCTCCCTTATGGTTTAGCAGAAGCCTTGCTATGCTTGCATTAATTTGCAGAAAGCTCCAGTAATAGAGATAAGAACCTACCAGCTTAGCAAAATACTGTAAATGTGACCTTTAGGGTCTGGAAAGTACTTAGGTAATGTAAATTACAAGGCATAACAGGAAGCTAGAGGGCTTGCCAAAATCATATCAAACTCCCATCTCTTGTAGGGGCTCAATTAGTGCCAGTGCCTTCTGTCAAGAGCTTGGGTGTAACCTTTGACGCCTCCCTCTCTATGGAGGCGCAGGTTGCAGCTACAGCAAAGGCGGCATTTTTCCATCTCCGCCGTATTAAGCAGTTGGTCCCTTACCTTTCTCGCCCCGATCTGGCCACAGTGATCCAATGTAATGGTGACCTCCAGGCTTGATCACTGTAATTCGCTCTACGCGGGGCTGCCCTTGAAGCTGATTGAGAAATTCCAGCGGGTGCAGAATGCTGCAGTGAGACTCCTTACGGGGTCCTTGCCACAGGATCACATTCATCCAGTGCTTTACCAGCTGCACTGGCTCCCGGTGGAGTACAGAGTCAGGTTTAAGGTGCTGGTTTTGATCTTTAAAGCCCTATGCAGCCTAGGACCCTCGTACCTACGGGACCGCCTCTCCTGGTACACCCCGTGGAGGATGTTAAGGTCCATAAATAACAACACTTTGGAAGTCCTGAGTCCCAAGGAAGTTAGATTGGACTCAACCAGGGCCAGGGCCTTTCCAGCTCTGGCCCTGGCCTGGTGGAACACCCTACTGCAGGAGATCAGGGCCCTACGGGATTTGACATCTTTCCGCAGGGCCTGCAAGACGGAGCTGTTCCACCTGGCCTTTGGGCTGGACTCAGTCTATCCCCCCCCCTCATTTTTTTGATTGAACCCCTTATATGGTATTTTGTATGTAAATTTTCCCTCGGCTCTTTTTGCTGGCCCATGTAGGACCAGCATGGCTAGTTGGCCCCGGTGAATATTGGACGTTTTCTCCTCTTATGGCTTTGATCTATGGGCTACCACTAAAACAAGGCTGCATTTTAAACCGTATTCTAAACTTATATTTAATCAAATGTTTGTTTTGTTTTTGTTTTGTTTTGTTTTGTTTTTAATGTTTTTACTGTATTTCTATTCGGTGTTAGCCGCCCTGAGCCTGGTCTTGGCCGGAGAGGGTGGGGTATAAATATTATTATTATTATTATTATTATTATTATTATATGAAACTGCAAATACAAGCAAGGAACAAACACAAGAATCCCCACAAAATGGGGAGAAGACCAATTAGAGCTTAGCATGTTTTGTCCATGCAGGACTCTAACCAATTAGGGAAGCTTGTAGGGAGTGGGCACAAGCCCAGGTATTTTTGCAATGGGTAGAATAATCTGCTTCCCCCAACGCTTGGCACACAGGCTTTGTGAAAATCACCCTGTGTCATCTCTCATTATGCATCTCTCAATATACTGAATACCTTTCATCTCCTCAGTTGGCTTTAATGGAGGAAGTGGTGCCAGAGACCCTTTTTTTTGGGGGGGGGGGTTACATTATTATTATTTATTAAATTTGTATACCTCCCTATACCCACAGGTCTCAGGGCAGTCCCCAGGATAAAATCACAACATAAAAACATGAACACAATCAAAACAAAACCCAAAACAACTCAATACCCCATTTTACTTTCATAAGTAAATATAAACAAATGAGCACAATAATTACACAAATATGTAAAACTAACATTCACTGCGACCCATGGAAGCTGCCCTCCTGAGTCAGACCACTGATCCATCAAGTTTGAGACATACGTATTTTAGGACCCACTCTAGCTGACCTGGCACTGCATGTGTGTAAAGCATGGGCTCGTCTGCCAAGCTGTGGCCCTTGGTCCTCCCTTCCTCATTTCCCCTTCCCCACCACTTCAGAACTCTCCACCTTCAAACAGCAGCCACAGCATTTCCTCCTTGCAGGAGGCTGAAGAAATATTGCAGTCTTCGCCTTCAGCGGCATGTCTGTTCATCAGCTGTGTTTACCCCCTCGGTTCTATTTCCAGTGCTCAAATATGAAAGGGAACGAATGGAGGAGCAGAAGGTGCCATTTCCATAGCTACCAACAAAGCACTGGCAGCATGCCATAATGAAGAGGCCCCCTTTTTACCAAGGCACAGCTGTCATTAGCATTCAGCATGGCAAGTCAAGAGACTCACTCCCGAGGACAGGTGTGCACAAAGAGGATGCACGTAAGTTCCCAGCAGAAGGTAGAGCACCACTTTATCATCAAGGGAGCAAGGCATTGCTAGGCTGTTTCAGAGTGCAAATTTGTTATGTCTACAGAGGTTTAATGAAAGACAGCAGGGGGTGTTAAAAACTCTGCAGTCAAAATGCCCATCATCTCCTCGGTGACTCACACAACACCCAGGACCATGTGTATGCTGCTGCACAATGCAGAATCTAATCACCGTGGAAGTTCAACTGTCTTTTCTTTAAAAGAAAAAGAAAGCAGCTAGTCCTCAAAGGTCTTGAGGGGGGAAATGGAAACATGTAGGGAGCTGCAATGCAGAAAGCTCAAAAGTAGATGGAGGAGTCAAGTCAGGGTTGTGTGGTTCTCAACTTCTTAGGACCTATATCATTATAGCAGTCCATATCATTTGTAGCCACACTAAAGCCAGAAGCCCAGCTTCTCTTCTTGCCCTTAACCAATCCACTCCTTGGAAACATTCAGAGTTCTATGAAAACCCAAGTACTTCCCAAGAATCAGCCACAGGAGGGCCTTAGCTCAGTGGTACCACATCTATATGCATGCAGAATGTCCCAGGTTCAGTCCTCAACATCCCCGGGGAGGACCAGGAATGTCCCACACCTCAGCCCTGGAGATCTGCTTCCAGTCAGGGTGGGCTATACTGAGCTGGACCTACCAGTGGTCTCACATCATCCATCAGCCATAGATAGACTGGGAGAGAAATAGTGCAGGGCTGGTTACTGAACATACCTTTTAGCTTCCTGATAGAAGCTGCACCAGGAGTGTGTTGTGTGGATAGGGACAGGGGTGCAGCGTGGGGGGTGCAGCCAAGGAGATTGTCCGGGGAGTATTTACTTTAGGAGCACACTGGGGGGGGCACAAGTTGTAAACTTTAAGAGTCTAAAAAGGCCACAAGAATAGAAAACCGCCTCGGCGGGGGGTGGCAGTCCTTTCACTGCAGAGTTCTGCCTTCATCCTGGGCTGCAGCAGTGGCATTTGGGAAGAGGTGAGGGTTCCTTCTCAAAGCCTAGGACCCTGCAGAGCCCTCCTGCCTCCTGCCCAAAGCCAGGCAAGCCCCTCCTCTCTCAGCTAACACTTCTGTAGAAAGAGCCACTGCTGCTTCTTTTTTCTCTTTGATTCCACCAGGAATTCTTGCTATGTCTCCTCTATCACCACCACAGTTCCCAAGGGTGCTTGTTTGCGCAAGCACACACTTAAACAAATTGATGTTTTTATTTTATTTTTATTTCTCATCCACCACCATTTATTTTGTTGTTAATGCCCATCCCCAATCATGTATGCAGATCTACACTGAAGTAGCTCACTCTGGAGTTAAGGTTTTGCTCACAGGCAACTGCACAAGACTTGGCTTGATGGCTGCATTCCGAATCTTTTGCATGCTTTGTTGTTGTTGTTTAGTCGTTTAGTCGTGTCCGACTCTTCGTGACCCCATGGACCATAGCACGCCAGGCACTCCTGTCTTGCACTGCCTCCCGCAGTTTGGTCAAACTCATGTTCGTAGCTTCGAGAACACTGTCCAACCATCTTGTCCTCTGTCGTCCCCTTCTCCTAGTGCCCTCAATCTTTCCCAACATCAGGGTCTTTTCCAAGGATTCTTCTCTTCTCATGAGGTAGCCAAAGTATTGGAGCCTCAGCTTCACGATCTGTCCTTCCAGGGAGCACTCAGGGCTGATTTCCTTAAGAATGGATAGGTTTGATCTTCTTGCAGTCCATGGGACTCTCAAGAGTCTCCTCCAGCACCATAATTCAAAAGCATCAATTCTTCGGCGATCAGCCTTCTTTATGGTCCAGCTCTCACTTCCATACATCACTACTGGGAAAACCATAGCTTTAACTATACGGACCTTTGTCGGCAAGGTGATGTCTCTGCTTTTTAAGATGCTGTCTCTTTTGCATGCTTACTTGAGGGTAAACCATTGAACTCAACAAGTCTTCACCGTAGAAGCATACAGGATTGGACTGTTTATATTTTTGTCCCTTTCTGTTTATGCTTTTGTCCCTTTCTGTGCCTCCTTTTGGTTTCTGTGCAAAGGTGACTTTGAGCCCCCTACTACTCTCTTTCAGCCTGACTGTGTCAAATATATGTAGAATATTTGCATTGGGAAACTAAGATACAAATGAAGCTGACGACTGGGTTGCTTTCAGTACAAATTATATTTTAACTGCCGGTTTTAGATATATTGTGATGTATTTAAAGTATTGTTTTTAACTAGTTTGTTTTTATTATTTTATAACTGATGTTTTTAAATGTTGTAAGCCACCTTGAATCCCAACTTGGCAGGAAGGGGAGATTAGCAACTGACTGGTAGTACCGGTAACTCAGATCTTTTGAATCCAGTTAATTATTTATTAATTTGCATCTCTTTCTTTTTAAACTGTAGATGCAAGAATCTTTGCCCTCTTATTTAATGATGCATCTTCCCTCTTTTGGTGATGCATAAGTGGCCACCCAGCTCCCATTATCTCCAGTATTTTAATTATCTCCACAGAATAATATTGCTGTGTATTTGTAGATGGAATCTGAATATGCAAAAGGGGAAAATAATTGATTTGTCCCTCTAGTTTGGGAGGGAGTTTCCCATCTTTCTTTGGGATGCAATTGATTTACTGTGATGAGAGGTTTTAATCAAAGTGCTGTGTGCTGAAGACATAAGTTACAGTGAACAGGTGCTTGGGGACCATTTCTTGAAGGACTTGCTGACATCCTTAACTTTCAATGTCATCAATCAAGAGTGTTTCCCTTCTCCCCAGACTGCTAAATTGCCCAATAATATCTAGAACCAAGGAACAATACAAACCCTGTATAGATCTCTATAAATAATATGTCCATAAATATGTCAGAGGAATTACCCAGAATGCCAACCAACAACCTTTTCAACATTAAAAAAATCCATCTTTCATCAAATTCATCTCAAATGGTGAGAGAATAATAGCCACCACATTATTCCATTTATATTAGCCCTGTTTGGCTGCTCTGAAACTGTGGCCTCATCTATGCCATAGTTCAGAAGCACTCTTAAACCACTTTACCAGTCATGGCTTCCCTCAAAGAACCTTGGAAACTGTTGTTTGTCAATTGTGCTGGGAATTGTAGCTCTGTAAAGAGTCAGCTACAGTTCTCATGATTCTTTGTGGGAATCCACATGCTTTAAAGGAGACACATATTCCCCTTGCAATTTCCAGAATGGTTTAACTGTCAATCCCTGGTAACTGGGAGTGGCCGCTGAGACCATATACCACCAGTCCTGAAAGACCTACATTGGCTCCCAGTATGTTTCTGAGCACAATTCAAAGTGTTGGTGCTGACCTTTAAAGCCCTAAATGGCCTAGGCCCAGTATACCTGAAGAAGTGTCTCCACCCCAACCGTTCTGCTTGGACACTGAGGTCCAGCGCCAATGGCCTTCTGGCGGTTCCCTCACTACGAGAAGTGAGGTTACAGGAAACCAGGCAGAGGGTTTTCTTGATAGTGGAACCCACCCTGTGGAACACCCTCCCGTCAGATGTCAAGGAAATAAACAACTATCTGGCTTTTAGAAGACATCTGAAGGCAGCCCTCTTTAGGGAAGTTTTTAATATTTTATCTTTTATTGTGTTTTTAGTAGTCTGTTAGGAGCCACCCAGAGTGGCTGGGAAAACCCAGCCAGATGTGTGGGGATTAATAATAACAACAACAACAACAACAACAACAACAACAACTTTCAAAGGTAGCCCCATGTAGAGCGCATTGCAGTAGTCCAAGCAGGAGATAACTAGAGCATGCACCACTCGGGCGAGACAGTCTGCAGGTAGGTAGGGTCTCAGCCTGTGTACCAGATGGAGCTGGTAGACAGCTGCTCTGGTTACAGAATTTACCTGCATCTCCATGGACAGCTGTGAGTCCAAAATGACTCCCAGGCTGCGCACCTGGACTTTCAGGGGGCACGGTTACCCTGTTCAGGACCCCACCCCCTTTCCCCCAAGAACAGTACTTCTATCTTGTTTGGATTCAACCTCAATCCATTAACTGCCATCCATCATCCAATTGGCTCCATTATAATTAGAATAATAATTTATTATTTATACCTCACTCATTTACTGCTTTCACTGGTTCCAATTTAAAAGAGAGGTAGAGCTGGGTACCATCCACATACTGGAGAACACCCAGCATAAAGCCCCTGATTAGATGTTAAAAACCATGGGGGAGAGAACAGAACCCTGAGGCACCCCAGAAATGAGCATCCTGGGTTCCGAACACTCACCTCCCAACACCACTTTCTGGACACGACCCAGGAGGAAGGAGTGGAATTTTTGCATAACAGTGTCCGTCCGCCCCCCCCCCCAGCTCCCAACTCCTGTATTCAAATATAATATGATGTTTTAAGGAATCTAGCAGGGTGGTGAGCAGGGAAGCAGCTGCCACGGCTATCCTTATCAGGAAAAAATGGCTGTTCCCAACAGTTACTCCGATCAAATTCACAGTTGCTTTTAGACAGATGATGTGTGTGGTGTGTGAATGTTTTGCTGCTTCTTATCTAGCTTGGCCCTGAATTCTTCTTAGCTGAAGCAAAAGGTTTACAATTTATGTCTCCAACTTCCAATAAAGCACAAAGTGTTCATTAAACAATGTGACTCTGGAGCCCTCTTGTGTGGAAACTCTATAGCTCACCCTTGATATAATTCTGGTCTAAATTTCCAATAGGTTATATAAACTTCTATTTGTTTGTTCAACACAGGCACCATCTTCCCCTAGAGAGCACTTTTTTGCGGGGGGGGGGGGAATGGTGGACACCACCCACATACAGTCAGGATGTGTGCTGTTTGTCAGTCTGTTGTGGTCCCCGCTTCTAGGGAGAAGCGCAGATCCAGAATGGAATACAGATCAAAGCGCTGGCTCTCGCAGGAGCATCCGGTGGGGAAGCATGTCTGAATACAGACAAGCATCCTCCGATGCTGAGCTCCAGGCACAACTGTTTAATAAAGGTGCAGTTTCTCTCCGGGTCCCTTTCTACCATTCTAAGATCCTGCCACCTCAAAAGATAGTGGACTCTCCTTCCTTGGAGGCTTTGAAGCAGAGGTTGGATGACGGCCTGTCAGGAATGCTTGCGTTGAGAGTCCTGCATTGCAGGGGCTTGGGACCAGATGACCCTCAGAGAACCTTCCAACTCCATGATTCTATTACTATGATTCTCCCAATTACTGTTAACGTGATTTAAAAAGGGTAAAGGGACCCCTGACCATTAGGTCCAGTCGTGACCGACTCTGGGGTTGCGCGCTCATCTCGCATTATTGGCCGAGGGAGCCGGCGTAGAGCTTCCAGGTCATGTGGCCAGCATGACAAAGCCACTTCTGGCAAACCAGAGCAGCACATGGAAATGCCGTTTACCTTCCCGCTGTAGCGCCACCTGGGTTAGATCCTTCAATATTTTAGATAAGGCAGGTTCCATTAAACTTGTAATACATGCCCCAGAGCTCCTACTAGTTACACACCCCACCAGCTGGTGATGATGAAAAGGGTCCTGACAGGTTAAAACACCTCCTGATTTACACATGGAGGACCTACAGATACATATATACAGCATTAAGCCCATTAAACCCTTTCTCTTGGTCATTGAATGCGCAGCTGTGGCTCAAAGGCTGGTGGGTATATAAGTAGATGCAGGCTCAAGCCCTGCAGCTTCTCTATATGCATGCTTTCAATATGTGAGGCATTTCAAATAAACCTCCGCTTACCCTTCTTAAAAATTGTTATGGTGTTTCCACATGGCCTACAACTGAACTCAACTCTTGACTCCTTGCATTGAGTGAATGCACGGCAGGAAGAGCAGAATCACACCAATCAGCTCTCCCCGCCTGACTGCCACAAGTTCAATGGAAGGGGAGTGTGCCTGTTGCATCACTGTATGTGCACAGAGCCCATTCCCACCTTCAACTTAACATGGGGCTACCTATATATTCACTCACTGCATGGAGATGGTAGAAAGAGGATTGCAATGTGGAATTCATAGGAGCCAGTTGGTGGGCATTGGCATTCAAATGTTGCACACACACTGCATCACGTGACTGATTATGCGGGTTGCGGTTTACCCCCCTTTTTTTCCAAGTTGGCATCGCTGGTAGAATTCATATCTTTCAAATGGAAGAAATGGGGGGTGGGGAGAGAGATTTGTTATCCAATCCAATCCGATGCTTCCAAACATTCCAAAAGAGAATGGTGAGCTTCTAGGGTTAATTCAGACATTATTGATGTTTCTCATGTAACAAACCATGAGAAAAAGTCATTAAACTTTCCCAGGCTTAAGGAAATGCCACCTCCCATTTTTGCCAGCCCTAGGCCAGCCCAAAGTCATTCCCTTCTATTACCTGGTGAGCAATGGCAGGAGTGGGCACAGAGAGAGGGGAAACATTCATTCTTGCATCTCTATCTCCCCAGTTAGCAGTAAGCTGAGGTACAAAAAGTGCTACCTCTCCTCCCGTCCCGCCCCCCCCTGTCAAGAAGATGGAAGAGGAGGTAGAAAGAGACAAACCTTCCCCATCTCTTCTGCTTACGGTATGTGTCAGCTAGCAAGTAATAACTCCAGAGCCTGAATATAACAGAGGGAGCTTGGGTGGGTAAGGGAAACTGGGCATTGGTCTCCAGTTTGAATTTTGATTAGAGCCAGAAAAGTTTACTTCTTGCATGAGGGCGGTTTTTCTACAAGTCCACAAATTTTACACCCAAAACTGACTCAGGAGAAGGTCAGCAATAGCTCTCATTTCCAACAACAAAAAGCCAGGAAAGTGCATCTTCTCTTGCAGAATCTTAGGAAAATCTAAATATTATAAGAATCTAAAAACTCCCTGGCTGGATTATACCAGCAATTGTGGAGGGAGTTTAATGTTAAGTGATAGCAAGGCAGGAGCAGAAAGAAGTGAAAGTGCCTGTGTGGCTCAAGGTTGGAAAGCTGATAATAATGGGAATGAATGTGCTGGAAGTGGAGAGTGGGCCAAAGGATCCGTTGAGTCCCTCCAAAACACAGAATGGAAATAGGCTCAGTTGAGAAGGATAATGATTTTGGAGAGGAACCAAATGAACTGTTTGCATCAATCTTCACTGAAGAGGTCCTTAGAGAAACTAATAGATAAAGTTAACTAATAGATTAACTATTATATTCGAATCCCTGCAATGGGGTGAGCTCCCATTGCTCAGTCCCAGCTCCTGCCCACCTAGCAGTTCGAAAGCACATCAAAGTGCAAGTAGATAAATAGGGACCGCTCTGGCGGGAAGGTAAACAGCGTTTCCATGCGCTGCTCTGGTTCGCCAGAAGCAGCTTTGTCATGCTGCCCACATGACCCAGAAGCTGTCTGCGGACAAACGCTGGCTGCCTCGGCCTATAGAGCGAGATGAGCGCCGCAACCCCAGAGTCGGACACGACTGGACCTGATGGTCAGGGGCCCCTTTACCTTTAATAGATTAAGAAGGTACTGCATCAAGACTGCATCTGTCCCAAAGTTCCCGAGAAATGTGAAGTTTCTGATCCAGCTAGTGACTCTGGAGTGCAACATATCTTCAAAATCATTTAAGTGGCAGCTTTCATTGTACTAGATACTTTAGAAGTCTTTCATCTTATTCATCCTCAATAGGCCCATTTTAAAGATGAGGAACTGGGGCTGAGATAACTACATGGATGTCAGAAACTGCTTGGGTGGCCATCCTCTTAGACGTCTTTGAAAGGGGATGAAAGGGGCTGTTAATCATGCCTCTGAATACCAGTCACTGGGGCTCATAAGCAAGGCGGTGTTATTGCACTCATGCCCTGATTCTAGGCTTCTTACAAGTATTCTGGTTGGCCATTGTAAGAACAGAATGCTGAACTAGATGGGCCTTTGGTCTAATTCATCAGGGTCCATCTAGCATTATTTTTATGTATAACAAAACTGACAGGACACTTGGTTTAAAACAGATGCCCCAGTCGCCCTTCACTCTTTGATGAACCCCCTGTGAACTCATTAAACTCATTCATCTCCATGCAGTTTAATCTTTATAGCCTGATACCAGGGATGGGAAACATGTGGCCCTCCAGATGTTGTTGGACTTGAGCCCCCATCATGATAGCAGCTAGAGCATACTATTAGTATAAAGCCGGATGGCTTTATACTAATAGTATATTAGAGGTTTCCCTGACCCTGATATTCCTTGCAAAGTACCTCCTTTCTTCTTTTCTCTGGCCTTTTCATTTCCGTTTTTATGTCTATCCTCCATTCTCATGCTCTCTCTTCCCTTTTGTGTTCTTTTAATTTAAAAAGGTTCCAGGGCTAGAGTGGGGCAGATCATACTCATGGACTGGGAGAGGTGTGGGGAGAGGAGGAGTTATGCTAGAATATTGGGGGAGATGGAAGCTTGGAATAAACCTTGATTTGCAGTCATAAGAAGAGTCCAGTTGGATCAAGCCAAGCCTTATGGTCAAGCCTTATGAGGAATAGATGAGGGAGCTGGGGATGTTTAGCCTGAAGAGAAAACTGAGCAGTGATGATATCCATCTTCCAGTATCGGAAGGGGCTGTCACATAGAAGATGGAGCAAGCTTGCTTTCTGCTGCTCCAGGGAGCAGGAGCCAAACCAATGACTTCAAATTACAAGGAGATTCCAACTAAACATTAGGAAGAACCTTCTGACAGGAAGAGCTGTTTGACAGTGGGAGGGACTCCATCGGAAGGTGGTGAACTTCACTAGAGCATTTTAAACAGAGGTTGGATAGCATCTGTCAGGGATTCTTTAGCTTTAATTTCTGCATTGCAGGAAGTTGGACTAGACACTCCTTGGGATCTCCTCCAACTCTACAATTCTAAGTCCAGCACTCCGTCTTCACAGATGCCCCAAGGGGAAATCCACAAGGAAAGTCTGAGTGCAACAGCAGCCTCTCCACCTGTGATTCACCGCAACTGGTATCTGACAGTGAAGAGAGGTTTTGTTCATCACAGCTCATAGCACCGATAGTCTCATCATCATCCGTGTATTTGTCTTAACCAGTTTTAGAGCCGTCCAAGCCATCACTACCTCTTTGTGAATTCCAGAATTTGATTATGTGATGCATGAAACAATCCACTGAAAATGTTCAGATAATTACTCTCCCAAAGAGTAATTACCTGCGCCGCTTTCTTTTACATACCTTGGGATGGGCTGCGTTTGAACAATGCCTAGCCCCTCGTTGGTGCTTTAACATTTACTCCGCCGAGTCTGACAGTCCAAGACAGCTGCTGGTGAATTATTAGCTTGGAAGCCTGTCAGACCCCAGCTTTGTGCCTTCTCGCAGTCTCAGTTGGGATTCAGCTCATCCATCACTCCTGGCATTCACATAATTCAACAAGAGGAATGGTGGGTTGTCAGTCAAGACAAGAGTTCCTCCCTGGACCACCTCAGCTCATAACACTCATAAATATTCTATGCAATTTTGGTTCAAACGCAAATTCACTCAGCTCTCCTGTTCCAATCAATAATGTTCATTGGCTGTCAGAACCTAGATAACCAGTGGGAACACGGGAAGTTGCCTTATACTGCGCCAATCTCTCAGTAGTGTGGACACTATCAGCAGCTATCCAGGGTTTCAGGCAGTGGTCTATCCTAGCCATGCCTGGAGATGGCAGGGACTGAACATGAAACCTTCTGCTTGTCCCCTTGTTAGTGGAAGAGACCACCCTTATAACATCCTGCTATATTCATTGAAATACCTGGGATTGCTCAGCCAGCAGAGCGTGAGACTCTTAATCTCGGGGTGTGGGTTCAATCCCTACATGTGAAAGATTCCTGCATTGCAGGGGGTTGGACTAGGTGGCCCTCATGGTTGCTTCTAACACTATGGTTGAACAATGGAACTCCCTTCTATGGTTCCACAGGTGCACTGAAACAGTGCAATCTTTTGCACGTGGGCTCAAAAATAAGGTCCCCCACTCTGCTTCAATGGTCCTTACTCCTCATCAAGTGTTCTTAAGGTTGCAGCCAAAGTCACTGCATTTAACATGCCTTGGTTTAATTCTTCTAAATCGGGGATAGTCAATGTGATGCTCTCCAGAGCTTGCTTGGCTCCCAGCACCCTTCAGCCCCATACAGCATGATCAGTGGCCAGGGATGGTGCTTTGCCCTGTTCTAAATAATTGTCTTTCCCTGTTCTGGATAACAGCTTGGGAGTGAAGAACAGGACCATGGTGAATAGGTCTTATGCTACAATACTGATGAAAATCATTTCTGGGAACAATAGTTCCTTGGGAAACTGTTCACTTGGAAGAGAGTAGCCCTACCCAAAAAGACCCAGTGTCAAATGCCTGTCAGCCTACTGTAATTCATCTTACAAGGAGGTCTAGAAGCAGCTGTGTGGCCACATTTCTACTTTACAGGGGACAGCAGTGTCTATTTGAAGGACCATCTGGTTTTAAAAACCTTAAAAACAGGGAAAGTGAGGGCCTTGAAGCTGCCCGGAATAGTAAGCGGAGGTCAACTGGGCAGTCCTCCCCACAACAGTGGAGTGTATTGCATTTCTGTTTAAATGATAGCTATTTCTAAAGCAATGCATATAAAGTAGCATATGCAGATTTATGCAAATCTATATCCTCTCTTGGGACACTGGTGGCACTGTGGTCTAAACCACAGAGCCTAGGCTTGCCGATCAGAAGGTCGGCGGTTTGAATCCCCACGACGGGGTGAGCTCCCGTTGCTCGGTCCCAGCTCCTGCCAACCTAGCAGTTCGAAAGCACATCAAAGTGCAAGTAGATACCTTCCCCAGCGGGAAGGTAAACGGCATTTCCGTGCACTGCTCGGAAGCTGTCTGCGGACAAACGTCGGCTCCCTCGGCCAGTAAAGCGAGTGCCGGAACCCCAGAGTTGCTCACGACTGAACTTAATGGCCAGGGGTTCCTTTACCTTTATCCTCTCTTGGTGATGCATTTAATCTCTTCTTTTTAGAAATAGCCACCTTAATCTAGACATCTGTATGAATATGTACTTTCTTGTGCTGTTTCTAATATTCAGTGTCTTTAGATGCCCCCAGGTTCTAGAACGAGTTATATTTCCATTAGTTAAATGGCAAAGTCCTTATTTTGCCAAGCGTTTAACTCTCAACGTGTTGGCCATTGAAATAAAATGAGGTTATGCACTTTAGAAATCTATATAGAGAAAGAAATCTATCTGTGACTCTGTTTATTATTAGTATTGAATTAAGCCATGTTAGGAGCTCTTTTTGAAAGCCAGAAAGTACAGTGGTACCTCGGGTTACAGACACTTCAGGTTACAGACTCCGCTAACCCAGAAATAGTACCTCGGGTTAAGAACTTTGCTTCAGGATGAGAACAGAAATTGCGGCGCGGGGGCAGCGGGAGGCCCCATTAGCTAAAGTGGTACCTCAGGTTAAGAACAGTTTCAGGTTAAGAATGGATCTCCAGAATGAATTAAGTTCTTAACCCAAGGTACCAGTGTATTTGATACTTTAAAAAAATGTAGCAGTGATTCTAGCTTTTCTGTTCTGTGTGTATTGCTACCACCTAGCGTTCTCAAATGTTGAAGCGGAGTTTTCTCCACTGTTTACTAGATTTGTCGCTTTGAAAGGGGGAACTGTCTCAGGTTAATTCACATATTTAATGTACAGGACTTCCCAAAAAGAATCTGAGGAACAGTAGTTCATCCCTCACTGAGCTACAATTCCCAGCACCCTTGCCAACCTTCCATTCCCATGATTCTTTGGAGAAGCCACATGCTTTAAATGTATAGTGCAGATGCGACGTTAGTTAAAACTGATCACATGCAAAGAACGGGGCGGGGGGGGGGGTGGACGGATGGACAGAAACGAAACATAGAACTGTAGAGTTGGAAGGGATCATGAGGTTAATGCAGCCCATCCTGGCCTTGGAGTGACAAAAAGAGACTCCTCAAAAGAGCTTGAGCACCACCATCTGAGCAAGTCCATTAAGACATGTTCACACACCATTGTATTCAGACATGTTATCTCCTGTGTAGAGCAACAGAGGTATTTCATAATATTTACAGCTTGATTGTATAATAATAATAAAAACCTCGGAGAAGGGCCACCTGGAATAGCCACACCCCCATGTTCACACATGCAGTGAAAACACCTTCAGGGAGGGGGGCTTTGCTTGTACAGCAGTATCATGGAAGGCACCCCCATGACCTGGTTGTGCAGGGTTCCAGGTCATGGGGAGCCCTTTGAGCAGAGGCTCCTATTCCTGCAAGTCTTTTGCTATCTGTAGGGCTGCCATACATCCAGATTTTCCCAGACATCACCAGGATTTCAAAGGTGGAATTGATGTTTCAGGGTGCCCTGGCTTGTACTTTTTGAAATGTGGCAACCCTAGCTATCTGTGGACACCAGGGTGTGGCTGGCCAGCACATGACATCTGGGGTACGGCTACTCAGTATTACTCAACTTTCATGGTTGTTCTGCGGAAGAGCTACAACACTTGCAATAGGTTTCCAGATCCACACCCATGGGGATGTTTACATGTGAGGTCAAAAATGTGCTTGCCTTTAAGACATTACCAGGCATTTTGTGTGTTACTCATTAAAATGTATATTCTGAAAGATGTACGTCCCAAATGCAATGCTTATACATGTTTAGTAAGCAACATACAGTAATTTAAAACTAGCATTCTGTGGCTTGCTGCCTTCAACACTGAAGGCAAAATGTAGTGTTATACTACATGAATTTAGAAGAGTAGAGATAGCTTAACTGTAGTCACACCAGCTGGAACTCAATGTAACTTAATTCCAGCACTTCTCAGATGGGTTCCGACATCTCAGGTGGGCACCATTGCCAAGGAAGGAGTTCACTGTGAGTTCCAGCACCTTTTTTTCCTAGAAAAATAGCAATAAGTCACACCATTGGTCCTTCCAACTCATTGTTGTCTACAGAGACTTCTAGCGGCTCTCCAGTGTTTCAGAAAGGAGTCTCTCCTGGTCCTACTTGGACACGCCAGGGATGGAACCCAGGACCTTCTGTGTACAAAGCAGATGCTTTTACTACTTGAACTACTGTCCTTGTGCTTTAAAGCCATCCAAGTTGCCATGAAGCAACATGGACCTCACTAGATTGCAATTAGCACAAACATAAAAGAACCAAACGGAAGACCACCAAGACACAAGGAGACGCTGACTGAAACAACAACGTTTTGTCTTTATTAGGAGTTCCCATGGTAATATAACACAGAGTTCGTAAGGAAGAAAAAACACAAGACTCATTTTATGCCATTGAGAGAATGGTCAAATTTTATCAGTACTCCTTTTGTCTACGCACATGATCAGCTTATTCACTTACAGCTCCTTCACTCATGTTCACAAGCACAAATCCAAGGGTTAAAATCCATCTAGTAGTAAATTCTACATGGTTTAAATTTTTTTAAAATTATTATCATTATTTTCCTTTTTCTTTAGAGCATCAAGTCACTGCGGCAAATTAATTCCAAGTTCAATGTCATTTCCTTTAAGCATTTACATATGACATTCATGAAACAGACACACAAAGCGAGCAAGCTCCCACAGGAATAAAACATGCTTACATAGCCTGCAAAGTTTTATTTTTTAACAAATCCTTTATTCCCTTCCCCCCTTAAAAAAATACACACAATGGTCCAAGAACAAAATAATGAACACGAGGGGGGAAAGGAAGACTCAAGTGAATCACAAAGAGCTGCACATGTTTCGTATAACTGAAACATGGGGTTGCATCCAACTAACCTCTACTCAAGGCACACTCATTGAACCTAATTGATCTAAGTTAGCCATGTCTATTAATTTCAATGAGCCTACTCTGATCAGAACTGACATTGGATACAACCCATGGTCACTTCCCCCCTCCCCCTTCCCGAAACAGAACTTTGTTTAAATTCATCAAAGCGTAAGTGGAGAGGAGGAAAAATTAAAAAGCTGCAAATATATATATTACCCTTAACTAAATATTTTTTAATTATTTAATAAAAAGTGCAATCTCTGAAGCAAACAAAACAGAGCCAAAACAACAAATGAAACTGTCTGGAATGATGAACAGCCATCAGTTGTGGGTGAAAGGGTGAGAAAGGGGAAACTCAGTTCAAGCCTCGACTGCCTTTCAGCATCTGTGACTGGCAGGTTTTTACTACTCCTGGCTGAGTTGCATAGTGCACAGCCTAGAATACAGAAAGCGTCCTACACTGAAGTCCAGTTGAGCCTTACCTTAGGCTTGTTCACACATTACACTAAACACAGGTACAAGCTGTGTGCAAGGTGGGTGCATCTGTTGCTGACTGACTGTGCAAACTACACACTTGTTGACTACACACCTACAGAAGACCACAGCTCCACTAGAAAGGGGTGTTGGTGCACTCATTGAATATAATGTGTGGTCTCTGTAGACAAAGAGCTGAGCTGTGCACTCGTTCACAAGTAGTATTCGATGCACAATCAAGCATACATTCATTCAAGCAAACACTTGCACGATACTTTGCAACTGTCTTCAGGGTAATATATTTTGTGTGCACAGATCGTATAACATGTGAACCCCCCCACCCATGTAAGCTCAACATGTGAAGGAGGGGGGAATGTGAATGTGCCCATTGTCCCCAGCAATCATGCCTCTTGTGTCTTCAGAGCTGTAAATACCCTGGCAAATATACAGGGGGTGAGGTGTGTGATGTCAGGCATAGGCCCAGCAGGCCCATTGCTTGGGAACCAATGCCCAGGACTCAAGGCTCATCCCCCGCCCCCTGCCCAGTGCAGCAGGGTACACTAGGCAGCACTAGAAATCCACACACCCTCCTTCCTGGGTGTGTGGCTCCAGAAAGGATCAGCAAGGGGCAAATGTAGGCGTTAACTACAGTGGTGGGAGATGAGGGAGTTCAGTTTGTAGGGATAGTCATCTCTGCAATCTCCTAGCCCCTCTCCCAGATTCCAATGAGCCTGCTGCTCCCATTTTTCACACCAGTCAAAGAAATTGGCTTTAGTGTGGCAGATCTGTTTTGAGGAACGGGCTGTGGAGCCAGTTTTGTAGATCACAACTCCATCACTTGTTGTACTTTGAAAGACAAAACACATTGACCTGGCTATATTCTACTTTTCCTTTCAAAGAATCAGCAAATATACAGATGTTAGGGTTTTTAAAAGTACAGTCATACCTCGGTTTAAGTATGCCTCGGTTTGAGTATTTTCAGTTTAAGTACTCCACGGACCGTCTGGAACGGATTAATCCACTTTCCATTACTTTCAATGGGAAAGTTCGCTTCAGGTTAAGTACAGACTTCCGGAACCAATTGTGTTTGTAAACCGAGGTACCACTGTAGTTTGTTGTTGTTGTTGTTTTTAAAAAACAGGGGGAATGTGTGGCAAAGTATCAATTTAAAATCAATTGAAATGAGTGAATGAAGAAAATGAGGTTATGCTGCCTTCACAATTAAGAACTTCTTGTAAGGTTCTACGCAGCATTTCCATATGTTCTTTACCAGGCCTGATCCTGTGGCACCTCCACATGGACACTCAGGAACCGGAATCTGTGTGGGCTGTACTTGGGGAAACCTTTTCTAATAAGGGGGTGGGGGGAAAGCGTGTGATTGGCCCCACAATGTGTAATCTGCTTCCATGCACACAGACCCTGCAGCTCAATCCACATTTTAAAGGGTGTCAGGCTGACTTCAGATTCCCCATAGGTCTAATGAAATGCCTCTACACAGTGGTGCACCAAAAAAGGGAGGAATGACTGAAGTGCAACTTAGCACATTATCAACTTGGTAGAATGCAGCAACCTAAATTGGCACAAGCGATTTAAGGGTCAGTACACAGACACTGCACATTAGATTCAGCTCCAGGCTAACCCAGTCCTGCTGCAAGCACGATGGCAGGACGGTTGCCATCGGGTACAACACAGGCTCTCATGTGCAGGGGCAATGTTCCAAGGCAGCCCAAGGAACCAAGAGTCTTATGTGCAGCCCACGTACTTGCTCAGTCTCTCATCTACTCAAGCAACCCCACCTATAAGACTGCAAGCCTTGACTGTGGAGAAGGCAAGGGTGGATGGGGGCATGGGAGGTGGCATGGGGCAAAGGGGGTTGATGGGCAAGGGAGGAAGGGTGGTGGAAGAGACTGGCACAGTGTTTCCACAGGAGGTGGTGAGGAATCCAGGCAGTTATGCCCCTGGTGGTGCATCCATGATAAGACCAGACGAGTGGTTCTCAAAGGGTGTGGCAGGAGAGGATTCAAGGACAATCAAAGAACCATTGAAACTGTGAGGGACAGGGGATATCGCGAAGTCCCTCCCCTCCTGAGTTCAAGCCCGTCCCCGAGCAAAGGGGAAAGCAGGGAGAGTTCCGATTCCAGTGGGGAAGCAGGAAGTCGTGTCCGAGGCTCAGGCAAGGTAGAGGAGCCAGGGTCCCAGGTGGGACAGGAAGGGGCAAGTAAGGGGGGAAGACCCATCCCCCCAACTCCAGAATTACGCAGGAAGAGGAGGGGCAAGAGGATGGGTCTGCCAAAGCTTTTGTGTTGGAGAAAGACGCGCCAAAAGCCATTAGGAGGTTCTGAAACCGACTGACAACATCGCTCCGTGTAAATAGCAATGACTTGAGCACTGTAAATACGCAGCACCAATAAAAGAATAAAATGCAGAGCTGCGTAGCGTCGTTACTCTGAAGTAGTCCACTCCGGCCACTGTGACAGCAACCTCCTAATCATTTTTGGGCTACTTTGGAGTTGCCGGGATGAGCGTGTCAGAGGCGGAGAAGTGGCGGCAGATCGCTGAGCAAGCCCAGCTAGAACTGCAACAGCTGTCGCTGCAGGCGCAGGGAGAATTGAAGGCAGCTAAAGAGGAGACTAAGAAGGTCCAGGACGACCGGCTACAACTTGCGGAACAGGTGAGAGAGCTCCAGGAAAAAGAGCAGCATTTAAGGGCGGTGGCGGTAGACCACCAAAACAAGCTGGATGCAGAGAAAAACAAGGCGGGAGGGGCACCCCAAGTCCAAGTGCTGCCAGGAAGGAGAGCCGGGACCCTAGTAAGCAAGTTCAATGGAGACCCGAAGGAGTTTCAGGGCTTTGAGACTGAGATTGTGTATGCTCTTGAGCTGCACCACGATGAGTTCCCTGATGATGAGCACAGAGTAGCGTTTATTGTGGAGCACCTTACAGGGGCGGCCAGGGAGTGGCTAAGACCGTTAATTGCAACAAGGAATCCTTGCATGAAGAATGTCAAACTATTTCTAGAAGGTTTGAAAACGATGTATTCGTCCGATAGTCATATGGACCAGACTAAGGAGGAACTTCATAATTTACGCCAAGGAAATATGACAGTTCGCGCGTATTGGGCGAAATTCACCATGCTGGTGCACAGATTGGGGTGGGATCTGGAGTCTGCCCCAATGCAAGCGGCGTTCTACTTGGGGTTGCATGAGGAGGTGAAGGATGAGCTCTCGAGAGGTCCAAAGCCCAGTAATATGGATCAACTGAGCAAAGCGGCTCTGGCGGTGGGGGTGAGGCAGGAATCCAGATGGAGCGACAAGCAAGCAACGCGCGCAAAGCGGGCTTGGTTCCCACGGTCGCAGGAGAAGCCACTCCCTCAACAACCCTTTCAAGCCACGCCTGGGGCCAGTCAGGACCAGGAACCCATGCAGATTGATAGCGCGCGCGCGCGGGCTTTTCAAACCCCAGCGGCGCCAAGACGCAAGGAGGGAAGGGGTGGGAATTGCTTTCTCTGCAACTCCCCCCAGCATCTCGTCAGAGACTGCCCACATCGCAGGGAGTGGCAAGGAAAGGCGGGAACGGTTGTGCCCTCCCCCACTGACGCAGCACCACAGCAGGGAAACGGGAAAGCCTGGCTGCAGGAGACAAGGGGCGGCAGCCAGGCACAGTCAGCAGACAACAGCCCCAGCCCACCCACCCGCACAGAGAGGAGCAGAGCCAGCCCACCCCTCCCAGAGCAGGAGTGGTTCTAGAAGTGACGCTCACGCTCCCAAATGGCTATCCATTGACGGTCCTCGCCCTAATTGACAGTGGTGCCTCAGCCAACTTCTTCTCGAGAAACTTTGCAGAAGAGCACCAGATCCAGCTTCTGCAGCTGGATTTTCCTCTGCACGTGGCAACCATTGACGGCAGAGAGCTGCTGGGAGGGGCCATCACTCATCAAACCCCCCCCATGAGAATGACGGTTGGAAGGCACTCAGAGACACTGGCATTCAACGTCACCACCATCTCAGACCCCCCAATCGTTTTGGGCATGAGCTGGCTGGCGCGCCACGACCCCTCCATAAGTTGGCATCAGAGATGCATCACTTTTGGATCGGACTTTTGCCTGGAACATTGCATGCAGCACCAACCAGGGGAGGGGCCTCCGATAGCCACGGTGGCCACCATGCACGTCAAAGGGGGTGAGGGGATACCCAAACCATACTGGGACCTGCAGGAGGTCTTCAGTGAAGCGGAGTCCGACCACCTGCCCCCACACAGGCCTTTTGACTGCCAGATCAACCTGGTGCCTGGGGCAACTATACCCCCAGCCAAGCTGTACGCCATGTCAGACCAGGAACTGGAGGATCTGCGCGCTTTTATCGACAAGAACCTCAAGCGGGGGTTCATCAGAGAAAGCAAGGCAGCAGGGGGCAGCCCGGTCTTCTGGGTGGACAAGAAAGACACGCAACAGCGCCGTCTTGTGGTGGATTTTAGACGGCTGAATTCGGTGACAGAGCCAGTGGCTTTCCCCATGCCCAGAGTGGATGATCTCCTGACAGCGGCACGCAGAGGCAAGATTTTCACCAAGCTAGACCTGAGGGGGGCGTACAACTTGATCAGGATCCGGGAAGGCGATGAGTGGAAAACCACGATGTTCACGCCTCTGGGCTCTTTTGAATATCTGGTGATGCCCTTCGGGTTGCAAGGGGGCTCAGCATGCTTCCAGGCCTTCATGCACCACGTCCTGGGGTCCCTACTCTTCAGGAAATGCTTGGTCTTTCTGGATGACATCCTTATTTACTCCAACGACCCAGTGCAGCACGTGAAGGACGTCAGGGAGGTGTTACAGCGCCTGAAGGAGAACCACCTGTATGTGAAGCTGGAGAAGTGCAAGTTTCACACCAAGGAGGTGGACTTCCTGGGCTACAAGCTGTCAGACAAGGGGCTGGCAATGGACAAGGACAAGGTGCAGACCATCCTGGACTGGCACAGCCCCAGGACGCGCAAAGATGCCCAACGCCTACTAGGCTTTGCCAACTTCTACAGGAAGTTCATCAAGAACTTCTCTCGAGTTACGGCTCCCATCACTGACTGCCTGAGAGGCAAGCAGAAGTTCAGGTGGACACCAGAGGCGCAAGCAGCGTTCGAAAGCCTCAAGAGGGTGTTCGCCTCAGACCAGAACCTGTTCCACGTGGTTCAGGACGCGCCCCTACGCATTGAAACAGATGCTTCTGATAAGGCTGTGGGCGCCATTTTGTTGCAACTGGACGCCAACAGAGAGTGGAGACCCTGTGCCTTCTTCTCCAGGAAGTTGACCCAGCCCGAGCGAAACTACACAGTTTTTGATCGGGAACTTCTTGCGATCCACGCGGCGTTCCAGCACTGGAGACACTTCCTGGTGGGCGCCAAGCACCCCATCCAGGTGTGCACAGACCACAAGAACCTGGAGTTCTGGAGAACTGCCAGGGTGCTCAACCAGCGGCAGATACGGTGGGCGGAGTTCTTCTCGAACTTCAACTTCTCCATACACTACATCCCAGGAGAGCAGAATGTCAGGGCGGATGCCCTCTCCCGCAAGCCAGAGTACATGGAGGAGGAGGCGCCACCAGCCCCAAGGCACATTTTCCCCCCGTCGGCATGGTCCTGCGGAGCAGCAGTGGTGAGCGAGGCAGAACTCACAGCACTGACGGCAGCGGATGAATTTGCCAACCGCATCTTCAGAGAACTGAGAGGGGGGAGGGAGCAGGCAAAAGACTTTGCAGAACGCAGAGGGCTGCTTTTCTACAAGGGTGCGCTGTACCTACCCACCACCCAGCTTCGACGTACGGTCCTCAAGCAGATGCACGACAACCCTACAGCGGGGCATTTTGGAAGGGACAAGACCACTCACCTAGTCATGAGACACTTCTGGTGGCCAGGGGTGAGGGAAGATGTTCGAGACTATGTAAGGGGCTGTACCACCTGCCAGCGGGCGAAGGTGGTCAGAGCAGCGCCACCAGGGTTGCTGGAGCCCTTAGCCACACCACACAGGCCGTGGGAAGTGGTGTCCATGGACTTCATCACAGATCTGCCTTCGTCCAGGGGTAAGACTGCAGTGTTGGTGGTGGTGGACCTCATGTCCAAAATGTGTCACTTTATACCGTGTGCCAGGGCAGTCTCGGCAGAAGAGACAGCCAAACTGTTTGTTGATCACATTTTCAGACTGCATGGATTACCTTTAAGGGTTATTTCGGATCGTGGCCGCCAATTTGTTTCCAGGTTCTGGCGGCGGCTCATGAACCTCCTGCAGGTGGAGGTCAGCTTGTCGACGGCTAGACACCCGCAGACCAACGGACAAGCGGAGAGGGTCAACGCCATTCTGCAGCAGTACCTGAGATGCTACGTCAGCCAGCGGCAAACGGACTGGGTGGATCGCTTGCCACTAGCAGAATTTGCCTACAACAATGCAGTGCACGTCTCCACAGGGGTGTCGCCCTTTAAGGCCAATTACGGGCGCGACCTCAGATCTTTCCCAGAGAGGGAGAGGGAGGAGGAGGAGGAGGGCCCACAGGCTGAGGATTGGGCAGAGGAACTGGAGACGGTGCACCAGCAGCTCAGAGAACACTTGGAGAGGGCCAAGGAAGCGTACAAAAAGGGGGCAGATCGCCACAGGCGACAAGGGGAGGTCATCAGGGTGGGGGACAAGGTGTGGTTGTCCTCGGAGGGCCTTCCCACCAGAGGGAGGTGCAAAAAGCTGGCACCCAAATGGCTGGGCCCCTTCACGGTCACGCAACAGGTCAACCCGGTGGCATACAGGCTGGCACTGCCAGAGGACATGAGGGTGCATCCAGTGTTTCATAGATCGCTGCTGTCGCCGTACAGGGAAAGCAGCAGGCTCAGAGACAGCGAACAAACCCCCGAGGGAGGGGGGGAGAGGGAAAGCAGGGAGCAACTCAATGAGGCCACGGCCATCCTGGATTCAAGGTGGGGGGTGGGGGGCCTGGAGTACCTCATGGCATGGGAGGATGCTCCACCGTCCCAGAATGAATGGGTTCCCGCCACTCAGATACAGGAGGAATTCTTGGTGGAAGAATTTCACGCCCTCTTTCCCCACAGACCCAAGCCCTGGCACATGGAAAGGGAGGGGGAGGAGGAGGAGGCACGGGAGAACAGCTCACCATGGCGCTGGGAAGCGGAGTTTGAGGAACCAGAGGATGAGGTATGGGTGTCGCCAAGATCCACCCAGTCAGAGGAAGGAGCAGATTGGCAAAACATTTTTACCCCCACCAGCTCTGACGCCACGGACTTTTTGGGATTCCCGTCCTCCCAGGCGGAAGGGGGGGGCTCGCAGGACTGGGGGGAGGTGTTCACACCAACGGGCTCGGAGAGCACCGAGTTTTTAGGCTTCCAGTCGTCACCGACACATGGGGGGGGCCTGGGGAGGGGTGAAGGAGAGCTTGGGAGGGGGGTGGATGTGAGGGACAGGGGATATCGCGAAGTCCCTCCCCTCCTGAGTTCAAGCCCGTCCCCGAGCAAAGGGGAAAGCAGGGAGAGTTCCGATTCCAGTGGGGAAGCAGGAAGTCGTGTCCGAGGCTCAGGCAAGGTAGAGGAGCCAGGGTCCCAGGTGGGACAGGAAGGGGCAAGTAAGGGGGGAAGACCCATCCCCCCAACTCCAGAATTACGCAGGAAGAGGAGGGGCAAGAGGATGGGTCTGCCAAAGCTTTTGTGTTGGAGAAAGACGCGCCAAAAGCCATTAGGAGGTTCTGAAACCGACTGACAACATCGCTCCGTGTAAATAGCAATGACTTGAGCACTGTAAATACGCAGCACCAATAAAAGAATAAAATGCAGAGCTGCGTAGCGTCGTTACTCTGAAGTAGTCCACTCCGGCCACTGTGACAGAAACATTTCGGTGTAGAATGGATATACTGTACAACCACAAACCGTATCCATGCCTCTCTTCAAGAGCATTGGCTATTCTTCTACAGTTCTCCACATGAGCAAGCTCACGCCACTCACTGATGTGTAAGCATACATACTTAAGATACATATGTTATGAGGCTTATTTATCATTATATTTTGGGAATGGTTCAAGTTCTTATGTAGCTGCATTGTTTTATACTTTCTGGATGTTCCAATATCATATTCTAAAGTACAGTAGTTGTGTTCTACGTTATGAATCAAGCACTGCTAGGACTTGTTTCTTTTTGTTGTCCAATCCATTTCTTATCAATAAAGAAATTGGTGTGGCACGAGCAAATTTTTATTCTGAAAGTGTGTCCCAGAGAAAGAAGTTTGTAAACCATTGGACTAGACTAGTTTTAAAAGAGATTCCCATTGCTCTCCAAGTTCTACTGAAGTCAGGAGATGCTGGGTTTTTGTTTTTTAAGGAAATGGGTCATTTGGCAGCATGATTCCTAGCTAGATCTCCTGATTTTAGTTCTGAACCCAATGGATAAAGAGCTGGTGTTTAGAAAGTTCTCCAACGGATAGACATGCAATGGCTCCAATAAAAGGTGACATACTTTATGCAGAATCTGACACCCTTAGGAAAAGGAGAATGGAAAACCAGTTAACGATGCTGCTTGGACACCCAACAAATCAAGGTGGAGCTGGCCCAAGAATCAAGTGAATTATCTGACATACAGATACCTGTGGCAGGATGACCGTAAGTTGTTAGAAGGACCCTGGACCTCATGTGGCTCAGAAAGACAAGGATGAGCTTAATTTCAAAATAAGGCATCTCAAAACATAACAGCAAGCACACATGCCCTCTCTCTCTCTCTCTCTCTCTCACACACACACAAAAACATCTATTAAAACAAGGAAATGGATGAACAAATGATCCTTCAATTCCGAGATGGGATTAGAGCATTAAAACCCAAGAACAAGATGGGCTACATCCTCCCAGCACCATAATACCTGAAACCTTAGCAGCACAACTTCTACCTTCCTCTAATTGGAAAGGGGGGTGGATACAGATTTGGTCCTAGGGAAATCGTGACTCCCACATTTTTTTAAGATGCAGGGCTGCAAGTCCAGTTTCTAAAACATCCAGTTTAAAACCTCATTTTTCCCCCTATTCCTCTTTCCAATAGTTAAACCTAAACCTTCATTTATATAAAAAGTAAAATAAAAAGCAGCTCCTGGGAAATTCACTTTTTCCTTCCTTTTTTAAAAGAACAACAAAAAGAAAAAATGGTGTTAATGGTGATATAAGTCACAAGTTCTACTCTTCAATGATTTACTCCTTTTTTCTGCATCCCCCATGTGTCAAAATGGGGGAGGGGGAGTTTCCCAAATGTATAAGAAGGGGGAGGAATGAATAGGTTCTGTGAAGATTGGGGGGGGGGGAGATTGACAACAAAGGGGCTGGGGAACAACAGCCTTAACTAGGCCTTACCCATTGGTTGCCCGCAGTAACCATCACAGGCTCTAAAATAATAATAAAAAAGGGTCTTCAAGTGCCCCACCCTCTCCCATGATCCGCTAAACGGTCATGTTTTTTCCCCTTTCATTGCTCTTTTTTTAACCCAAGCTGGTGATATTGGCACGGCCACCAGGAGGCGCCACTATGCGCTGCGTAGTGCGGCGTGGAATATTATCGTCAATCTGTGCACCTAGAAGGAAAGAGACAGAGGAGATGTGCATAAGCATAGTGAAAAACTGAGCATATATACATAAATACATACATAGAGATGTCAAGTTAATGGTGACTTCAACATCTGGCTCTGGCTGGCGCAAAATGATGCAGAGAGACACTTGATGGGGACAGACTGCCATCAGCCCATAGGTTACCAAGGCCCAGTGACGAAGCTGCATGCTCCGCTACCAGGGGCGGAGAGCAGGCGGGGGCGTGGCTGGTGCCCCTGGGGGGCGTAGCATGTATCCCGGGGGCATGGCATGCTACCCACAAGGGTGTGGCGTGGCACCTGCCGCATGGAGGGGGGGTGATTGGTACGTGTCCAGGGGGGGCACTGCAATGGCACCCTACCAAAATAGTGGTGCCAGGGGCGGTCCATTCCCTCTGCACCCCTGCCAGTGACCAGGCCAGGTTCAAGGTCCTTGTGTTAATTTGCAATGCCCTTTTGGGTCCAGGATATCTTAAGGAACACCTGATCCCTTACATCTGTACCAGATCATGGATACCTTTTTTTGGAGGTCTCTGGTGGTGCCCCCACGCCCACCCCAGGACTCAAGATGTGCAGCTTGCAACTTCTAGAAACTGTGTGCCCAGTGTTGTGGGCACAAGCTTGTAGAAATGCCTCCCAGGTGCCCACCCTCCTAGCTGAACTTCAGGTGCATAACACTGTCTTATTCTAGCAGCCATTTTAAGGTAGTGTGCTGATGTCTCCATGGCATCAGTCGCTGTGATGTTCAAGTTGGAGAAAGGTTTTGAAGCTCCCGAACAATTGACCAGGAGGGAGAGAACATGCCAGTTGGGCATGTGTCTCTGCCGGGGTCCTACACAAGAATACGACGCTCCTAACAGTGTCTGGTTTTATTATCTGCAGGGTCTATTTTAATGTACACCACCTAGAAATGCTAATACAATGGTGCCTCACTTAACGAATGCCCTGCTTAACTAAATTTCCGCTTAACGAAATGATTTTTCGAGCAGAGGTTGCCTCGCTAGACGAATTCGTTTTACGAAAAATTCGTCTAGCGAATCGCGGTTTCCCATAGGAATGCATTGAAATTCAATTAATGCGTTCCTATGGGCAAAAAAAAATTCAAAAAATTTCAATGCATTCCTATGGGATTCGCTAGACGAATTTTTCGTTATAAGAAAAGACCCGTGGAATGAATTAAATTCGTCTAGCGAGGCACCACTGTAACTGAACAGCATATACAGGTGAAAGTCGGAAAATTAGAATATTGTCGAAAAGTGCATTTATTTCAGTAATGCAACTTTTTATTTTTTATTTTTACAAATGCTTTCTTTTGTGAATTCCACAGTAATAAAACAAATAGTTACAATACTACAAAGATAAACATCGCTGTTACATTACATAAATTACATTCCATTTATAATTGACCCACCTAACGACAAATAATTACAATAAAGGCTTGACATATCTTGCTTTGGATGTCATGCATCTATCTTATATATTGGTTTCACCTTTTAAGTTGCATTACTGAAATAAATGCACTTTTCGACAATATTCTAATTTTCCGACTTTCACCTGTAAATGCTTTAATTAGCATAAATGAACAATAAAATGTGCTCCCAAGTCCACAATGCTCTCAATCCGGCACACTCTCAGGACCTCTCTTCACAACAAACATGAAAGCACCTTCCATATCAACTCATCTCCTCCTGCAATATTACTAATTTGTTCATCAGGTCCTGCTCAAAGTTCCATTAATTGGGGAGTTTTGGTTGCTGCTGACAAGAATCAGGGCCTTTTTGATAATGGCCCCTCTGGAGTGGAATTCCTGTTTTGTGCATGGGAAGGAAGAGGACCCAGGGCCTTCAATAAATAAAACAGAAATAAGATTTCACCATAATAATTTAGCCTCACATAGGTATGTACCAGACAAGCTAAATCCGGACTGGTGCAGGTTCCTAACAGGCGGGGCCTGCTGCTTCGCTGGAGACGTCTTGGCTGAGGATGCCGGTGTGACAGTTTTCGGGGTCACTGACACTTCACAGACTGGGCCATCATACAGGCCACGAGGAACACCCCTCAGCTCAGCCAACTAGGGGAAAGAAGGGGAAATGCAGGAGAAAAAAAGCGCTGAGAAGCAGCCCTGAATTATGGACACATTCAGCTTTAATTATCAATGTTCCAGTTCTCAACATGCAGGAAGGAGAAATTGGTGACCCTCTAGCTGCCATTGGGCTCCAGCTACCATCAGCACCAGACAGCATGGTCAGTGCTGAAGGATGCTGGGAGTTGTAGTCCAACGTCTGAAGGGACCTTTGGCTTTTCAGGTGTTGCCGAACTACAACTCCCATTGCTCCTGGCCATGCTTGCTGAGGTTGATGGGAGTTGTAGTTCAGCAACATCCGCAGGGCCAAAGGTTCCCCACGCCTGATCTAGAGTGCAAACCTATACATGCTTATTCAGAAGGCCCCACTTCTGTTCAGGCAATGGGGCTTGCTCCCCTGTAAGTGTGTTTAGAACTGAAACTCAAATGCTTCAAGCTGACAAAGGATCAAAAAAGGCCCTATGGATCAAATGTTCTTAATGGAGGAGTCATCCTGCCCAAGCCAACCCTTTCCCACTGCGCCTTAAACTCAAACCAAACAGAATGCTTTCATCCAGCAGAGGGCAGTATTTGAAATAGATTCAGTTTTCTTATAGCAAACTTCACCAGCCTGGGAGCCACCTGGATGTTTTTGACTACAAACTCCCATCATCCCCAGACAGCTCAGCCATAATCCAAAAACATCCAGAAGTCACCAGGATGGCAAAGACGGGCTTCTCTTCCTAGATCTCCTGAAGAGAGCCAGATAACAATTACAATCAGGGCAGTGAGCTAGGCTTAACTTCAGTGTAGCTATGTTGATTTACAACTGGATTTGGCTCTAAAAGAAGAAAATCAAGGCACGTTTTAAACTTTGGGCCTCTTGCTAATCGCTTTTGTTTCTGGCGCTTTTGTTTCTGGTGCAGCCCACTGACTTCCCTAAACCACACCTTCAAACATTCATCCAGTATACTCACCCTGCTCCTGGCCTTGATGCGCTTGTAGACAAAGTCAGGGAAGGGCTTCCTGGCAACGTATCGCCCAGAGCCCTCAGTCACATGGAGGTTGCTGTCCTCCAGCACGATCTTCCCCTGGCTGATGACCACCAGTGGGGACCCACGGCACTCCATACCCTCAAAGATATTGTACTCCACAGCCTAGGAGGGAATTGAAGAGTTAGCCCCAGTCTAAATCTTATTTGAAGCTGCTCTCATTTAATGTTCTCATAAAGGCCCCTGACCATCAGGTCCAGTCATGTCCGACTCTAGGGTTGCGGCGCTCATCTCGCTCTATAGGCCAAGGGAGCCAGCGTTTTGTCTGCAGACAGCTTCAGGGTCATGTGGCCAGCAAGACAAAGCTGCTTCTGGCAAACCAGAGCAGTGCACGGAAACGCCGTTTACCTTCCCGCCGGAGCAGTCCCTATTTATCTACTTGCACTTTGATGTGCTTTCGAACTGCTAGGTGGGCAGGAGCTGGGACCGAGCAATGGGAGCTCACCCTGTTGCAGGGATTCGAACCGCCGACCTTCTGATCAGCAAGCCCTAGGCTCTGTAGTTTAACTCACAGGGTCACCTGGGTCCCTCTATGTTCTCATAGCACACTGTTAACCCTTCCCTCCATGAAGACAGTTCCCACCCACCCCCTACAGTTAGACATTTTTAAAAGGCTCCCTCTGGTGCCAAGCGATATTTTCGGGTGCCAGGGTGATGTGTGCTTCGAGTTTCGAATTCAGAAAGCAAGTTTAATTCAGAAAGCAACTGTGCCTAAGCCATCAGAAGTTTGGGGGAAGCCCCTTCAGTCCAGATGTGCAACGGACTGAAAGGTAGGCTCTTTGAAACTCAGAGCTCGCATGTTCTTGCATAATCCTTCTGTATTTCTGTCACTCACACAAACAAGGCAGTGGAGGTTTGTGCTTGGACAGGGAGTGGGGGGAAGTGCAGAAATCACTTACTATGTTGTGAGTCTTGGCTGAGATTGTCTTGACGCTGTCTGGGTCCCAGATCACCAGGTCAGCATCAGAGCCCACAGCTATACGTCCCTTCCTTGGATAGAGGTTGAAGATCTTGGCTGCGTTGGTGCTGGTCACAGCTACAAACTGGTTCTCATCCATCTTACCAGTAACCTAACCGTAGAACGGTAGCAGTCCCATCAGAAGAACAGAGGCAATAATAAAGAAATCCTTAAAAGCAAACAATAACTCAAAATTCATGCAGTGCTGAAACAGGGGGAAATTCTGCTAATTTAAATAATAGTTAAAACCTCCGTTCACTTTGATGAAGCTGACCAATAGTTGGAATCCTTTCCTAAATTTGCCTATTTTTTTAATCAGGTTGCTTTTTCAAATCAGGATAAGCATACCACCTACATAGAACATCTGTATTTGTTGTTCCATCTTATAAGATGTATGATAGGTACAGTTTGAGCCTGATTCGTTCTCATTAACCATAGTTTAATCAAAACTTGGTTACCCGAGCCTGGGCATAATAAAGAACTATGGTTAGAAACAAAATTAGAAACAAAAGCTTCTCATCTCCTTTGCTGTGCAAAAGAGGAGAAATGGGGAGAAGCACATGTACCTGGTTGTTCATGTAGCAGAAAAGCATGGTTTCTTTTTACATCCAAACTGGGACATAAATTTGCCTTCTGTTTCCTGTACTTGAGACATCAGCTGTGATACTTTGAATATATTAGGTTACCTGTTTATCATGTTTTGGTTATACTCCACCAACTTAGAGCCACACTCATCACAAAATACTTAACTTGAGCATTTTGAATACATTAAGCACTTTTGCTAAATGGTCAAAATATTTATTCCTTCCCCCAACACTTCTAAAAGTAAAGTGCATACAGTCTAGGCCAGCTCAAATGAGCAGCTAACCAGCGGCAAGCCAGTGTCCACTGGGATCGCAGTTCACTACCAGAAGTATTCAAAATAATCATAGGAGAGGGAAGGGACAAGGTGGAATGGTGTGGCTCAGTGGTAGACCACATGCTTTGAATGTAGGAAGTCCCAGGTTCAATCCCCTGTATCTCCAGGTTGGAGGTGGGAACATCCTATTACAAACCCTGGAGAGTTTAGAGAATACTGAGCTACATTGACCCATAGTCTGACTTGATACAAGACAGCTTTCTATGATCCCATGGATAGGCTAAGATGCAGCTTGAGTTCTGGTGATTCTGTCCATGCAAGGAAGGGAACTCCCCACCCCTCGCCCAATGTTTCAATACAAAAACTCCAAGACCGATATGAGAGTCTTCCAACATTGTGGATTCATGTCTCTGGCCAAACATTGTGCTCTGTCCATTACATCAATGCTCAAAAGGCACCAGGAACTGGCTTAGGATCTCAAGTAACATCAACAAGAGATTGCCTGGGTGAACCAAGACCTCTCCTGCCCCATCAAAGCAACACACCACAGCTTTATCCCAGATGATGGACATCCTTTCCTCAGTTCCATTGGTTCCTTCAGGGATCAGAGTAAAGTTGTCCTTCCCAACAGCTTTCTGGGCAGTGTTGAAGGTACAGTGGCCACTACCGGTGACTTGGAGATCTCCGCTAAAACCAAAGACGAGAGGCGTGTCATCAACAGGAGTTACGTCCAGAGCAAGAAGCTACCATTGCAAAGATCAAAACAGACTTCAGGGGTCAGGGCTGAATGGAAAACGATGGAACCCATTTCATCCAGTCAAAAGAAGTAACTTCCTAATCCTGTTTAAGAAGGGAATGGTCTGCCTTGGAAGGTGGTGGTCTCTCCTCTGCTGGGGAGGTCACAAGGAGAAGGGGACGACAGAGGATGAGATGGCTGGACAGTGTTCTCAAAGCTACGAACATGCGTTTGACCAAACTGCGGGAGGCAGTGGAAGACAGGAGTGCCTGGCGTGCTATGGTCCATGGGGTCACGAAGAGTCGGACACGACTAAACGACTAAACAACAGCAAAGTTCAGAAGCAGACAATCTGAGAACCTCCAGAGGATGTTGGACTCCAATTCCCATCAGCTCCAGCCAGTATGATTAGGGGAGATGGGAGCTGAAGTCCAACAGCTTCTGAAGAATACCATGCTGCCTCCCCCTGCTGCAGCTGCACTGTGTGTTATAGTTCTGGCAGCGATCAGGGGATTTGGACTAGAAGACCTCTAGTGACCTTCCCATCTCTTCATATCCAAGAAACCTATCTATTTACCCATGGCTTGCTAGCATTCACCTAAATAACCAAGGAAAAGAGTTGGTAGTTTTCTGGCATAGCCTTGCTAACTTGCTCAAATGAGACCTCTTTTTAAACATTTGTTTTATTTATTACAATTCTGCTTCAGCAGAATTTATATTTAACATTTTAAAAAATGGTGCAGTTACACCAGTCCTTCTGCAACACTGTTTAAATCTGCTATTTTCATTCTTTTTTTCCCCTCCCACAGGAATGCAATTATGCTCATGGGAAGGTTTGGGGGAGTAGAGGAAGGAGAGAATATTTTCTCTGGGGAGAAGAGTTATGTTGCTTTTTTATTTAAAAAAGTTGGAAAAGTCTGTTTAGTGTGGTTAGTGTAGGTTGGCAAACAGGAGCCACAGCAAGTCTTGGACTCCTCCTCAACCTCCCCTCGAAAGAAAATTTTACAATGGAAAATTGGGGGCAGTTGGTACAGAATGGGGAAAAAAATCTGGGGGAAATTGTTAAGCATTATCAGCTTCCTTCATAGCAGCAATTGGATCGCTGTTTCAGCCAAGACACGCTGTTCTCAAGTACTTTCCAGTCCACACTGTGCAAGGAAGATCAAAGGCAGGCCCTGCCCATAGGCTTAACACTGTAATTGTCTTATCTGCCTTCACATCATGCTTTCTCTACCAATGCTCGATGCTCCAGAAAAGGAAGACATCAAAAACCTGGAGAAAGGGGGGGAAACCACCCAGAGGTAATGAGTGCGCAATCCCTGTGTGAACGCTGGCAGTTAAAAGAGGGAGAAAGTGGCCACAGGTTGCCCAATGGGGTGGAGTTGGTGATAATTGTATAACCTGTTTGAACAGAAGTTTAATTAAATCCTGGAAGGGAAAACAGCAGCCTCCCCCAACCTTGGATTCCGAATGTTGTTGGGCTACAACAATAATCAACATCATGCTGGCTCCCATGAACACATAATGCAAAAATATAGGAACTTTTGCATAATTTGTGGGGCTCTGCAATATTTTAGCGGGTAAACCTTTTCTGCACAAAAAGGGAGATGAGGAGGGATTGAAAAACTGAATGACAATCAAAATCTTGTATGTCTTTGCACTTTTTTGCTTCCTCTTGGGCAGTGCCTTCTTCTCTTTTTAAAACAGTGTTATTCTTCCTTGTGTGAACTAGCCTGTCAGGAATCACACAGCCTGTGTGAGAGCATTGCAGTGGCAAGTTAGCCAACCAGATCCAGCTATATAATTATGTTGTGAAGACAAATCAGAGTGAGAGCAATGCTTTCTGCCTCCACTCAGCATGGGCAAATGTTTCTACTTTCCTTGAATTATTGTCAAAAGGGGGAGGTTGTGGTGAGAGTTTTATTAGAACGCAAAGTTTTGGTTCAGTCCTAATTCATACAGGTCACAGAATTCAGATAGCACAGAATTTCCCTTTTTAAATACACCCATCTCAGGAACTTTCCTTCTACTTACCAGGACAGCAGAGAATTGAGAAAGTCTGGAGTAGTTGGGTCAGGGCTCAGGGGTGGAGAGGTGACAAAAGCAGCTGCTTTGGCCCAGTTTTTACTCCAGTAGTGGGACCCATCAGTGCCCAAACTTGCTGTTATGGGCTCACCATACACCACAGTGCCTGCAGAGCGGGATGACAGAAACAGGAGAGATGTAATTGTTGCAGAATACTATGCATATTTTCTGCATGCTCTAAGGAAGAGATGTCTGAAAGACTGGCAACATGGCTGTCATACCGAGCCATACCATTGCTCCATCTAGCCTGGTATTGTCTATTCTGGCTGGCAGCAGCTTTTCAGGATCTTTTCACATCACCATATCCTGTGGCAGTGAGTTCCACAGATCAAGAATGAGGCCCTTGTTGCCTTCCAGAGGTCGTGTTGGACTACAACTCCCATCTTCCCTGACTATAGCCCAAGCTGGCTGGGGCCTATGGCTGTTGGAATCTGGAGGGCCATTGGCTCCTCACCTCTCATAAAGGAATCATGCTGTGAGAAAAAGAGGGTTTTCTTTCCTCCATGCTGAATCTGCTGCCCGTGAGGCACCTTACACTTAACACAGTATTATACCACTGTAACCATCAAGGTTTTCTCCAAAGAAACCTGGGAACTGTTAAAAACACTGATCTGTGAAAATGTTACTTGGAAAAGAGAGACACTGCTCATACTTTTGTAAACCAAGAACTTTTTAAAATAAAAATACATTTTAAAAAACCCACACTCTATGAAAAACTCTCCTGTGTTTTGAGAACTGTAACCCCAGGGAATCTAAGCTAAAGAAAAGCTCCTGCTTCAAAGCAACAGCTTCACCTTTCGACACCTGGAGGTCAAAGTTGAGGTGTCCCCCCAGCTTTGATCTCCCTCGCAGCTTTCATTCTCCCTCTCTCTGCCTCTCTTCATGCCTTCCTTTGTACAAGTCATTGCATTTGTTAACACTGTTTAACGTGGTTTGAAAATAATCTGTTTCTAAATGTGCCTGAAAGGCCTCGTCCTCTCTTATCTATCTGCCTACTGCCTTAAGATCCTTGCTGGGAGAGCCAGCCTGGTGTAGCAGTTAAGAGTGCTGAAGTAAGACCAGGGAGCCAGGTTCAAATCACCACAGCCATGGGACCCACGACAAAGCCAGACACTCCGCTGGGTTACACCTTGGGTCGGTCACACAAGATCTCACAGCCGGACCAACTCCACAGGGTGGTTGTGAGAAAAAAACAGGGAACAGGGAGGACATGCTGCATGCTGCTTTGAGCTCATTGGGTGCAAAAGGCAAGCTATTATTTTAGTTATTCGTTTTAGTTATTCATTTGGTAATGAATAACTAAAATACTATCGACATTTGAGCAGCCCTTTCTAACCATTTCCCACTGGCTAGTAAAGGCATTTGTTTCTTCTTTCGGTCAGGGCCATAGCTGGGGGGGGGGGGTTGAGGAAGGCCCCCACTGGGGTGTAGGCGGGGGGGGCACAAAATCCCTGCAGCCTTTGGCAAGACTTATTATTATTATTATTATTATTATTATTATTATTATTATTAATTTATTAATTTATTTATTTATTTTATTATTTATACCCCGCCACTCTGGGCGGCTTCCAACAAATACCAAAATACATTATTGGCAACCAGGGATGGGTGACGAGGAGGAGGAGGAGGACCCTGAAACAGAATCTGATGCGCAAAACAGGATCCTCGCTCAATCTGGAGACAAGTAAACACGAGCACCGCTGCTGCCCTCTGCCCATTGCTTCAAATAGAACTTGCAAGCCCAAGAATATCCAGTCAGGGATTGAGGTGGGCTAGTAGCTTGCGCCCAGGAGAGTTTGTCCAGGTTTCTAGTCCACATGAAAGCAGGTCTTTCGAAAGGAAACAGGCATTTCCCTCTCCCCCACCCATTAAAAAAACCCCAACAAGCCCACAGCAAAAGAGATTAGCCTTCCGACCTGTTTATAGTGCAATTCAGCTTAGAATTGGAAGCATTTAAAGAATTTAAAGTATGCATTTAAGCATGCACAGAGTGCGAGCGCCATGCAACTAGTTTTTGAGGAAAGCTGCTGTGTGTGTGTGTGTGTGTGTGTGTGTGTGTGTGTGTGTGTGTGTGTAAGGGGATATCCTTCTGGCAGTGTAACCTGACTTACATTTGAGCTTTAGCAATCGAGCTCTGCTGAGATGTGAATAAACATTCTCAGGCTTATACTGGCTGCACCAACAGAGATGGAAAAGTGATCTCATTAATTTGGGTTTATTTAGACTGTGTCACACTCAATCCACATTCTCCATACATAGAGGGAGGGCAGGAGGGAAAGAAAGGCGGGTATCTTTGTTAAAAAACAACAACCCGTATCTCAGATGCTTTAAATAGAAACTTATAAGGCTTTAGCAATAAAAGAGAGGGGGAGGGGGGAAATGGGAGCTCTTGACGCCATTTGAACAGCAATTCCCTGAAGGCTAGAATGCAGAGAAAGGATTTGAAGTAAAAAAAAAACCTCATCCGGTTGGGAGAGAATTCTGCACTCATCAAGTCAACCAGCTAGCATCTCTGCACAGCACCAGTGCTAGTCACATGTAGGGATGGGCAAGGAGGTCGATTTCAGCTGTTTTTCCATACTTAAAGTCAGTTCTCTACTTCTACAGGTCAGTACACACAAATAAAAATACTAATAATGAAAATTCATCAGCATTTTGGTGCAGATGTTTCCTAATATGCACATCTTAAAGCCCTTCCCCCCAATATGGTGCATTTTTAAATGTTATTTTATGCATTCTTGTGTACACTTAGTCTTAATAAAAAAGGTAAAGGGACCCCTGACCATTAGGTCCAGTCATGACCGACTCTGGGGTTGCACGCTCATCTCGTATTATTGGCCGAGGGAGCCGGCGTAGAGCTTCCAGGTCATGTGGCCAGCATGACAAAGCCACTTCTGGCGAACCAGAGCAGCACACGGAAACGCCGTTTACCTTCCCGCTGTAGCGGTTCCTATTTATCTACTTGCATTTTGACATGCTTTCGTACTGCTAGGTTGGCAGGAGCTGGGACAGAGACTATATTAAGACTACATTAGTCTTAATATAGATGCATTTTTGAGCCTGGAGAACTGCATTGCAAAATTCAGAGATGTGTGAATTTTGCGGGATATCTGTTTCAGCTCATGTATTGTTTCAGAAAGAGGGGCTTGGGTAGGTTCATCTTTTAAATATGAATTGGATCGAATTCCATCCCCATGCTTAGTCACCTGTATGACAGTATGACACCTGCACATGGTATCTCTGTGGTAGAGCACAGCTCTCCATGCCTGAGAGCACAACATCATCATCATCATAATCATTATTATTAAATTTTTATAAATATATTAAATTATTTATATTAAATTTATTTATTTAGTAAATAATAAATTATTTATTATTGTTTATACATGTTCTTTTTACACAACATGTAAAAAGAAACTCTTATCCATGAGCAGCTACTCGTGTGCAAGGCCTCAATGTGACGGGGGCAACCAACTGAATGGATGTCCCAACCACATGGAGCCCCAATCCATCTTCAGTTGTTCATATGTAGGGGCACCTTTTCAGACATTCTTGCTCAACGTGGAGGCAAAAGGGTCGGGACACTGCATGGAAACACCACAGGTCTACTCGTGCTTCAACACATGAATGCCTTACATGCAACTAATGTATGAGCAAGGCTACCCTTTGCTTGCCATTTGAGAATGCCAAACCAACCCAGACTACATCTTCAACAGTTACTGATTTGGGGGTGGGGGGTGGGTAAAATTTTAAAATGCTATTTCTCTTGCCTGCTGCAACCACATCTGGAAAAATGAGTGGATTTTTTCAGCAGCTGAAAGACTGAAAGGATTTCAGAAAGAAATGTAGAGGAGTGGTTTTGGAGGAAGGATCAATTTTATTTATACATCCCACCTTTCCTCCACTTGGCTCAAGGTGGCAAACACGTGGCTGTTCCCTACAACAACCCTGTGAGGTAGGCTAGGCTGAGACAGAGTGACTTGCTCTAAGCCAAACAGAGAGCTTCATAGTTGTGTGGGGATTTGAACCCTGGTCTCCCAGGTCCTACTCCAACACTATGCCACACTGGCTCTTGTCAAAAGAGTTTGACAGTCAAAGGTCTATGACATAGTTAAAGAGATCATGCTTTTCATACTTGCAAAACTTGTGTCACCAAGGCAACTGTGCAAGTGGTGGAACAGCCCCAGTCCCAAACAAGCTATTTGGCCTATAGAACAAGCTCATCAGAAAAAAACTAAATGCTCAGGAAGTTAAAATCCAGATTGGACAGAGAACGCAAATGTATCCATACAGCACTGCCAAGAAAACAAAAGAGTGGAAGAGTCAACAGGATTTTTCCATCAAGCACTTACCCTTTTTCCTGGCCTGGGCAATAACTTCAGCTGCACTTTTGCCCATCACCTTGCTGACATATAAGGGGCAGTTGGTTTGGTTAGCAATGGTTATAGCCCGGTTCACAGCTTCAGCCTCCACCTACGGTGGGGAGGGGAAGACACACAAATCTTTCCTAGTAATAAGCCAACCCTTGCCACTGCACCCCCCAGCTAAGGTTTCAATTATTATTTCCCTTTGGAAAACGAAACCCTAAAAAGAAGAAATTAATGGCACAAAACAAGTGGCATGTGGAGACTACAAACAAATTGGATTAAATGTTGTGGTGTTTCCAAAGAACCCTGGGAATTGTAGTTGTTAAGACTGTTGTCTCAATGCATGTCGGGCTACAACTCCCATAATCCATGCTGGGTGTGGCTGATGGGAGTCTCCCAGGTTCTCCCTGGCCTCCCCCATGCTACGCCTCTGGTCGATGGCTATTACCACATTTTCTAGAAGCAAATTCCATACTTTAATGATGTGCTGTGTGAATAATGACTTCCCTCTGCTTGTCTGAATCTCCCACTATTCAGCTTTGCCGGAGGATCTTGGTCTAATATTATGCAGCCGGGGGGGGAGGGGCTCTGCTCTATCCACTTTCTCCTAACCATGCATAATGTTACAAAGCCCCCCTTCATTTGCATTTACCTCCGCCCTTCCAAAATTTTAGAAAGCCTCTTGGGCCGCTGCAAGTATTTCTGACTCACTGCTGGAGGCAAACAAACCATTACTAAAAGCCCACATTAAAACCTCACTGTGTCCTTTTCCGTGTGGGTGGGGAGGCCAGGGCTGCAAAATGTCACCTTTCAAATCCCCGGCCAATGCAAGTTGTGCTTTCCGCCTGGATGAATATAGTCACATGGATCACTGCCAAACATCTTAACCCACTTTGCACTTCTGTGTTCCTTGCTGACTATTTTGCTGTCCTTTTCCTCCCTCTTTTTCCAGGCAAAGCTATGGAGCTGGAATGGGGAAACTGCAGTCCACCAGTGGTTGCTAAACTACAACTCCCATCAACCCTGACCACTGACCATGGTGTTAATTTAGCCTGGGCCCAAAGTACCTTTAGGACTGTCCAATTCCTTATGTTCCACCTCAACCAGTGAAGTCTTCTGATGGGCCACTTTCAGTGGTCCTACATGCCCCTGAAGTTTGGATGGGCTTTTACCAGAGGCTGAGCCTTTGATGTGGACCTCTTTGCCAACAGAGGTTTGCCAGGAATCATCCCTGCTCGTTTTCAGACTTCTTCTAAAAACTGTCTCATTCAGACAGGAATTTCAAACCTGAGTTCTTTTGCCAACCAGCTTTTACCCATATGCATGCATGTATGTATATTTGTTTGTTTGTCTGCAGGGATAAGTTCTAATTCTGTATCCTAGAGAGACCACTTCAGGCAGCAATTCAAGTCACCGGTCTCTGCAGCCACAGGAGGCACGGTGATTCTCCAGTGGTTTGACCTCATTCCCAGAGGCGCACTCCATTATCTCTCAAGACCGACAGATGGCAATGATTATTGTTTTTACTGTGTTTTTCAGCTTGTATACTGCTCTAAGATATTTTATATGAAAGTGCCATTTGGAAATTAGATAGGTAGACAGACAGATAGCATCTGGTGTGGACAAAGCTTTGCAAATGCATTGGGCAATGCACCAGGGGTGAAGATCCTGAGGAACCTCCAGGCCTGTCCCCCCCCCCAGGCAACACCCCTCAACACCCCTGCTTCATATTCTCGCCTTGGATGCTTTTCACCTGCAAGAGCTTTGATCATGCCTCTTGCTTGCCTGGATGGAGAATGGCAGGGGGTGTAAGTAGAAACTAGCCTACTGTACAAAGGTAAAATCTGCTTTCATTTTCCACCCATTTTGACCCCTGGTCCCACCCAGTACTAGCATGTGCCCCCTCCCCTTCCCCACCCACCCCAAAAGAAGATTGCCCAGATGGAAATGTGGATCTTAAGCTGAAGAACATTCCCTGTGCCTGGACCATTCTGTTCAACAGCATGGCCCCAGTTCCTCGTTTCCTGTGATGCAAATATAAAACTCCATTTGTCCCATGAAGTGGATTCGGAAAGCATTAGGAAAGTAAGGGGAATCTTGCAATCATTCTGGGGTGGGGGGGTGGGTGTGGACCTGATCATTCTTCCCTTACCTCACCACTGCATGCTGCCTCCTCAATCTTCCCATCTCGTGTTCCACTGCTCCTCAGAAGAAATCAGCAACACTCCTGCAGCTTTCAGCTCCCTACCCTCGCAGAAATGTGGCTTCCCTTCTACCCATCACTGACATTGTTGCTGCCTTCTCCTTTAGAGGTTTCTTCACGCACACACACACCCCACTCACAATGGGTCCAAGTAGCACAGACTGCAAACGTGAGCCAAAATTCTGCCTGGTGCCCCTCCGCACCCCCTCCCCTCATGTCAGATCCTCCGTGTCCTGATGAGATCTTGATGCTTGATTTTCCCTCTCGAGCAACTTGCTTTTGTGACACCAATATACATTTTGGCAAGCTCGCTGACCCAGATGCCTAGCTAACCACCTCCTACAGGAGGTTTGGGGAACCATGTTTTGCCTGAAGACTGCATTCCCTTCTGGGTGCCATGTGCTGGGGTGGGAACGGCCACAGGAAAAAGCGGGCAGAGCAACAAATATAAATGTTTCCTCTGTGCAGTGGACTAGTTTCTAAACAGACACACACACTTCTCTCTATTCCTTCATCCAGGCTAACAAGATCTACAACAACTGCCTTTCAGTTGAAGAGGTGGATAGCTCAGCTGGTTAGAGCGTGGTGCTGATAACACCAAGGTTGCAGGTTCCATCCCCGTAGGACAGCTGCATATTCCTGTATTGCGGGGGTTGGACTAGATGATCCTCAGGGTCCCTTCCAACTCTATGATTCTAGGAACTGACCGCTACCCCATCGGGGCCTCTGTGCCATCTGACCACCTCTGCCATACATGTGGCTGCCACGTGTAGAATGCAAACTCCTCAATGTGGGAGGCAGTATTCTGCATCCCTGCTACTGGCACCATGAAATGCAATTGAGGCAGAGGAGTAAGCCAAAACTATACATCACCTCTTCAGGCCTGCTCAAAACATGCCCCTCGGGGCCGGTGATGCCCAGTTCCAGGATCCTCTGCTGTTCCTAAAGCAAAATGGAAAGGAGGAAAGATTAAATGTCTTTTACTAACATGTGTCAAGGACGTCTCCCAAAGTCCTGAGGCTAATTTGCTTGTCTCCATGGTGTCTCCCCCGACCTGCCATCTTGCCCATTGACAGTGGAACCTGGTCCATTTGAGAAAATGGGATACAGCCCCATTCCCCATCTTACTAACAACCAGTCTAGGGGGTGCCAGTCTCTGCCATCTTCCTCCTCCTTGCCCTTGTAGAATTCAGTGGGGAGGAGGATGGGGACAAAACTAGAATTAAGTTGGCTCCACTTGCTGCCGGCTCTGGCCCCAGTCCCAATGGGGAAAAGCCATCACTATTGCTGAGCAAACTCCCTTTCAGAACGCCAGAAGAAAGCTCATTACTTCTCGTGATCAGGAAACTCTGCTTACCTCAGCAATGATGTCTCCATTTTCAGCATGAACTTGGGCTATGGCCCCAATGTCACGGATCACACTCAGGACCTCGTATATCTAGGGAGGCAGACAAGAAAGGGTGCTGGCTTTTCTAAATTACGTTTCCAACATCTCTAAAACTCACCCTCCCATTCCAGGACTCAGGGAATGAGTTTTCCAGCTACAGTGGTGCCTCGACTTACGAATTTAATCTGTTCCGAAGGCACCTTTGTAGGCCGAAAAATTCGTAAGCCGAAAAGCGCCATTTGAAACGCGATTTCCCATAGGAATGTGTCACGGGCGCTGCGTTGCGACTACTCTAGAGTAACGACTCTCCACACCTTTGCCTTTTCATGCTTTTATTAAGTGCAGGCTATTTACAGTGCTAGAGCTATACAGGATACATCTGCTTAGTCTGAACCAGAACCCTGGAATGGCGCGCTCCACGTCTTCTTCCAACATAAGAGTCTGGGCATGCCAAATCTCCTCCCGCGTTTCCTCCTGCGTAATTCCGGAACCGGAGGGGAAAAGGGTCTCCTTTCCCTGTTTTCCTTCTCCCCCTCTTCCCCCTCTCTCTCTTCCTCTCCCACGTGCAGCAGGGGCTCTCCTATGCTGCCAGAGCCCAGTCTCCTCCTTCCTCCTTGGACTCTTCCCCCTCCCCGCTGGCGCTACTGCTGGTGGAGGAGCTGCTCCTCAGGATGGGAGGGGGCTCTCTGTACTCTTTCCCCCTCACAGAATGCATTGGAAACGGAAAAAATTGTAAGTCGAAGCAACCCCATCTAAAAATTCTTAAGTCGGAAAAACCCTATCTAAAACCGCCGCGGTTTCCGTTCGGATGTCGAGAAATTCGTAAGCGTGCGGCCATTTGCCCCATTCGTAAGTCGAAAAATTCGGTTGTCGAGCCGTTCGTAAGTCGAGGTACCACTGTACCTCAACCCATCCATGGAATTCTGAGAAGTTAACACAAAAAGATTCCGTACAGCCATAACAACTGAGCAGCTATCTATCTCGTTTCTACATCTCCCTCCAGCCCAGGAGAGCATAGACAAGGATTCTGTCAATTTATCCTCATCTGACAACCCTTCAGGGTGGGTTAAGCTACCCCAAGGCTGCCCAGAAAGAGCGACAGGTGAGCAAGGATTTGAACCTTGGCCTCCAACTGTATTGGCTGGGCTGGGCCAGCTGCTCTCCACAAAGTAAACTAAGAGCACAATGAGCTTCACACAGTATACAGAGTTTGAAAATCTAGAAGAGATTTAAATGTATGTATGTTTCCAGTTTACAGCTTCCATAGTCACTGCCATCCCCTGGCATGCTAGCTGGGGCCGATGGTAGTTGGAACTCCCAACATCTGGAGGGTCACAAGTTCCTCACTCCTGGTTTTTGAAAACAGTGGGGGGACGGGACACTCAGCCACTTTGTATTAAGGTAAGAACCTCCCATCAAAAGGTCTTAGCCCCCACCCTACCTCAAATCCATATTTCCTTGAAAAACTGTCAGGGATATTTTTGCCCTGCATCCAAGGAATGTCCAAAAAATCTGGGCCAAATATTTTGGATCGGCTATAATGTAAACCAAGAAGGTATCCTACCTGAGAATCTGTGAGTTGGAAGTGATCCTTAAAAGCCATATACACCAAGAAAGAATTCACTCCTATCAGAAGCAAGAGAGGGAAGGAAATTTAAAATCCATCAGAATTCTATTTAGTTGTGAACATATGGACAACCACACTGGGTCATATCTATAACCTGTGTTAAGCCCCAATGTACCATACAGTCTGATAGAGAACCCAAACACCACACAACAAGCCAGTTATGTAACCCTGGATTTAAGACCTGGTGTCAAAATTTGCTTTTTTTTGCTCCTCCCTCCTCCCTTTTTTCTTTGTTGTGTTTTTAGATGGAAAGTCCAATTGGGTGGGCTGTTTTTTCTTTTCTTTTTCTTTTTAATTTATCTGGAAGCCACTCTGGAAACCCTATTGCTCGAAGAGCCGAGGGCAAAGTTTTTAAACAAACAAACGCAGATCAGATTTGCCTATCTGCACGTCCTCATTACTTATGATTGCAGGAACACAATCCCACATGCACCACGAGAGCAGTCATAGGGTATGAGAATGGTGGCTTTGTGGCGAGGCCAGGAGCTACTATTCCCTCTCTGGACAGAAAACAGAAGGGCCACAGCAGTGGTAGAGCACATGCTCTGCATGTATAGGCACCAAGGTTCAATCCCTGGCGCCTCCAGGCAAGGCTGGGAAAAGCTCCTGCCTTCAACCCTGGAGAGCCACTGCCAGTCACTGTTGGCCATACTGAGCTAGTTGTGCCACAGGTCTGCCTTGGCCTAAATCAGCTTCCTGGGTTTATTCATTCTGGATGACATCTGGCAGCTGACTCACTTGGAGTTTTTACCAAATTAATTGTGTAGTGTGTTTAAAGGCTGTTGCTATTGCTCTCATTGATGTGCCTTATGCTTGGGATATTTACATAAGCCTGGGAGATTTACATACACTGAGAATGGGCAAATGACAGATACATTATTTAAATAAATCATCTCTATGCCCTGTGCAGCAATACCAGGTATGACTTCTAAGTGGAAAGCAGAATTCAAAGTTGCAGCTAGCATGCAGATGGTTTTGTGCCTTTGTGATTTGCCTCAGAAACTAAAGAACTGAGCAAGCACTAAAAAAAAGACTCCTCCAGCTTACCGTGATCCTTAACCAAGGCTTCCATCTCCTCCTGAACTCCTTTATGCCACTCCGTGATGTCCACATGCAAAGAGTAATCGCAGCAGGACTTGCTGTCTGCCCACTCTCGCCATTGGTCAAATGCAGAAAGCAAACTGGTGCCTGGCTCAGGAACAACGTGATCAACTGAAGAAATAAAATAAAAAAACACAAACATTGGCAAAAATGAATGCATGCTCATGGGTTTGTTTGTTTTTTAATTCTTTCATCACTAATGCTCAAAGCAGCTGAAAACATTTTATAAGTTCACCACCAACAACAATCTAAAAACAAATGCTTAACAGCAAAAGATTCACTCGCCAGTGGCAAGGTGGGAAGGGCATTTGGGAACCCTTGCTGCTCATGCATTGCCTTGGAAATGGACCAGACCATCCCCTGCACACTGCAATGTGTGCAGAGATGGGAGAAATGCAGACAGTACAAGAAAATCCCCTTCACATGCAGGTTTGGAAATCCTTTCGTGATACAACCAAAATCTTGAAAAATATATTGTCATTTGTTTTTCGAGTCACATCACTATAAAGTGGAGTTTAATTTTTTTTTAATCTATTTTTCTGGTATATCTGACATGCTGTTGAAGTGGGGAGAGAGAAGAAACCCCAAAAGGCGCGCTGCAAATTATTTTGCTGGTCCCTCCAACACATTTCAAGGCTTGCAGCAACATTACTTTGCGAAAGTATAGGAGGCTGTTTTAAGTGCCTTCCAGACCTTCACCACACATGCAGAGCAGAAAACCCTGCCTTGCACGTAATATTGCCACACTCCGTGTACAGTGCCACAGATCAGAAATGGGGGACTGCTTTTCAGACATCTGGTTTGACATGCAAAAGTTGAGAGCAGGGTCGGTGCAGCAGACAGTGTTTGTGACAATTTGACAAGCGGTAGGTGCAGTCCTCCTGCCACCATCACACTGTTTGGAAAAGGATCTGAAAGGCGCTCTAGACATACTTTGAATCAGAGGTGGGACTCTCCAGATGTTGTTGGACTTCAGCTCCCATCTGCACCAGCCAGCAAGACCAATGCTGAGGGATGATGGGAATTGTAGTCCAACAACTTCTGGAACCCCAAAGGATCCCTCAGTTCTGCTTTGAATATATTAAAAGAGTTACCCCCGAAGATAGCCACAAAATTTGAAATGAATTGGGCCAAACTGCAATCATCACGTTCCTGGAAACTCATCAATCAAAATGGTTCCTTCCCAAATTTCAAGTCCAAAACTAAAAGCAAAAACAAAAGACACATTCTCCGCAATCCCATGTGAAAGCAGCTAGGGTTTACTCAGTCCAAATGCCCACCAATGTATCAGAGCAGGCTACATCATGAGGATAAGAAAAGCAGAAGTGGTTGTGGTACAAATGGAAAAGGAAGTCTGGTTCAGGATTAGGAACGTGGCACATGAAAGCAACACTGTCTCCCCATTTTCTGCAATTCCCTTTCAGCACTTTGACAGTTCAAGGCTGCACTAAGCCAAGACTGGCACCACTTATTAATTCTCATCTGGAAGCTGACAGCTGCTCATGATAAATAACACACTATTTGCAAAAATAGCTCAGGGTATTATGCAAATCAAACACTACAGTACTGGAAACAGCAGCCACCAAGGCCCACCAAGTATTTTACATGTACAAAAGCAGCCAAATGATAGCAAAATGGCATTCAGAAACTCTAAACGCAGTGCTATTTTTCTAGAAAAAGAGTTGCCAGAACTCACTATGAACGCCTCCCTCGTTCGCTCAGAATGGCAATGGGACCCACCTGAGAGCCGCCAGAACTGAACTCCTGTGAGTTCCAGCTGAATAAAAGCCCTGTCTAAATGGATCCAGCAAATATTGTCAGTAGGTCCCAGAACCAACTGTTCTGGATGGCCGTGATCCATGGTGGTCATGCCTCTGCTCTTTGCAGGTCCCACCCTTCTACTACTACCTTGTATCCTGAACTCAGAAGTAGGGCTGGGCAATATATCATCCAAAATGGTTTGAAATCCATATTGTGATATCAGTTTCGTAACTTTTGACCTGGCAATATATCACAAACCATGATGTGTGTGTGTGTGCACATGTAACTTTCAACCCCAATTCCCAAAGCAAACCTCCAATCACAACCTCCAGCATTCTTCCTCCCAACCCTGGCTTGTTTCTTGATTGCTGCCTTTGTCTCGTTCCCCCCGCCCTCCTTCTCCCCCTGAGCAAATTCATCAGCTCAAAATAAAAACAAACAGACAATAAGCCAAAGCTAGACAACAAGGCTAATCACTGTTTGCTTATCAGTGAGGTTTTATGCACCAAGCCACACTGAAAACATTATGTGCCTTCTTTTTTTATTAAAAAAAAAAACTGGTTGGGGGAGATAAGCACCATTAATGTATCCGACAGGGAACTGCAAAAGACTCTGCATTATCAGATTTATTTCAGCCCCTCCCCTCTAAAAACTCCCAAATACCAAACAAAAATAGAGTTGAAAGAAACCTTTCATAAGGCAGTAGCCATTCATAAAGGGAGCAAGCAAAATCCAAGAATAAGATTCTACCAAGAATGTTTAGAAAATAATGGGAAGTTCACCACACTGGTAAACATGGGTGCATTTGAAAGGAAAGACCAACTTTTCCTCAAAACATTTATGTTCTTTTAATTTTTATTATTTAAACCGGTGTTTTTCAACCAGTGTGCCATGGTACACTAGCCTCCGTCCCTCTTCCCTCCCTCCTTGGATGCCCTCTTGCCTCTCTGTTGCAGCAACCCGGGTGAATGGTACCTCTGGAGCTGGCCAATAGGTGCTTCCCAGGCCCCTGTGGGACAGTGTGAGGAGGCACCTCTCTTTGAGGCGGGGGGGGGGGCAGCTCATAGGACTCCTAAGGCGAGGGGAGAGGAGAGGAGGTTGAGGGGATGCTCCAAAAGGGAAGATATTCGAAAAAGGATGAGAGGCTGCCAGCTCTGCAGGTAAGAGGTGATACAACTGGGATCCTGAGCCCCACAGGGCTGCTACAAAAAGAATGGAGTTGGTTAAGGGAGCTGTGGACTCAAAAAGGTTGAAAACCTCAGATTTTAACCATTTATACAGCACCTAACTACAATCACGGAATTGTAGAGTTGGAAGGGTCCCCATGGTCATCTAGTCCAAGCCCCTGCAATACAGATCTCTGCTAGCATGGGATGGGTGACACCTGGCTTGAGAGCAGTACATGTGAAAAGGATCTAGGAGTCTTGGTAGACCACAAACTTGACATGAGTCAACAGTGTGATGCAGCAGCTAAAAAAGCCCATGCAATTCTGGGCTGCATCAATAGGAGTATAGCATCTAGATCTAGGGAAGTAATAGTACCACTGTATTCTGCTCTGGTCAGACCTCACCTGGAGTACTGTGTCCAGTTCTGGGCACCACAGTTCAAGAAGGATACTGACAAATTGGAACGTGTCCAGAGGAGGGCAACCAAAATGGTCAAAGGCCTGGAAACGATGCCTTATGAGGAACGGCTTAGGGAGCTGGGTATGTTTAGCCTGGAGAAGAGAAGGTTAAGGGGTGACATGATAGCCATGTTCAAATATATGAAAGGATGTCATATGGAGGAGGGAGAAATATTGTTTTCTGCTGCTCCAGAGAAGTGGACACGGAGCAATGGATTCAAACTACAAGAAAGAAGATTCCACCTAAACATTAGGAAGAACTTCCTGACAGTAAGAGCTGTTCGGCAGTGGAATTTGCTACCAAGGAGTGTGGTGGAGTCTCCTTCTTTGGAGGTCTTTAAGCAGAGGCTTGACAGGCATATGTCAAGAATGCTTTGATGGCGTTTCCTGCTTGGCAGGGGGTTGGACTGGATGGCCCTTGTGGTCTCTTCCAACTCTATGATTCTATGATTCTATGATTCTATGATTCTAGCCAACCAACCTCCAATGACACCTTCCACCGTCAAACAGCTCTTACCCTCTGAAAGTTCTTCCTAATATTTCCTTGGAATCTCCTCTCTTATAATTTGAATCCAGAGGTTCAGTTACTACCCTCTGGAGCAGCATAAAACAAGCTTGTTCTATCTTCTACATGGCAGCCGTGAGGAATTCTGGGAATTGTAGCTCTCCGAGCAGAAAAAAGGGGTGTTTCAACAACTCTGAGCACTGCTAACTAACTACAGTTCCCAGGATTTTTGCAGGAAGTCATGGCTGTTTAAAGCAGTATGGTACTGCTATAAATGTATAGGGCAGGTGGGGCCTTACAGAGCAAAAGAACAAGATGTCTCTTAGGCATAGGGCACACAAGAAGAACATACAGATCTCCTGCATCGGACATGTTTTCAGCCAAAATTGGGGTTACAGCCACTGGTATTTCTGAGGTGCAAAATAGTGAATACTCTGACAGCCAACTCTGACAGCTCCAACTTAACTGATGAGCCGTGTTCTGCAGGAGCCAATCAAAAGCGAAGGGAACCCCAGTATCAGGTCACTCATTGAAAGAAAATGTTTAGCAGTCCCTAAATCAAGACAAACAACTCTAGTGTATTTGCAACACCCACTGTCTAGAATTGGCTCAATCTGCTCCTGGCACAGAGGGAGTCAAGCTGACCTGGATGAACCTAAACTTAGCCGCCAGGACAATGACACTCTATCTATTGGAGTTATTTTATTTGAATGGGGCTCCACCAGGATTGTGTAACAGGAAAGTCATCCATAGATAGATAGATAGATAGATAGATAGATAGATAGATAGATAGATAGATAGATAGATACTACTATCTATCTATCTATCATCTGGGGGTTTATCTGAGAGATCGCCTTACCCCACATATGCCCACTTAACCGCTTCAATCTGCACAACTGGCACTGTTACAGGAGCCACATAATGCCCATTCTGCATTCATAAGAAATTGATATTTTTAGTGTGGCATCACCTATACTTTTGAACTTGCTGCCTGTTGACATCAGGCAAACACCTTTGTTGTACTCCTTTCGGACCCTGTTAAAAATATTTTTTGTTAAGACAAGCCTACACAGACATGCAGAATGTTGATTGGTATCTTAATATTTTTTTTAAGTGTATCACCCATTTTAACTTTTTTTAAAAAATTTCAAATCGTTGTTTTGAACTGTTTTTACTGACAATTTTATTTTTTTATTCCTCTTGTACACTGCTTTGTGGTTTGTTTTTACAGTCAAGCATTGTATAAATTATATACGGTAAATAAATAAAGAGTATGAGAACATCCTATGCAGGAAAAACCCTCCCCTTTGATAGTAAAAGCCCTGCATGCATAAAAAAGTGAAATCAACATAGACAGATGGGGAGCGGGGAATAGGCAAGGAAGAAGCATTTTATCGTTTCCTGCTATTATACTGCACTGCCATCTTTGTGCACGTGTGTGTGTAAAAAACATCCTGGCTGTGCAAATGAACAGTTTGTGCTTTATTCAGCCACTTTTTCCTGGCATAACTATTAATAGACACTATAACAATTATCTGCACATAGGGAAAGCTCTCTCTTCCCTGCTCCCCTAAACTTTACACTCTCACACACAAAGGTCTGGCTAATCATTAAAAGCATATAGGAAGTTTCCTTCATTATTTGAGTTAGGGAATAATACTCAACAGCAGGAAAACTGCTTATGTTAATTAAAAACTTTGCTTAAGGGTTGCATCAAACTTTCCGCTCACTATAGAAACGCTTACTGTTTTATGCACACAAAATCAAACTAGCAAGAGCTGATCATAAGTCAAAAGTCTTTTATAACACAGAAATCTTTTAAAAAAGGGATACACAAAAAAACTCTTACTGGACATCTTTGCCTCCCAAGTGAAATATTAAATAACAATTGTATGTTCTAACACATCTGGGTAATGTGGCTTAATCTCAACAGCATTAGGTCGGCCTGCATGTGATGAAATTGTGGGAACTCTACCAAAGTGAATTTCCTCTTGCAAGCCATTTCATTTAAGAATGTAATTAGAGTTAGCAGTGGGAGCTGGCCAGCTTCCTCCCTACACATGAATTTGGAGTTGCTGTTATAGAATAGGCATACTCAGTGCTCAGCAAACTTTGTGGGGTGGGACTTTTATTAAAACCACATCTCACACTTAACACCACTGATTTAGGAAGTTTCCAGTGATGGTAGGCTCTAGAAGCACAGAAGCCTCTTGGAGATTGCAGCAGCTATTGTTTCAAGCAGTTGCAGCTGGAGCTGTTAGACCTTTTATTCTTGGCAAGCAGAGAGCTGCCACTGTTGCTCCTTGCCCACTCATCCTCCAGCAGTACCTTTTTTGACAGGTGGTCACATTCAGGTTTTTCCCCTTCCTCACTCTCTCTTCACAAGCTGGCAAAAGCATTCAGATGAAGGGCAGTATAATAATAATAATAATAATAATAATAATAATAATAATAATAATAATAATAATAAAGCAAAAGTCATGCATTTTTCAAGAGGCGAGGAATCCTTTAGTGAGACATCCCACCCAACGGGTTCCTTAGTGTGGCTTGTTTAACTGTTTTATTAAAATAGACTGCTGCTTTTCATAAAATAGAACAAACATTTTATTGCATCTGGCAAATACTGAAAGGCAAAGTATTGCCCAAGTCCTGAGAAACCTCTTCTCGGTTTCATAGTGACAAAACAGACATAACATTGAAATTCTCTTAACAATGGCTAATGGGCCCAGGCTGAGAAATGGCACACACATGATGGCTGAATTCACAAACAATAATACACCAGAAATCGGTCTAACAGATGAGTAGCCAAGGCACTGTTTGTTTTTGTTTGTTTGTTTGTTTGTTTGCTCAGTGTTGGTTTCATTTTCTAACTCTTCTTGCCTCTCTTCTCTGTAGCCTGGCAAGCATGTGGGGACATGGCACCAAAACAAAAAAGGATAATGTCACAGGTTACAAGAAACCATTGTTTACTCAAGCAAAGAATCATTTACCAAATTAAAACAACATTTTCATCTTCTGGTTCATAAACCATAAACAAACCATAATTAGTTGGCTGTGTAGTAAGCTACACAAACCAATCAGTTAAGCTACATAAACCATGGCTTACCACTGATGTGTTAACCAGGCCACTTAGCTTAAACAGGCTAATAGAAGAAAGCAGAATCATAAGTTGCTGTGGTTCCTACTAACCAGCTTCCCTCTTAACCAGGGTTCACTAACCAGCCTCAAGTCCTGCTTTAAAACAGTCCCATTAGCATTAACCATGGGTGGCTTTGGTGACACAACACACAAGGAAAGAAGCATGCAGGGAAAGAGGAGAGGAAGGAAATGAGATTGGCGATGCCAAAACAAAGTGCTAAGTTGTAAACAGCAATTACAGCCAGTCGGGAATCTTCCCTTGATGGTAATCAATGTCATGCTTTACTGTGATTAAGGTTTGCAAAGGGAGATATGTGCCGGAGAGGCTTGGAGCAGGAAGCATGTATGACTTCTATGGTTACAGCACCACTTCTATGGGTAAAAGATCTCCAATGTTATGTCACCACTGACCCATAGAAAAGAAGAGAAAAAAGGAAGTGTGTGCTTAGCCTGGGAATCATTTGCAACTAAAATTCCTTTCCAAGCTAAGACTAAAACAAAAGCTTCCTTTGAGAATCAAATATTTAAGTAACTGACTTGGAATGGATGCAAATTAGGAAAAGAGCAATATTCCACTCGGGGACAACTGCTAAACTAAATTGCAAATGCAACAATGTCTTGTTTACTTCTCGATTCTAAATGAATCCAAGGAGACAAATGATGTTATATGTTGTTTTCTGTCTGCTAGATTCAATGAATCGGTCTCTCTTTCCAAAACAAAATGGATGAGATTAAAGGAAAGTGAGTAGGGAGCCAGATGATGCATGCTAGTCTAAGAATGGTGATCGCTATAATGAGAGATATAAACAACTGCTGTGCACAGAGCCACTGACATTTCATTTGCCGCATCAATTCCCAAATAAAAAAATGAATAAAAAGATCCGGGTCCAAAAGCATCAAATAGGAGTGTACATCCAAAAGGCAACCATTAGTTACTCTTTCCAAATACCCAGAAATGATAAAAATAGCCATAATACAGAGAAATCACAGATTCATTCTTGCTGCCTACATTGGAAGTATTGATTGGGAGAGACCCTGCTCAGAAGCCCTAGAGAGCCACAGCTGATCAAGTGTGGACAACTCTGAGTGATGGTCTGGTGTGGTCTATGTTCCTATGTTCCTAGGAACTGGCAACTAAACCCTGGATCAAAGTTAAGCCAATTTAATAATGAGTATGCTTGAAGGAGACAAGGAGCAAGAATTGGCTTTCATGCTATGGTGCTCAGGCACACAGACACTTCTAAGAGGGTAGTGACTGAGCAGCCCTGAGCAACTCCTAAGCACCTATTCTGATGATTCGGTGTGTGTGTGGATGTGTGTTTTGTGGGTGCCTAGCAACCACAGTATGTGCTCACCAACCACTGCTGTGTTGACCCAAAAGAACCATTGTCTCTAGGCAACAACCATTCATTTTCTGAAGTTCACTCTTTCATTACATTTTTCAAAAAGCCCCAGTGTTGCCCCAGGGAAAGCTAAACTTTCTTATTTCCAGAAGTTGGGTTCCATCTGTGTAGATCTGGCATCCCCAAACTTCGGCCCTCCAGATGTTTTGGACTACAATTCCCATCATACCTGACCACTGGTCCTGTTAGCTAGGGATCATGGGAGTTGTAGGCCAAAACATCTGGAGGGCCGCAGTTTGGGGATGCCTGGTGTAGATCTTCCAAATTCTGCCATTTTGTTCTTGAACTAACACAATGCTTCTCCCTCTAGGGAGGGACCATAACACAACAGCAGAGTACAGTATATGCTTTGTATGCAGAAGGTCCCACCCAGGTTCAGTCCACAGCACCTCCAACTAAAAAGGATCAGGGAGCAAGTGGTGGAAGGTACTTCTCTTCTTGAAATGCTTGATTGCTACCAGTTGGCATAAACACAGACCTAGATGGGCAAATAGTTCAGTCTGATGTAAGGCAGCTTCTTCTGCTCATGTAAGGAGTTCAATCACTATCAACTGGTGGCACATAGCTGCACCTCCCAGAGTGCAGTGTTGTATATTAAAGCAAGATAACCACTGCCAGGAACTACGGTATTCTGCCCTTTGTTGTGTCTGGAATTCCCTGTTCTTCCTAATCTCCCATCATCCTGTTGGGGAAATACTGGGGTCCAATACCATGTGAGTTCAGCCTGGGTGGCCAATAAGATCCAGATTCCAAATACAGTGGTGCCTCGCTAGACCAATTTAATTCGTTCCACGGGTCTTTTCTTATAGGAATGCATTGAATTTTCTTTGAATTTTTTTTTTGCCCATAGGAACGCATTACAGTAATTGAATTTCAATGCATTCCTATGGGAAACCGCGATTCGCTAGACGAATTTTTCATAAAACAAATTCGTCTAGCGAGGCAACCTCCGCTTGATAAATCCTTTCGTCAAGCGGAAATTTCGTTAAGCAGGGCATTCGTTAAGCGAGGCACCACTGTAATGGACTGTCCTTTTCATCAGATTGCAAGTCAGCTGTGGAAGAGAAGATCACAGTAAAAAGGGCCACCCTCTAATTGCAGGGCTGAGAATTGTAATGGACTGGACATTTCCAGGGTTCTGAAATGTTCTCCAAATGATCACCCACAGCATGCTGGTTTTCATACCTTTTTGCTGTGGTGCAATTATTTTTGTTGGTTTTTGTGTTTTTAAACAGACAAGTTATGTGCCTCAGGAGATTAGAGCTCATGTTTGCTGCATGACGGACAACTTGGTGCAAGAAAGCCAATCAGATCTGGCTTCACATCATCAACCAAATCAGAGTGAGGGTGGTGTTTCCTGCCCTCACTCTGAATTAGAGAAAAAAATTCTTCATAAACACACCTCCCACCAATTTTCTGCCTGCTCTGGTCACCACAGCCACATAGAACATTTCCAGAGTCCAAACCGTAAGATAATATGCATGCCAGGACAAATTATTTCCAGGCAACCTTATATCCTCACACCTTTGTTATTACAAACTAAGTACAGATGTTATCCAGAAAGAGACATAAATGTTGTGAGTTTGAACAGAGCAATACTAACCTAAAAGCAAAAGGGGAAGAGGATGAATCAAGTCCATCAGAATGTTGTTTACCCTCCAGCATGAAAGAAGCTTGCATTGATCTGGGCCATTTTGTGGCATTTTGAGATTAAAATGTGATTGCACAGAGCACTTAAACAGTGGTTGCTTCCCTAGAAAAGATGCCAAATCCTTCTTGTCAGAGTATGTGGGGAGGGGGAGAAGGAAGGGAGAAATATCTAGGTCAGCCATCCACATACGTCTGTTGGAAAGAGGCTGGCAATAATGCCATTTTAGCACTCTTTAGTCTTCAGCTAAGCAAAGAATTCGCCATCCACAAGGCAATTTCATTCAACAAGCCTGTTAGCCCCTGTTAATGACTATATGGCAGGCTTGAATAATGAACATGGTAAATGCAGTTGCTTATGAAATCAAGTCACACAATTAAATATGATTTTTTTATGGGTGTGCTTTTCTTCTTTAAAATTCAGGTGCCTCATTAGGAGCACTGAAAGCTGGCAGTTGCTTTTTAGGGTTTCAGGCAGCGGACATTTCCAGCCCTACCTGTAGATGCCAGGAACTGAACTGGAGACATTCTGCATCCTAAACACTACTCACTGGCCCTACCCCATTTTTAGCTTTCTGATGCCGCTAGGCTACAACTCCCATCTTCCCTGACCATTAGCTATGTTGGGTGGGGTTGGTAGAAACTATAGTTCAACAACAAGCACCAATTTCTTGTTCTGCTGCATAAAATAGTTTAACTCCCTCTCCCCGCAACCACCAAGCTAGCTGCAACCCTCTTTTCAAAATGACTTCTACTGTTGAAATTCAGACCTCAAATTAATTTTGAACCAAATCTCAGTGGTACCGCTTCCTGTTGGCCGCAGGGGGTATATTTTCCAATGCCCTTCCTATCCTGCATGCCAGCTGTTACTGGATTCAGCAATGGACTGCAAAATCCATGGGATTCTGCTCCTCCTACGATATCCTGCAAGAGAAACAAGCTCAAGATTCCGTTTTGGAGCTGTTGAAAAAAGACGCAGCGCCTTATCTAGCCTGACATGACACCATAATCTTTGTTTATACCGTCCCCCTATCAAAAAGAGGCTTCCACCCTCAGTAATCTTTCTTCCTGGACAGAAGCAAGAAGGCATAATAAATCCTATCACCATGACCAGATGCAAAAAGCTTGATGCAACGTGAAAGCATAAGCTGCTGTTTCCCTCTGTGCTAATTGGCAAGCCACCCCACAGGCTCATCTAGGGAAGGGCCCCAGCAGAATCCCGACAGTAAAGCAATCCATAAAATTACTTTAGCTAGGAAAATAGCACTGGAAAGGTTTTTGAGAGGCATTTCAACTACAGGAGCAGACACACGCATATCGGCAGACAATGCACACAGGCTTCATGTTGGTTGTGTTATCACAATGCGCTTAAGAGACATGGAGTAAGAAGGGGCAGGGGAAACAGACAGGGGACTCCACTCTTCAGCAAAGGAAAAATGAATGCAATCTTTTTTTTTCTTGGCAGGAATATCTGAGGAGTTATTCAGGATTCAGACAAAGCCATTGGGCATGTAACAGTTCACATGCAATATTTGCCTTTAACACAAAAATACGGATGGGGAACCTGAGGCCCAGGGGCCACCAGGCCTCTCTCTCACTGACCCTCAAGAATCTCACTAGACCAGACACCTTTCCCAGCCACACCCAGGGCTCCTAAACTACATCCTTCACTGGCCCCACTTTGTACTCTCTTTGAGAATCTTTTTTTGCCGGGCTCGATTGTGACCTTGAACTCCAATGCCTCCTGCTTGCCTGGACACTAGAAAGGGAAAGCAGGTGGAGAAACTAGCCCACTGTTGGGAAGAAAAGAATCCACACATTTTTGCTCTGCACACTTTCCCCATGGAAATGATGAATACCAATAAAACAGGAAAATAATATGTGACCATGTTGTGTGGACGACACACAAAACCTGCAGGCATGAGCAGCATCAAGTGTCCACTATAAACTGCTGTGTGACAGCCCCCAAAGATCTTTGTGACACCTTAAAAGCAGCAGGTCTCTTACTCCATAAGCCACTTTGACAAATGTATCTCCAATGAATGAACACTACCACAAGCAGGAATGTCACAGCTAATTTGCATGAGTTAATCCCATAAAAGCAATAATTTCCATTCATTATGATGACAGATGACAGGAGTATACAATATATTCTTATTGTGAAGCCAGACAGAACAAACTTGAGTCAGCTGGGTTGGGGGGGGGAAGGGCGTGCAAGGCACATGCTTTGCATCTAGAAGGCCCCATGTTTATTTGCCAGCATTTCTAGCTAAAAGCATCTCAAGTGAGATTAGGAAAGAGTCATGACCAGAGACCGTGGAGAGACTCTGCCAATCAGAGTAGGGGGCACTGCAAAACTGGACCAATAATTTGACTCAGTAGTACATCTGGTAGATTTAGATGAGCAGGAATTCCACGTAGGCGAGTATGCAAAATAACATGCAAGTGAGTGGACTGGCGAAAGAGGGACATTCCTCTTCCAACAGCCCACTGTTTTATGCTGGATCTTAAAGGGAAGCCCACATCTCAGCTCTGCCTCTTATGATCCTTTAGGGAAGGCAGAGTTGACAAGATGTATTGGTGCCCCCCCTCCCCAATCAGCAGAGGTGTGTGCAAGCGGGCAGGAGGGCTCCTAGCCACTGAACCAGAATGGAGAGGGGTGATTTTGCACCCTCCAGGGATTGCGCCCTTGGCGGGGGCCTACCTAACCAAACCCTAGGTACACCCCTGAGGGAAGAAGCCAAGTTCAGTAGCAGATGGTCTTAGGTTCAATTCCTGGAATCTGCAGATGAAACTGGGAATGTCCTGTCTAAAATCTGGAAGGCTGCTACCAGTAAGTGTAGACAGATAAAAGGTAAAGGACCCCTGGGCGATTAAGTCCAGTCAAAGGTGACTATGGGATGCGGCGCTCATCTCGCTTCAGGCCAAGAGAGCTGTAGTTTGTTCACAGCTTTCCGGGTCATGTAGCCAGCAGGACTAAACTGCTTCTGGCGCAATGGGACAGTGTGATGGAAACCAAAGCACACAAAAACACCATTTACCATCCCGCCACAGTGGTACCTACTGTATTTATCTACTCATGCTGGTATGCTTTCGAACTGCTAGGTTGGTAGGAGCTGGGACAGAGCAACGGAAGCTCACCCTGTCAGGCAGATTTGAACTGCCAAGAGGCTCTGTGGTCTAAACCACGGAGCCACCCAGTGTGTAGACAAGACCAAACTAGATGAAGCAATGGTGTGACTTGGTATAAGACAGATTCCTATGCTCCTTCTTTGTCTTCTACTGAACAGGCTGGCAGAAGACATAGTTTCTTAGCTGAGTAGTTAAAAAGAAGAAATCAGGCTAGGAATTTGTGGGCTTATTTACAAGGTTGGTATAATATGTTCATATGAATAAATTTTGTTGGAAGCAGAGTTTAATAAAAAAAATTGTTCATTTGTAATTGCTTCCAATCCTCTTGACAATGTTAAACTTAAGAGCTTGAGTCATGCTTTTTAATATATGAGAAAAGTAAGAATTCACGTGAGAGGGTGAGTTCCCATTGTTCTGTCATGGTGCTTCGTTGCCGCAGAAGCAGTTTAGTCCGGCTGGCCACATGCCCCAGAAAGCTGTCTTCGGACAAACGCCGGCTCCCTCGGCCTGAAAGTGAGGCTCTGAGTGCTGCCACCCCATAGTCGAAGTTGACTGGAATTAACCGTCCAAGAGTCCTTTACCTTTACCGTTTACCTTTTAATATATAGTTCCCAGCAAGCGATACTAAAAGGTGGGGGGGGGGAGGATATATTTGAATGCAATCCATCTGCCAGATTTTTTATTATTATTATTCCATATAGTTTTGGCATACAAATGCTTCTGCAAGTTCAGATAAGTAGAAGGGCAATTATTAAAGTGTTTTCATCCCTCGGGTAATAAAAAATAAATTTGGTTATATAACACACATACAAATGTAAATCAAATTAAGCTAAATAATTAATGTTTTTAAAGTGTGTCAGGGCAGACCAAAAAAATTCTTTGGTGCCAGAGGTAAAGAGAGTATCCAGTTTCAATTCTTTCCCATTTGAACAACATGTGATTATTATTAATTTAGTAGAAAAGCAACTAACCCAAGACAATGTCCATAGGACACCAAAAAATTGACCTAAATACTAAAAAAAAAAAAAAACCCAGTATCAGCATCAAGCACAGCATTTACCATATTGGCCCGAATATAAGCCACAGTTTTTTTCCCAAATTCCGATCATGAAAAGTTAAAGTAGGGCTTATATTCAGGACTTTACACTGCTGGCAAAGCAGTGCAGCTCCCTCACGGAAGCAGCCTGGGAGCACAGCTGCCCACTGCTCCAAAGCCTCCCCAGAGCCGTTGGAACAAAGGGGGGAAGGGGGGGAGTCATGCCAATTCTCCCACCGCCCCCCTCCAGCTGCATTTAAAAAAAATGCTTTTACTATACATATTTGAATTCGGGGTGATGATTTCTAGGGGAAAGCCAGGTTTCCCCAAGGCCTTTCCCTTATTACTCCCTTCTATACCATCAGCGTTCCATTTCTTTTTTCCAGAGGGTTTTGTTTCTGAAAGGCTCGTAGCAAGCGGACTTTTCCGTGATTGTTTTCAGGAGTGCGTTTGACTTGATTAGAGTTATTCGTTTGGGCTGCACAATGCTTTTGCTGCGTGGTGTTCCCTTGCTTGAAGCTATGAACCTTTAACTCTTTTTGAGCGCTGGGAGGGAAATAGGGACACGATTTCCCTCTAGGAATTCTTCCTAACATCAGAATTGGGGGATTGGGGTGGGTAGCAGATGAGGGTTCCTGTTCGCTTTTTACCTGTTGGAGCAATAGAAGGCTCCCCTCGGAGGTGGTTGGTGGGAGGCCAGAAATGTTGAGATGTTTTTGAGGGTGTGGTGGAAGGGAGATGGCGGCGCGGCTTTGGAGGCGGCAGCTTAAATGGCGGGCAGCTGTTTGAGGGGAGGTGTGTGCAAATGTCAGAGAGGCTTTTGAGTGTGGCCGGTGGAAGTGCTTAGATGGCGTCGTGGCTTTGGAGGCGGCAGTGTGCGATCTGCCTTTCTATTGGTTGATGTTGGAGTCTTCAGAGCTTTTGCTAGGGACGTCTAATAGGGGCGCCACTTTTTGTGTGTTTAATCAGTATTTTAGGTATGAAAGGTGTGGTTTTTTGAAAATTTATTTATGCCAGATCCCTCCCTGATGGGCATGGAATGCTGTGTCCAAATTTGATGCAATTCGGTTTAGCAGTTACAGAGCAAGGCTGTTATCTTCGCGCACGCAGTGTGAACATATATATATATATATATACAGTATATATATATCTTCAAGGCTGTTATCTTCGCGCACGCAGTGTGAACATTATATATATATATATATATATATATATATATATATATATATTCAATTGTTCTTAATTGTTCTTAGTGATAATTTTAATATTCCTTGTAAAACTTTAAAGGTCTTATTACAATCTAGCGACATATACATTTTGTTAAATTATTATGTATTAGGAAGTCAGATTTAAGTTTCTGCAGGAAAAATGAAAGATTCTAATTCATGCCTATATATACACACACCTCTCAAATAATGTAAACTATATACATTTTTATTTAACACTGGAATCAAATTAGAATTGTAACAATTTGATTTTAAGATTCATTAAAACAGAGGTATATTTTATGTACCATGATGGAGCAAAGTATAAAATAGAAAAGGGAAGGGAAATCTGCAAATCTGGGTATGTTTGCGCAGCATCCCTGATTCATTCCAAATTCTGCAGAAATACATATCTTACAATATTTTGCAAGTAATCAAAGGAAATGCGCAATCCATTTTGTTTCCCTATATTTTTCAAAGGTGGAGTCTTTTGAATCTCTGCATACCTGGAAAGCACAAATATCACCACGTGCAAAGTGTCAACTTATGGATCACACCTCTGAACCTGCTAGAGAAATTCAACTGTCTACCAACTTCTGTCTCACATTAGATTCCCCCCCCCCAAATATGGTGTCCAGAGGCACAGGTGCCTGGAAATGGGCAAGTAGTCAGACCTGGTACAAGGAAGTCTCCTGTAATCCTACTAAGGCATCAAAAGCCAGCAGTCAAAACAGAGGTCTCGTCCTGTAGCGCTTCGACTACAAATCCCATCAGCCCCAGCAAGCATTGCCAATGTTCAGGGTTGATAGGAACCGTAGTTCAGCGACAGCCAGAGAATACCGCATTGGCCACCTCCAAGCTAAAAGCTGGTCATGGTGAGCAAACAGTTGCTCAGTAGTCAGTGTACCAAATGGTTGATCCCCATTTCAGGTCTGGAGGAAAACCACGAGAATATGAGTAAATATATCAGACTGAAGACCTAGGAACCCGGAGGGGTCTCTGTATAGGCCAGGGGTATGCAATGTGGTGTTGCTGGACTACAACCTCCATCAACCCCAGAAATCATGGTCAATGATCAGGGATGGTGGCAGTTGTAGTTGAGCAACATCTGAAGGGCACCATATTGGCTCTACCCAGCATGTATGACATCTGGCTAAATTGAGGCTCACATGACTGAGCCATCCCCCCCCCCCCCAGCTGCCTTTCCCTTCTTGACACAGCAAATGTGTATGGGGTGGGGAAAGTACAAAACCTTTTCCCCCAGTAAGTCTACCCAGACATATAATTTAGTTATATGTAGTTATTTAAAATTTTGTAATGACTTTATCTGTGTTATTATCGAGAGTATTTTAGATTGTTTCTAAATTAGTAAGTGGGGCACATGGGCATCGGGGGGGGGGTGTACAAGGGTGCCAGTCCACCCCACCCAACCCCAACCCCCAGAACTATTATCCCCACTTTTTCATTTCAAATGAGTAAGGTTCTAGGATTCTGTAGAACCAAAGATACAGGACAAAATGTATAGGCTCTGCTCGTCTCCAATTGCAAAGGCAAGTGGATGATGCAAATCAGTACATCTGGGTCAAACTGAGGTCCTATTTGTGAGGAAGAGGTCATGCACATACAACCCTTTCTAATTAATGCTTTCTAATTAACGCTGAATTAGCAGCTGCTAGTGGTGTGGCTAGAGGGTACTTTGATATCTGTGGTCATGGACAGCAGTCTCACTCTTCTCAATGTCCCATCTTCCAGAGTAAATATGCACTGGAACAGCTGCACACATTGGTACAGTCACTTCCAACTCACGCTCTTTCCATTCATACCTATGGTAGCAGAGTCGGTGGGTGAACATTTATTTCCCAGTTATCTGCGTAGTGTCTTGGGTCTGGCACTGAAGTTAGGGCAATAATCTGTGACAATGTTGGAAGGAGCACAGTGTGACCTCTGCCCCTTCCTGGGCTTTCCTTGGAACTTTTTATAGACCTGGAGTTGAGGAGCCATGGAAGGTGGTTTAGAAACAGTCTGACTTGAAATATTTGGCTGAAGAAGAAGAAGAAGAAGAAGAAGAAGAAGAAGAAGAAGAAGAAGAAGAAGAAGAAGAAGAAGAAGAAGAGGAGTTTGGATTTGATATCCCGCTTTATCACTACCCGAAGGAGTCTCAAAGCAGCTAACAATCTCCTTTCCCCTCCTCCCCCACAACAGACACCCTGTGAGGTGGGTGGGGGCTGAGAGACTTCAGAGAAGTGTGACTAGCCCAAGGTCACCCAGCAGCTGCATGTGGTGGAGCGGAGACGCGAACCCGGTTCCCCAGATTACGAGTCTACCGCTCTTAACCATTACACCACACTGGCTCTCTATAACCTGTATTGGGTTAACCAATAAGTTTTTACTTGACTTGAAAGGTTTGTAAAGACTGCCCTAAGTGTGGCTGTTCTCTGCTCAGCAAAATCATAGGTTTCCCATAAGGAAGTTCTGCAAATGACAGAGCTGCCTTCTCTTTAATGGATGGGCTGTATTCCTCCCCCTAAGTAAAAGTGACTGCAAACACAAACTGAATCTGCAAATAAAGTTATCTGATGCCTTCCCTGTAAAATGTGCAAGAGAAACTGTCACCCGCCAGTTGTGTGGGACTAGAAGTCCATTATTATTATTATTATTATTATTATTATTATTATTATTATTATTATTATTATATACTGCAGGTCTCAGGGTGGCTACAACATAAAATCACAATATAAATACAATCCCTGACCACTTGCCATGATGGCTATCAGCTCAATGTGAACTTGGGCAGGGTCTTGGAGTATTGTCTGTTGGTAACCTTTTTTTACACTGTAAAAATCAATTTCATTCCCAGTTTCCATTGGCCACATTCCTTTATCGATATTTGTAGCTTGTTTCAACCGGACCCTTTTCCTCATTTGTCCTGGAACCAGCTTGTGTTCTCTCTCTCTCTCTCTCTTATTACAAGCACTGATGTTAAGCCTAGTACATTTATATTTGATAGACAGCAAGATCTTACTTATCATAGTGGTGCCTCCAGCCAGGGCTGCTTTTGTTCCTTGGAAGAAATCATCAGAAGAGGTCATCCCCTGCTCAGGCATCTGGAAGCGAGTGTGGACATCAATTCCTCCAGGGATCACCATCCGCCCATGAGCTTCAATTGTCTTCACTCCCCCTGGCACAATCAGGTTCTCTCCAATTTGTCTGAGAAGAGACCATTTGTGCAGAGTCATACAAAATGTCACAACCACATGGACAGAGTCAAGCATATGCCTCGGGCTGCCTTTAGACCTCCGGGTATAGGGTGGTATATAAATTCAATAAATAACAAACTTTCATCAGGTGTCCCTCCAATCATATTTCTAGAACTTTCCAGCAATACAACTTCTGTGCTGTAACATGAACAGAAGCAGGCTTGAGACATCAACTTCATCTCCACACAAAGAAGTGGTATATAATCAGATTCTTTTTTCCACCTCTGCTTTGCCATCATTTTCATCACCCAACAGGAATGTTTGCATTCATGGCTACACAAAACCAAAAGAGAGGTTGAGTTTGCTTTTCTATAGGAGTTGCAACATGGTACATAGGATTATTGAAGCACTGTGGGTTCTAAATTCTAGAAAAAAACAAAATTAATACACATCCGTTTCTCAATAGGACAAAGAAAGTAAGCCACATGAAGGCCTTTGTAACAAGTGACTAAGAAATCTAAGAATTAATTATTGTTGCAGTTGAATAATGTGTTTTGTTTGCTTGGGTTGAGATTAGAGAAATGTGTGTGCGCAGGAGCTCTCATTTAGCATACAGTGGTACCTCAGGTTACAAACTTAATTCGTTCCAGAAGTCTGTTCTTAACCCGAGGTGCGCATTCCCTACATAGCCCCAGAAGCAGAATGCGTTCATACCCCAGAGCAAAGTTCGCAAAACCTACTTCCGGGTTTGTGGAGTTCGTAACCTGAAGCTTTCGTAAGCAGGACTGTTCGTAACCCGAGGTACCACTGTAGTTCGAATGTAGCCTACTGTACAAATACAGTGGTACCTCGGTTTATGAACACAATTGGTTCCGGAAGTCTGTTCATAAACTGAAGCGTTCATAAACTGAAGCGAACTTTCCCACTGAAAGTAATGGAAAGTGAATTAATCCGTTCCAGACGGTCCGCGGAGTAAGCGTTCATAAACTGAAGCAAACTTTCCCATTGAAAGTAATGGAAAGTGGATTAATCCGTTCCAGATGGGTCCGCGGAGTACTTAAACTGAAGCGTTCATAAACTGAAGCATGGGTGTAATTGGTTCCGGAAGTCTGTTCATAAACTGAAGCGTTCATAAACTGAAGCAAACTTTCCCATTGAAAGTAATGGAAAATGAATTAATCCGTTCCAGATGGGTCCGCGGCGTTCATAAACCGAAAATTCATAAACCGAGGTGTTCATAAACCGAGGTTCCACTGTATGACAATCACATTCATTGCCCCACCCACATTTTCCTCTGTCCCCACCCACCACTGTCACGTGTTCCCTGAAAGGTTCCCTAGGAAGTAATGTGGCCCCCAGGCTGAAAGATTCCTTAACCCAGGTATAGGAGAAGCTTAGAACTTTCTGAAAAAGACTTGAAACCTTTCAGGTCTCTCCATCCAAGAAGCATATTAAACCTACCTAGACAGCTGCTACCAAACTTCTGTTGTAAACTAATTTGCTCATATTTTAAAGTGTGTGTGTGTGTGTGTGTGTGTGTGTGTGTGTGTGAGAGAGAGAGAGAGAGAGAGAGAGAGAGAGAGAGAGAGAGAGAGAGAGAGAGAAACATTATAATCACATGTCTGTCACTGACTACTCTTACTTTAACTTCTGAGTAAAAGAACAGATGTGTTGAACATGTAGCCAAGATGTGTATCCATGATCCCTCCTTTCTCCCATACAAAGAAAATTTTATTCCAAGGAAGTCTGGAACAGGTTTTTATTATGTCAGAAAGTATGTGCTGGAAGAGACTCTCTTAAAACCTGGATCTGACATTGTCAGAATCATCCGGGAAGCACCCAAAGGCCCACTCAGAGCAATAGAAAAGAATCAGAGCGGCACAGCAAATGCTTTGCACACAAAGGGTTTCAGATTCAGTTGCTGGCATCTCCAGTTAAAAAAGCCTTCCTGCAACTTGGTGCCTCCGCATATGTTGAGAACTACAATTCCCACCAGCCCCAGACAGAACAACCACACTCTCTGGCACCAGGCTGGAGAAGGACAAATTAAAGGAGTTCTGGGAACAAGTGATGGGAAACGTTCTGCCCAAGATCCTAAAGAAATTTTCCCCAACCCCTGGTCTGGGAACTGCAGACTCCACTACCCCCAACCTTTGCACATGCTGGCAGAGGACAATGGGGTTGTATCCCAACAACTCAAGGTTGAATGAAGGCTGCTCTAGAGCACTGGTCTTCAGCTGGTGGATCGGGACCTACCACCAGAGTGCAGCCTAATCCAAGGTGGGTTCCCATTCAAGAATATGGTTAAAAAATATATACAAGTAAGAAATGAGTCCTCAAATGCATGGAAGAGAGAGACCATCTCAGCTAGAACACCAAGAGTCAGATACTGGGCAGCTCTCCAAGGTGTTGTGCCTTTTCTCTCTCTCCCCTAAAGGCAAGGTGGTCCTTAGGTAGCTTCTTATGATAATGGAACCCTATGCCCAGTTTTTAGACAACATTAGAAAGCTGCCAGTTTTTTGTGTTTTTTTTTTACCTTTAAAGCATTATATGGTTCAGAACCCAATATCTAACGAATGACTCTCCCAACATAAACCTACCCAGACCCTACGATTATCAACTAAGGTTTTGAAAACGAAAACACAAAAGCCTTGCTGAGTTGTCCTCTGAGATTTCTTTTATGAGATTTTACATTTCTGATATGCAACCCCACTCCAAAAAAATAATTACTGGGTACTTACTTTATCAAGCCATCTTCCATGTAAATGTCTGCATAGAAAGATTGGTCATCATTAACAATTTTGCCACCCTTGATCAAAAGACGATCACTCTGAAACAAAGAGACATCAAACAATACTTAATTATTGGAAGACAAGCGTACAGTGCCAGATTAAAAAGTGGCGGTAGGATCTCTCTTTGAATTATTCAAAGGCTGTTTCATATAAACAAGTCAGCTACCACACTTTCAACTGGAAAGATGAAATGATGCTTCAGAACCACAGAACCTTTCGTCAATGTGGCAACTGAAAAGCAGTAAAAATTAGGTTACATAGACAGGGTTTGTATATCTGTTTATTAAGCAGCATCCACCACCAATTAAAGTCTTTCCAAGTTTTGGCTACTGCAGAGCAACATGCTTTAGATGAGGCATATTAATGGCTTTCCAAAAAGTCTTATTTTTAATTTAGCTGTAAGCTTAGCTGCCTAAAGACACCCTAGATAGAGGTTACTTCACTTGGGTTTGTACTGAGTCAACGGCAAGTAAGGAAACTGAGCAAAAGTCTGTTGCCATGGGATTTCCAACACAAACAAGTCCTTTCAGCTCAGTGCTAGAAAGGTTTCAATTCAGGAGATATTTTCTCCCCTCTTATGCAGCTACTGTAAAGTCCAATGAAAACATATCTACAGTCACAAGTTAAGCAGGAGAAGGGAGGGGCAGGGGAGTCGGAAGCCAGAGTGACTCCATTTCAACCAGATCCAAATGTTTTCATAGTAGAAACAGAAGCGTTTACTCTGCAGTAGCATTGAAGCCAGCATAAGTCACACTGAAACAAGTGTATTAAGGAAGACACGTTCCTTTTGCATCCTGTCCACTGTAGATGGAGAGCATGTAACCCTCCAGACCTTATGTCTTTTGAGGCTGTTTCGCTCAAGCCGCGCCCATTTATTTCAAGTGTGAGTAGGAATGGTGGAACCTGTCAGTTTCGATTTTTCTGAGGCCTCAGCTATACAGCTGCAAATAAACCATTTAAAATGTGTTTTAAGTGCAATATACAATGTGACACTAGATGGCAATGGTGAGCCTTATGGAAAATTCAATGTGTTTTTTTTAAAAAGCTTTTAAAAGGCATTTTCAGAACGGTTTTTATGTGTGTAGATTCCACCTGAATTTCTCCTTTTTTCAGTCTTAAGGGCAGTTCACCACATTTCCATGTCAGTTTACAGTTTTTTTAAAAATAAAATGAATATCCATGAAAACACATCAGCATTGTAGTGCTATTTTAGCCAGACAGACAAATTTTTAATGCCATTTTGCCTAATATACACATTTTAGCAAAGCAATGTCCCATAATAGGATGCACCTTTCTACACACACAAAAATATGCATTTTTATGCACACTTTCCCCCCGTTTATGCATTTTTGTACTCATTCCTGAGCTAGAGGATTGCATTGCAAAATGTGGAAAAATGTCAATTTTGATGGATGACTATGTTTTCGTGTGCACATTGTTTCATAAAGTGCAAATTAGGTAGATTCGCCTTTAAATGTGAATGGAATCAAATTTCTCAGGGAAACCCAATCAGGGAAACCAAATAAAAGTGTTTGCAAGGGCTGGCAATCGGTTGGCCACAATTTCAAGCAGTGCATGCAAAAATGGGTCACCTTCCCTGCCCGGCTGTCAAAACTTCCTTTTTTTTTTTTGAATTAAAGTAGTATTTATTAAAATACATTATTTGTACAAACAAGGAGAATAGAAATGGACAAAACAGACATTGATAAATAACAAAATATGAAACATCGAACAGAGACAAAACAAAAATAATACATTTTTTTCCAAGTTGTACATATTTTCTTATACTCCTGTTTCCTATATCCCTCCACCCTACCCGCCACCCACCGTGCGTGATTAGATACTTCCAGCCTTATTCTGTTCTGCGCCTTTCATGTTCTTGCGTGCAATTGTATACCTGATTACTTATTGTGGTACTGTTACTGAACCTTTTTGTATCTGAGCCCTCATATGGCTTCTGCTAACGAGGGATTTTCCACCATTGTTCTTAGATAGTTTCTGTATTTCCCCCAATCTTTATTTCTAACTTCCTCATTTATTCCTTTAACTTCAGCATTTTTTGTTGCTGAGTTATAATATATAAACAATTTATTTTGCCAATCCTCTTTGGTCGGTATCTTATTGCTTTTCCAATTTGAACCAATTAAAATTCTCGCTGCTGTTCCTGCGTACATTACTATATTTCTGTCTTTTGGTCGGATTTCATCATGAAGCATTCCCAGGAGGAAGAGTTCCGGATTATTTTTGAAGGAGTATCTGAGTATTTTTTTCAGTTCCCTATATATCATATCCCAATATGGCTTGATTTCACTACATCTCCACCATATGTGAATATAATTACCTGTCTCCTTTTTACACCTCCAGCACTTTTCGTCTGCTCCTTTGTACATTTTGGCCAATCTGTGTGGGGTTAGATGCCATCTATATTGCATCTTGATTAGGTTTTCTTGCAGATCGTAGCTTGGTGTGAAATACGTATCTCTGTTCCAGAGTTTTCCCCAACTCTCAATCATGATTTCTTTTCCCAGATCCTGTCCCCAGCGAATCATTGAAGTCTTAGTTAATTCTTCTTTTGTTTCCCATTCCAATAGTAGATTATATAAATTTTTTATGTATTTGCTTTTGCCGATTGTTAGAATTTTATCAAATTTAGACATTTCCTTATTGAATCCTATCTTTCTATCTTTTTGAAATCTTTGATTTAGTTGGAAATATTGTAACCAGCTGTTTAGAAGATGTTTTAATTCATTGTAGCTTTTTAATTTTAATTTGCCCTCGTCTTCTTCTAATAATTCTTTGTAAGTTGGCCAGTTTGTGCCCATATTGCGTTTTTTGACTGCCACCACTTCCAATGGAGATATCCACTTGGGAATTTTTGTTTCTAAGATGCCTCTATATTTTACCCAGATTCTATAAATAGACTTCCTAATAATATTATAAAAGAAAATATTTTGGGGCCTTAGATTTTCTTGGAGTAAATAGAAGTGCCACCCGAATCCTAACCCATCCCCTTCCAGATCCAATATATCATCGTTTTTGAGGTCCACCCATTCCTTCATCCAAAAGAGGGCTGCTGAATTGTCAAAACTTCCAATTCCTCCATGGACAGTACAAGCTGTGTAGCACACACACACAAACACACATTGTGATTTGTGATATTACCATGTCAAATATAATGAAACCATTATCATGATGTGGACTTCAAAACAATTTTGGGCGTTTTATCAATAAGTCACCCATCCCTACCAGTCATCACAGCCAACCATCCGGTTCCGCTCTGCCTTAATGGAAGCAGCCCCACAACAGTGGGAGAAAGTAGGCAAAGGGAAAACAAGGATGATTGAGGGTAAATCATCCTTGCAAATTCCCCCCCAGGGATGGGGGGAATGGGCTTCACTCACAGTTCATCTTGGTACCTGACTCTCGCTCCGGTATGGAATGAGGAGGCGCTGAATGTAAAAGCACTTTGCCTAACAAAAACCCTCCAATGCCGCCATTAAGAAGCTGAGGTTCTCCTGTTAATTAGAGCTTCATTGGAATAAAGTACAGGTGTGTGCTGGAAGAGATGCGCTCGCGAACTGCTGAACAAACCAACTGCAAGGACTTCAAGGTTTGAATTTGAGATAAGACTTCATTCGGTGCAAAAGACGGTGGGAGGGGGAGGGGAGCCTACGGTTTCTCTATTTTGGGAGGGAAGCTCTCTTTTGCACAAGGTTTGCGATGGAAACTTAGAGCTGACTCTTCCCCATCCTTTATTATCTACAAAGTAAAAAGAGTAACGCTAAGAGGACTTGGAATTTACGGTAATTTAATTGGAAGGGTATATCTTCAGCTGGAAGGGAGGATGAAAGGAGTCTGTGAGCTGCCAAGGAATGGATAAAGTTCCTTATTGAGTCATCTGCTGTCAGACAGACCACTCTTCTTCCTAGACTGAGGGGGGGAATACTGACAACAGTTTATTCACTGGGACATAGCAACTTTTGCAGCTGTTGTTAAAGTTCTTAGTGCAAAACAATGAAGCACAAGATGGAGCGATGGAGAAATTTATGGAATAACAATGGGATGATGGATAATAGCAACAATTGGGGGAAAGAAAGACATAATATCTTACAAGGACAGGAAGAAACACCATGGACAGAATAATTGCCACACACAGGAAGAACAAGGGTATAGTTTGAGTTCCTCACTTGAAGTTTTATAAACCATGTAATGTGTCAACATGAATATAAGTTATTAATATTGCAGCTGCTGTATAAGGGGTTATTATGACTGGAATGTACGGAAATTGAAACAAATAAGATTTTGGAACGCAAAAGAAAATTATGAAATCATCAAATCTAGCACGCGGGGGGGGGCACTTTAACTAAATTATATAATTTGCTACTTGAATGGTTAGTATTAATAATTCTATTACAAGCTGGTATTGTTATAATGAGGCTATTATTGGACTGTAATTAAAAACTAATAAAAGCATTATTATTTTTAAAAACCCATCAAGGAAGATAGCAGCTGCAGTCTAAAACAACTGGTGAGCACCAGGCTAGGGAAGTGTGATCCAGTCCCTTTGATCTAGCATCTCTAATAATGGTTCCCAAAAATAAAACAGCATACTAATGTGCAACAAACATTGTGGCCATTAATTGCTCCCAGCATCTTAAATATGAAGAGACTACACTCAACTGCTTTTAATGGAAGGGAGAAGCAACCATGCAGATTAATTTTCTTTGCTGAGAAACTAAGAGTTGCACAACAGGAGATCAAGCGAACAAAGCAGGCTGGTTAAAATAAATGTTCACGTGCAACTATTACAATCTGAACCTTGGCATGCTTACTGGGAAGTTGTGCTGTCGTTCTAAAATGCTTAGAGGTTTGCTTTGTTTCTTTTTACAATCAAGCGGTATATACAATCAAGCGGTATATAATAATAAAACATTTTTCCACTTCAGTTTTAAAGGCTTAGCCTTAGGCCCAAGAAGCACACATGGGATTGCAGCTTTGAAAGAATGCAAGGTTTTCGTAGATGTCCTAGCTCTACTGTTGGAGGCAGCATTCCTCTCAATACCAGTCGCTGGGAATCACAAGTATAAACAGTATTGGCTGCCTCCATGGAAGCTGGCTGCCTTACAATGAGCTCTGTTCCTAAGAGATATTAGAAGAGGAGGGTGACAGAGAGCTGAGCCAGATCAGAGTCTGGTGATGCAGTGCCTTGGAATTCCAACAGAGGCTGGAGCATCTCTCTAGTAGCTACCAAGACAGCTGGTCAAAGGGAGATGGACCAGCACTTTGGGGGAGAGAAAAAAAGGAGCAGTTTCTGAAGGAAGGTTCAGATAGGGTAGGCTGAAGAGAGAGCAAGAAGAAGAGAAGGAGAGTTGGTTCGGATCTATGCGTCCAACATCCACTCTGAGGAAATTATCTGTAGCTGGAGAAGGATGCCTCTGACCTTAGATAGAAAAAAACTGTCTTGGGAGGGTATTCAGAAGGGAGTTAACTGGAGGGCTGAGTTAGAGAAGTAAAAGCTGTGAGGATATCGTCTCCTTGGGTCCCGTGTTAGTCAGGAGGAGAGAGATCTTCCAGAAAGAAAAGACTCCCAAACCAGTTAAGAGGGATGTACAGTGGAACCTTGGGTTGCGGACGTAATCCATGACGGAGGCACATCCGCAACCTGCAGCGTTCGCATCCTGAAGTGCTGCGTCTGCGCAAGTGCGATTTGGCACTTCTGCACATGCGCAAAGCTCGATTTAGCACTTCTGCGCATGCGCATGCGCAAGCGACGAAACACGGAAGTAACCCGTTCCGGTACTTCTGGGTTTTCCTGCAACCCGAAAACACGTAACCTGAAGCGTCCGTAACATGAGGTATGACAGTAGTGATCTGCTGAGTCTGCTATACTGCTGGAAGTACCTCAGGATTGAGAAAAGGTTGGAAACTGTCAGAAAGTTCCACCTTGTTTAAGAACCAACGTATTAAGCTGTAACATCTACACAACAACTAAGTTAATAACTGGAAATAAGCTGAGCATTTACCATCTAGTCTAGAAACCTGTAACATCTAACTGAGGAGAAATAACTGAATTAAGCAACTGTGTATTTACTACCTTGATTAGAAGCCAGAAACATCTACTAGATTTAGTATAATGATTACTGTAATAAGTTAACTTTTTCCTGAAAGACCTTTATCAGCTGACACATCCTGTATTTTATCAACTTTGTTCTATAAAATAAATATTTTATTATTTGCTCAACTTCTGCCTGAGTCTCCAATTCTAGGTTTACCCTCACACGAAAACCAAAATATAACCCATGGTGGTTATATAGAGAATATGTAGGTGGGATCTGCTGCAATCGGTAGCCAGAGTGGTAGGATCAACTATAAGGAGTAAACCCAATTCCTTGGCATTGGCCTAATCATACCTCCCAGCCTACGGTTTTAGGCTAGGAACAACACTATAAAAACTGATATGCCAGAGTCTGTAAAAACCTTACTCTACTTTTAAGCAAGTTTTCACAACCACCACATATCCAGTCACATCAGCAAGAAATCACATGCCTTATTCCAATCAAACTGGGACCTCTTCCTCCATCCTTTCAGCACAGTGGCAATCTGGTGGTCAAGAGTCACATAACTGGCGACTCTCCATCTTATGCAATTATCCAATCTTTTTTCTTATCCCTGGCCCTTCAATCATCATTCCACAACATCAAAACAATCTGAAATCATTGGTAAAACCATAAAAATACCACAGGCAGAACTTTGTGGGTGTCATTAACACTATGTGCCAAAGGCCTGGGGGAGGGGCGGAAGCAAGCCTTTAACTGACCCTTAAAAGACACTCGTATTAAGAGACATGTGCAATATTCACAGGGTGGGAGTTCCATATCTGGGGACCGCCACTGTAGATAGTGGGCTGTATTTGCCAAGGACACCACTGAGCATCATCTGGAGGGACGCAGGTTACTCACCCATGCTGTAGATGGGTGGTCATTCTATGGAGCAGGTGCAAAATGCAAGATGCATGGCACAAAAATGCAAGAGGCCACAGGTCTGTTTTCAGCAGAGATTCAAGCCCCATCTGCACTATGCATTAAAAGCAGTATCTCGCCACTTTAAACTGTCATGGTTTCCCAGCAAGAATCCTGAGAACTGTAGTTTGTTAAGGGTGTTGAGAGTTGTTGTTTTGTTTAGTCGTTTAGTCGTGTCCGACTCTTCGTGACCCCATGGACCAGAGCACACCAGGCACTCCTGTCTTCCACTGCCTCCCGCACTTTGGTCAAACTCATGAGAATTGTTAGGAGATCCCTATTCCCCTCATGGCAAGGGACCCAGGTGGCGCTGTGGTTAAACCACTGAGCCTAGGACTTGCTGATCAGAAGGTCGGCGGTTCGAATCCCTGTGACGGGGTGAGCTCCTGTTGCTTGGTCCCAGCTCCTGCCAACCTAGCAGTTCGAAAGCACGTCAAAATGCAAGTAGATAAATAGGAACCGCTTCAGCGGGAAGGTAAACGGTGTTTCCATGTGCTGCTCTGGTTTGCCAGAAGCGGCTTTGTCATGCTGGCCACATGACCTGGAAGCTATACGCCGGCTCCCTCGGCCAATAATGCGAGATGTGCGCGCAGCCCCAGAGTCGGTCACGACTGGACCTAATGGTCAGGGGTCCCTTTACCTTTACATTTTTATTCCCCTCACAGAGCTACAATTCCCAGTTACCTGGGAAGAGGGATTGTTAAACCACTCTCAGAATTGTAGCTTTGTCAGGGGAGTAGGGGACACATATTCAAGCACCACCTCAGCCCCTATTACAGTGCAGATAGGGCTCAGACACACACATTTGAATCCATCTTCAACTTTGTACTGTAACTTGCTCTGAAAGCAGTGTTAGAAACTGGATTAGAAAAGCTAGGAGCGAAATGGTCTCTGGGTCCTGGGTTGTGGGTGCGAAAACAGCTGCCGGGGGGGGGCGCTGGCAACACTTTTTATTTTTTTAATTTGATAAGCATGAATTAATACACATTTCACATACGTGACACATTGTTAATATCACATTTTTAGCAGAAATTGTTAATTCATGCTTAATTTGGTGTTTACAATAAAAAATATTGGTACCATAATTCAGTCCTCAAAACACTCTACTCTTCATTCTTAAAACTCCTTAACATATTGTCTATCCTTAACATATACTTGAGTGTCACCCAGGTGCAAAAAATGACACCCAGACTTTTGGAAGTGCTCGCAAATGGAGAATCTTTAAGCGCAAAATGCACCTGGCACCCTGTCTGCAAGTCAAAGTAGACATCTGAAATGTTCCATGGTGGCAACCTCTTATACATTAAACTTGGATTCCCAACACTTTTGCCAAAAATGCCTGTCATCACTGCTAAGCAGCATGATACGTTCACTCCCTTGAATAATCTAGACCTGGTTTTCTAAGGCACACTTACCCACAAATAGGTGCCTATGAAACTCATCAAGATTGATTCTTCTTATGTTCTTATGACTGAGAATCATAGGAATTGGAGGGGGCCTCCTTTGGCATTTGGAGAAGACGGCCTGGTGGGCCATTAACAAAAAATCCAAACCTAGAGCATAGCAAATTGTCCAGTTTCTGCTTGAAGGCCTTCCGGAAGGGACAGTCAACTCCCCACCCCATAAATCATTTACCATTCCTCCAAAATGTTAAATTGAAATCTCACATCATATAAGCCCATATAATCTTGTTTGTCCTACCCTCTGGGGCAGCAAAGATGCCACTGGCCTCTTCTATGTGAAAGCCCTTCAGGTGTTTGAGCTAAATCTGCTCTTCTTCAGGATAAATCAAGCAATTATGTTTAAGGTCAAAGTTGTTCTATAGTCCCTCTACAGTGTGGAATATGTGAGCTAAGTCACATCCACATACATTTAAAGAACTCTTATACCAGCATAACATCTGAAGAAGTGTGCATGCACACGAAAGCTCATACCAAAATATAAACTTAGTTGGTCTTTAAGGTGCTACTGAAGGAATTTTTTTATTTAACCAGCATAACAGTGATGGAGAATCCTGGGAAGTGTCATTTGTTAAGGGTGCCAGGAATTGTAGCTCTTTGAGGTCTGTAAATCTATACTGTACAATACTGTGGATGTGACCCTGGTCTCTAAAGGATTGTGTTAACTGAAACTTGCCTTGTTTCAAGGGGTTGGTTCACTGCCCTTCAACCAGAGAGTTGCAACGATAACTAGATTATGCAGATTGCACCAAGAGTGCCACAACTACATTTTGTAAAGAGGAGTATAGAAGACTGGAGAAAGTGCAGAGAAAGAATGTAGAAGAACAAGATAAAAATAAATACTGTACATAAAATCAGTACCCATATTGCAAGTTATGAGTTACAAAATGAATCGCAGAGCTGGAAGGTGGAAGGTTACTAGTCAAAATGAATTTCAAACCCCATCCAGGCCTAATAATTCCACCCTTCTATTAACTCAGCGTTTCTCAACCGTGTGCCGCGACACGCTGGCTGGTGTGCCGCGACGTGCGGCAACGAGAAGGGCGATTTGCATTGTCACGTACCTGGCGGCCGCCAATGATCAAAACTAATCCGCCGGAAAGCAATATTTCTCCTCCTCTTTCCCAAAGCTCAGTGCAAACAAGCCTGGCAGCCGCCAATACACAACACTTACCCGCCGGAAAGCAATATTTGGCAAGTGTTTCTTACAGTCATAATTATAATATAGGGCGGCACAGAGTTAAATTTTTTAACTTTTTTAATGGTGGTGTGCCTCGTGATTTTTTTCACGGAACAAGTGTGCCGTGGCCCAAAAAAGGTTGAGAAACACTGTATTAACTGTTGGTTGCAGAAGTGTTGCTCCTGGCAAAATCCACTTCTATGCAGAGTCACGTGGTCAGTGCTTTTCCATTGTTGTCACTCCATTAACCCTGCAGTTATTCTCGGTTTCACACTGAAACAAACTAGATCGCACTCTTTATGCATTTCACCCGTTTATCTTAGATCACTGCTGTCATTGCAGGAAAAAACAAGTGTACCAAACAGCTGAAGGCCTAAATGCCTCGTGCTTAATGTCACTCCAACATGGTTTTTTAAGGGCTTTAGATTTTAAGAGTCAGTGAGAAAATACCGATTCACTGAAAAGATTCTTTGACATGAGGCATGTTATGTAAAGAGAGGGAGGGAGAGACTGCTGTCCAACCCAACATTTTGTTCGGCTTCTTAAAATTTTATTCACAACTCTCAGCTTTAATACTCAAAGAAAAAAGGCTTGGCATGATGAGGTGTGTCCTAGTCATGTCTAGCTGTCACTTAAGTCACAGGAAAGAGAAGGAAATTAAGCCTCTTGCTTCTTAGAGCACATTAGAGTATTAATTTAAGTAGTGGGTTGCATCTCCTACTAATATATACTGCAATCGCATCCAACTGTGCTGTGTACATGGATCCTGCCCCTACATCTAGAAATCCATGCATGGCAATCAGGTCCTGCAATAAGGAACACTAGGACTTTATTATGTAACTGGTCTCTTCTGCCCGCCCCCCTTCGGATTTCCTGCAGGAATGAACATGGGGAGATTCTGACTGACAAAGTGGGGAGAAATCCTTCCAGAAGGTAAATGACTCCTGTTTCATCTTGCATACAGATGGGGAAAGGGTGGGTGGACTGGAGAATGGAAGCATGCTGCAGAGGGTGAGGGTCTCCTGTACCAACAGGCAACCATTTATTCACTTGCTTGCCCACTCCCAATTTTTCCTTGCTGGGGAAGGACAGCAAAGATGAACAGCCCATTTCTGCTCAAATCACCCAAGCTATCACCGCCATTACTTCCTGCAAGGGGTGGGGTGGGAGGAAAAAGCCCTACGGTAGGTTTGTCTTCCAGCCTTCCCCCTACCCGCTCCCATTTGCCTCCTTTGTATGAATAATGAGGGCGAAATTGGGGGGGAGGATAGCAAACATCAGGAAAGGGAGGGCGGAGAAGAGAAATTTAAGACACCAGCCAAGCCCACCACTCAACCATTCCCTTCACCAGCACCCAAAGACAGCGGGTGGGGCAGACTTGCCAAAGCTCCCAACATCGCAACCACGTTCTTTTCAATCCTCGCTTCAAATAGTAAAATTAAAAAGACATTATAATTTTAAAAATACTCTCACTGGCTCGCCTGCCACAACCACTACCAGAGGCTACACACCTTCAGGTCGACCACCCAACTGCCCACCCTCGCTGCCAAGGGGGACACCCCTCGGACCCCATTTCTCCACTACCATCCAACAAAACAGAATGAATGCGTGGAGTTAAATTGTATTTTAAACATAGCTGCCAAGTTATCCCTTATTTTAAGGGATTTTCCCTTATGCTGAATAGGCTTCCTCGCGAGAAAAGGGAAAACTTGGCAGCTATGATTTTAAAGGAAGAACAAAACAGATCTTCAAGACCGCTAAGGGCAGCTATTCATCATGGGCTTATGAAACAACGTACAGTCACAGGGTAACACACACACACACTCTCTCCCTTTCTGTGTCCAGTTTTATTATTTCAGGCATGTACACTGAAAAATCTGCAAACGGCTTGTGACTATCGGGGGATGGCAAAATAAAAGCATCTTTCTGGCGGCCACAAATAGAGCGCGGGGGGGGGGAGAGAGAGAGCTCTTCACGTTTGCATCCGCTACGCAACTTCAAGGCAACCATTGTTCCCCCGCTTGCACCAGGTTTCCCCTCCTTCCCTCCCCATCATGTTCATTATCATTACAGTATATATATCGACGGCTGCATCAAAGGCTTTTTTTTGGCGCGCTGCTTGCATAAGCCTCTCTGCCTTTTCCCCCTTAATACACACACAAAGGGCTTGATCCACATCGCCCTCCCACGCGCCACCCTCCTCGCCACAGCTTGAAACTCACCGTGATGCGTGGAATATTTTTCTTTCCTTGGTAAGACATCTCGGGGAAACAAAGTCCCACGCAACCTTTCTTTTAAAAAAAACAGTAATAAATAAAACCCCTACTTTCTGCAGATTCTGTTAGTTGCCCCCCCCGAAAAGCGCTTGTTTGCTTTAAAATTGCAATATTGTTATTCGTATTTTTGAAAAGGGTACGTAAACAGTGCTGCGCTTGTCTTCCTTGCAAGAAATAATATTTAAAACTATAGATGCAGTATATATATATTGCAAAAGCAACCGTGAAACGGTGTCGCTTGCACACCCACCCACCCCAAAAAAATCGCAAGGATGAGAAAGGAGCCGCGATCCCCCCGTGCGCCGCCTTTTCTTCCCTCTGCTCCAAACCCAGCCCAGTCTTGAGGCAGGAGGAGGAGGAGGAGGAGGAGGCGAGAGAGAGAGAGAGAGAGGGAGGGAGGGAGAGGGAGAGAGAGAGAGGAACCCTCTCCGACAGCAATCAAAGCCTTAGCACAAGGAAGGTCCTGCCGCGCCTGCGCGCCCCGCCACGCCCTGTCTTCCTCAGACGAGTGGGTCCGGCCGGCTGCGGGGCCCTGATTGGCTGCAGGAGGAGGCGGCATGCAAATACCGCCCAGCCGCCGTGCAATGGGGAGCGAGCAGAGCGGCAACATGCAAAGTGGCGCAGTGGAGGAGCCAACCGGCAGCGGGCTGCAGCCTCGGCGGGCTCGCGGCGACTTGGAAGGCAGGGCGCGCGCTAACGAGGGAGAGGGCTGGACGCCGCCACCGTTGCCGTCCTTTGGGTTGCAGGCTGCAGTGCCAATAAGGAAGCAGTGGGGGGGGCGGGGTTTCTCTTTATCTCCTTTGCACGGATGCATCCAAATCCCTGTCCTTCGGGTGTTGGTTTTTTAAAAAAACATGCTGCAAAAGGCAGCCAATTTTATCTCCGGCTGTACGGGCTGGTGCAGCACCTTCAAAGGGTTGTTCCAGTGCTGCTTTCAGTTGCATTCTGGTGCAGCAGGAAGGAGAGAGAGAGATCCGCAGTCTTGCAGATGAGCTGCTGCTGCTGCTGCTGCTGCCCACGCCCTGTTCTCTGCCAGCCAGACATACACAGAGAGAGGGATAATGCGTATATGCTTTTGATCCCTTGCTGTCGCGGGGAGGAGAGCGGCTTCTGCATTCGCTTGGCTGTATTTGCATTCGCAGCTGCTAACTGCTGGATCAGTTAGTTTGAGGGGAGGGTTGCAAAGGTATTGTTTGGCTTTTTCTTTGAAGCAGGAAATGGCATCCACCCATGATGGAGGAGGCTATTAAAAGGAGCTAGACTAGACGAACCTCCGATTTCTTTCCCTTGATTGATACTAGCTTCACTGGTGCATTTTATTTTTAATTTTAACACTTTCTCCCCCATCCTTCCAAAACGTTTGTTTGGGCCTCTTCCAAAATAGAAACTGCAGGTTATTGTGAAACGACATACAATTATCCATGAACATGCTTTCAGTCTGCTTTCAGTTTCATGCACTGCCGAGGGATCGTTTTAATAAAGTGTGTCTTACGAATTTGAATCTGGGCTGGTCAGTTCCCACTTGCATATTAATTGTCCTTTGATGATCAAGTTTTGGCTAGTACACTGAGTAAACCTAGGAAAATTTACTATCTAGGTAAAGGTTAAGGACCCCTGGATGGTTAAGTCCAGTCAAACTTGACTTTATGGTGCGGAGCTCATCTGGCTTCAGGCTGAGGGAGCCAGCGTTTGTCCACAGACAGCTTTCCAGGTCATGTGGCCAGCATGACTAAACCGCTACTGGTACAACGGAAGTTACGGGACACACTGATGAGTGCCAGAGCACATGGAAACACCGGTTACCTTCCCACCGCAGCAGTACCGATTTATCTACTTGTGCTGGTATGCTTTCAGGCTGCTAGGTTGGCAGGAGCACTGACTCAAACAGCCGACCTTCTGATCGGCAAGCATAAGTAGCTCAGTGGTTTAGACCACAGTGCCACCCATTTCCTACTAGTGCCATAGGAATAGACCTGGTGGACCAACCAAAAAGGCCCCTCTAGCCCACTATCCTGTTCTCACAGTGGCTCACTAGATGCCTGTAGGAAGCCTGCAGATCATCTTCATCATAATAAAAAAGTCATTTTAAAACAGGGCCCTCCATACTAGTGGTTTTGTTTTTGCTTGCAAGATTCTGCAACATAGTGGTACCACTGGCTGAGGAAGAGGATTGCGGGGGGGAGCGCACCGCCCCTGGCAGCTGCCCCCCCCCCGTGCTGGCTGACACGCCCCTAGAACGTGCGCCAGCCCCGCCCTGCCTGCTCTCCGCCCCCTGTGCCAGAGCATGAAGCTCCGCCACTGAGTGGAGCATTTATTCTAGAGCTTCCACACACAATTCTGTTGTATTAGTTGTTCTGTGACATTGACTGCTGCCACATTATTGCCATCTGGAGGAGCACTCCCACAAAAGCGGGACAAAAAAATTAACCAGAACATTTGTGGTATAAAAAATTACAGGATTTCAGCAGGCAACTGTGGGACATACACTGACTGGAAACAAAGTAATACAGTATGTTCGTTCCAAAAGTGTTGCAAGTGCAAACAGCATTGAAAGTGGGATTACATATAGCTACTCCGATATCATTATGAGTGGGCATATAAAAAGGGGGGAGCAGTAAGACACACACAAAAACCATGGTTACAGCTTTTGGTCTTTTTGGAACAAGGCAAACCATTAGCATGAGTTCAGACACGACTGATTCGAACTATGGCTTAATCTCGGGTGCCACAACAGCAGCGGCAAAGCAGCTGCGATTTTTGTCTTGCATAGCTGCACGCTTGCTTGCTGATTCTATGGCTCAGCATTACAGGCAGAGCCATTACGTATTCACCATATCACAAACATAAGTTTCTCATTTATTTATTTATTTATTTGTGAATTTGTTTTTTACCCTGCCATTAGGCACTATGCTAGGCAGCTCAGTCACAATATAATTGGAGAGAGAGAAATACAACTAAAACTCAAGATCAGGTTAAAACAGAATTCCTGTGAGTACATGGGGGAACATATATTAACCCCAAATGCTTGTTTAACAAAACACTGAAGACCCATTAAAGACAAGGCCACCCAAGACTCGTCAAGTAGGGGGTTCCACGGCCCTCCCACTTACAGAAGGCCCATTTGGTCTTTGGGGAACTGCTGCACTCCAGCAAAGCCCAACAGCTAATACATAGGTCACCACTGTGTCCATGGGCAACAGAGTGCCTACCGCTACCTCTTATAACACCCACAAGTGGTCTCAGTAAATATCACCTCAAAAATGCATGAGAGGCTGCTTGCGCTCTCTGCTTGGTTCCTGTTTGCTTTGGCTTACACCAGCAGCACCCCTCCCCGGTGCCCTCCAGCTGGGGTGGCCCAGCTGCAAATCTGCCCAAGGTAGCGAGGAGGGGAAACCATGCACAGGGTAGGGGTTGGCAGTGTGTGTGTGTGTGTGGTGTCTGTCTCTCTCTCCCTTACAATTTGCCTTATCCCTCCCCAGCACCCTCCAATGTTGCTCCAATGCGCATGTTGCTCCATGGCATGCCCGGCACACACCCTGGCACCCACTCCACCCGCCCCAGCAAATGTGTCCTCCTTTTTGCTCTTCGGAATATGGCAACTCTAGGGTGAAGGTTCCTTTCCCCTGCTGATTTGCGGAGGGGTTACCTGTGCACTACTTAGTCATCGTGGCATTTTTCCCCTGCTCTTTTAGATGTGGCAGACATTTTGTGTTTTGCCACACCCTCACAGCAGCCATTTTGTGCCATGCCACACACCCATAGCAGACATTTTCTAACTACAGCCCTTTCTCAAAATTTTAAATGTGCCCACAGGCCCCAAAAGATTGTTGACCCCTGGGCTATTGCCTGCAGTGGGAATTGACAGCTCAGCAGCCAAGTAACACCCACAGCCAGGCCAGGTTACCAACATACGACAGGACACAGAAGGCACATTGCCAAGGACCCCCTCGTACCTGGAGCCAACCTGGAGTCCTGCCCTACACCATAATGTAATAAGTTTAGGTTCAATGTCATGAGACAAGAACTAGTTAGTTAGCTAACTATCTCAGGAGTTATTCCACATCCTTCTTGAACTAGAGTCATGGTATATTTCCAGTAGCCTCAAACTTTTCTATGTCAGGTTTTACCCTATTAGTAGAGATAACATCTCCCCAAAATGTCTCTTCAGTGATCCCAAAAACACAATGTTATTTAGTTTAATTTCCTGCTGCATCTAAGACTTCACAGGCGTCAGATCATGTTCATCTTTGACAGAGTACCACACAATATCATCTATTGAAGTGTCAATTCCATCAGTGTGCTCATGTGTATGGTTCTATAGTACACAGCAGGAGCTTAAGCAACACCAAACAGGTGTCACAGAAAGTAATACCCCCCAAAGGGGTATTGACTGTGAAGAGTTTGGGTTGTCCTCTGTGAGCTTTAGCTGTCAAAATACAGAGCAGGCATCAAGTTTACTAATTTGCTAATTGTGCCATGATTTTCTCTCTAGTGGAGAGTTTGAAATAGTCCATCTTGATGGCCTTAAGGCTTCTGGGATCACCCATTCTGTGGGTTCCTCAATCTTCTTTATGACCTGTAAAAAAAATCATCCTTGAGAACTCCTCTCTGAGTTTGTCACAAAGTGCAAAATGCACTTTTCTGCACGGATGGATCTCTGAGGACATTACCGTATTTTTCTGTGCATAAGATGCCCCCATCTATAAGACGACCCCTATTTTTTTGAACCCCAAATTAAGAAATCAATATTTTAAACATCAAACAGAACAACTTTGGTATTTTATTAACTATTCAAAGCAGCAGAACCAGTGTAGCAATGGAGTGGGCCCCACCAACACCTAAGATTCACTATCCATGTAGAAGACGACTCCCAATTTTGGACCAAATTTTTAAAGAAAAAGCCTTGTCTTATACACGGAAAAATATGCTAGTTTGTTTATTTATTTGGATAGTATGTTCACCTGGTAAGTAGCCAAATCCTTCAAATATACAGTCATACCTCATGTTATGTCCGCTGCGGGTTACGTCTTTTCAGGCTATGGACGCGCCGAACCTGGAAGTCCTGGAACGGGTTACTTCCGGGTTTGGCATGCACGCATGCACGGAAGCGCTAAATCGCACTATGCGCAGAAGTGCAAAATTGCATCACGCACACGCGCAGACGCGGCGCTTCAGGATGCAGCCTTTCATGTTTCAGGATGCAACCAGAGGTACCACTGTATGTTGATAACTCAAAATCAGTGTCTCACATTCCTGATCCCCATTGTCTTGCATGGCCAGTTCTCACTTAATCATGCTAAGTTTGTCATGCACTGCCAAACCCAGAACTGGAGTCAGCTGTTTAGGAATTATAATAAATGGCAAGCTATATTCAGTGTCTTTGTATCTGATGCTGCCAATATGGTGTCCCTTTCCTGGTAATAGCCTATTAGTTAAATACTCTTGTTGAAAGTATTTTTCACCTAAATTGGGAGTCTTTCATAACCGTCGGACAACATATAAACCTGAGCGCCCATGTCTAGCTTAAAGGCTGAAATTGTTCCTTGCATTTCCACTGGCTGATTCCAGACCTTCCAGCCATGTTCCCTGCCCGATTCTATTACATCCATATAAAACTGCTTCTTATCAACCTGGAGTTTCAGAAATTGTGACCTGCAATAGTTTGCAAGGTGGTTGTGCTTGCCACATTAATATCAGACCAGGCCTGGTGTGTGCCATGAAGTGGGAAGTACCTCCTGCCCTCTGCGATCACCTGCACCACCCATCCCACTGCCTCCGCTTCCAATTTCCACAAGATATATCATGACATCAGCGCTACTTCACCACCATCTTGGGGGCTTCCACCACTGAGGCAGCAGCTTCACTCCTCCGCCTAATGGCTGGGCTAGTCCTGTAACAGACCTTCCCAAATGTAGCCCACTGTTTTTGACCATGCTGCATGTTTTAAACTAGTGTCTGCAAGCTTGGCTCAAGCCCCTGCTTCTCTTCCCAGAAGCTCTATTAGATGGCTGGTGTATTTTCTGATTCAGCTCCAGCTGTCCATGTTGCTGCTTGCTTAGTGCATGGTTGGACTCTTCAGTTTGCCTCAGTTCTTTTGCTTGGCCCCTCACTACCTCTGCTGTTCCGTCCCCCCCCCCAATCCATGTGAGATCTTCTTCTTCTTCATGCAACAGTCTTTCTCATATTGCATTTTCCTGGATGCCACAAATAATCCTGTCTGATCAGAGAGTCTGTTAGGGCCTCAAATGGGAACATCTTGCTATGGGCTTTTAGCTCTGTAGCATATTGTGCTATACTTTCAACTTTTTTTCTGCAAGCAAGCATGTTAAGAATCTATGCCTTTCAAATGTCTCATTATTTTAGGGTATGCATTACAGCACTGAACTTCATGTTATCTCCTACTACAAACTGGAAGTTATTGTAAATCTCCAGTACTTCCTCCCCTACTACATACAGCAGTATTGATGGTTTTACTACATCAGGTTTCCCTTCAGCTCCTTTGGCTGCCAAAAAGAGTTGAAACATTCGCTTGAATTTTCTCCAGTTTTCCGCACCATCTCCAGACATTTGGAGGTTGGATGGACATTGCAGAACTCCATAATTATCTTTGCACTGTGTGGGAGCTAATGGTTCTGCTATATTGAGATCAGGCCACAGATCTCTGGGTAAGGCCCCTCTCACCCACAGGACTCAGCTGCCTCAGGCAAGCCAAGAATCTAAACCATTTCCATGATAATAATGTTAAAATCTGCAATGAAATTTTAAAAATACCTAGAAAAATGGTCTAGGATAGATCTGTCTTTGTTGGGAAGAGTATCTGCAGTTAAAATGAATGTCCTGCCCAAGATGATTTTCCTATTTCAAACACTGCCAGTGATAAATAGCTAGGGTTCGAGTCCCAACAAAGGCAAATGTGAGACTTAGGGTTATGACACCAAGACTAGTCAGAAGTGCAAGATGGTAAAGCCCAAGGCTAATCCAGTTGCAAGTAGTTCCAAGGGTGGAATGGGTGATACAGGGGTATACTGTTTGTATGACATCTGTATGTTTGTTGCAGTTACACTGATGACTGCAACACAGTTCATGAATCGAGGGAGGTTGTTGAAGATTCATTGCCCGTGTTTGCAGTCATGGGATTGTTGTCTATCACATGACTGTGTATGTTTTGACTCCACAGAGTGGGAAGTGACGAAGACAGGATGTTTGTGTTACTGTGTTCCGTAAAGTAGGGCTATTGTCCTTTGTTCATTCTCTTTGCTGTCTGATGCCATTGAGAGAGGGAGACATGTTGCAGTGCTCTGTGTGTGTTTATATGTAAATAAAAAAAGATTAGCCAAAATGCTGTTCTACTGAGCTCTGTTACGCAATTGTGAACACTCTGCAGATCCCTGAGTGTGCGGATGTTTCCTGGCATCAGTCGCTGTGATGTTCGGGCTGGAGAAAGCTTTTGAAGCTCCCGAACAATCAACCAGGAGGGAGAGAACATGCCAGTCGGGCATGTGTCTCTGCCAGGGTCCTACTCATGTGTAGGAGATCCTAACAATACCATGTGAGCAAAGGAACATTTTCCCTTTACAGATGGGCTTCAAGACAAGTCTTCCTCACCTTTCAAAGTGACTCACACACCCTCACACTCTTCTCTATTCTCCATCCAAGCAAACAAAAGCAATTCTCAAACTTCTAAGACACATTCCAAAATGCAAAAACAGTAAAGCAGGGTTTGAAACAAAGACGGTGGTAGGTGTGGCTGGGGAGGTGTTGTCCCATGGCGGAGATAGAGAAACCTGGATGGCTGCATTTGGACCCTGGGCCTGAAAATCTGTTTCATAAAAGGGGGAAGGGATCCAGAGTGTTTAAATGATATGAAAGCTAGTTTACTGCAGCAATAAACTTATGAAGTGGACTGTGAAGGTAATCAGAATATGAACAATGGAGGAGAAATGGTTAATGCTGCATCCTCAGACTTCTCTCAGTCTGGATAATATAAACAAAAGTCCACAAAGCTCTCAAACATTTATTTTATTGAAGCTCACAGGGCACATGTAGAGGTATTTACTCACATTCCAGTAGGCTGTTCTTTTGGCTCTGAATGAATGTGGTTAGGGAGCTGTTTATGAAGTTCTCCATAGAGTTCTCTATGGAGTCCTTGGTGGAGTTCTGTAAGAATGAGTGAGTTTATTCCTCTTCCTGGGCTTGCAAGAACTAAACTACCCAGGCCCTGAGATCATCTTCTGAGGCCCTCCTTCATGTGCCTCATCCTCAAAAAGTCCACAGGGTGGCAAAACAAGAACGGGCCTTCTCTACAGTGGCTCCTCATTTGTGGAATGCTCTCCCCAGGGAGGTTCACCAGATGCCTTCATTATACATCCTTAGGCGCCAGGCGAAAATGTTCCTTTTTAACCAGGCCTTTGGTTGGCTTGATGGACATCCTTTGTTGTTGTTGTTGTTGTTTAGTCGTTTAGTCGTGTCCGACTCTTCGTGACCCCATGGACCATAGCACGCCAGGCACTCCTGTCTTGCACTGCCTCCCGCAGTTTGGTCAAACTCATGTTCGTAGCTTCGAGAACACTGTCCAACCACCTTGTCCTCTGACGTCCCCTTCTCCTAGTGCCCTCAATCTTTCCCAACATCAGGGTCTTTTCCAAGGATTCTTCTCTTCTCATGAGGTGGCCAAAGTATTGGAGCCTCAGCTTCACGATCTGTCCTTCCAGGGAGCACTCAGGGCTGATTTCCTTAAGAATGGATAGGTTTGATCTTCTTGCAGTCCATGGGACTCTCAAGAGTCTCCTCCAGCACCATAATTCAAAAGCATCAATTCTTCGGCGATCAGCCTTCTTTATGGTCCAGCTCTCACTTCCATACATCACTACTGGGAAAACCATAGCTTTAACTATACGGACCTTTGTCGGCAAGGTGATGTCTCTGCTTTTTAAGATGCTGTCTAGGTTTGTCATTGCTTTTCTCCCAAGAAGCAGGCGTCTTTTAATTTCGTGACTGCTGTCACCATCTGCAGTGATCAAGGAGCCCAAGAAGGTAAAATCTCTCACTGCCTCAATTTCTTCCCCTTCTGTTTGCCAGGAGGTGATGGGACCAGTGGCCATGATCTTGGTTTTTCTGATGTTGAGCTTCAGACCATATTTTGCGCTCTCCTCTTTCACCCTCATTAAAAGGTTCTTTAATTCCTCCTCGCTTTCTGCCATCAAGGTTGTGTCATCTGCATATCTGAGGTTGTTGATATTTCTTCCGGCAATCTTAATTCCGGCTTGGGATTCATCTAGTCCAGCCTTTCGCATGATGAATTCTGCATATAAGTTAAATAAGCAGGGAGACAATATACAACCTTGTCGTACTCCTTTCCCAATTTTGAACCACTCAGTTGTTCCATATCCAGTTCTAACTGTAGCTTCTTGTCCCACATAGAGATTTCTCAGGAGACAGATGAGGTGATCAGGCACTCCCATTTCTTTAAGAACTTGCCATAGTTTGCTGTGGTCGACACAGTCAAAGGCTTTTGCATAGTCAATGAAGCAGAAGTAGACGTTTTTCTGGAACTCTCTAGCTTTCTCCATAATCCAGCGCATGTTTGCTATTTGGTCTCTGGTTCCTCTGCCCTTTCGAAATCCAGCTTGCACTTCTGGGAGTTCTCGGTCCACATACTGCCTAAGCCTGCCTTGTAGAATTTTAAGCATAACCTTGCTGGCGTGTGAAATGAGCGCAATTGTGCGGTAGTTGGAGCATTCTTTGGCACTGCCCTTCTTTGGAATTGGGATGTAGACTGATCTTCTCCAATCCTTTGGCCATTGCTGAGTTTTCCAAACTTGCTGGCATATTGGGTGTAGCACCTTAACAGCATCATCTTTTAAAATTTTAAATAGTTCAGCTGGAATATCATCACTTCCACTGGCCTTGTTATTTGCAGTGCTTTCTAAGGCCCATTTGACTTCACTCTCCAAGATGTCTGGCTCAAGGTCAGCAACCACACTACCTGGGGTGTACGAAACCTCCATGTCTTTCTGGTATAATTCCTCTGTGTATTCTTGCCACCTCTTCTTGATGTCTTCTGCTTCTGTTAGGTCCTTACCACTTTTGTCCTTGATTATGGTAATCTTTGTACGAAATGTTCCTTTCATATCTCCAATTTTCTTGAACAGATCTCTGGTTTTCCCCATTCTATTGTTTTCCTCTATTTCTTTGCATTGCTCATTTAAGAAGACCCTCTTGTCTCTCCTTGCTGTTTTTTGGAAATCTGCATTCAGTTTCCTGTATCTTTCCCTATCTCCCTTGCATTTTGCTTGCCTCCTCTCCTCCGCTATTTGTAAGGCCTCGTTGGACAGCCATTTTGCTTTCTTGCATTTCCTTTTCCTTGGGATGGTTTTCGTTGCTGCCTCCTGTATAATGTTACGAGCCTCCATCCATAGTTCTTCAGGCACTCTGTCCACCAAATCTAAATCCTTAAACCTGTTCCTCACTTCTACTGTGTATTCATAAGGGATTTGATTCAGATTGTAGCTTACTGGCCCAGTGGTTTTTCCTACTTTCTTCAGTTTAAGCTGGAATTTTGCTATAAGAAGCTGATGATCTGAGTTACAGTCAGCTCCAGGTCTTGTTTTTGCTGATTGTATAGAGCTTCTCCATCTTTGGCTGCAGAGAATATAATCAATCTCATTTCGATGCTGCCCATTTGGTGATATCCACGTGTAGAGTCGTCTCTTGTGTTGTTGGAAGAGAGTGTTTGTGATGACCAGCTTGTTCTCTTGACAGAACTCTATTAGCCTTTGCCCTGCTTCATTTTGAACTCCAAGGCCAAACTTGCCAGTTGTTCCTTTTATCTCTTGATTCCCTACTTTAGCATTCCAATCCCCTGTAATGAGAAGAACATCCTTCTTTGGTGTCATTTCTAGAAGGTGTTGTAGGTCTTCATAGAATTGGTCAATTTCACTTTCTTCAGCTCCGGTAGTTGGTGCATAAACTTGGATTACTGTGATGTTAAAAGGTCTGCCTTGGATTCGTATCGAGATCATTCTGTCATTTTTGAGATTGCATCCCATTAAAGCTTTTGCCACTCTTTTGTTGACTATGAGGGCCACTCCATTTCTACTACAGAATTCTTGCCCACAGTAGTAGATATGATAGTCACCCGAACTGAATTCGCCCATTCCCTTCCATTTTAGTTCACTGATGCCCAGGATGTCGATATTTATTCTTGTCATCTCATTTTTGACCACATCCAGCTTACCTCCATTCATGGTTCTTACATTCCAGGTTCCTATGCAATATTTTTCTTTACAGCATCGGACTTTCCTTTCGCTTCCAGGCATATCCGCAACTGAGCGTCCTTTCGGCTTTGGCCCAGCCGCTTCATCAGCTCTGAATCTACTTGTACTTGTCCTCCGCTCTTCCTCAGTAGCATGTTGGACGCCTTCCGACCTGAGGGGCTCATCTTCCAGCGTCATAACTTTTATATGCCTGTTGTCTTTGTCCATGGAGTTTTCTTGGCAGGGATACTGGAGTGGCTTGCCAGTTCCTTCTCCAGGTGGATCACGTTTAGTCAAAACTCTCCACTATGACCTGTCCATCTTGGGTGGCCCTGCATGGCATAGCTCATAGCTTCTCTGAGTTATTCAAGCCCCTTCGCCACGACAAGGCATTGATCCATGAAGGGGGGGGTGTTATTGGGTTACTGTTCTTATTTTGGTTACAGGTAGGTAGCCGTGTTGGTCTGAGTCGAAGCAAAATAAAAAAAATTCCTTCAGTAGCACCTTAAAGACCAACTAAGTTTTTATTTTGGTATGAGCTAGGTTGCAAAGGAGAGAGGGAGTTCATGCCCCCCCCTCCCGCCAACAGAAACTAGAATACACTGTGCCTTCGTTTCCCAGCCTGCCTTGAGGTCTGGAAAAGGGAAAGGCACTACCTTTTCTTAAAGGGGAAACATTATTATTCCTTCTACTAATACTAATACTGTACACTGATTTGCTATCACTAAATACCTGAACCGTTAACAAGATGAGAACTCATGAGAAAGCCGGGGTGGGGAAGTGATTAAGTACTAAATCAGGATTCAGTATCTAAGCATTTACAAGACCATTAAACAATTCACATAAAAATGTGTGCACATTAAAACTGAACATAGTGTAGACTCGACTAGATATTTATTGTTTGGTGGTGGTGGTGGCAGTATAACCCATAATCATTGCTCAGTCTCCCACCATTCCACAAGTCGTTAATGAATTCTGAGTTCTTTACCCTCTTATGCAACAAACTCTTTTACATCAACCACCTTGCAACATTACGGCTGCAGGCAGAGTATGTTTGATTTTTAATATACTTGAAGCTTTGACCATCCTGATTTCTCCCAGTATAAAATATTACATTTTGACGTGTAGATGGTGTGCTACAAATGGACTGAAAATATGAATTTAAATATCTCCTGCTCACAGGAAAAATGTGGAAACCTGTCTTGTTTTTTAAGCTACAGATGTATTTCCCTACATATGGAGCCAAACTATACATTATGTTATCTATGAACTTTAAAGCATGTGTAAATTGCAAGGGTGCTGGTCTGGGGTTCCCAGGATTTAAAGTGTGCATATAGATGCATATATTGGTAAAATAATGTATTAAAATGCATTATATTAGGGGAAATTGTTTTACAAAAATGTGTATATTTGAATAAATTAACACCAAAATGCTTATGAATTTTCATGAGGTTCCCCACGCCCACAAAAAAATCTCAAACTGATGTGGAAATTTAGAGAACTGAATTTGATATTGGAAAAAATGAGAAAGAGAAACTGAAATTAATGAAGCCTGCATTGAGACAGCACTTTATTTAGTCTTTGCAACTTTTTCTTGCCTGTTAATTTTCACTTTTTTATATCACGCATGGTGTAAAAGCCACTTCTAGAAATCTAGTGGACTCTAATGGAAGTTTAATGCTCATTTCTGTGTTAAATTGTTTCCAGAAAAAGTCCGCATGCAACCATGTAAACTTGGAAAATCATGGGCATTTTTGTTGTAATTTCACATGATGAAATTTGGGGTGGTATCCCAGTTCTTTCCTACTGTTTAAAAATTAGCAGGACTTTGCAGTATATTAGTCAAAAAGTCATAGTTCCATAATGCAACAGGTAAAGGTAAAGGTAAAGGGACCCCTGACCATTAGGTCCAGTCATGACCGACTCTGGGGTTGCGCGCTCATCTCGCATTATTGGCCGAGGGAGCCGGCGTATAGCTTCCAGGTCATGTGGCCAGCATGACAAAGCCGCTTCTGGCAAACCAGAGCAGCACATGGAAACGCCGTTTACCTTCCCGCTGTAGTGGTTCCTATTTATCTACTTGCATTTTGACGTGCTTTCGAACTGCTAGGTTGGCAGGAGCAGGGACCAAGCAACGGGAGCTCACCCCGTCACAGGGATTCGAACCGCCGACCTTCTGATCAGCAAGCCCTAGGCTCAGTGGTTTAAGCACAGCGCCACCTGGGTCCCACTAATGCAACAGGTACTCTAGTGTAAAAGGAATGTTAGAAATTGGGGCAGAAGTGCTAGCATTGCAACTGATGAAATTCACACAATAAATCCTACATCTGAATATTCAGACATCCCTTGTGGCAGTAGGGGTCAACAGCTTGACAATACATTAGCCACAGTGGCAATCTCACTCATTTGAGCGAGAAGTGTATAGGCACTTGTTAGGCACTTAAAAGTATGTGCCACATAAGAAACAGTATGCAGACGCATATGTGCTTGGTGCTTTGATTTGTGCTTTGTGTTATCTTTCCCCACCACCAGCACCCAAGTGGGTATGGAGTCCCACTGGCTGCATATGCAAGACTTCATGTTGTGCTCCTGTATCATGGAGCCTTCCAGATGTTGTTGGACTGTAACTTCCATAATCCCTGACCATTGTCTAGCAACTTCTGGATTATCACAGCTTTCCCACCCTGTTCTGTGGAATGCACTCATTTAGTTGTGTTGTGTAATGAGTCAAAGGATTTTATATCTGTACTAGCTGGCCCTGCCACGCGTTGCTGTGGCTAATCCCTGTGACTGCCACCCCCCTGTGTCGATCCATGACATATCCCACCCCTCCTCCCCCCACCCCGGCTTTTCCCTGTGATTTCCCCCAACCTGTCCCGTCCCAGACGTATCACGCCCCCTCTTCCCACCACCCCCGGGTCATCCCTTTTTGAGATTGGAATTATGACAACTTTCCCCTGCAATATAAAGTTTTTCTGTATCAGGAAAACGTGATCTATTTTGTGTTTATTTGTAGGACATATGTCGGGATTTCTATTAAGCCAACCTGTAACTGGATTTTTGCACTGCTCCTGCTGCTATTAGAAGCTAGGTCATGGTTTGACTTACCATTATATGTGCAAACCCAGACTTATGGTTTGTCTTGTTCCAAACAATCCACAAACAGTAGGCGAGTTTTGTTTCCTTCTTTTGGTTTGCTTGGGAGATAGAAACCAAAAGTCCAGGTTGACATGTAAAACGTTTTTAGTAGTGCTGCAGCAGCAGGACCAAGGAAGGAACAAAGTGGTCACAATTGTCTAAATGTGGCCTGTCAGGCTTGCTAAATAATTGTTTGGCTTAGTGTGAAATTGTGAAGAAAGGAAGAAGTTAGTTAACGTTTTGAAGTGAGGTATTTATTTTTGTCTTTTGGAGAGGCCCAGGGCTGCTGTGGAGGTGGCCTGGTTCGTGGGGGTGGCGTCATGATCCGTGAGGTGGGGGTTGGATCGGTGTGATCTCCGGTGTGGGGGTGGGTCCCGGGAGGCAGTGGGATCAGCGGGGGTGGGATCCGTGGGGTGGGGGTGTGTGGAGTGGTCTTGTTCGGGGGGAGGGGGTCATGGGAGGTAGTTTGGAGAGGCCTAGGGCTGTTGTGGAGGCGGCCTGGTCCGTGGGGGTGCCGTTATCGGCAGCGGTATCGGCGGGGGCGCGATCCGTGGGGTGTGTGGGTGTGTGGAGTGGGCTTGGTTGGGGGGGGAGGGGGTCGCTGGTAAGTGATCTCCTGGACGGGCGTGGGTCCCTGGTCTCGGGCAGGTTTGCTCTCTGTTGGAGGCGTGGTCTCTGGGGCGTGAGGGATTGTGGGAGTATGTTTGTCCGTTGTTCGTTGAATGTCCACTGGAGGGCGAAGTTTTTTGACCACAAATCCAGGTTTTTACCTGTGTTTGGTATGTCAGCTGGTCAGTGTAAGTGCATGGTAATAATAATAATAATAATAATAATAATAATAATAATAATAATTTTTTATTTATATCCCGCCTATCTGGCTGGGTTTCCTCGCCACTCTGAGCGGCTTCCAACAGAAAAATGAAATAAAATCATCGATTAAACATTAAAAGCCTCCCTAAACAGGGCTGCCTTCAGGTGTCTTCTAAAAATCTGGTAGCTGTTTTTCTCTTTGACATCTGATGGGAGGGTGTTCCACAGGGCGGGCCCCACCACCGAGAAGGCCCTCTGCCTGGTTCCCTGCAACTTGGCTTCTCACAACAAGGGAACCGCCAGAAGGCTCTCGGTACTGGACCTCAGTGTCCGGGCAGAACGATGGGGGTGGAGACGCTCCTTCGGGTATACTGGATTACCTACTCACATGTGACTCTGAGGTTGTGGCCAAATTTCAGGACGATCGGGTAAGTGCTTGTGGGAGAAAAGTGGGGAATAACACACATGCACCTTCACCATTTAAATATATATAGTATGTATTTGCATTAGGGTAAAGTAACTGCCTTTTTGTTCCAGAAGGTACAGCTACTATTGGTTCATTTAAGCTGCTGTATTTGGATCCTCTGTCTTATTGGTTTCCTCCAAAAGGCAGCACTGTGATTGCCTGAAATTGTTCCCTCCAGCTACGGTAGTCCCCCCGTCCCTATAAATGTAGCTTTCCTCTCCTCAGAGCTCAGTATTGTTTGCTTTAATAAAGAAGTGTTACTAGAGAACTGTCTCCAGCATATTGTGTCAAGAGAGCTGAAATCACGAGCCCCACGTCACAACAAGTTGCATGGTGGAGAGGAGGGAGCATAAGTGAGGTTGCTGCTGTGAGTAAAATATAACCCAGTGCTGTAAGATCAAGGAATGGGGCAGGACTGCTAGAGAAGGTCAACAGTAAGGGAGCAAAGAAATTCTCTATGCGCCCAAAGCCAAGTGAATGACACTCAGCTAAAAAGGAGTTATGCCTGGGCTGGAAGCATTTATCAGAGGCAGAATCACCCTTATCAAAACACTAGAGCAGCTCAAGGGCAGCATTATCTTCCAAGCAGTATAGGGTGGGCACTTGCTAGTGGTGGGCAGGAGGTCAGAGACAACGGTGAGCAGAGCAGAGCATGTGCATTTTACCTGTAAGATAGTTTTGACACACACTTGCATACACCCTCATTCCTTAGATGCTACTTAGATAAAGAGATTGTAGCTGCTGTGCAAGCGGAAGTACACAAAAAGCCACTTTCTGCTTTGAAACGCAAAGTCCGTTAGTTGCTGGGTAGACTTAGCTGCTTCTGATCTTCAAAGCTGCAAATGTGAGCTCTTTAATGGCAAAGGAAAATGCAGTGTGGCAATACCCTTTGGCTGACATCCCGGAGAAGCTTGTTTGAAGTTGCCTATATATTGCTCTTAGAAAGCAACTGTTCACAGCCAGCCGGAACTGTGCCTCAAATATGTGTTTGCAAAAAGGAAAGACCTGCTTCTTTTTATAACCGTTGCCATAAAAAGAAAATGAAATGGTACAGAAAAAGGGATAAACATAGTGGTCAACATATGCCTTGACTGCCTGTACTTGCAACAGGCAGTATTTCTGACAGTTGAGTGGTTATTAAATGAGTTATTAATCCCCATCTCCTCTCCACCCCATTTTGATATGCTCAAACCATAAGCAGCAACACTTGCCAGAAAAGACCAAAGGTCCGTCCTACTTCCCACAGGGACCAGGCCAGCCAGATTCTTCAGGGGAGCCTACAGATAGGATATGGAGGCTGAATGCCAGTTGTTGGAAATCACAAATTGGGAAAGTGCTGCTGTGCTCAGGTCCTGCTTTCAGGCTTCCCACTGGAATCTAGTTGGCCACTGTGAGAATTGGGATGCTGGACAGGATGGACCACTGGCTGAGCTAACAGAGATCTTCTTCCCAGCAACTGTTAGAGATACACTGCCTCTGGTCATTGAGGTTCTACATCACTGTCTTAACTAATAACTGTTAATGGAAATACTTCATCTTTAAGTTTGCCTAATCCACTTTTAAAGCTATCCTACCTAGTGGTCATCCCCATGTCTTACGGAAATGAATTCCAGAAGTTACTTGTACATTGTGTGAAATGACTCCTCCTTTTTCTCTGTCCCAGATCTACTGGATACCCCTGAGTGTTATTGTAGAGGAGAAATCTTTCTCTCCGTTTTCTCCACCTTCTCTTCTTCTCCCCTACCTAGGCAGGGCATGCACTGCCCCTTTAGGGCAGTGATCCTCATAAGACATGGCAGGCAGCCCTTCACAGGATTGGCCAAGAGGTGCTAAGAAACACACAACATTTTTTGTACAGCATCATATATTTCCCTGGTCTTTATGTATGACACCTTTGAAGGTTTGCAAGTGAAGGTGGACAGATTTTTTTTCACCTAATTTACCGAGATAGCTCTACATCCCCCCTCTCATTATTGAGACCATCATTCACATCCCACAACCTATTCTATCAAACCATGTGTTTGTATAAGATAAGCACCCTAAACCCTATTGCAGAGGGGGGGATCCTCAGGGCTGGGGGGAGTGCGAATGTGGCTCTCTGGGCATCTCTATCTGGCCCTCAGGACTCTCCCTGGACCACAACATTTCCCCATGCCACTCCCCTCATTGGTCCTGTTCCACCCACTCTTTAAGTGCTTAACTGTGGGTGGCAAAGACTCTAGCATGCCTGGATGAAGAATTGTTGGGGGGGGGAAACCTGACGTATTTGCATGGGTGGAATGTAGCTTACTGTGCAAAGCTAAGTATTTCATCCTTTGCTCCACCCACTTTTGTCTCTGGTCACACCCACCTGAAGCATGTGGTCCATGGGGGTATGTGGGCCTCAGACTGAAATTGCTACCCACTCATTCTCTATTGAAATCAATAGAACAATGTCCAATGTCTTTTTCACTAGGGCCAGCTACAGGGGAACTGGGCTTTTAGAAGGGAAGGGCTATCTCTCAGCCTCAGATGCGTTTCAGCATCAATCAGAAATGCAGTCAGAAAATTTTAGGCTCTGGGCCAAATGGTCTGGATGGCTAAGTGGGGCTTCCTCCTATGGTGAGTACTTCACTCACTTCAAAATGTAGTAAGTCGGCTCTCCTGTGCCCTTAGTCCCTCCTTGGTGTCTCTGCTGAGTGGGGCCCTGTACTTCTGCTCCCCAATTCTACCCTACCTCTCAAGTGGGGTGACTCAGGGCTCTATCCTCTCCCCCATGCTTTTTAACATCTATATGAAGCCACTGGGAAAGATCATCAGGGGGTTTGGGCTGGGTGTTCATCAGTATGCGGATGATACCCAGTTCTACCTCTCTTTCAAATCAGAACCAGTGAAGGTGGTGAAGGTCCTGTGTGAGTGTCTGGAGGCGGTTGGAGGATGGATGGTGGCTAACAGATTGAGATTGAATCCTGACAAGACAGAGGTACTGTTTGGGGGGGGACAGGGGGTAGGTGGGTATGGAGGACTCCCTGGTCCTGAATTGGGTAACTTGTGCCCCTGAAGGAACAGGTGCACAGCCTGGGAGTCATTTTGGACTCACAGCTGTCCATGGAGGCGCAGGTCAATTCAGTATCCAGGGCAGCTGCCTACCAGCTCCATCTGGTACACAGGCTGAGACCCTACCTGCCCGCGGACTGTCTCGCCAGAGTGGTGCATGCTCTAGTTATCTCTCGCTTGGACTACTGCAATGCACTCCATGTGGGGCTACCTTTGAAGGTGACCCGTACGTTTCCAAGCACAATTCAAAGTGTTGGTGCTGACCTTTAAAGCCCTAAACGGCCTCGGTCCAGTATAACTGAAGGAGTCTCTCCACCCCCATCGTTCAGCCCAGGCACTGAGGTCCAGCTCCGAGGGCCTTCTGGCGGTTCCCTTCCTGCGAGAAGTGAGATTACAAGGAACCCAGCAGAGGGCCTTCTCAGTTATGGCGTCCACCCTGTGGAATGCCATTCCATTGGATGTCAGCTATCTGACTTTTAGAAGACATCTGAAGGCAGCCCTCTTTAGGGAAGTTTTTAATGTTTGATGTTTTATTGTATTTTTAATATTTTGTTGGGAGGTGCCCAGAGTGGCTGGGGAAACCCAGCCAGATGGGTGGGGTATAAATAATATAATATATTATTATTATTATTATTATTATTATTATTATTATTATATCACTAACAGCAACCACACTGGATTCCATCCCCAGTGTGTCCAGGTTAGGTTGGAAAATACATCTGCTGGAAATCCCGGAGAGCTGCTGCCAGTCAGTGTTGACAGTACTGAGCAAGTTGGATGAGGGGGTCTGATTCAATATGACAGCTTCCAAAGTACATCTTTCCCTTTGGGACCAGGCCTACAGGTAGTCAGACCAGACACACCAGCACTGGCTCAGAATTGGAACAGTAATTTGTGATTTGGAGCAAATATCCCATTTACCTAACAGACTGACTGCTCCAAGTGCACCCAAAGGAAGGTTCTCTCTGGACTAACTCAAGTTCAACCCAAGTTCTTAAAGCAGGGGTGGGGGTGGGGGTTTCAGTCCATGGACCACATTCCCTTCTGGTCAGCCTTCCAGGGCCAGAGGAAAAAATGGGCGGAGCAATTAATTTAATGTTACCTTTGTACAATGCACTAGTTTCAACACACTATTCTCACCCCTCTCCATTCTCCATCGGAGCAAACAAAAGTCATTATCAGACTTCTAAGGGACATTCCAAACAAGCAAAAACACCCAAGGAAGGTGTGTAGCAGGGCTCGTGAGGGGTGTGGCTTGGGGAGTGTTCCAAGGGCCAGACAGAGACCAATTTGGCCCCGAGTCTCCCAATCCCTGTTTAAAGGCAATGCCTTCAAAATGACCTGAGTCTGGGAGAGTTCCATTGCATTACTGAAAGCAGACAGAGGATCCTGGTCCACACAAGCTGCAAATGTAGCTATTTTCGTTTCGTTTCGTTTTGCTTTTGTTTTGTTTTGCTTGCCAGTGAGCATCTTTGTCTGGCAATTGACTTCCCTACAGCCTTGGAACCTGCATCAGATGGGTGGGGCTTCCTTATTATATCACTGCTTGGAAAATGCCTAAGGCAGAAAAAGTCTGCTAGCTTGAAAGAAATGGGTGATGGGGCTGGGATGGAAGGTTGCTGCAGTCTCACACGTGCCACACTCACACCCTAAAGAGCAGGTCCCTGACGATCTGTCGATGGGGATGGTCTCTGAGCACGGCTCCCCTCCCCGTTTACTTTGTCTGCCCCAGGTGAAAAAGCAAGCCCAAGATCAACTGGCTCTCAGATCCCTCCCCCCACCAAAAAAGACCTCTCACCTTGTCGTTCAGGTTCTGCAAAGCCTCTTTGCCAGTGGCTCTCCGGATCTCCACCTTCCTCCCGAAATCAACAGATGGTTCCCCTCCCTTCCTGCTCTGCCAGGAATAATGGGATTGAGCATCCTGTCCGAGGTGGGCCACGTCCTTCTGCTTGGCCACGATCCTGCTACCAGAGGAGGAGGAGAAGGAACCGCGTCCTACCGAGAGGGAATCGAAGTCGATGGTTTTGTTCTCCAAGGAGCCTTCCACAGGGCAGAACATCCCACAGAATTTCTGCCGGGGCTTGGGGCTTCCGGAGCCCAGGTTCTTGAAGAAGGCTGGAACTTCATCCTGGTCCTCGGTGGGCTTGCCCGACTGCCTCTTCTCGGCCATGGCTCCCTCCTTCTCCGGGTCTAGCTGCGAAAGGCAAAGCTATTCCCCGCTCTCGCCCTGGAGGCAGGAAAGCGGCGGCTCGCACTAGCAGCTTGCAGAGGCGAGCAAGGGCTGGACGCCTGGGCGGTGGGGAAGCCGAGCCTTTGTACTGCTGGCCGCCTTCATAGAGAGGAGGGCGGGCTGCTTGTGGGGAGAGGTGGAGGGCAGCAGCTGGAAGGCTGAAGGCGATGCAAAGTTGAGAGGCGATCAGGGGAGGGAAGGAGGCGAGGGGGGAGAGAGACTGTCAGTAGCAGCGCAGCCGGGAGGGGTGGGTTTAAGTTCCCAGCAGCATCCAAATGACGATGAGGATGATGTGAAGGGGGAGGGGACAGGCAAAGCAGAGAGAGGTTTTTTTTTAATTTAAAAAAAGCCTCACTCACTCTGCAGCAGAAACTGGGAATTGATCCGGAAGTGATGTGACAAACCAAATTGGCAAATGGACTGGATCAGCTGGTGGGAAAGGCCTGGATGTGTGTGTGTGTCCATGGGCGCACTGCAGCTTCCACAAGTGGTGGGGAGGAAGCTGGAAGGTGTGTCTGTGTGAGGGGGGGCGGGGGGAGGTGTTCAACGCCCACCACGCCACTTTAGCAAGAGAGGCTGCGTCGGGAGGCTGAAAGCTTGCGCCTCTCAGCCACACCCACCTCGAGTCTCCTGCTAGCACGCTGCCGGCTTCTTCCTCTTCACACACACACACACACACACACACACTCCGCTTTCAAGGCTAAGCGTGTATACAGAAGAGGGGAGATTTGGGGAGGGGGTTGATCTGGACAGTGGGGGGAGGGTGCTGAGTCAGAGATATGTGGAGCCCCTGCTGTGAGTCGAAGTGTTCTTTCTCTCTCCTCACCCCACTCCCTTGGGGCCTGAAAAGAGATGGGAGGGTAGGGGCGAGAGACAGCTGGCATTGGTGAGGTTGGATTTTTTTCCCAAGGGGAAGGAAAGAAGCAGAGGCAGTATGCAGACCGTAAGGGTTTGACCTTGGCAAGGCTGCGGTCCTTGTGGGTATGGTGAAGGGGTGTAAGGGAGGAGGGGCGCTTAAGGCAAAGGGAGAGGGTCATTGAAGAATCTAGTCCAGTATTGCCTGCTCCATAGATGGGAGCCCTCCAGATGCTGTTGAACTACAACTCCCATTATCCCTGACCATTAGTCATGCTGGTTGAGGTTGATGGGAGTTAGGGTCCAGCCACATGAGGGGCACAGGTTCTCCATCCCTGTCCTGCTCCGACTGGCAGCAGCTCTTCAACGTCTCCGGTAGCTGAGAGCCTTTATTCCGGAGGGGGCTGGAGACTGAACCTAGGGACCCTGTATGAACACGTGTGCTCTTATCATTGAGCTGGAGTTGCGTTGTAGCTTGCGTTTTCGATGGATACTTTGGAAAAGTCCTTGCTCCTTATCTCCTGTTCAGGATAACCGATATTCCCTCTGTTAGTGGGTAGGGAACCAGCCTCAGGCTCTACATACAAAGTACTAACCTTGGTGACCAACGGGATTCCCTTGTTGAGCGAGATGGTGTCCTTTATTCGCCTCGCGCCGGTGGCGCTGTCCGTTCAGCACCACGCCGCTTTGCTACCGTACTAGTGTGAGGAAACCAGAGCCACCCCCGAAGCAGGCACGAAAGAGGATTGGGCCTTGGGTATGTTGATCTTAGAAAATAAGCCGGATCAGTGATCCATCCTCCCCCTTTATCAACGAGGTGACGTCCACTGGCTTAGATGTATCTTCAGGGTATGATCTGAAGGCACCTCAAACCACGAGAATAAATAATATATGTAAGGTGGGTGGGGAGGAGAATTTATTTAAGGAACAAAATAAAAAATAAAAAAATCCTTCCAGTAGCTAAGTTTGTCATTGGTATGAGCTTTCGTTCTTCAGATATTTAAGGAAATTAGAATTTGACTTGACAAGGTTAAAGCAAGCTTTAAAAGGATAAGCAGAGCAAGCTTCTTGGGTATACAATAGGAATGGTCTGAAAGCACGAGAAACCACCAACTTGCTGAAGCTAAGCACGTCTGAATCTGCACAGGGCCTGGATGAGTGACTGGCTGGGAACCACGTGTTCCAGAATGGATGAAAAACAGGATATATTGTAAGAAAATAAGTTAATAAAATCAATGATAGTAATTTATTAGATTTATTACTAGCTTGTTACCAAGGTCTCCAAGAAATTTACATTTCAAAACATAAATACATTATACCATTAAAAATTCATATGGGTAACATATAAATAATAATACATTTTATTATTATTTATTATACAAAACCTTGACATTCTCATATGAGCATTTACAATTCACACACACACACACACACACACACACACACACACACACACACCATAACTGCCACAGAAAGTTTGGACAGTACAACAGCAGAAGAACAGAAAAAGAATTAGATGAAGCCATGGATGAAGCCATCCTGTCAATGACTATTAGCTATGATAACTTAATAGAACCTCTAGGTTTAGGGGCGGTTTATCCCTAAATGACTGCTGCTTGGGAGAAAACCATGGGGGGGGGCTTCTGCATTCATAACTTTCTTGTGAGCTGCCAGATGCATCAAGATGGTCACTGTGGGATACAAGTTGTTGGACTGGAGATATCCCTTTGATCTGCTCAAACAGATTTCTTCTTATCTTCTTAAGGGACTATGCATAACATTCATGCCATCCATAAAATGCCTCAGCCATAGAATCATAAAATTGTAGAGTTGGAAGGGACCACAACCTCCCAAGAGAGACTGTTCCGCTGTCAAACAAAGGAAGGTTAGCCATTTTTCAATATATTATTATCTTGTAGTTTTTCATTATGGACTAATGCTTTCAAATTTTCAAACAATTCCAATAATTACCCACTGAGCAATTGCAATAAAATATGACAAGTGCATGTGAGTGGATTAGTACAGAGACATTTTCAAACCAAAAAGAAAGACATGCCTCATGCAGACAAATCTGACCAAGCTTTGGACACACCCATCTATTAAGTTAATCAAAATGCTGTTCAGGAATATTATCATTTTTAATCCATATTCAGTATCTTCCCAGTCCAAATGGTTTCCCCAAGCCATTTATTGCTATGCATTATTCATTCATTCATTCATTCAGATGCATAGCATTAAATGTTAATTTACAGTCATCTGTGCACTTCCTGCCCCCAATCCAAGCATAGATACTCACCCTTAGGAAACACAAATCTTTTTTTAAAACACACACACACACACACAAATACAAATTCCTTGTCACCAGGATTTCTAAGAGAGCAACTGTATGCAGCCTTACTCAGAAGACCCATTGTGTTCAGTGGGACTTACTCCCTAGAAAGTGCATTTAGGATTGCAACCTTCATCAGTCAAGGTCACAAGGAAGTGAAAAATAGTTACAACCTAATGGTTTTAAACAAACAAAAAGACTCACATTTCTGAAGGAAATAAATAATCCCTGAACTTTAGGTTGTAGAAAACCCAAGAGGTGCTTTGGGGACTAATGAGGAAGAAGAGATGTAGGTCCTCATGGGGAATCTCTGCCCCACCTCCATTCCCTCCACCACTCTCAAGATCATACTTAGAAATTTGACACAGAGTTACAACCCCCTCTCCTGTTCAGGTGCCTTGACAGGACAAAGGGCAGCATATGGTCTATCAGGTAAGTAAATCTATGCATTACTTTAGGTTTATAAATATTAATAGCAGATTTGCTGATGAACAGTTAATCAGTGCAGGCCATTGCCAGAGCCTTCAAGAGCAGGGTGTTCAAGAGGCTGCAATAATAATAACAACGCTGGCTGCAATTTACAATGTGATTTTCATAGGCAGCCAGAAACAAAGCTTGGGGTGTGACATGAAATACATCCAAAAGCTCCACGGATGGTCCTTGTGACAAGGTCAAAATGGGACACTTCTAAAGCTCCTCACCTGATGTGGCCCTGAATCCAGAATAAAGAGGAAGTCACAATGTTCAAAATGTTTCAACAACAGCAAAAGCCATTTCTGACACCACTGTTGCACTCCTGATAGAAATTATTCTGGATTGCTGAACAAATCAGCTCCATTTGAATGGCCTTGGTGTGCTTCCTTAATGGCTGCATTTCTGTTAAGGGGGATGGGTGACCTCAGCTATAGTCACATCCTCATCCTCCTTGCTTTTAAAATTATTTTTGTCCTGACATTTCTAAATGAACCCACAAGTATTTCCTTGTCTGACCAATTTATCAGACTTAATCTAATATATGTGGTGGTTTCCCAAGATGCAAAATATTTCCTTTTGGGTTAGACTCCATTGGAGAGACATGGGGACTCCATTTGGTTTTCCCCAACCCCGGTCTATGAAGATCTAGGTTCTGATTTCAGCTATGACAGAATGACTAAACTCAACTATTGCAATATTCCAAACTGTATTGGAACTGTGGTAATTTTAAAATAGATTCATTTTACTGACATGTAGTTCTTCAATTTATGTAATTATTAATGCAATCCATTGCAATAATAGATGATACACAACAAAACTGATTGGCATAAGGTACCAGTAATTGCAGAACATATCCAAAATATATTTTCAGTTCCTTATATATCCCATCCAAGGCAGTCCCAAAGAGGTATCCTATCCAATCACTTGTGAGACACAGACCTGCTTAGCTTCAACAAGATACTGGCCTCATATGCCTTCAGGCCACAGCCAAGTTCAGTAGGTGCCTTCCACACAGGCTTGTTTGTAACAGCACTACAAACACATATGTAGGAAAATAGGAAACTGCCTTATACCAAGTCAGACTCTTGGTCAGAATTGTCAGACCATGATTGTTTTCACTGACTGGCAGCAGTTCTGCAGAATTTCATGCACAAGCTTCTCTTAGCCCTACTTGGAGAAGTCTGGGATTGAGCCTGGCACCTTTTGCATGCAAACCATATGCTCTACCTTTGAGCCACAGCCACACCTCCAACACACATATGCATTGTGTATTAATTTTGCAATAATGAATCATGAACAGGGTTGGAGAACCTGTTGCCCTCCAGATGTTGTTGGATTCCAACTCCCATCAGCCCCAGCCAGCATGATCAGTGGTCAGAGATTAAAGGAGCTCTCCTTTTAATTGCCTCAGTATTGGATATCAGCTGGGGTGTTGGGGTGTTAGGGAAGGTGTAGTACCTCTGATGGTGGACACATTGCACTCCTTCTGGGGTAGTTTGTCCACCTGTGGCTTCTAGAAGCTGTCAACTGGCTGGCTAAACTAGGTGAGGGTAGCCAAAGGGTATCAAACTCTATGTGAGTTAGGGACTTCCCATGCATGTTAAGACAGGCTCCAGCAGACTGAGCAGACAAGACCAAGAGCAGACAAGACCAAGAAGGCAGTTTCTGCATGTGGTGTAGAGAGAAGTGAAGGGCAGATGGAACTTGACAACCTGGGAAGGTACCCCATCTAGGAGAAGGAAAACTCTGATCCTAATCCTCTGCTGCCTTGTGGGATATCTTCAGGAGAAGAAAAGGCTAAGAAGTAAACCCTACACAAATTCAGAATGGAGTCTCTAAGATATTTGGGTGGTGCCTTGTACACCTCCTTCCAGCAACTCCTGCAGCTGAGCTGGCGCCAAATGTATTGCTCTGCTTTCCTTTGGCCCACATCAGTGAGGCTGAGAGTGGGATATGTTGTCTAGGCATCCCAGTACCTCCATCCAAATGGCCCAAGCTTGTGCCCCCACTTCGGTGCTGCTAATGCAGTGGTTTAACTTCACCCCTGGAGGCACACTCCATTGTCTCTCAAGACAGACAGGTGCCAACTTAATGTCAGCTCCTACCTAACCTCTTTGAACTAAAGAAAGAGAGTTTCCATTTTCCTTTAAACTTTTTTTCCATACTGAATGTCTTATAGTATAAGATATAATTCATAATACAGGAATGATGAATTCCAAAGACCATGCATCCGCTCAAACAACTGAAATACACTTTTAAGCAGTTGTTTCAGTGCAGTTGTGATAAATACACAGAGGAAAAGTTTGGAGATGGCCCAGAAAGCAAGGAACTTATAAGAAAGCCTTATCTAGAAAAAGTAAAAGCCTCAGGATAATTTTTTTTAAATTTTTTTTACATGGTGCCTATATGGTAAAAGGTAAAGGTACCCCTGACCATTAGGTCCAGTCATGGATGACTCTGGGGTTGCAGCACTCATCTCGCATTACTGGCTGAGGGAGCCAGGGTTTGTCCACAGGCAGCTACTGGGTCATGTGGCCAGCATGACTAAGCCACTTCTGGTGAACCAGAGCAGTGCACAGAAACGCTGTTTGCCTTCCTGCCGGAGTGGTACCTACAGTATTTATCTACTTAAACTTTGATGTGCTTTTGAACTGCTAGGTTGGCAGGAGCAGGGACCGAGCAATGGGAGCTCACCCCGTCGCAGGGATTCAAACCGCTGACCTTCTGATCCACAAGCCCTAGGCTCAGTGGTTTAGACCACAGTGACACCTGTGTGGTAAGTCACCACAAATTAAGCTTCTTTTGTGGGGTGGAAGAGTTCCTCAATGGCTTCCCAGTTTAGCCTCATGATAATCATATTGGGTCAGTTTGGCTAAATGATTCCTCAAGGTTGTATATTTGATTTCATTTTCTATTTCATTTATTGCTTATATTTTGCTTTTCTTTCCTGGGTGAAGCCCAAAGCAGATAACTGAATACAAAACATAGTATATACCAGGCATCCCCAAACTGCGGCCCTCCAGATGTTTTGGCCTACAACTCCCATGATCCCTACCTAACAGGATCAGTGGTCAGGGAAGATGGGAATTGTAGTCCAAAACATCTGGAGGGCTGGAGTTTATAAAACAAATCAAAGTTACATCTGTTATCAAAGTCACTTAAGCAATGCAGATGGAGTTCAGAGGGTGGGGCGGGAAGGTAATACTTTATGGAGGAAACAGAGTCAATCAGGGCACATGGCACCTCAGCAGAGAGCATGCCACTCGGCCTGGTTGCTCAGAAGCGCTTCCTCTGCCCTCTTGGTTAGCTGACTTACTGATAACAGAATAACACTTAAGTGATAAATGACATGATCCGTTCTGTTATGCTTCCAACAACATTCACGTCAAAACAACAATACAAGGGCTGGACAATTGAAACCCCACCCTCTGAGGCACCACCCTACCTTCAGCCCCATTGCGTATGGCAGCTGGGTCAGAAGGGGCAGGGGCAGGCATGTTGCTGTGCCAGCCTGGAACTGATGTAACAGTTAGGTCCAATGCCATCAAGTGATGGCGGCAGTGGGACCAGCTCAAGACCTGGTAGATCCCAGGACAACTTGGACACTCGCTGTCCCTGTAATGTCTCATTTGGGGGCTTGTCATAGGCTACGGCTAGCAAGGATGCTGCCAGGAGGAGGTACAGGGAGCACCACACCAGGTACCCTCTGGAATGCTTGTTTCTTTTCCTCTCTCTTTTTAAAAGAAATTATTCTTATTGTGAACAATGGATAATTGCCACTGCTTGGGCAAAGGGCAGCAGGTCTAAGCAGTGGGACACTGCTACCCAACACACACACAAAGAGGGTTTGGATTGCAGCTGGCTTTTCAGCAAGCTGAAGCACTTTCCCCTTGGGTTCCTGAAAATCTCAGGCTGTGAAATAGCCTTAGCTTAAGTCAAACCATTGGCCCTTCTTTAATACAGTCTACTGTCTATCCTTGATTGGCAACAACTCTTTAGCAATGTTTTCTTTCAAAATGCATACCGGTAATATTTTGTTGTTGTTTTTAACTTTGTTTTTGTTGTTGTTGTTAACTTTGCTGCACTAAATGTGTATTCTGTAGTTGGCCTCCTTTGCAATGTTTTCTTTTGAAATTGTTAAATATCCAATATTTTGGATTCTGGTTAATTATGTTGCTTTGAATGTATACTTTATATTGGACTTTCTTCAGTAATGTTTCGTTCTGGGTTGTTTCATTGAGTGTTTTAACGTCGGTTGTCAGTCACTGATTTCCCCCCTTAAAAATATAAAACGCTATAGTAATGAAAGTAATAATAATAATAATCCCATAAAAATGAATTCAGAAGATTGATGAAGTGGCAAATTATATATTAGAATTACACCCCATGGCTAGTCTACTGAGAAAATTCTGCTGGGAAGAGTGGGGATGTGATTCGGCATCCTTGCTTTGGATATTCAGGCATCTCTTGAATAATCTTTTATGCCGACAGCCCTATCTGTTTTATGCTTTTTTGGCTGGCCCATTGCTATAATGATTGCTTTGTTCTATTTTCAACAATGCCTTATTTCAATCCCTGAAATGGTGGTATAGAAATATTTGTATAAATAAATAAGATTGAGGGGACAGTATTTTAAAAAGACAGAACTATGGTGGCAAATATGCTGGTGGTTGCAATAATTTTAGTTATCAAATTGTAGGGGAAAGAGAAGACATTATCTATAAAATAATGGGAACAAGCAATCTGACACAGGATTCTAATGTATCATAGAATTGCAGAATTAGAAGCAATTCCCCACAAGGGTCATCTAATCCAACCCCCTGCAAAAATCAGAGCTGAAGAATCCCTGACAGTTTTCCATGCAACCTGTGTTTAAAAGTCCCAAATTCACGTTTCATAATTTTATTTTTATAACATTTTGTGCAGGGTGCACATGAAGAGGGTGCAGCTCAGATGATGATCACGGAGTCCGGGTCAGTTTATATGGGGAGAGGTGGTCCTTGAGATATTGCGGCCCTGAACTATTTAAGGCTTTATTTTATTTTATTTTAACCAGTACTTTGGATTGGGCCTTTAAACTAATTGACTGCTTGTGCAGTCGGGCCAGAATTGGTGTTATGTGCTCAAACTGTCTTGCCCCAACTTGGCCGCTGAATTCTACACCAGCTGAAGTTTCTGAACTGTGTTGTGCTTTGCCTTAGGCAGCAAAAATGTCTTGAGCTGGCCCTGAAAATGTCTCTTCCCAAGGCTATCTGTTTATAGCTACTCCTCTGGTGACATTGTTCCTGAAGCACAAGAGGGGTGAAGGGGGGATTATGTCAGCATAGAGTCTCCAACTGCAATAAATATTATATTTCAAAGTGTAGGAGATGTCCAGCAAACTGAAAAGCTCTTTTGCCAGTACATATTGCACTTTTTTTGTGTCATGCCTTTTCTGATCATGAGCGTAGAAGCACAGAGCACCTTGACATTAGTTTTTTTGTAGGCCTTTTTGGCTAAAAGCCAAAAAGCCACAAACAATTAAACAAATATTTGCTGGTTTCCTTTTCAACAGGACTTCACTGTCAGTGTTTTCAGGGAGGAGTGCCTAGAGGCAAATTCAACTGGCTCCAGATCCTATTGGATGGTTTTGTCCAATATCGTGGCTTGCATCCAATGAAGTTCTATTCAGGGTCGGTCCATTGAAATCAACAGGAGAGGACAGTAGTTTGGGGGTAGCAGAGCACCTATGTTGCAAGTGAAAGGTCCTGGATTCCATCCCCTCCATCTCAAGGTTAGCTCTGGGAGAGACACCTGTCTGAAATCCTGTAGAGGTGCTGCCAGTCAGTGTAGACAATACTGAGCTAGATGGACCAACAGTCTGACTCAGTACAAGGCAGCTTCCTAATGGAAATGAATCAGGCTGCATACATACCATTTATTTATTTTACAATATTTATATACCCACAAGCAGTTTACAAAAAGAATAAAAAATAACATTAACAGTAAAATCAGTTAAAAACTATTTAAAACATTCAAAAACGTTTATCATCAATGATCACCTGGATCATAAAAACTGGATTAAAACACATGCCAACATTCTACATATCTGGAGACGCATGCCTAAACAAAAATGTTCGTTTCCCCCAAAGGATCCTGGCAACTGTAGTTTACCCTCACAGAGTTACAGCACCCTTAACAAACCACAGTTCCCAGGATTCTTTGGGAGAAGTCATATGTTTTGAATGAACAGTGTGCATGCAGTCTAACTTGGATCCATGTTGGATGAAACCCTTTGTTCACCGTGTAGCTTGCTCTATTGTCTCCCCTTGCTCCAAGAAAGAAGGTGTCAGGAATAGTTAAATCCTCATTAGCCCTGTCTTTTTAGCAATCCCAGCTTCTTTGACACACTCTTAGATGCCTGACATTCATTCCTCTCTAAAGGAGTTGCATGCCGTGTTGAGAACAAAACTGCATTTTATTAGCGGAGAAAAGAAGACTTTTTTTATAATAAAAAAATAGATGGTACCACCCCTCTAGGATTCCATTGGCTGTAAGCAGAACAAAGATTTACTAGCAATTCACTGCTTGAAAAGGGGGGGGGGAGAAGCAGTGGCCTTTGTTTGGAATGTTTATCACTATAATTTTTAGATAAAAATATTTAGTGGCATCATTCATGCTTATTTTAGTCAAACTTGTGACAGAGACTGGATCAGTTCTATACTGGTTTCCCCCCCCCCCCAAGCAGCAAATATCAGTGCTGCCATGTACATACCTAAGGTCCTTTGCACCCTTGGAAAGGAGTTGTATCAGCACGTACACACACACAACCCAAGGAAAATCACTTTATTGCAATAGCCACATTGGAAATTACTATATTTAACGTGACCAAAATACTTGAAGCATCGGGGGGGGGGGAGTAGGAAGGGAGGAAAAGATCGCACACCTTTGTGCTGCAGTGTGAGAAGGATGGCAAGCGCCTCCCATGTTTTATTTCACCGCAGCAGCAGTGTCACATCGCCACATACATCTATGTCGTACACCTATGATGGGCGCTGGTTTCGCCAACTCCAGTAATGCCTCTGTACACAACATGCATTTTAAGCACAATCCCCTCCCCAAAGAATCATGGGAACTGTAGCTTACCCCTCACAGAACTGCAATTCCCGGCACCCTTAACAAACAACAGTTTGCAGCATCCCGGGGGGGGGGGTGTCCTTCAAATGTGCTTTATGGTGTGCACTGATGTTCTGCTGATTCTGAAAGGACACTTTAGCATTTGATCTTTGTTCCAGGAATATGCAGCTGTCCCATATGGGGATTGAACCTGCAACCTTGGCGTTATCAGAACCACGCTGTAACCAACTGAGCTATTGTGTTGCCAGGGAAACAGCCAGTAGATGGTGCTCCTGTTTTCAATGTAACTGTAGCTTTTATTATTTACATCTGCCGCAACATCCTGGCTTGGCCAGCTATCAAACACCTGTCCGTATTAGAAAGAAGGAAGTGACCTTGCTCTGGACCATCTGCAGAGATAAAGAGGGAATGCAAGCGGAGGCTGACCTTGCCCTGTGCCCACTCATGTGCCGACTTCAAAGTACGTATGGGGAAATGATTACAGCATAAACCACCTGCTGCTATCGGCTTGGCACAGGACCCTCACTATGAACTACGGTATATAAGAGACAGCAGTTTGATAAGACATTGAGATCTTGATATGAATTCCGTAATGTGAACATAGGTTGTGAGCCTAAAATTGTCTGCCCACCTGAAGCACCAGGGATCTCCAACGGCTGGGGAAGACATGCAGCTGAAACTATTCTGTGATTTTATCTATTATTTCTTTGCTTATTGCCTATGTTATTAGCTTTATATTTCACATTAGTTATTATTGGCTTTATAGTTTATGTTAGTTACTAGATTCTATTCTATATGTTAATTATATGTATGTCTCTTTGGTAACATTTGCCTAATAATAATAATAATAATAATAATAATAATAATAATAATAATTGTATTATTTATACCCCGCCCATCTGGCTGGCTCCCAACAGAACACTAAAAACAGAATAAAATTTCAAACATTTAAAACTTCCCTAAACAGGGCTTTCTTCTCCTAATGGTCTGCTGGTCCTCCATCCACTAAGATCCAAAGAACATCTTTTTCCTTGCATAGTGACCACCCCTGACCAAGGTGAGCAAACATTACAGCTATCCAATGCAAAGGCCTGCCATTTAAATTTTAATACTGCATTTTAATCTGTATTTTAATTAATTGTTTTTATGTTTTATTGTAATTCTGTTGATGTCAGCCGCCCTGAGCCCGGTTTCTGACTGGGGAGGGCGGGGTATAAATAAAAATTTATTATTATTATTATTATTATTATTATTATTATTATTATAGCTGAATTAACTAAAGGGTCTTAATTGCTTCGGCAGCTGACAAAAACTACATGAGGTTTATGGTGGTTATGCTACCCAAATCACATCTTGTAGCTATGGAAATAAATCAGTAGCAGCCCCTTCTGATATTCAAGCCAATACTGTAATAGCATACTGTTCTTCAGTTCACTTTGGTGTTGTTCAAGGAATGTCAGTATGGAGAATCTTTTGGGCTATATAGAAAGGCCCCCCCTTTCTATATGGAGTGTGTGTGCCCCCCCACGCACGCACACATCTTCTCATTCCTAACAGGGTCAGAAGGTTAATCAGTTAACTGAAGGCCTTTTCATATATATATTTCAATGTAATGTACAATCATTCATTAAAATAACTAAATTTGGCTTTAAAACAATACAAATAAACACCCAAGGCACAGACCTAATTTCCACCTCCCCTCATCCAGCTAGAGAAGCTTGTCTTCAATAGATTCTGGAAACTACAAATAGCTGTCATATCTTGATAGGGATGCTTTTCCAAAAAAATTGTCAATGGATCCCCAAAACACATAGAATCATAGAGTTGGAAGAGACCACAAGGGCCATCCAGTCCAACCCCCTGCAAAGCAGGAAACACCATCAAAGCATTCTTGACATACAGTGGTACCTCTACTTATGAATTTAATGCGTTCCGATCGCACATTCGTAAGTCGAAAAAATTGTAAGTTGAATCCCATAGGAATGCATTGGGAGAAAAAAATCGTAAGTCGAAGCAACCCTATCTAAAAAATTGTAAGTAGAAAAAATCCTATCTAAACAGCATCCAAGATGGCGGACGGAGCTCTATTCGTAAGTAGAAACATTCGTAAGTAGAGTTATTCGTAAGTAGAGGTACCGCTGTATGCCTGTCAAGCCTCTGCTTAAATACCTCCAAAGAAGGAGACTCCACCACACTCCTTGGTAGCAAATTCCACTGCTGAACAGCTCTTACTGTCAAGAAGTTCTTCCTAATGTTTAGGTGGAATCTTCTTATCTTCTTTCTTGTAGTTTGAATCCATCACTCCGTGTCCGCTTCTTTGGAGCAGCAGAAAACAACCTTTCTCCCTCCTCTATATGGCATTCTTTAATATATTTGAACATGGCTATCATATCACCCCTTAACCTTCTCTTCTCCAGGCTAAACATGCCCAGCTCCCTAAGCCGTTCCTCATAAGGCATCGTTTCCAGGCCTTTGACCATTTTGGTTGCCCTCCTCTGGACATGTTCCAGCTTGTCAGTATCCTTCTTGAACTGTGGTGCCCAGAACTGGACACAGTACTCCAGGTGAGGTCTGACCAGAGCAGAATACAGTGGTACTATTACTTCCCTTGATCTAGATGCTATACTCCTATTGATGCAGCCCAGAATTGCATTGGCTTTTTTAGCTGCTGCATCACACTGTTGACTCATGTCAAGTTTGTGGTCTACCAAGACTCCTAGATCCTTTTCACATGTACTGCTCTCAAGCCAGGTGTCTCCCATCCTGTATTTGTGCCTTTCATTTTTTTGCCCAAGTGTAGTACTTTATATTTCTCCTTGTTAAAATTCATCTTGTTTGCTTTGGCCCAGTTGTCTAATCTGTTAAGGTCATTTTGAAGTGTGATCCTGTCCTCTGGGGTAGGGGTCAGCAAACTTTTTCAGCAGGCGGCCGGTCCACTCTCTCTCAGACCTTGTGGGGGGCCGGACTGTATTTTTTTTTAATTAAAAAAAGAACGAATTCCTATGCCCCACAAATAACCCAGAGATGCATTTTAAATAAAAGGGACACATTCTACTCATGTAAAAACACCAGACAGGCCCCACAAATAACCCAGAGATGCATTTCAAATAAAAGGACACATTCTACTCATGTAAAAACATGCTGATTCCCGGACAGTCCGCGGGCCGGATTTAGAAGCTGATTGGGCCGCATCCGGCCCCCGGGCCTTAATTTGGGGACCCCTGCTCTGGGGTATTAGCCACTCCTCCCAATTTGGTGTCATCTGCAAACTTGCTCAGGATGCCCTCAAGCCCATCATCCAAGTCATTGATAAAGATGTTGAATAAGACTGGGCCCAAGACAGAACCCTGTGGCACCCCACTAGTCACTACTCTCCAGGATGAGGAGGAGCCATTGATGAGCACCCTTTGGGTTCGGTCAGTCAGCCAGTTACAAATCCACTGAATGGGAGCATTGTCTAGCCCACATTTTACCAGCTTCTTTACAAGAATATCATGGGGCACCTTGTCAAAGGCCTTGCTGAAATCAAGATAGGCTACATCCACAGCGTTCCCTTCATCTACCAGGCTTGTAATCCTGACAAAAAAATGAGATCAGATTAGTCTGACATGACTTATTTTTCAGAAACCCATGCTGACTTTTAGTGATCACAGAGTTTCTTTCTAGGTGCTCACAGACTGTTTGCTTAATGATCTGCTCTAGAATCTTTCCTGGTATTGATGTCAGGCTGACAGAGATTTCCCAGTCACAGATATCAGATAATAAGTTATCTCTTTTGATAACGCGCAACAGGCTCTTTAAACACTAAAATGAGAATCAGTGAGAATCAATCCAATGTAACTGGTTTCTTCAGCCCTGTAAAACTCCACAGGATCATCTGTACTGCAGAAACGGATCCCTTTCTCCTCCTTCTCCAACTGCTGATAACATGCATGAGCGAAGGACAGAAGAGAGACCCCTGGGAGGGAGTTCCCACAGCGAGGCCCCCAGGCACAAAGCAATGTTCTTTCCATGGTTAAAAAGAAAAACAACCTTCCAAGCATGTTTCAGCCAGTGGGGTGTGAATAGAGCTTCTGTGCAGGGGGGGGGGCGCGCTTCCCCCATTGCCATTCATAATGAACCCAGGAGTGTAAGAAGTTACTATAGCAATAGCTGCAGAATGTGCCTGGGAGGAAATGTGATGTGATTGAATCCTATCCAAAAATAGAAATGGAAACAGTCTGGAAGTTTCCCAAAACACATGACAACCTTAACTGCCACTGTGTGTAATCCTATACATGTCTACTAAGAAAAGCCCCATTATGTTCGATGGAGCCAATAAATTGTAAATTGCCCTTGAGATGAAGGTTCTTTCACAGGAGTCTTGGACACCCTGTAGGAATTGGGATTCCTTTATAAGAGAACGTCAAACGAAATACTCACCCAAGACCTACGTATATTAGATATAGTGGCATCTTTTTAAAGTGTCGTTGGGAAGGGGGGAGTGGTGTCCTCGTTAGCCTCTCTTTGACCAAAATCCTCCACAGATAATTGCAGTTTTACTACTATCATTTTCTTTTCTTCTTAAAAAAATTTTTTTTTTCCGCAAAATAGATGGCAAAGGGTTTTTTTTAATGCAGTAAGTATGCTATGGGTGACATGCAGCATAGTGCAAGTGGGATTCCTCTGAGGCAAAGGGGCTTCTCCTTCCTGTCCCGTCCCTCCACCCCCCAGCCCCAGACCCAGCCCCAGCCCCTTACATAACACCTAAGTTTGCTCTGAAGGAAACAGGTTTTGGGTGCTTTGTGGGGTCATAGAATCATAGGGTTGGAAGAGACCATGAGGGCCATCCAGTCCAACCCCCTGCCAACCATGGAAAGAAGGGTCTGGAGAGGAAGAATGAGAAACCAGAAGCCCCGTTGCACAAACAGAAAAACACCACATAGCCTCCAACGTCCTATTCCATGATAATAATTTTACTGTTTATACCCCGCCCATCTGACTGGGTTGCCCCAGCCACTCTGGGCAGCTTCCAACATCTATAATAACATAATTAAACATTAAAAAAACTTCCCTATACAGTGGACGCTCAGGTTGCGAACATGATCCGTGCGGGACGCACGTTCACAACTCGCAGCGTTCGCAACCCACAGCGATGCATCTGTGCACACGTGGGTCACGATTCGGCGCATCTACGCATGCAAAAGCACGATTTAGCATTTCTGCGCATGCACGAGCGCTGAAACCTGGAAATGGCTGTAACCCGAGGTATGACTGTACAGGGCTGCCTTCAGAAGGCTTGTGGTCTGATAACTCCATACCCTCCAATATTTCTCAGTTGAAAATAGGGATGTCCTAAGGAAAAGCAGGATATTCCGGGATCAAATCAGAAACCGTGACAGCTTCTGTAAATCCGGAACTGTCCCTGGAAAATAGGGACACTCCACCCTCTAATTTCAGAACCTCACACATAGCCTATCAAGTTAAATTTTGCCACTGTAGCATTTTCTACTTTCTTACATTTTATTATGTTTTGATATGATCGTGGGCCATTTGAGGTCTTTTGTACAGGGCAGGAAATTGTCATACATATTTTGCCTTAGGTAGAACAACAACAAAAAATTTTTCTTTTCATTCGTCCCAGATCTATTTTGAACTAGGTGTCATGAATGTACAGTGGTACCTCCAGTTGCGAACGGGATAACGGGATCCGTTCCAGAGCTCTGATCGGATCCCGAGGAATTCGCAACCGGAGGTGCTGCTTCTGCGCATGTATGTGCAGCAAAACCCGGGATACTTCCAGATTTGTCGCGTACTAACCAGAGGTGAATGTAAGTAGAGCATAGCTGTCAACTTCTGCATGGAAAAATAAGGGATCAGCAGACTCACCCAGTAGCGCGGCACCGGAAGTCGTTTCTGCGCAGAGGCGATTTTCAGCAGCACTCGGCAAGTGAGCGAGCAGCCAGCCACCGAACAAGGCGTTTTACCGGGCGGCGGCTGGCTGCTTGCTCGCGCCGGGGGGGGGGGGCGGCCGCCAAGTGGAGCCTCCCTGGCCAGCAGGGAGGGAGAGGAACTGCTTCCTTGGAAATCCAGTAAATTTACAGGGTATTTAACAAGTCGGGGGTGCGGCGGGAAACGGATTTAAATCCGGGGGTTTCCCGCTAAAAACGGGAGGGTTGACAGCTATGAAGTGGAGTTACCACTGTATATGAATAGATCCCACCACCTAATGCTTTGCTAAGAGGACCAGTCTTGTAGCCTTGCTTATGTATGGTGCAGAGATTTTTGTATGTGGCATATTATGCGTCTTCTAATGAAACAGGGCAGCTTTCTCCACAAAATAGGGAGGAGGGGCAGGTGTTGTGTCTGCGCAGCAAGCAATTATTCCCGGGAAAGCCTGGTTGCCTTGGTAACCAGTCATCAAGCCAAGGCCTTTGCAGTATCTGTCAAGCTGAGCCTTCCTCTCATTTTTGTCCTCTTCTTCACGGTAGCAAAAGGGTCTTGCCTCCCAGGCAGACAGCCAGTTCGGTGAAGAAATGAGCAAGCTCCTTCAGATGTGGGTTGTTCAGAAGGCCTGACAGGCGTTGCACCGCTCTGAGATATAGGGAAAGACCTCTTAAAATGTCACCAGGAGGGGGGGTGACATCTGTACCGCACCTGGTTTTAGCATTCAGCAAAGTGGGCAACTGCCTCCAGTAGTGATAGCAGCGCCCCCCCCCCCCCAGCTATTCCTCCTGAGCCCCTTGGCGCTACCCTTCTCAGGAGAATGGCTGTATGTACCACCTGACTATCCTGCACCCTCACAGCTACTGTGCTGCCCTTAGAGGACCCTGTTCCTTTGCTAATATGGAAATAAGGACCAGTTGTTTTGGGGAATGTTTGGTGCAGCTGGAAAGCAGATAATGTGCGGTTGGAAAAAAATGGGAGGCGGAAACATGTTGGGAGCATGTCTTTATATAATAATTCCCTTTCCTTGGGGAAACAAAGAAACACATTCTCTTTTGTGTGAGAATGGTAGGAATCTCTAGGAAACACTATGGACACTTATTTAAAAGTAACCCCACCAAAATCAATGGAATTTACTTCCAAATAGATATGGAAGTTAAGATTTGCTGAATACTCATGAGCTGTTTCCATAGAAACATGGTTGATTCCGTCGCTTGCATGTGTACTCCACTATGAGGAGTTTCTACCTTCAAATAATGTAGAATATACATACACATATCTCTTTAGTCATCTGGCAAATATTGAAAATTATGCCATGATGCTTCAATGCCTATGTTCCACCTCCACTGTTGGAGGCAGTATATGGTACTTCTGAATGTCAGTGGTTGGGAATCACAAGTGTGGCAAGTCCTGCTTGTAGGCTCCTCGCAGGCTTCTGATTGGCCACAAAGAGAACATGATGATGAACCAGATGGACCTTTAGCCAGATCCAGAAGCCAGGCTTTTCCTATGTACTTATGCACTGGGACAAAAAGAACCAACCTCATTCCACTTCTTGCAAAGAAGGCAGACTTGCATTCTGGTCTTTCTAATCATGCCAGATTTTATCAAGGAAGGCTAACATATAAAGCAGCTGTGCCTTCTATTTCAGCTTTTAAAAAGCAGGTGCACTACGGTAGGACTGAGATGCGACCTCCTCCCAGTTAAAAAAAACAAAAAGAAACTCTGCATAAATCACAGGTTTCTAAAGCAGATTCGGAACTAGGAGTTAACTTGAGAATACACACACACAGAGAGAGAGAGAGAGAGAGAGAGAGAGGATCAGTTCCCAAACAGAAAGAGTAGCTACAGATCTTGCATGCATAATTCATTATGGATTATGCTCCCAGCATTGGAAATTAATTATGTGTAATTAATGTCAATTTGAGATGCCCTGCCTGGCTTTGAATTTCATCCAAGCAGTCCTGGGTGGGAAACAACAACAAGACTTCTGATAGGTGACCCAGAATGAGGCCATCACATCCCAATACAGTGGTACCTCTGGTTAAGAACTTACTGTAATTCATTCCGGAGGTCTGTTCTTAACCTGAAACTGTTCTTAACCTGAACCACTTTAGCTAATGGGGCCTCCCGCTGCTGCCGCGCCGCTGCCTCACGATTTCTGTTATCATCCTGAAGCAAAGTTCTTAACCTGAGGTACTATTTCTGGGTTAGTGGAGTTTGTAACCTTAAGCATTTGACACTATCGACCATAAAATCCTTCTGGACCTTCTAGAGGGGATGGAAGCTGGGGGCACTGTCCTACAGTGGTTCCGCTCCTTACTCCTGGGCCGTGTTCAGAAAGTGGTGGTAGGGGATGAGTGTTCAGACCCCTGGGATCTCACTTATGGGGTGCCTCAGCGTTCTGTCCTCTCCCCCATGCTTTTTAACATCTACATGTAGCCACTGGGAGAGATCATAAGGGGGTTTGGGCTGGGTGTTCATCAGCATGCGGATGATACCCAGCTCTACCTCTCTTTCAAATCAGAACCAGTGAAGGCAGTGAAGGTCCTGTGAGTGTCTGGAGGCGGTTGGAGGATGGATGGCGGCTAACAAGACAGAAGTACTGTTTGTGGGGAACAGGAGGCAGGCAGGTGTGGAGGACTCCCTGGTCCTGAATGGACCAGGTGCGCAGCCTGGGAGTCATTTTGGACTCACAGCTGTCCATGGAGGAGCAGGTCAATTCTGTCTCCAGGGCAGCTGTTTATCAGCTCCATCTGGTACGCAGGCTGAGACACTACCTGCCCACAGACTGTCTCACCAGAGTGGTGCATGCTCTGGTTATCTCCTGCATGGATTACTGCAATGCGATCTACAGAATGCGGCTAGATTGGTGATTGGGAGCGGCCATCGAGGCCACATAACACTGGTCTTGAAAGACCTACATTGGCTCCCAGTACGTTTCCGAGCACAATTCAAAGTGTTGGTGCTGACCTTTAAAGCCCTAAACGGCCTCGGTCCAGTATACCTGAAGGAGCGTCCCCACCCCCATTGTTCTGCCCAGACACTGAAGTCCAGTGCCAAGGGCCTTCTTTCGGTTCCCTCGTTGCGAGATGCCAAGTTGCAGGGAACCAGGCAGAGGGCCTTCTCGGTAGTGGCACCGACCCTGTGGAACGCCCTCCCACCAGATGTCAAAGAGAAAAACAACTACCAGACTTTTAGAAGACATCTGAAGGCAGCCCTGTTTAGGGAAGCTTCTAATGTTTAATAGATTATTGTATTTTAATATTCTGCTGGAAGCCGCCCAGAGTGGCTGGGGAAACCCAGCCAGATGGGCGGGGTATAAATAAATAAATAAATAAATAATAATAATAATAATTACACTGTTTTTGTTCAGTTTTTACCCAGTAAAGCGTGATCAGAAGCTTTCTCTCTGGATTCCCTCTGCATTACTTAAGTGATCTTGCTTACAGTACATACCTTTAATACATCTAGCTCAGACAGAATACACTGATCAGCAACAGCTCTTCAACATTTTAGACTGGGACATTCCCAGCCTTACTTGGAGATGTTGAAAATGGGACCTATAAGCAAACCAGACGTTCTATCACTTAGCTATAATTCTTCTTCTAGGGGACATATATGTTTCAGTCTCTATTAGCTGGTTTAAGTGTCAACATTTTGCTGAAATCCACCATAACATAAAATGGGGGGGGGGGGAATGTTTGGATCAAGATCTGCTGTGGAAGCCATGGGTCTGTGAGCCAGTGAGGCAGCCAAGCCAAAGGGACATTGGGACAACTAACTAAACAGCCTCTTGTTATTTATTAATGGCTTGAACAATGCACTAATGATGTCAGGGCAGGATTCTCCCCTACGCTGAATACAGCAGAACAATGGGGCCTTAGTTTCAGCTGGGTTAGGGTCAGGGCACTTCAACAAGGAGCACAATGGCTCATAGGAGGCCACTTCTTGTAGATCCAACTCCTGTAGTGCAGGCCAGGTGACTTGGGACAGTCCACCCAAGGCACCTTTGCTGGCATCCTTGATGAAGACTGGTTGAATCGGGACACTGTACTTGTCCTCAGTTGCCTTTGCTTAATGAGTTTTTAGTGCACCGGACCTTACTTAATATGCTAGTTAATACAATGAGTAATTAATCAATTACCCTGGAGGGTATAGTCAGCCAATTTCATACATACTGCTTTTGCTAAATGGAGTCCATTTTGTTCCCCTTTTCCTCATTCTAACTAACCTATCACATTTGGCCAATCTCTCCCTTAGCTCTAGAGAAGCCGCCTTAACCACCACCACACGGTTCCATCCAGCACCCTGTGATTAACAACATCACCAGCAGAACACAATTTCAAGCCAGCTTCTCTATTATTTCTTTGCAAGCAAGGGTGCCATTTCCTTCCAATGATCCACTGTTCTCTAAAATTATTAGTGTCTGGAAAATTATCTGTCCCTCTTAATGCTTGCTCCCTCACATGGCATATTTATTATTATTTTTGCCAGCCAAGTTAAGTGCACATTCTTACCGCTAGGCTTGTTTTTCATGCATGTCTAATCACTACCGTTTAATCGATTCTTTTTTCTATTTCAAAAGGTTTCGATAAGGAAGGGTTTTTAAATTAAAAGAGAGAGAGAAAAGGAAAAAGCTAAGGTTGCCATGTATCCGGATTTCCCTAGACCCGCCCTCTTTTTCATGGTGAAAATTTCTGTCTGGGGGAATTTTTTTTTTTGTCTTCCTCCTGTTCCTCTCCGTCTTTTTAAACTTTCCTCCCTCCGGCCAGCACAGTTGCTACAAGCAAATGCTTCCGGTTCCCAAGCGAACACCGCTTTGTTGCGTGGCCAGCTGCCTGCTACTCGGAACGCCGCTTGGCCTTTCCCCATCCCGTTCCTTCCCCAGCCTCCCCTGCCCCGCTTTGCTTCGAGTAGAATCCGGAAGTGGTTGTAAAGTATTTTACCTTACCTCTAGGGTGCCTCCTCCTCCTCCTCCTCCTCCTCCTCCTCCATCGCTGCTAAAATAAAAAAAATCCTTCAGTAGCACCTTAAAGACCAACTAAGATGCTACTGAAGGATTTTTTTTATTTTACTTCGACCCAGACCAACACGGCTACCTACCTGTACTCATTGCTGCTGTCAGGGAAGGAGCCACAGGTGGGGGGTGGGGGAGGGAGAGAGGGAGGGAGGGGGGTCATTTAGGGCTGCGGGGCTTCCCTCCTCCTGCACCCTGTGGTACATAGGTTGTTTTTCATGGGGCGGGGGGGGGGGGGACAAAGACAGAGGAAGAAGGAGACACCCCACTTAAGAGGGGAGGGAGGGAGGGAGAAGGCTTTGAGGGGGGGTCTCGGAGGGAGTCGTTCTGTGGGGTGATGCGTCTTTGGGGAGGTTGGTAATGGGAGTTGTTCTTGTGATGGTGGTGATCTTGGGGTGTTCATCTTCGAGGGGGTGGTCTTTGGGGGGTTGGTCATGGGAGTTGCCCCCCCCATATTTGAGCCAATAACATTAGGAAGATTGGCAGCAGCGACATGAGCCCCACGCCAATGCAAGGAGGTCTGGAATTCCCACGGGCGCAAATCCCCCACTCCCGTTGCGCTTGGGAGAGGGTGGCGGGCATGCTTCCTCGCAAGGAAGCTTGTGGCGGAGTTTGCAGCTGCACAGCAGGCATGTGGGCCAAGCAAACACGGCATTTTGGATGCTTTAGTTGAGATTCCTGCATTGCACGGGGGTTTGACTAGATGACCCCTGGAGTCCCTTCTAACTTTACACTTCTAGGTGTCCCCGTTTTTGCCCTTAAAAATATGGCAACCCTATAAGCACTTGTTTAGAACCTACTAAGGCTTGAACCTTTAAAGTAAGGATACATCTTTGATCCAACAGGTGGCTTTGATCACTTTGCAAGGCTCCACCTGTGAGGAAGGTAACTGACCACCTAGGGTTGCCATATCTTTTTTTTAAAAAAAAATATGATTTTTATTGATTTTCAAAAATGAAAATATAAGGATTTTTTAAAAAACAAAAAACAAAGGAGAAAGAAGGAAAGACAAAATAGTTACATCATAATATCATAAAAATTCCACATGTCAAGATTACTCTGAATCTCATGACTTCCCTCCCATCCCGTCCATAGTTCCTACTACTGTACACATACATTCAGGCACACACGCCAACAAGCTACTGTTGCTATTTTCTTGCATTTCTTATGCCCCTTGTCTAAAACTAAGGAACTGTTAGTTACTGAAGCTGGGGGAGATTTTTGTTTGTGTGTGTGTGAGGGGGAGGAAGATTTTTAAGAAGACAAACAGTCATGCAAAAGTGTTTCCTTACTTTTTGCCACTGATTTATTTCAGGAAGATAATGGGCAGCAAGTTAAAGCTACGGGTTCCTCTGAATGTTCCTCAGAGGAAGGAGATAGAGATGATGCAGGAAGATATGGGCTGCAAGTTAATGAAAGGAGCCCCCACCCCGCCCCTGGCTCCCCCGAACATTCCTCAAGTCACCCCAGGGTGCCATGGAACCCTGGTTGAAAACAAATGGTTTAAGGTGAATTCTGGCTATGAAAAGGTGAAAGCGAAAGAGTCTCTCTCTCTCCCCCCCCCCCCGGTTGTGCTGCAGTATCAGGGACGGGCAGGGGTCTGAAGGGTGGGCAGTGGAGACAGGGGGTGGGTGGGTGGGATGATGGTGCAGGGCAGGGGTCAGCAAACTTTTTCAGCAGGGGGCTGTGATTTACACTGTCCCTCAGACCTTGTGGGGGGGGCGCACTATATTTTGGGGGGGAAATATGAACGAATTCCTATGCCCCACAAATAACCCAGAGATGCATTTTAAATAAAAGGACATATTCTACTCATGTAAAAACATGCTGATTCCTGGACCGTCCACGTGGCCGGATTTCAAAGGCGATTGGGCCGCATCCGGCTCCCGGGCCTTAGTTTGGGGTCCCTGGTCCAGGGGAAGGGGCCAGTAAATTGTGGGGTTTGTTGCCACCCATGAGGCAGAAGGAAGAGGAAGAGTCTGGGCAGTCAGAGATAGGAGAAGGGGAGGCAGGGGTAGAGTTGCACGAAGGTGCAGAGGGGGAAGAGACAGAGTCTGGCCATTAGAATCTCCTCCACCCCCTACCCCACTGTCTCCAAAGATGAGGAGGGGTTTAACATGGCAGGAGCTACACAGGAGAAGTTAGTTGCCAGTTTCCTGTGCACACTATGCCAGAAGGGAGGGTTTAAATGTGCTGATGGAGCTGTTGGTCCAACTGTCTGCGTCAGAGGACAAGTAAAAAAAAAAAAAGATGCCTAGCTAGCTATTTAGCAGGAGCAGTGCATGTAATTCTTGCACCTTAGGAACTGATGTAGTCAAGTGCTTTGCCAATAAAGGAATAAACTTCCAATTGTGTATCTCAGTGGTTTTCAACCAGGGTGCCTTGAATGATGGTGAGGGGTGCTGTGGCCAACACTGGCCTCTAACCCTCTTTCTTTCCCTCCCTCCCTCCCTCCTCTGATGCCCTCTTGCATCTCTGCCTCCCAAAAGCTTGCACAGCTTGCAAAGCAGTGTTTTCCTCCACCATATGCAAACTGTGGATCTGTGTGGTAGTGAAGAGTTAGAAGTTGCACTGCGTGTGTTACTACTGTGTAACTTTTATACTGACAAAAGAACCAGATTAGTCTTTGGATTGTGTCCTTTGTGGGGAGATCTTTAGAATAGCATATGAAGTGCGGGTGGGTTCATGCATGACCCAAGACTGAGATTCAGCTCAAAAAGGATTGATTGGAACATCAAGAAGAGTAAGGATGGCAAACGGGGCACTCAGCCCACGCCTAAGGTACAAACTCTGTGCTATTTTTCTAGAAAAAGAAGTGCTGGAACTCACAACGATCGTCTTCCTTGTTCTCTTATAATGGCAACAGTGCCAACCTGAGAAGTGCTGGAACTAAGTTCCAGTTTTTATTGCTGCCATAAATACAATTCTGCCCCTTACATTTTCCCACAGTGATTTATAGCTAGGAATGACTTTGACAGAAGACCACAGGTATTTAGGAACAGATTTCCCTGTACTGTACAACACTGCAAAATTGTTATCCATACAGAGGGGCGGTGGGTTGGGTGCCCACATCTTCCACACTGCCCCAAACGGTCCATCCACCACCTCTCCCTCAGCTGTAGGGTGGCTGAGTGGGAGGAGGCAGGCAGACGCCCCGGAGGCCCCGCGGAGCGTCCTGCCTCCCGCCCCGCAAGCAGCTGGCCCCGTCCCCATGAGCAGCTGGCCCTGCCCCTGGGTGCAGGGCACGCACACCGCCCCAGGCGCCCAATCGGCTTGCTCCACCGCTGAGGGCGGTCTCCCATTCAAGGGTTCGTATTGGGATTGCTGGATATTTCCAGTCCCACGTTTTACAAGGGAAGAAATCCCCATGAGCATGTTCAGAAAAAGTCTCCATAGAAGACTTGTAAATCTACTGATTCAAAGATCCCCCCATCATGAATTTACAAAGTGGCCCTAAATTAAACAAGAAATTATTTCACAGTACCAGACGTCTCCACACCTCTGCCAGACTAATATGGAGATAATACTTGCCTGTCCCCATAGAGTTTTTTTATAAAACTTTTCATTTTTAGAAAAGGGAGACTGGACTAGTCAGATCCACCAGTACTATTGAATAAAGTTGCTGTAATTCAAAGGGGTGTTCAAACCCAATGGAAACAACTAAATATTTGTTTATTTGTGTATTAGTTTATTTCAAATCTTGCTTGCTCATTCCTTTGGAACTGGCAGCTGGGGAGTTTATTTCCACATTTTGTATCCAATCTTTGCATAAGCTTACTTCTGACAGAAAAGTGTCTTTTAAAAGTTGCAGAATCGCACTGGTATTTGAATGCATACTGCCTCCAAGCAGTTGCCAAATGTTCCAAACAACCAGTACCCTGGAGTTATGATTTGTGTTGTTCCGAGCGTTCAAAGCAAGCTGCATTCTAACTGCCTCAGAACTCCAAGGAGCAGTTGCTACGGTGCTCAGACCTGCCTCACTCTTCTCTTAGGTCAGACACTGGAAGAGAGAGACCTGGAGAAATTCCTTGCCCTGGAAAAAGACTGGTTGAAGAACTGATTTATTTGACGTAGGTGCATATATGCAGCGCTCCTCAGTTCCCCACCAACATAGCAGTGTTTTCTCAGACAGGAACAAATAGACGTTTTTAAATTTCCTTTTGTCCTGTCTGAGAGCCACTTTGTAGGCTTTTCACATTGTGTGTGTGTGTGTGTGTGTGTGTGTGTGTGAGAGAGAGAGAGAGAGAGAGAGAGAGAGAGAGAGAGAGAGAGAGAGAGAGTGTGTGTGTGTGTGTGTGAGAGAGAGAGAGAGAGAGAGAGAGAGAGAGAGAGAGAGAGAGAATTTGGACTAAAGTCAGAAAGGATTCTTTCCTGAACAGTAGCTGTATTGGTCTGCTGCACCAAACTTCCTTTCCAGGGTAGAATGCATAACTTTGGTGGGATCATGCCTGACATCACTATTAGCTCAAACTTTAGGAGATGTCCCTATGATACTGTGCCTAAGTATCTAACGGTTATCTTTTGTCTGTGTTTTTCTCCAGCATGCCTTCCATCGCAAGACTTCCGAGCAGTGAAGCTGAAATTCCACCCCAGGGGCATCACGGCTCCTTCCCCGTCCGACTGCTGTGCAGGGTCTCCTGCATGCAACTAGGTGCCTTTGTCCTGGCTGTTCTGGGCTGCGTAATGAGCATCTGGTCATCTGCCAACCCTGAATGGAGAGTCTGGCAGGTCATGGGCAGCAACCAACAGGGCACTGTGGTCATTGGCACCTGGAGCGCCTGTTCCGTGCAAAGCATTACAAAAGAGAAAATTAACACGGTATGCGCACGCTTAAATGACGAGGAGACCATACCAGCTGAAATCCTCATGGCCCAGGACTTGATGCCCTTGGCCTCAGTTGCCAATGCAGTGACCGTTCTGTGCATGGCCTTTGCGCTATTTAACATCTTTGAGCCGGGAAAAGCCGACAATTTCATCGCCACCTTCTTTTCAATTGGAGCAATGATGATCTTCGGAGTGGGTACATGCGTACTTATTTCCATTTTGTGGAACCTTCATTCTGTATTAACAAATGAAGGAATTCAACTTCCGGAGGTTTTGGAGGTGCCTCCCCTTCCAACAAAGCAAAGGGCTGGAATTTCTATCTACATTGGATTTGTAGCGGCAGCTTCCCAGCTGATAAGTGGAACACTGGTGCTGGGGGAAAAATATTTTTGGGAAATAAACACTTCCAAGCAAAAAGTTTTAAATGACCCAGAAAGTGTTGCAGACACTGAAGACCGAAAACCGAGGATGAAGACTTCTGTGACACTTGAATGTGAAGAAGAAAACTCAACTATTTGGCGGCGATACAAAAGTCATATCAAAACAGAAACCATGCCATAGTCATTAGGAATATTAGGCTTTTTTTAAATAGTAGCATGGGACGTTGTGAATGTCTGTATCCCACCATAGGGTTAACTATAAATAGGGGGGAATAAATGAAAAGTTTAAAACTTATATTTAGGTATTTATTTTATGCTATGTCTCTTTAAGCAATAAAAAGAATGTTATCGCATCGCACACTTATGCTGGAGTGCTTATTTCGCTGCAGATTCTACTGTCTGGTGTGTTTCAAATTTTCTCCATTTCAGAAACACTGCAAATAGCAAAAGGTTCTGGGACATGCTTCGGGTGGGTGGGTGGGTGTTTGCAGTCCGTTTTACAGAGAATGCTGGCCAAGCCTTTGAGTGTCTGTGTGCTGCTCCCAGCCCTGGCCAGCAAGAACAAGAATCAGGGACACCCGGTTCCATTGGTCCAGAGAGACCTGTCCTAGGCCACTTCCAGCTTTAGGCAAAAAAAAAAAAAAGGATGGAACACAAAACAAAATAGCGCCAACACCAAAGAAGTGAGATGTCATTAAATACGATGAAATATCTGCAAACAAAAAAGAACCATGTCTTTTACCAAATCACCTCTCATTTGCTTAAGTTTGAAGCTCTAAGTCTAAGCTGAGAGTGGGTGTCACATTTAGGTCTGCTGCAGGTAGAAACAAGAGGAGAGAAGAATCAAATACCAAAAATATTAAGAAGTGACTAAATCTGAGGCCCACTTTGACGTTGTCCACCTGCAACCCCTCCCCCAAATTGGCCCTGCTTACAGGATTCCTTCAAAAAACCCTGCTGCTGAACACCAAACATGACAGTGGAGTGGGCCCTAAGGCAGAGGTGTAGGAAGGTCAGGTGGTACCCGGTGCAGAAAATTTCTTGTCACCCCCTCCACATTGATATATTATTATTATTATATATAATTTTTGCCTGCAAAAGTGGTTTTACGTTATTTCATATTTTCTTACAAAGGAATGTGGATTCTGGGCCTCTGATAACAAGTAGTCGACTATGGACAGATACCATACTTAAATCTACAGGATGGGTTGTGTTTTGGCTTGTGTTATTTTATTTATATTTTTTGTTTATTTATTTAATAGTTTATTTTTTAAAAAAACCTGCAAAGTGGTTTACCAAACAAAAAACCCCACAGCAGTAAAATCTAGAAAAATTAACAATCCTACTTTAAAACATACAAAAGCTAAAATATTAAGATTAAAATTACTTCCAACTAGGCATGTTTGCCTAAAGAATGCTTTTAGCAGGTGCCGAAAAAGAGTCTAGCAAAGGCACATGCTTTGTTGCAATAGGCAGGGAGTTCCAAAGTGCAGGTGCTGTCACAGTAAACAATGCAGTACAGATATCATGTGGAACCTGTAGTAGTGCTTCAAACTACTGAAGGGGAGGTTTTATTTATTGCGATTTCACCACACTCTGTATTATCTAAAAAGGAAAACGTTTATTTAAAGAACAGGACTGCACAGCAGCAATCTAGTCTCATCATGATCAGTGGGACTTACAGGTGAAACTCAGGAAATTTGAATATTGTCAAAAAGTGCATTTATTTCAGTAATGCAACTTATTACTATTTATTTTTCTTTTAATTTTTACAAATGCCTTCTTTTGGAAATTCCACAGTAATAAAGCAAATAGTTACAATAATACAAAAATAAACATCGCTATTGCATTTCATTAATTACATTCCATTTATAATTGACCCACCTAACGACAAATAATTACAATAAAGCATTGACATATCTTGCTTTGCATGTTATGCATCTATCTTATATATTGGTTTCACCTTTTCAGTTGCATTACTGAAATAAATGCTCTTTTCAACGATATTCTAATTTTCCGAGTTTCACCTGTATTCCCGAGCCGCCGGTGCATAAGATGGGCTGCAATCCTATGCACCCCTTGCATCCAAGCCTGCACCAGAGAATTGGAGAGTTGGAAGGGACCCCTGAGGGTCATCTAGCCAAACCCTGGCCTGGGGCTATGCAGGAATCTCAACTAGACCATCCCTAACCGAGTGTGTGGTGTGTGGCTGAGGGAGGGGGGGGGGTCCTAGCTTCATGCAGGGGAGGCTGGGGGCAAAGGGGAGGCCGGCCTGCCTAGTGCCCAGAGTGGCGCTGAGCTGCTCCTCCCGGCGCCATGCGCAGGGAAAACGGGGTGGCAGCGCTGCCATTGTCCCGTGCGCTCCACTTTTGGGGGCAGCAGAGGCTTTTCGGAGGGGGATTGGGGCCCGAAGGGGGTGCGCAGGACAGGCCTCCTCAGCAGCCTGGAAAGCCGGCCTATGTGAAGTAAATGAGCCTAGGCCGAGTAGATTTGGCCTGGCCTTTGCCCCGCCCCCAACCCAGCTGGCCAATCGGCTGCGGGCAGGGGGCGGGGTGAAGGCAAGGCAAAGCCGAATCTATTCGGTCTCCCCAAACTACAATTCCCATCTTCCCCAACCACTGGTCCTGTTAGCTAGGGATCATGGGAGTTGTAGGCCAAAACATCTGGAGGGCCGCAGTTTGGGGGTGCCTGGTCTAGTCTCATTTTCTTCACAGGACCTGGGAGGGCAGTAGGGCGGTTCATTATATACATCATACATGACTCCCCAGGCCAAAGGATCCTTCTGTGACCCATCAACACCTTTTTGTAATGCTTACAGGTCTGCTCCTCCCCCAGTCAGCCAGGAATTCCTTTGCAGTTTGCATTCCACCTTCATACCACAAATTACCAAAATCCTAGCAGCTATTAATTTCTACGTTTTCCCTGTCTTAAACACCTTAAGCCGGGCCAGACAACACCGCCACCCGTTTCCTGGGGACAGTCCCCGGATTTACGAATCAGTCCCCATACAAAATCCATTGAAGTTGAAAAGTGTCCCTGGATTCATTGGGGGGAAAAATCTGGTAACCTTATACTGTACTAAGGCCCTTAAGCCGGGCCAGGCAACACCGCCACCCTGCCTGTGATAGCTCACAGACTTCCACAGCATTCTCTATCCTCCATCCAGGCAAGCAAGATGCATTATCAGAGTTCAATGACATTCCAGCCAGGTGAGACCCTCCTGTAGAGTGCAGAGCTGGACTGGTGATGGATGTGGACCGTGGAGAGTCAGGGTCAGGATTGGATTAAAGCATACTAAGGTAAGGTTACCAGATGTCCCCGTTTCCTGGGGACAGTCCCCGGATTTACAAATCAGTCCCCATACAAAATCCATTGAAGTTGAAAAGTGTCCCTGGATTCATTGGGGGGGAAATCTGGTAACCTTATACTAAGGCCCTATGTCAAACTGAAAAGGCCCCATAGCAGGGCTGGATTAACCATTAAGAAAAATAAACACGTTTTTACTTAGGTCATCAAGGGAAGGTGGGCACGACAGAAATTACCCACACAAAAAGCTCAGCTGAGCATTCATTTTCTCAGTTGAAGAATATTGAAAATCCCAACTGAACAACTATAGAACAAGGCTGGGTGGATGCCTCACCTCTACAGAAGCAGGTGTGTTACGTAAGATTATTTCTGAGCATCTAATCAAACACTTTGCAATTAGAAAAAGTAGATTTCCCCCCCAAAAAAATATACATAAAGGGGAAGTATACCAAAATAAACATTATTTTCCATCTTAATGTAGGTTTCATTTCATTTCAAAGAATGCAATTTTATTTTACGGTTATTATTGTTGACATTTTGAATTAGATTTTTGGCACACCAAAATCTTTTAGGTGCTTAGGGCCTCTAAAGGTCTTGATCTGGCCCTACTCCATAGCATCCCCCCACTGCTAAGTGCATCACAGTATTCTCACAGAAAGGACAGTGAAAATGGACCTCGCAGCAGCTGCAGAAGAGGAGCAGCATCCAGAACAACTACAGGAAAGGCAAACTTTTGCCATCTGTCCCAGCTCTTCTTTAGCTGCTGCTTTTCTCTTTGGGGAGAGAGAAGTTCCCTCATCCCTGGAAGGCACCTGTACCCACCAACCCAATTTGCAGCTGCCAGCCTTGAGGGGAGAAGAGCTACATTGCTGAGCTGACTTCTGAGCCAAGGGGTGGGTATCTGTGTTTTTATATTGATCTGGTGGTCAGTGTGCGTATTATTTTCTAAGGGAGCCAGGAAGTATTTATCAAATCTATCATGTGCCTGGGAAAACATACCTTGGACCACGTGGGGGCAGTAGATGGGAGTCCATTTTCAGTGGCCTTGGATAAGGGGTAGCTATGGAGTTGGATCAAGTTGAGGGAACTCACCTAGCCTGGACCATGGCACAGGGAGCTGCAGCCTGTGTTCTGTTTTGTTGGTGGCTGTGCCAGGCTGCCTGCAGGTCTTTAGGGGCTGTTTATAAACGCCAGATTGGTTCACAATAAGATATCCCTTAAGCATGATCTAATCAAGGCTGACCTTGTGTGCATAACTGAGAGCGGGGGGGGGGGCAGGGTGGAGTTTGCTTGTGCCCCCAACCAGTGTAGGCTTGAGAGCTGGAGAAGGGGAGCTGATGTCTAGCTCTCTCTACATCCAGGTACCAAGTGTCTGACCTTTATGTTAGACCAATGGGAAAGATGGGGGATTCTTTTATATTTGGATGTATATCCATAAGGCGAGGATGCAATGGAAAACCAGCAATCTAATTAAAACATATATTGCAATAAGACTATTTGCATATGAAATACCTTTAAATGAAAATATCTTGTGATTTGTACTTAGCAAATATAGTATGAGTACTAGTATTACAGCTTTTCTAAATAGATTTATAAATACAATATGGCAAATGATTGTGCAACCATTAAATATATATTTGTCATGTCAGAGGTGTATATTTTAGAGGTTTTTTTTTCTATTTCCATTATTTCTTAACCAATAATGTAAAACTTGGAATCCATTAATTTTGGCCATTTCGAGGTCCCTCATAAATGTGAGGCCTTAAGCTGTAGCTGACCTAGCTTGTGCCTGGAGAGCGCCACCCCTCCCCCAAAAGTTGGGCTTATTCTGATCTTGGAACCAACCACTTCACTCTTCCCCCCCCCCCCGGCCCCTGCCCAGCAGCTGACTCTCTCCTGGCCCCTGGCCCATTCCTCCCTTCCTGTCCCTTGCCCCTTTACGCTCCAGCTATAAGGCAATGGAGAAGAATGTCCTGGCCTGTATATTTCTGGCATACTGTAATTCTATTTTCAACTGCATATCAATACTTCTCCAGTTTTTCATATTTCTAGATTATCTGTACTTTCTGTTACAATACAAGTGCATTTAAAATCCTGCTAATGTTTTGACCTGTTTACAATGCTTTTGTATATACATAATAAACATTTTCCAATATTTTTTGAACTTCTTGTCTTCTTGATTCCTGAGTAGGGTTGCCATATCTTGAAGAACAAAAAAGAGGACTGCCTGAGCTGCTGCCAGCCCAAGCTGGGAAAAGAGGCACGCAGACACAGGCGCACGCGTCTGCCAGCATGCATCTTTCCCCAGCTTAGGCTGGCAGCGGCTGCAGCATGCAGAGCAGCCTGAGCCCACAAGAACTCCCAAACCAAGACATTTCCTTTAATATGTAAACATCTGCCCGGATGGGCATGCTGCCCCCCCCAAAAGAGGACATGTCCAGGTTTTCCTAGGTGTGTGGCAACCCTACCTTTACTGGACCCTGATGGCTCTAAAAGTTCTTCTAGAGCATGAATGGCTAGCACTAGTCTGTGGCCCACTGAGTATTATTGGACTCCAGCTCCCATTGTCCTCGGCCATTAGCCATGTGGCTGGCGCTGATGGGAGCTGAAGGCCAATAATAACTGAAGGGTCACAAGTTAGGTACTTGCCATAGGAGTTCACAGGATGCTGTCAATAATTGCCAGAGATTTCCTTGTCTTAGTTTAGGGATCACTGCATTATGCTCCTCTGTATCATCCTTTGTGTGTGTGTGTGGGGGGGGGGGATTTCCCTCTTTGCTTGGGAGAGATTACTTCCAGTGTGAGAAACTACTCTACACCCAGTTCCATGATCAGTGCTATCCAGTAGTTCTGATGGGTATTTATTTCCACATTAGGATGCTGCATAGAAACAAGTGTGTAAGTAGCACTCCTTAGAACATAGTTCTGAACATACTCATTGGGAAGTAGGTTCTAGTGAATGTACTGAGACTTAGGCCTAATTATCTCTGACACAGTAAACCTGTGATCGAACCACACAATTCCAGACTGCAGGGGGCGCTCACGTGATTACATTATTCACCCATCCCCAAAAGTCCTAGGCATGTAGAAAACTAAATTAGAACCCTTCTCCCTAACATGACAGTTTACAATGTGCATATTTATTTTTTCAGGACTGAAAATATTCAATCAGAAGTGGGCTCTGCAACAAAATGTTGCAGTATGGGGTGCTTCTGTTCAGCATTCCAGCTAGTCAGCCAGTCGCACCATCTTGCAGCCTCTTCCCATGACCCCCATTTTCTGCTTTTCTCTGTGACCACAGGGGCAGTTCTCATTCAGCTTTAGATTCCCCACTTTAGGGGGTTTGCTTTTGGGTTCTGGCACTTCTGCAAATCTTGAAGCACCCACAAGTCTGCCAAGACAACTCCTTCTTACATGTTACTGGTGCTATTTGACTGTATAAAGTTCCACACACTAGGATGCTTATGTGTCCTATTTTACAAAGGGCAGTCTGGAATTTCAAGAGCTTTCAGAGGACAGTCCTCTGTTTGCAAGGGCTGTGTGGTCCAAGCCTAGTTTAAAGATAAAAAACCATAAGAAGGAAGAACAGAGACCTTGAAGTTGACATTATTTATTTCACTGTTAGCACCTGAACAGCAGACTTTGCATGCACATGTGTCAGTTGGTTACAGTCTTCCCCTCTACAGCATTATCCTTTTATTTAAATTGTAGTAATTATTTCTAAATCTGCACATATAAATTAGCATATGTGAATTTTATGCAAATCTTTCTCCTCATTTTGGGTGGCTGATTCTACAGGTGACCAAGATAGTATCTGCTGATCAGGGAAGATAAAGCAGAACGAGGATGTAGATCTAGAGAAGGGCAGCAGAGAACATAGCTGTATAGCCTGAACAATGGGAAACCTTTGTTCAAACCAGAGACAAACTGCAAGGAAAAATTCTGCGTGGAGCAGCTGTGCAGTCAAGTCAGGAAATCCTGCAACCAGATCTCCCCCCTGGGTTTCCCAGCCAGTCATTCTTAATTTTATTCCTGCTGTGTTCTGGCTTAAGCTCTGAAGTGGTCCTGTTCTCGGCAAGATTAGCGTTGGGAAGGGGCCTTTCAGCACCAAGCTCTTCTTGTCTCTTTCAATCAAAGGAGGTAAGATCCCAGCCTGGAAAAGCTCAGGAATAAGCAAGGCCTCCTGAGTGACATCACTAGTCAGCCCACTGCAATCCCACCCAATTGCGAAAGCTTTTGTGCCTACCAACCCTCAAGCCAGGAAATCAAGCAAGAAATTCCACAGGGAAGCGGAAACCTCTCAGTTCTGCTAAGCAGTTTCCTCTCCCTGCCCACCCCACCCTCAATGTGAGCAGCCGTTTGTGCTGAAGATCCTAGTGGACACAAGGGCAGGCTCTACCACATTGTACGAAATTAAAAGGAGAATGACGAGCATTTCCTGCTTGCCCAACCCACTGGAACAAGGAAAACCAGATTTTATAAACCTTTCTACCTAGGAACCATGCTGCAGGTGATAAAACTATGAATTAACATGTCAGCAGTTTATTTTACAAGCTGTAATTTATCAACCTACATCCAATCTTCAGTTCACATTTTGAAGCAACTACTGTATTGGTATAAGGCTGCTTTTGATGTTCCAAGTGTGACCATGGCTGTCTCTAGCGCAGTACAGCGGTACCTTGGGTTACAAACGCTTCACGTTACAGACTCCGCTAACCCAGAAATAGTACCTCGGGTTAAGAACTTTGCTTCAGGATGAGAACAGAAATCGAGCAGCGGCGGCGGGAGGCCCCATTAGCTAAAGTGGTGCTTCAGGTTAAGAACAGTTTCAGGTTAAGAACGGACCTCCAGAATGAATTAAGTTCTTAACCAGAGGTACCACTGTATTACCATCACTGACTGGCAGCAGCTTTGTTTTCCACAGCCCTACCTCAATATGCCAGAGATTCAACCTGGTACGCTCCACACACAAGGCATGTGGTCCACCACTTATAGCCCTTCATTAGTTTCTGTTTCTCTTGGGGGAAATGCATGCAGAGGCCACCCAGAATGCCCTGGGTGGAAGGATGTCCTATCTGCCAACCTTGGCACCCCCTGGGAAGCTCACCAAACCAGCCGAGCCTGGAACTGGGTGCATGCAGTGTAGCTAGGTGAGTCCTGAGTGGGAGACAGCTGTGGGCAGCTCCATGGCCATAGTCAGGATTTTTGTTAGGGGAGAGAGAATCTCAATTTACTATGCATTTGTATTTATTTTCATTGACCGGGGGGGGGCAGCTGCCCCTCCCTGCCTCCACTTGGCTACACCCATGGGCAGCTCCATTGACCTTGGTGGCTGCCCATCAAAGCAAGCCTAGAGCAAGAAACTAGGCTGATGTCAGCATGTTCCAAGAATCTTCTTTGCTTGTGAGAGTTTGGGGGTTATCTGTGATCTGGGTGAGATTAAGAGGGGTGGCATCTTGGGCGAGAACTAGGAGCTTCAGAGGGGCAGAGTGAGGAGCTGCATTGGAAGAATAAAGTGTTATCTTTATAGGTTTTATTGTGAATTTTGTAACTTTTGTTGCTTTTCCATTTTCTGCACTCTGCTAAGAAATATTTTTATATATTAAACGGGGTAGAAATGAAATAAATATCATACACGGAGAGAGTTAGCAGCAGTAATTTTATTTTCCCAGAATGTTCCATTCTAGCACGGGTGTGGGGAACCTTTAGTCCTCCAGATGTTGCTAAACTATAACTCCCATCACCCCTACCATTGGCCATGCTGATGGGAATAGTTCTTGAAATATTTTTTTTTGGGGGGGGGGGCAAAAGTTCCCACCACATCTGATCTAGGGGAAATACTGGCAGCTGCCATTGGTGGTCACTATAGCATTCTGTTTTCTGTGAAATAAAACAGGCTGACAAAAACCAGTTGTTGCAAGAGGAGAAAAAGGTAAACCCTTCCCATGTCTGATAAATTGTCACAAATCACATACAGAAAATGAACTGTCACTTAAAGGTAAAGGGACCCCTGACCATTAGGTCCAGTCGTGACCGACTTTGGGGTTGCGCGCTCATCTCACATTATTGGCCAAGGGAGCCGGCGTATAGCTTCCAGGTCATGTGGCCAGCATGACAAAGCCGCTTCTGGCAAACCAGAGCAGCACATGGAAACGCCGTTTACCTTCCCGCTGTAGTGGTTCCTATTTATCTACTTGCATTTTGACGTGCTTTCGAACTGCTAGGTTGGCAGGAGCTGTGACCAAGCAACGGGCGCTCACCCCGTCACAGGGATTCGAACCGCTGACCTTCTGATCAGAAAGCCCTAGGCTCAGTGGTTTAACCACAGCGCCATCTGGGTCCCTCGAACTGTCACTTATGCATTTACTTTCTCATAGAGAACCAAGTAAGTCACATTTGGTTCAACAAAACGTGTGGCCACTACTACTTCCCTTCGCAGAACTGGGTTCTATGGGCTGCAGCATCTTGAAACAAATTTAAGGATCCCCAGCATCAATCTGCAAGAACAAGAGCTGCCTCTACAAAGCCTGGAAATAGTATCTCCTAAAAGGAAGGATATGCTTTTTCACAATCCCAATCTTAATCTAGTTTTGTAGTATTAAAAGTGTCACCTAACATCTCACGCCACTCACTATGATGTCAATAAGGAAGTTAGATAGTCCAAGAGGAAATTACTCAGCATCCTTTACATGTCCCATGGCTGACTAATCAAGAACTAATAGGATGCCAGGAACACATTTCATGGGATCTTCCTAGTTAGTGTATTTTAGCTGTCATCTTGCAGGACATAAAACTGTGTGCCACGATCTTTGTGTCAGGGTTTGTGCTTTTGCTACTGCTTTGTGAGACACCTGGAGCAGTTTAGTGGTATACGCTGGAAGCTGCTGCTGAGCTATTAATACTGAGGATGAGGAGCAAGTGCCTTCTCCAGTTGGGTTTGAGTCAAGGAAACATCTTAGGCAAGTGCCAACATTACCGGTATGTCTCCAACCATGTGAAGGTTTTAGGTACCTCATGTTAAGGACTGCAGGTGATGGGAAATGTTTCTGCTCAAGCATTGCTCAAAGAAAGCTGATGCCAGAAACACCGGTCCTCAGTTTCGTATGTTCATGTTGAACTGAGCTATCTTTCCTCCATACCAAGCATATTTCTTGGTGAGGTCCCCATGTATGATGTACAGCCAGACCAGAATAAATTAATCGCCTCCTGAACAGACAGTAATTTTAACCATTGATAACTGTAGGACTCTCTAAATCTGCTCCAGGTGGTTCCATTCTGGAGCAGATTTGGTGGTAAAAGCACCCTACATGTGCAACAAATTAGGTGGATACAACCCTATTTTCTTTCATGTGCTTCCAGATCTCAAGAGAAACACGAAAGCTCCTCATTCTGCTATGATAAAAAATGAGCAGGAAAGTATCTTCCCACAACCCTTGACCCCAACAATTAGTGCCAAAATGGGGGTGGGGTGAGGAGGACAATGTGTGCTACCATCAAAGTTATAGAAATGATATTATATGCACTTTGCACATGTGTGCATTCAGGTATACTGCACTGCATATTACAGAGAAGTCTGAAGAGTCCTGGACTAACAATCTGTTCAACAACTTTGTCTTGATCACAACATCTGCATCCTGATTTCATGCCGACGACACTGTCAAGCTGTGAAGGAACAATTCAATTCAGACTCACTTCCAGAATGAAATAAGGAAACCTGCAGTATAAATTTAGTGAAATATTCTTATGTTCCCACAAAATGACTCCCCTATTCTGCCATACCTTAGCAACACCACTAATTCCCTCCCAGGGGAATTAGGGAATTTCCATACCGTACCTTTCCTAGATGAAATTTTAGCAAATTATTGCAATGATGAAAATAATCTTAAATCTGAAAAATGTCACTTTCAAGTCAATGTATGAGGAAATAATCAGGGGGAAATAAAAGAGATTCAAACATTACCAGTATTTTTTTATGAGTGTGCAAACCATTTCACTTTGCTTTTATCAGCATAATTAAAGGATTTTGTGAACATTTTGGATTGAAATTGATAGGCATGCAAGCTCTAAGCACTGAGCAAAACTTTGAATGAGGATGCAAAGTCACTTCAACCATATGTGAAAGTTGGTTTTGAGAACATCTGGGGGCTCTTTGTCATGTGAATATAAAATGAAGCAAGAGAGTATTTGTTCTGAAACAAGCAGTTCATGGTAAAATGCCTCAAGTCAGAATACGCACTGGGGCAGTTTCACACAATGTATGCTCTAAGTGATGGAGCCAATTCCAGCACGTCACCAAGCGTAGTTATATAATACACAGGTTTACAGTCATGTTCTTGTCACATTAATCCTTTACATGCTTAGATGTACCTAAAGTGGGTGCACACCTAAAAATATATAGTATAAAGTCCCAAGAATGCGTCCAACATGCACAATGATCAGTTATCTAAAAATTCTTATGGGGGAAAAATAATTGGTAAAAAGCAACCAGCAGAAACTCAGTTTTGTGACAGCTTTAATGGCACAAAATGCTTATAGCTACAACTTATACATGTACTGTAAACTGTATAATAATGTTACAAAGTGCTAACTAAATATGAAGAATGCATTACTTTGGCTCAGTTAACTCCAATTATTTCAGTGATGTGTCTTTTTTTTTAGTTACTTCCAAAGTTTAAGTTTTCACTTTAAAAAAAGAAACAGTAAATATGTGTATTGTTTTATTAGTGTTGCACTTCAGCCCACTGCATTTTTTAAAAATGTGCGAGTTTATGCATTTCTGCTTGATCCTATGTACAAATATTTCAAGCCTGGTTTCTCACTGATCATTTGAATAACAAGGCCTGCAGCCCCCCCAACTGTAAACAGGTATAAAGCTATTTAACAATTAAATTAACAAAGCTTTATAGTTGATACCCCTTTTCAGATTATAATAATCTGGCCCATTCCATAGAACAACAAAAAGTCGTGGTCTTTCAAACTTGTAGTTGCATATCAATAAATACTGCTTTGTATCATTACATGACAACAAGCCCAACAGTGATCAGATATGAAAACGCCAATGGTATTTCTCCACCAGCAATTTCAATCTTATAGCTGCTTGAGTAATAGTATAGAAGTCCCAAAATATAGATATGCCCATTTATCACACAGCATTCTGCAGATTAATTATCATGTAATCTGGAAAGGAGCGAAGCTTTATTTTGTTTTAAAACAAACATGGTCCCAATTTAATATACATTATGCCATGTTGCAATTGTGTTACAAAACAGGGTACAATAATCAATGTTGAAAGTACTGCCAGACTTTTAACCCTAGCTAGGTTTGTCAGTTTGATGTTATTGTTTTAAACTCCTTATTATGTGTCATCACTTCAAAAATATCCCCATATCCACGCAGGAAATAAATACTCAGTTGCAAGTAATAAAAGTGCTATCATTCAAAGCCTAAGGGGGCAAAGGGAAACCCAGATGTTACCACAGAATAGTAAAAAATAAAAATAAAATAAGTATGTTGTGTTACAGAAACAGAAATGGATTTCATGCTTGTTCACTCTGCTTCATGACGTTCACCTATTTTCACTGGCATTGGCCACCATGCTTACACTGCCTACTTGGAGATCTGATGCAAAGGGAAAAACAGAGTACCTGTTTCCAAAGGTTTACCCAACTTATATTTGGGGTGTTTTTGCTGTCAATCTAATATGTTCTATTTCAATGGAATTTCACTCATTTTAAAATTAGTAATGGTTCCCTAAATATGCATTATTAAAGTTCATCATTATATAGATATAAAACAAAGCATTCTATCCTTCAGAATCATCTACATGTTCCAAAATCCAATACAAATCTACCTTAGGGGCATTTGTTTGCCCACATGTGTTGAAACCATTTGGAACTAAGCTTCATATTTTTTGGGGGGGGGGGGAAGTGTATCTGAAGGAGGAAAAGGCTGAGTGTTCCCATGAGCAAGATTCCCATCTAGCTATACAAGATATCACTAAGGACCTTAGGATTTCAGGTATTGCCAAGGGACATTCAACCATGGAAAATGGGAGTAATGAAACTCAACCACAGAAGACAGCTCAGAGCTTCATAAAATGTCTTTTACACAACTGCAAGACTATTTCCAGGAAGTATGCCTCGAGTAGCTACTGAAACAATCATCTATTTGTAAATTTGCAAGTGGTCCCAAAACAAGTAAAATCTCCTTTTACATGGAGTCTAAATACTTCAAAAATACTTCAAGTTAAACTACTTTTAAAAGGAAACCTTTTGTTAAGTAAAATGCTAAGGAATACTAAAAGCTTCTTCACATGCAAATAATGCAGTTCTTTCTAAAAACAATTTCTAGGTGCTGAACAGGTTTTTTCCTACCAGAAATTAATTCACTACTTCATAGAAAAGACAAGTATTATTCAGTATTAAAAGTTGCTGATTAATCAATTTTTATCCTGCTTTGATTTTTGTGAGCTTTTGCCTCCCAAAAGCTAAAAACATTAGTCAAGAGAATTGTAAAATAAGCTACACTTTAGAACAAAACTGCCAATGATTTTGTTTGTTTTTACAACCAACTTCAGTTAATTATGAGTCTTTTACAGACTGGAGGTTCTTATACCCAACAATTTAATCATGCATGCACTGTGCAGATTATTTCTTGCTGTAGTACAGAGGAGGGAACACCATCACTGATAAAATTATAATTTGCTGGTGGCATTTTGCACTGAAAGAAGCCCTTGCAACGTATAGGCAATTGTAAACTCTGTTAGGCAACTCTGATGTGTCTTGCAGGATGTGGAGAAAGGCTAGGGACAGGGAAGAGACTATTGAGACGTCTCCACAGAGTTCCAATACAATACTGAATTTCAAGAGTTACTGGAACCTGGATATGTAAAAACAAGGTGGAGGCTGGGAAGGGGTCATGCTTAAAGTTGTCTCAAGTTCAAGATGTACAAATGTGACAATAACACCTTCACAGATTACAAGGATTTCCAGGGTTTGTGCACCACTTCTTTCAATAAGTGCTAGCTGAAGGTGTGGTCAGTCGTTTTCCAATGTAGATACTGAAATGAAGCACAAAGCAAAGTATGCTGTCTTAGAAATTCTCATTATGCTTAAGATTTTGTTCAGCTAAAGTAATAAGACAGACACCCACCAATCATACAAATAGGTTAATGTAGTTTAATACTAATTCACACAACTCATCAGACTGGAATGAACATATCTTGTGAAGAAAGCATATTGTTATCATCTATAGTTGATTCTTCCCAGGATTAAATTTATTTATTTCATAAAATTTGTGCACTACTTGAATGTAAAAAACTCTCAAAGCAGTTTACAAAAAGATAGTAGCTACTCACACAACAGAAAATTATGGGAAATATCTGCAGGGTTCCCCCTGCTTTCTAGTCACTGAGTTTACTTCTATAACATTCTTCTCTTCTGATCTGGCTGATCAAATGAACACTTTGTATTGCTTCACAGGGTTTGCCTTGGTATGTAAAAATATTTTTATTCTTTCTCCAAATACAATGGAATCTCTACTGGGTTACCGTCAAAACTGCTGAAAGTAATTAAAATGTACAAATATCCAAGAGTTTATTCACTCAGTTTGCATCTGCATTGGAATTGTTCTGAGACGTTTTGTTTTATTGAAACAAAATAAAAAAAATCCTTCCAGTAGCACCTTAGAAGACCAACTAAGTTTGTCATTGGTATGAGCTTTCGTGTGCATGCACACAATTGTTTGTGTGTTTGTCACCCTGGGCTCCTTTGGGAGGAAGGGTGGGATATAAATTTAAATAGTTGTAGTAAATGATATGCATCACTTCCCTTAAAACATCCCAAAGCAATTGATGAGTAAATTCCCCCATATAAATACACGTTCTAATCCAATGCAGATAAAACCTAAATATATGTGCAAGTACTTACCCTAATCCCAAAGCCAAAACATGAGATATGAACAGAGATGGAATGAAAACCTTAAGAAACTCAGCTGAGAAAATGCCACCTTTCTTCATGGCTCCACTCTTCCTCATGCTTAAAGAAACAGCTCGTTTAGGATGTCTGAAGTGAAATTCCCTTCAAAAAAGAAATGGATGGCATGTGATAGAATGAACTGAACTAGACGCGTTTTAAAAAGCACAACGGACAGCAATTGCAAAATCTAAGAGTTGGGAAGCTTCTGGGAAAACATCTCACTCCGATTCAGAAGACATGGGAGCAGTAGCTGAAGAGATGGGGAGGCCCGAAATAGCATTCCTTTTTCAGATAGAGAGATACTGTTATCTACCTCCTACTTTTAATATACGAACTAGGGACACTGCATTTAAAATCCCCACGCAGCTTACCATTCATGATGCGCAAATCAGCATTAGTTTACCATTACCGTTAAGAAGATGATGATGATTATTGTTATTGTTACCCCGCCCATCTGGCTGGGTTTCCCCAACCACTCTGGGTGGCTTCCAGTACATATAAAAACATAATAAAAGTCACACATTAAAAACTACCCAACACAGGGCTGTCTTCAAATGTCTTCTAAAAGTTGTGTTGTTCTCTATCTCCTTGACATCTGATGGGAGGGCGTTTCACAGGAAGGGCACCACTCCCTCAACCATTCCTCATAAGGCTTGGTTTCCAGACCCTTGAGCATCTTGGTCACCCTCCTCTGCACACATTCCAGCTTGTCAATGTCCTTCTTAAATTGTGTTGCCCAGAACTGGAAACAGTACTCTAGGTGTAGTCTGGCCAAGGCAGAACAGAGTGGTACTATTAATTCCCTTAATCGGGACACTATTCTTTTGTTAATGCGGTCTAGAATACCATTAGCATTTTTTGTTGTTGCAGCATCACACTGTTAACTCATGTTAAGCGTGTGGTCTACTAAGGCCCCTAGATCCTTTTCATATGTTATATCCAAATCCTATGAAGAGTACTGCAGCACAAGTACACTAGGATGGTGGGGAGCAAGCAGGAATGTTTTCCATATTTTTCAGAAAAAAATACAAGGTACAGAATTTAACTATTTTTGCTAAAAGCCTTGAGAGCACTTTTTACAGTAATCCTTTTAAAAACAGCACCACCACAAAGCTTTATATTCTGATACAACAGTATTTCCTTCTAAGCAAAGGACCACTGAGTAGTAAAGATTTCAACTCACTTGGGAGGAATATTTTCAGGTCTACTTGACCAGTCCGATACCCAATCAACACTTTTCTTCAAAATGTCCACTTCCTTCTCCCCTTCTAATGTTTCCTCTTCAGACTGAAAATAAAAGGGAGCAATTTCACAAATTCAAGTAAGGTAATATTAAGTGTAATTCCATGATGTTTCAAGGATTTATTGTCTCTTTGGTTTTATCTTAAATAGAAAATATATTTTCTTATGTTTGTGTCAATAGGCATTTTGTGTTATTTGCAACTTACTAACTCAACTACTCCTTGCGGTAGTTACTGCCCAGCACTGATAGGGAGTTGTGCAAAAGATTACTAGTTCTGGCCCTCTTACCCAACCCATGTACTTAGGTGAGAACAACTTAAACAGAGTTAATTTGCATCAGTTCTTGTCACTTATTTAGACGGTATCCTCTCTAGCAGCGCGTAAGTTGGGGAACTCCTTTCTCACAGACCTGTATCTGGCACCTTCATTGTTTAGCTTCCATATGCTGAATACATACACACACACACACACACACACACACACACACCCCAAACTGCCCTTGATAGCCCCCCCCTCTCTATATAGGGACTCACCCATTATAAACTGTTTAAACTGATTTTAACCTTTGGTGAAAGGTATGTAAGTAAAATAACAACAATATCAAAAACAAAGCTTTCTCACAATGACCAGGCCATAGGGTTGCCGGACTCAATAAAGGACAGGACTTCTGTGCCTTTAATTGCCCTGCTCTCTTTTGAGTCTGGAAACCTTAAAGAGAAACTGCTGGTTTCTCTTTAAGGTTTCCAGACTAAAAAGAGAGCAGGGCAATTAAAGGCACAGAAGTCCTGTCCTCTATTGCAGTGTTTCCCAACCTTGTGCCTCCAGATGTTTTGGGACTACAACTCCCATCATCCCTAGCTAGCAAGACCAGTGGTCAGTAATGATGGGAATTGTAGTCCAAAAACAGCTGGAGGCACAAGGTTGGGAAACACTGCTCTATTGAGTCCGGCAACCCTACCAGGCCAGCATTTATCTAAAGATGTTTATAAAATGAAGGATTTAGGGAGAATGATATATTGTAACATTTGTAATAGGCTTGAAGACTGAGCACTGTCTGAAATTAAAGGCAACCTTGTATTGAGAAATACCCTGAAATCCTAGCTATCGCTTCAATGTAATTTGAATGACTATTGGTCTCCCTGAGTGTATAATTACATACATAAAAGCGTTCTGGCAACTTGCCACAACACACTCTCCAACACTTGAAACTCTCAGGTGAGATCAAAATTAGTTTTCTAAAATCCTAATTGCAATCAAGGTTTCAAAATAAACATTTTAATTTACAGCAGGTGTGGGGAACTGGATTCAAATGGAGGCCACATTCTGCCCTCACCCCCTCCCACTTGCAGGCCCTTTTGACCAAAAGAAGGGTATCAACCTGCCAATTGCCAGATGTTAAGTGAAGAACTTTTCTTTGTTGGAGCCCACACCTGACATCATAAACGATGCCAGGTGAATGTGGACTGGAGAAAACAGCACCATGGGCCAAATTAGAACTCTTTCCAGGCCTAATTAAGTCCATGGGCCAGAGGTTCCATGTCACTCATTGTTTTAATCATTGCTTTAAATTATATGATGCAGTATCTCAGGTGCTTAGCCACTGACAAGGTCAAGGCCACTGACAGGACAAAAAGCATTAAGCATAAGGAATTATTTATAAACTACACACTGACTGCATAGCAGAAGTGTGTTTTCCACAACTCAAAACCGAGAAATGCAGATTATGCCATTTTTAAAGGTTAAAGCAAATGAAGATTCATCGCTAGTAAACAATTTTAAATTCTGCTTACTAATCCACTTATCCACTTAAAAGCATGCTGCTCTTACTTCAGTTCTCAGTAGAAAATATGATTACATGTTTTAACTTAAATTGCTCTTTCAGGTGGACCTAACATCTTCACCTCAAACAGTATTATATGGAAGTAGTAGGAAAAGTACCTGAGAACTATTGTCTTTACTAGTGTGCATCTCCACGTCAAACATTATCTGTCCATCTTCTTGAGGAGAAGGGCTAGAATAAAAGGGTACCATTACTATTGTTATGGAACTTAATTATAATAATTACGTGCACTTAGAAGTACTGAATGTAACCTGTGTAGTACTGTATAGAGCCAGGTAACACCAGGAGATCCAGGGAACATGTAGATTGAGGACAGGGCAGAAAAAGCTGCTGAGAGACTACTGCAGTTGAAGTGTGCAATGCTATATAACTAACATGGAACACCATTAGACATATTTCTGTAGTGCAAATCCCATTAAGAAAATGTTAGTACATTTGAAATTAGGACAAATGACTGTAAAGAATCACTTACATATATGCTGGATTCTAATTCAGAAATTAAAAGTTCAAAGAACTTGATTTCTTGTGCTTCCTCAGTGGCAAAAACTCAAAACTATGCATATGTTGAAGGCTGGTAACAGCAAAGCAAAAACAAAACAGTTTACATTGCTGCCCAGAGACCACCTAGCTCCATTCATATCCTCTCTTCCTTTTTTTAGAGTAGTTGGTGCCTGTCCCCCTAATCATCTACTTCCAGTGAGAAAGTAGGGCCACACCCATTTCTGAAATTCAGAAGCCAGTCAGCTCGTCTCCCTAGCAAGTGAACAACTACTCTGTCATATTATAGAATCATATAGTTGGAAGGGACCCAAGGGTCATCTAGTCCAACCCACTGCAAAGCAGGAATCCCAGCTAAAGTATCAATGACAGATGGCCATCCAACCTCTGCTTAAAAACCTCCAAGGAAGGATATCACATTGACATAGACTCAAATATAAGAATTTCTTTGGTCATCTTTAAATTGATTAATGTAATCAACTAGTAGTATATTAAATACAATAGGAGGACAATTTGACATACCTAAGGACGAGTTACAACCTATGACTTCTTCAGAACACACTTCTATTTTTTTCTAAAATTTTATTACTGTAAAATAGAAGGGTGTTTTAACATTATCAGAAAAAGTAAAGCCATGCCCAGTGGTTAACAGGAAAAAGGACAGAGAAAGCAATTACAGCAGGACATTTTGATTTACAATAATAATTACAAAGATCCAATGAAGAGATACTGCGTGGCATAGATTCCTGCTAGATTGTCAAGACTATTTGAGAGATTTGATGGGTGAGTTGTGTTTTGCACCATATTTGGAAACAAGAAAATGTTCCTCTAGGTCAGATTGACAAATAATTGGGGAGTGGTTTTGCTATTCCCCATTACCGGTTACTTAGTAGGTTTTAAACACTCCTTGAAACTACAAAGACAGTCATCTTTAACTTGGGTTAGCCTATTTACTCGTACCTGTAGATTTGCACAAGGGGATGAGGGTGATCTGGGGCATAGAGGTGGCTGAACACAAAGAACCTGCCTCAAGATGAAAGGATGAAATAATTGACCAACATGGCTTACAGCCAATTTCTAGTTAAGAAGATTGAAAAATATTCTTTCTTTCTTTCTTTTTTTAAAAACCACCTCAAAAAACTTTAAGTTGATATTCAAATGTAGATGTACAAGGACAGCACCCAGGTACATGCAACTTTTCCACTCATTCAGAAATAAATCTAAGTAATTGAAGATTGAAGCCTCCAGAAGTCAATAGGATCATTTTTTTTAACAGTATTTGAATTGTAGCCCATAGATTCATAGTAGCAAAAGGTTATTTGTTCAAAAATAAATGTATATAGGAGGTAAAGAAGAAAAAACATTCAATTTATATTCAGACTAGGAACTGAACTGGCAGTACTTGGTTCAAGAAAAATGAATCTATTCCAGTGAAGTTGATAGAGCTTGAATTCCTACCTGTCACAGTGAGAACTACCTCTTGAACTGCTCTGTCCAGACTCATGCTGAGCATCTAGAAGTATCTTCTCCATGTCTCCATTGTGGATGGAAGATGAAGAAGGAACGTGTTCCAGACCACCATTTTTCGCATTTCCATTATCGTTGCCATTGCCATTCATCTGCAACTCTACCCAGGAGCCTGTTGAACAGTCAGATGTTTCATCAGAAACCATGAAACTAAAACACAGCATAAGGTTTATCTCTCACTTGCAGAAATATGCAGTCATGCCAAATTTAGATAACCAGAAAGAAGACATCCACAGGCACCAAATAATAATTTTCCATTCATCAACAGAGCAACATTATGAACTATTTCTTAAAAGTAAATTCACACACTATGAACCAGCCACATGTAAATAACTATTAATATTTGTTTACTTGTGTGATCAGGCATGTTGGAGATGCTGATGCTGTGTCTTCAATGAGTGTGTCTATGAGCAGTGTGCACGGGAAATGCAAGGAACTCCTGCTGACAGAAATTGCCACTGTATTTTCTATGTTTACGCTTGGAGCTGATGGAAGAGAAGTATGCATCATTTGCTTCTGAAGTCCTTCTGCACAATTTTATCAGTATCCTATTCCTTCCCTAGGGACCCAGGTGGCGCTGTGGTTAAACCACTGAGCCTAGGGCTTGCTGATCAGAAGGTCGGCGGTTCGAATCCCTGTGACGGGGTGAGCTCCCGTTGCTTGGTCCCAGCTCCTGCCAACCTAGCAGTTCGAAAGCACGTCAAAATGCAAGTAGATAAATAGGAACCGCTACAGCGGGAAGGTAAACGGCGTTTCCATGTGCTGCTCTGGTTTGCCAGAAGCGGCTTTGTCATGCTGGCCACATGACCTGGAAGCTGTACGCCGGCTCCCTCGGCCAATAATGCGAGATGAGCGCGCAACCCCAGAGTCGGTCACGACTGGACCTAATGGTCAGGGGTCCCTTTACCTTATTCCTTCCCTATGATAAGATGAATCTTGTTCAAAAGGACTTCTACATCTGGGAAAATTTGAAGCAGTCTGGATTGACAGGACTTAAAACAAGCACACACACATCCTGACCCTTTCAGGAAAAAATATATTTTGCTGCCTCAAGTGTAGAGCAAGGACAAAATGTTCAACTTGTACTTTTTAAACAGCTATCAGATATCAACTGTTCAGATATCAACTGTATAGTTAACACTAAGCAAGTGCATTTGACACTGAAGTCAGGTCTTGAAATTAGCTGGCCACCAGGTGCATTTTGTGCCTGAAGATTCTCTACAGTATTTGCAAACAGATCCAAAAGTCTGGCTGCCATTCTTGGCCTGAGACTCAAGGCTGCCCACTGTTAGCACTGACATCACTGGGCACAGGAGGACAATTGCCTCCCCTCCCCAGCAACAGACTGAGTATGCTCACTGCTGCGAGCGCATGGAAGAGCCACACTTCCCCACAAAGGCTGCCCACTGCCAGTGCTCACATTGTGCAGCCGCTGTTGCTCCCCAAGTCCTCCGGAGGCACCTGCTGCCGCCAGTGCCACCCCAAGGAAACCCTGCTCTGGCAGCAGGTGGGCAAGCGCCATGTGGAGATGCTGCCTGAGTGGGCGGGTTAGTGCCTGGCTCGCTGCTGAGGCACCTCGGAGCTCGCTCTCATCCTCCTCACATGCTTGGGCTGATTATAAGACATGATCGCAACATGGAGCTACCTGGCATACCAGGTGCTAGAGCCAAGAAATATTGTTGCGTATATGCCTTGCTTGTAACTTTCCCAGAAGAATCTGTCTAACCACAGTGGGAATCAGAATGCTGGAACAGATGGACATTTCGTTCAATCCAGCAAGGCTTGTATTACATACTTACAGAAAAAATAATCAAAAAATATTTCTAAAATCTCCTAGGACTTTTTCAGCTCTGATCATCAGATAAGCAAGGATTATAACATAAACGGTATTTTGAAGCAAAACTAAAGATACCGTTTTAACTAGTAGTCACTGTGGCCTAACATGAGTCAAACTTGAATCTGGGAGACCTGGGTTCAATTCTTGTGCAATTTCCATTTTGTAAAACACTGTTAAGTGTTTCAGGCTGAATTCCATGAGTTCGGACAATGGCTGAAGAAGACAGACGATTGTAGTATGAGATGAACAAACTGTTTTTCTGGGTGGGGAGACCAATTCAGAGTTTATGTTTTATAACTATCAGTGTGGCCGTCCTTCTAGACCCAGGCACGAGTCGTAACAAGAACAGTGATCCAGATGGTCTCTTTATCTGCCCTGTGACTTGATTCTGATGAAATTGTTCACTGTGATTTTCATATTTTGCTCACTGGGATCACTGGTCGATAAAGGGCAGATTAAAAATGTTTCACATGAATACATGCAATGTGTTATTTTGCCTTAATGATTTTTAATACATTTTTAAAAATAGTTTACAATACTAAGTGAATGGGAGAATACCTTTTATTTGTGTGAAGTTCAAAATACAACATGCATATGTGCAAGTTAAAAAGAACTTTGATAACGCATGGTCTCAAAGAATTTCAACTACAATCCTCAAAAACCTTATTAAGGAATAATTGTACGCATGATAGTGGACTCATTCAATAGGCATATGCTTTAAGAACAGATTAACTGTCTTTCATATTAACTTGTCAGGTATACTGGGGGCTGGGAGAGGGCAGGGAAGAAGCTTTCAGGCTATCCATCTTTTAAATCATTAGTTCACATACAGTATATGAAATAGCCAAACATGTGAGATGATCAAGAATAATTTCACTATTGTATTATGAAATCCAAGCCGAAGCTATTTGGATGTTCCTCCATCCTGATCCACAAACAAAAGGTTACACTGGACCAGCTGACAGACCCCGGATATAAGAGAAAAACAGCACACGTCAGTAATATTGACTCAGCCACTGAATAAACTCATTCTCACACTCTAGCTAGTTCCCCAGCATCCCAACTATTTGAGATAGCCAGCAACTAAATTAGCTCACCCTGTCAAAACATGCCAATTCACAGATCTCTCAGGGCATAGACATCTGACTCGTCTGCTATACTCATATCTGCCTGCAGCTATTGAAACTTACTTATAAACCCAACTGAAACCAAGTTTAGTCAATTTGCCTTCAATGAGCCATACTTTCAAGGTATGTTTAGGAATGCAACATCAATCTAATTCTTTCTGTCTAGAACAGTAAATAAACAAGAACAGACCATTCAATAAGTCCTTCTCTCATAAAGATTCCATCCTTCCCACACCCCAATCCTTTCCACTTCCCCCTTTAATTTCCAAAAATTAACTCATCAGCTCCATCCATAGCCATCTCCAGCCCATTATTTTTCTCCTACCTGTGACCACCTAAACTTCCTTCTTTCAAAAAGCCTGCATTTTTATTCCTGATCACTGTTTCTCTGTGATTGCACACATCCAGTTCCTTTCATTTCCAAGGAGGTTAGGGATCCAAGTACTGTATCTCAGACAGACAACCTGGCATCCATCACTTTACTGGAGTCTGGAGCCAAGGACCAACATTCATTCATTGCTCGCAAGGGGGGGGGCACAGAACAAGACAAAGAAAGGCCCCCCACAATGCCTTTCACACTTTATGACAAAAGAAATAAAGTTTATCTCGGTACTGGCAGCCAAACTGCTGTGAAATAGCGTCCCTTAACAGAAGAAAACTTAATTATTAAAGAAACAAAAAAGAAGCAGCAGCTAATAAGTAGAAAACGAAGAATACATATGTATAAATTTTAAGATCGTTGTTTTACATATTTTGTGGTTATAATTTTTTCAGCAGGAGTTAATCACGCTAAGAAGCTCCAAGGCAGAAAATGTGTAGGTCCACATAAACAAAAGCACATGGAGGTGTTTTTGAACTGGCGAGGCTTTTTGACCAGTGCTGCATCCTAGCCGCCTTGAGTGATGCGAACTTGAATAAAATAGACAAGCAAGCTTTGCCCACCACCTAACAAGCCCTCCTCCTCCCAGGTGCCCTTCTTCGGCTCGAGGCCTTTCACCCCCTTTTCTGGCGCCCCCCTTCTCTCCCCTCTCCCCAAATTCTTGCCCCCCCGCCCCGCCCTCTCCCGACCAGCATTCCATTGCACGCCCCGCCCCCTCTCAGCCGCCAGCTCCCCCCCCCAATTGGCCAACCACCTCTCGCGCGGCCCAGCTGCCAGCCAATCCAGGAGGGCATGGTGGGGTGGGGGTCCCTCCGCCCCTGAGGGGATGCGAAGTCTCCTGGCCGGGAGACCCGCTCACTTACAGGCCGAGGAGCCTAACAAGAGCGAAAAAGGCGGTAGCGATAACAATTCAAAATAAAGCCCCCCCCACTCACTATTGAGGCCTGCCTCGGCGGGCGTCCCGTCAGGTGGCGGGTTGTTGTTGTTGTTGTGCTGGGGAAGCGAGTCCTGAGGGGAGGACATGGCGGCGCCCACGACAGAAGCGACACGGAGAGGCCTCTGTTTGTGCTTGTGTGTCTGTGTTTGTATGCTCGGCAGGAGGAGCAGCAGCAACCCCAGCCGCCCCGGCTCCACTGCGCAAGCGCCCGGGCCGCCACGCCCACGCGCCGGAGCAGCAGGCGCCGCTCGCCCCGCTTTCGCCCCATTCCTCCCTGACGCTCCTCACGTCCGCGTGGGAGGTGCGGTCGCTCCGGCGGCACCGCGCGTGCGCTCTTGCACGCGCTCACCAACTCATCCCTCTTTCTCCGCCCCGCCCCCCCGCGCCTCTGACCTGCCCGCTCTTACACTGCGCACGCGCCGGAGCTTTGGCTGGTTTTCGCCTCCTTCAGACCCATTTTGTGTTTCTCAAATTTCGGCTGTTGTTGAACTACAACTCCCATCATTCCTGACCGCTGGTCCTGCTAGCTAGACATATACAGGGTCGAGTAGCCGCTGGCGACCAAAGTTTGAGAAACACTCATTTGTCTTAATAGGACTTCGGGGCTCTTGTAGCCCACCAGGGAAAGGGGACCTTGTGGGCTTCCAGTTGTTGCTGGACTCAATCTCCCATCAGCCTCAGCAATCGCAGCATAGAGCGAGGGATGGCGGGAGTTGTAGTGCAGCAGCATTAGCGGTGTAGGCGCGCTTCGCCCTCCTTTCTGCCGCTGTTTTCCTTCCCTCGGCACATACGTGGTGGGGAAGCTAGCTGTCCACAGGAAAACTAAATCCAGGAATTTAATGTATAGCTGTGGGGAAAATAGGTAGCAAAAACCAACAAACAAAACAAGAGAGTCAATCTTCCTTCTCGCTCAAGATTTTCTGTGAAATAACATCATTTGGGGACACAAAGAAGTCTGCAGGCTCAGATGTCCCCCGGGCATGTATAGGACTGGGTTCCAAATCTTTGTTTGGTGTGACTATTATCAGAAAATACTGCTCAGGAGTGTGAGTCACAAATACCAGAATGTGCTTTATATATGCGCAAACTGCCTAAACACAGTTCTAAAGTGGTGCATAGATTATGTGAATGTCAACATATGACAAAATTGGATGTCACTTTGGTTAGCAGATTATTTACGTCATACAGGATCCCTCTGTGACAAGACCAATAATAATTTTAAGGTGTTTGCAGCGGATCGCTTTATAAATGTGCCACTGGCACATCTTCACTCAAGTCAATATTTTTTTCCTATGGGAAAAGTATTCAAACCACCTTTTGTGATAAAAGCTTACTGCTTGTATGGTTATGTCACAGGTTACTACCGGATAGTCCCTGAGACATCAGCACCACCCTCATGATCAGAGGCCCTTTTCAGGTCAAGTGACTGTGTCTATTCTCTGCTCCTAATCACTATTAGGTCTTTATTTGTGTCAAATTTTCAATTGTTGCAGAAAGCACATTCATCCAACCTCGTTTGTAGGTTCTGCCCCACTTTTCAAATAACAGCATTGCTGATCCACTGGCTACAATTTATTGAGGTACTGCCATTAGAGCCAGATTCTGATCAAAAATACTAGCTTTCCACATGCAAATAGATTATGATAGGTTCATGTTCAGAGTAGACCCAACTGTCAAGGGATCCAATCTTCTGAAGGCTGCACCATGTCTCATTTTCTCATAAAAAGTTTTGGGTCAGTTATCTGAATATTAAATAGCAGAAAGAATCTAGGAAACTACTTTCAATCCTAACAGTTTGAAGTCCCACATAACTTTTTCTAAAAATAAGCATGCAAGATATTGCATCCCTAGAAAACAGGGGTTTGGGTCAGTGCAGCAAGTTTCTTAGGAAAACCTTCTATCCTGAGGCCTTGCTACTATAAAAAAAGTTGCTTACGTATTTATTAAGCCTTTATCTTCAAAGTTCAGAACAAGGATTAAGGAAGTGATTAGCGACTTCCCCCGCCCCCCTCCATAAGGACACCCTGCATCCATTCTTGAAAAGCAGTCATGGAGATTCCCAGGGGTAGCACTTGGGTACTGGAATTATCCTGAAATCAGTAGCAGTGAAAGAAAACCTTTCATTCCAAGATGTTTCCCCATCAATCTTACATGTATTTGTAAAATGCCCTTTCTTTTTCAAGACACTCAAAGTAATATACAATAAAACTAAAAGCATTAAAATTAACAATACACCCAAGCATTAAGCAGCTAGTGGAAACACCCACCACTATCTAAATAGAGACTAAATAGACTTCTGATCAAAATTGCCCAACCAAATTTTAAAAAAGCTTTTGCATGTCTGAAGGCAGTCTGGCAGTTCTCCCTGGCTCCTGAACATCACTTTAGAAATGAAATCCTGAAGGTTTGGATTCCCAACAGAAACCACACTGCTTGCACAATGTTTCAGATGTGTTCTTAAACACACACAATAGTAAACGTGGTGCATAAGCACCTTGCGCTCAGCTACATTAGTCAAAAAACAACATTTTGAATGCATTATAAATATCCAACACCAGATGGCGCCAGAGGGAAAAAAATTCTATGTGATTTTTACATCGCGTTTCCCCCCTTTTGTTAACGATTTAATTTCTGACTTATTTAGTGCTTAGATTCTGAATGACATGCAGACAGCTACTGTCATTTATCTGTGGACTTGAAGCATTTTCTGATCACCGTGACTTTTCAAGTTTGTCTTTAATGGCAGGAGTTTCGAAAAGCCAAATGAAAAAAGGAACACTCATAAGGTAAAACTACATTTCCATTCAAGTTACCAGTAGCAACAGAAATACATAAAATATAGGGATACTCAAGAATGCAGTATAATTTTTAGAACTATTTAAATCACTTTATATTAAATTTTGCACGACGTACTGCTTAAAAAACAAGAAATTTTAATGACATCTTTTTTAAAAGGAAAAGAAAAAGCACTGTCATGTGAGCCTGGATCCTAAAAAAAGGCATTCCATAAAATTAGGACGAAGGGGTTAACATAAGAAAAAGGTTAGTCCCATAAAACCTTAATTGTAGTCTACAAAAGTTCAACCCCCCCATCCCAATTCAGACAAAGAGCTCTGTTAACAGAGGAAAGAGAGGGAAAGGGAAGCATTTACCAATACTGTATATGAAATGAATGAATGACTGTTCAATAGAATCCAAGAGGTTGTTGTAGTTTTTTTTTTTAAAAAAATGCAAACTGCTCTTAAATACTAAAGTGACATTTTAACATTTTCATATAGGAATAAAAAGAACAACCCTTCCTCCATTTCCTAATGAAAAATAATACTGGTTAAAATCAATGCCAAAACATTTTATCATGCGTCAAGTTACAGTATTTTTAATAATAATAAAAAAGAAATTCATATATAAAGAGGTAGATTAAAAAGGGGGGGAAAGAACAGATTCACCATTCTTTGTCACTTTTATTCAGTAGAATCCCCCCTCCCCACCTTTTAGGACTTTATTTTTTTATGTCTGAAATGGCAAAGAGTGATTACAGTCAATTGTTTATTAAAACATTTTATTCTTTGCAACACAGACCCCTTTGACCCATTTTATGTGCTTTTCACTTTTTTCCCTCTATGAACCACCACCATGGGGCGGAGGGGAGGGGGGAAGGTTTTTTTGTTTTGTTTTTTTTAAGGGAAAGGAGTCCAGGAGGCATAGGAGGAATGCTACAAGCCACAGCAAGAACGAGCTGTTGTTTAATAATAAAAAAGGGCCACAAATAATACAGTAATGAGGTTACACAATTAAATCCCACAGCATGACTTGAAGGCTTTTCCCTGTGGCAGACGTCATCACAATGGAAGGCATAAAAAACTGGAGGAACCAAATGTTGATAATAGTCCAACCTCTAGTCCATTAGGCAAGATGGTGCAAGTCGTCGTCGTGTTAAAAAGTGCCCTAGCCTCACCTAAATGGCCAGCAGACATGGAGAACCCCTCAACAGAGAGAAACCACCCACATAGCTATCTAGAAGAGTGTGTTGTCAAATATGGCACATTTTTAAATACTGGGAAAGATGTGCCACAATGGACTTCTCTCTCTCGCTCTCTCCCACACTCTGTTTTCTCCCCTCTATTGTTTATGGGTACAAATGCTAGATTCATCTATCTGAACTATGCAGGAAGCGGACTCCCCTGCTAGGAACACTAGCTCTAATTCACTTTGTCTTGAAATATATACAAGTTGTTTGTAGTGGCTACGGCAATGATATTTTCCTTGGGATGCCAGGCTGTGTGGAGGATTTTCTTGTTGAAGTCTAGGCTGTCAACACTGATCTCGTCCTTCTTCCGTTTGCCGCTTGCGCAGACTTTGCGGGGCTTTAAGACTGTGCGGGGTTTATTGTTTTCCCGAGATGCTTCTAAAGTGATATCCCGCTTTGTGTTCCTATCAAACATTCTGAAGAAGTTGTTGTAGGAGCCAGTCATGACGACACTGAAAGATGAAGACAAAAGAGAGTTTCCAGGTGTGTTCCCTTGCTAGAAGCTTTTACTGCATTTATTTATTTATTTGGGGAGCTGAATAAATAGCCTATCAAAAATACAATTGCATTTCATCAGCATGGGCACTTAAAACATGAGCATAGGAAGCTGCCATATTCTGATCCAGCTAAGTATCAATGCTGATCGATCTCAGTATACTTATCTAGGATCAGCACTGTCTACACCAGTGTGTCTCTAACTTCGGTCCCCAACTGTTGTTGGACGACAACTCCCATCATCCCTGACCACTGGGGTCCTGGCTGCTAGGGATGAAGTTAGAGAAACACTGGAGATGGCAGGAATTGAACCTGGGACCTTCTGCATGCAAGATAGCCTCCTCAGTGCTCAAACGGTTTAATGATTAACTATTGTCATGGTACTGAATCATGTGTGCTTTAGGAAATGGATTTCTGAACAGAAATTTCTGGTTTTACCAATACAAAACAGAAACTGGAACGCCAACATGTATAGTGCTTACACTAAATCCCCTTACACATAAAACGTAACACACATACATGTAAAGGGAACTGGGATGCCCACTTGAAAGGGCTTCCTCTATTAAACAGTTTTCAAACTGCTAGGTACCCAGTAACACCTCTGCATTGCTTGCTTTTAGAAGGATTGTCAGAAGTTGTTTTATCAAACCCTGCAGTGAATGCAGTTCAGCCAAAGGAGCCGGGTAAATTCATGGCTGCAATGTGATGATCCCTGCCAAGGGGATGGGGAACTTTGCCCTCCAGATGAGGTAGGACTTGAATTACCATCAGTCCCAGCCAACACTGTCAGTTGTCTGGGATGATGGGAGCTGTAGTTTAGGAGTAACTGAAAGGTCACAGGCTGCCCATCCCTGCCGTAGCAGTCTGCTGTTACTGAGAAACAGTGAATGTCCTTCAACCCCACATACAAAAATGCAGACATTCCAAAATACCAAAAACAAAACAAAAAACAATCAAACACCACCTCATTGCAACTATCAAAAGAATCAAGATGGCAGCATTGTAATGGCTTCTCTCAGAGCTCCAAGAACTGAGAATATCTGGAAGAGTTTGAAAACTGTGTTAAGAATCTGTTCATTTGGGCTTCCGGTTCCACTTTGCCTTAATGGAAGCAGCCCCCAAGACAGCGGGAGATCATAGGTGAAGGAAAAACAAGGATGATTGAGAGTAAATCATCCTTGCAAATTCCCTCAATCGTAATTCGTCTCGGTACCTGGCTCTAGCATGGAATGAGGGGGGGGGCAGGGAGGCACTGTGACTGGCGAAAACCCTCCAATGCTGCCATTAAGAAGCAGAGGTTCTTCTGTTAATTAGAACTTAATTGGATTAAAGTACAGGTGCGTGCTGGAAGAGATGAGATCACAAACTGTGGAAAAAACCAACTGCAAGGACTTTAAGGTTTGAATTTGGGATAATACTTAATTTGGTGAAAAAGACGAGAGGAGGGGAGCCTACAGTTTCTTTATTTAAAGTTTTATTCTCTACATTTATGATTTGGCAACCCTCCTCTGAAAGTTAGTTCAAATTATATTTGTACAAGTGTGGATGGAAGAACTTGGATTATAAAACATCAAACAGAACTGTGTGTGTAAAAAAAGGAAAAGGGGAGGGAAGCTCTATTTTGCAAAAGGTTTACGATGGAAACTCAGAACTGACTCTTCCCCATTTTTTATTATCTACGAAGTGAACTGAATAACGCTAAGAGGACTTGGAATTTAATTTAATTGGAAGGATAATCAGCTGGAAAGAAGGATGAAATGAGTCTGTGAGCTGCCAAGGAACTGATAAGGTTCTTTATTGAGTCATCTGCAGTCTGACCACTCTTTTTCCCAGGCTGAGGGGGGAAATGGTGACAACAGTTTATTTACTGGGACAGAGTGAATTTTGCAGCTGTTGTTAAAGTTCTTGGTGCAAAACAATGAAGCACGAGACGGAGCGCTGGAGAAATTTCTGGAATAACAATGGAATATCAGCTCCGTCCGAGGCATGGCGGATAACAGCAACAATTGGGGGAAAGAAAGACATAGCATCTTACAACGAAACACCATGGACAAAATAATTGCCACACACAGGAAGAACAAGGGTATAGTTTGAGTTCCTCACTTGAAGTTTTATAAAACATTTAATGTGTCAACATGAATAGAAGTTATTAATATTGCAGTTGTTGTATAAAGGATTATTATTATGACCGGAATGTAATTGAAACTAGTAAGATTTTGGAACGCAGAAATATAGGAAATAATAAAATAATAAAATCTAGCATGTGGGGAGGGGTCAGTTTAATTAAATTATATAATTCGGTACTTGAATGGTTGGTATTAATAACTGTATTATAAATTGGTATTGTTATAATGAGGCTATTATTGGACTGTAAATGAAAACTGATACAAATTTATTCCAAAAAGAAAAAAGAAATCCGTTAATTTGTTTAGAACATTTTAAATCCCAGGCACTCAGGGCAGCAAATGTGGTTCCTCTTCATTTTGCCAACAACTTTATGGCATAGGACAGCCTGTGAGATGGCAACTTGTGCAAGATAACCCAGGGAGCTTCACGCCCTAGTGAAAATTTGACACTCATAACTACTACACCCAAAGTCTCTTACAGGACTGCCATTCCTATGACTGACTTCATATTTTATTTCCAGGAAACAGTTCGTGCTATACTGGGAATAGTGACAAGCCCTCTTGACACTTATGACACTTTCACACTCCCAAGAACCAGAAAAGGGTCACATCACTCCTGTGTAGTTGTTGTTGTTTAGTCGTTTAGTTGTGTCCGACTCTTCGTGACCCCATGGACCATAGCACGCCAGGCACTCCTGTCTTGCACTGCCTCCCGCAGTTTGGTCAGACTCATGTTGGTGGCTTCGAGAACACTGTCCAACCATCTCGTCCTCTGTCGTCCCCTTCTCCTAGTGCCCTCAATCTTTCCCAGAATCAGGGTCTTTTCCAGGGAGTCTTCTCTTCTCATGAGGTGGCCAAAGTATTGGAGTCTCAGCTTCACAATCTGTCCTTCTAGTGAGCACTCAGGGCTGATTTCCTTCAGAATGGATAGGTTTGATCTTCTTGCAGTCCATGGGACTCTCAAGGGTCTCCTCCAGACCATAATTCAAAAGCATCAATTCTTCGGCGATCAGCTTTCTTTATGGTCCAGCTCTCACTTCCATACATCACTACTGGGAAAACCATAGCTTTAACTATACGGACCTTTGTCGGCAAGGTGATATCTCTGTTTTTTAAGATGCTGTCTAGGTTTGTCATTGCTTTTCTCCCAAGAAGCAGGCGTCTTTTAATTTCGTGACTGCTGTCACCATCTGCAGTGATCATGGAACCCAAGAAAGTAAAATCTCTCACTGCCTCCATTTCTTCCCCTTCTATTTGCCAGGAGGTGATGGGACCAGTGGCCATGATCTTAGTTTTTTTGATGTTGAGCTTCAGACCATATTTTGCACTCTCCTCTTTCACCTTCATTAAAAGGTTCTTTAATTCCTCCTCACTTTCTGCCATTAAGGTTGTGTCATCAGCATATCTGAGGTTGTTGATATTTCTTCTGGCAGTCTTAATTCTGGCTTGTGATTCATCCAGTCCAGCCTTTCGCATGATGAATTCTGCATATAAGTTAAATAAGCAGGGAAACAATATACAGCCATGTCGTACTCCTTTCCCAATTTTGAACCAATCAGTTATTCCATGTCCAGTTCTAACTGCAGCTTCTTGTCCCACATAAGAGATTTCTCAGGAGACAGATGAGATGATCAGGCACAAGTTCCTGTGTAGTAGAGCTAGACTAATAAACCTGTAGTCTGATCAGACACTGAATTAGATTGCTTGCTTGGAATGCAGCTCTTCAAGGTGTAGGTGGAGAAGCCTCCAATATGCGGGAAGATAGTCTATCATTCTCCTATGCAATGTTTCAACTTGTTTGTATTCACTCTGTCCCAGGAAGGATGTTTTACTAATCAATCAGGCACTCTGGACTGCATTGTCCAGGAAGAACTGCATCATCATCCCTTTCTTTATATTTAAATTCTTTATTTATTGTATTTCTTTAAAGAAAAAAATCCATAAAAATCCAGAACAAAATCGCAGCCACATACAGATTACCCAGCATCCATATGGAGTATGAAAATTAAATATTGCTCCCTGTTTGCTCCAGCAATCGAACTGACAGGGACACTTATTATTCAGGCTATAGGAGGAAAGTTTGGATACGAAAGCAGTAACTGGAATACAGATACACAACACATTTAAATAACTGCTTGTGCACATTAGCTTTTAATGCAGCTTTTCCTTGTAGAGGAGGGACCACAGCTCATCGAGAGCACATGGTTTGTATGCTGAAGGTTCCAGGTTTGAACCAGGTTTGAACCAGGTTTGATTCTCCAGCATCTCCATTGTAAAGAAAAGGCTCAGGTAGCAGGTACCAGGCTGGAGGGATAAATAATCTGACCTAGCAGTTATGGCCTAAAATGAGAAAAGGAGGCCAAGAACCAAACTGTCCATAGGCAAGGCTGCTTTTCAGCCTTAAAAATTAATGGCACGCATAACGATGCACCCATAATGATGGCAATTAATCAAGCCAAAATGGGCAAAACACCAGGACCAGATGAACTGTCAGCGAAGTATTATAAGAAATTGTAAGATAACATTGTCCAGCCATTGAAAGATGTAATGAATAAGATACTAATAACAGGGAAGACTCTAGACTCTTGGAGAAATGCTTATATTACATTTATTCTGAAACAAGAAACAGACTTATTGTTAGTAACAAAGTATATTATTTAATTTCTCTATTAAATAATTACTGTATGCTGTTTGCAGCTATATTGGCAAACTGGATAAAAGTGGTACTAAAGGACATAATTCACCAAGATCAGACTGGGTTTTTGCCAGGTCGAAAGATGAAAGATAATGTAAGGAATATAACTGATAGAAAACGTGGAGGTAAGAAATTGGAAGCAAGTGGCATTGATGTTTAAAGATACAGAAAAGGGGGGGATTAAGAAAAACCTAGATGTGTGGTGAAGGATGAATCTGTCCTTATTGGGGAGGGTATCAGTGATAAAAATTAATGTGCTACCAAAAATGTTATTTCTACTTCAACCAGTGCTAGTGATCAGCAATACAGAATGTTTTATACAATGGCGAAAAGATACCACTGGCAGGGGAAGAAACCAAGAAGAAAATACAAATTGTTGATAGATTCAAAAGAGAGAGGTGGAGTCTCCCTGCCAGATCTGAGATTATATTATGAGGCATCCTGTCCTTGCTGGTTAAAAGAATGGATATCATTAGAAAATACTTATGTTTTGGATCCGGAAGGACATGATAATAGGTTTGGTTGGCATGCATATTGTGGTATGACAAGGTTAAAGCCCATAAGGGCTTTTTGAATCATGTTATAAGGCCCTGTGGGTTAAACCACAGAGCCTAGGGCTTGCCAATCAGAAGGTCGGCGGTTCGAATCCCCGCGACGGGGTGAGCTCCCGTTGCTTGGTCCCAACTCCTGCCCACCTAGCAGTTCGAAAGCACATCAAAGTGCAAGTAGATAAATAGGTACCACTCTGGCAGGAAGGTAAACGGTGTTTCCATGTGCTGCTCTGGTTTCGCCAGAAGCGGCTTAGTCATGCTGGCCACATGACCTGGAAGCTGTACGCCGGCTCCCTCGGCCAATAGATCGAGATGAGCGCCACAAGCCCAGAGTCGTCTGCGACTGGACCTAATGGTCAGGGGTCCCTTTACCTTTACCTTATAAGGAAGACTATGTACAAAGCATGGAATACAGTGATACCTCTACTTACGAATGACTCTACTTACGAATAGAAAAAATTGGGGTGCGCTTACGAATTTCTTCAACACCCAAAGGGCCCTCACCGCCGCTCCCGCCACCCCACTGGGCCAAATCGGGCCCTCGCCGCCGCCACGCTCAGCTGGCTCCCGCCCCCTTGCTATTCGGCCTTCGGCCGAATCGGGCCCCCGCCACTGCCGCGCTCAGCCGGCTCCACCCCTCGCCACCACCGCCAGTGCTCCCGCCACTCCGCTGGGCCGAATCGGCCCCTCACTGCCGCCGCCAGCGCTCCCGCCACCCTGCTGTTCGGCCTACGGCCGGATCGGGCCCTCACCGCTGCCACCTGTGCTCCCTGCACTGAAAGGTAATGTTGCTGTGCAGTTTGCATGCCTTTAAAGTGCACTTTAAAGTCTTTTTTCTAGGCTCCGGAACAAATTAATCTGTCTCCAATGCATTCCTATGGGAAACCGCAATTTGACTTACAAATTTTTCTACATACGAATGTGCATTCGGAGCGGATTAAATTTGTAAATAGAGGTACCACTGTAAATACAAAAAATAAAATAAAAAATAGAACAAAAACACTGTGGTGTCTCTCTCCAATAGAGGCAACCTATGTGAAATTCAGAAATGAGAAACTATTGGGTGATATGGAAGCATATCAAGAGATAAAATTAAGGAGACTTGAAGATATAAGAGGTTTAGTAATCAATTGGCTGCAGTAGTATCAGTTTAATGAAGTATTTAAATTGGATTTTAAAATGCTTTTTCGACTAAAATCTCCCAATTTGAAAAAGAATAGACAATAAAAGTAAATAAATTTCCAAAATGTACAAATGGCAAACAGAAGATGAGCAGGTCAAATCAGTGGTGATATACTGGGCGAGGGACTTTGGCTATAATATTGAAATGACAATGTGGGAGAGATTATGGAACATAGACATAGAATTTACAGCATGCTGTACTTTTAAAGAAAACTATATGAAAATGATGTACCGATGGTATTTAACTTCTAGTAAACCAGCTAAAATGCATAAATCAAAATAAAATGTATGCCAGAAATGTAAAGAGAAGGAGAGCACCTTTTACCACATGTGGTGGTCATGTAAGGCAATAAAAAACTTTGGGGAGATGATATATGATGAGTTGAAAAAATGTTAAAGATAACTTTTTCAAAGAAATCAGAAGTTTTTCTTTCAGGTGCGTAGATATTGAAAGATCAGAAAAAGCTGTTCATATGTGCGACCACAGCTGCCCGGATGCTGCTAGCCCAGAGATAGAAGGAAGATATGGAGCCAACCAAGGAAGAATGGCAGAGGAAATTAATGGACTATGCCAAAATTAACAGGAAGAATTAGAAACCACAAAGAATAAACTTTTACTAAAGAATGGGGAAAGTATATAATTTATCTGAAAAATTATTGTAAACAATTAAATTCATTAGCAGGATTGATTTATAACTTGTAGTTAAAAATCTGAACTAAGGAATATTAAGGATTTATTAAAAATTGGAATTATAAAGGAGATATGGGGTGGGTGGGATTCTAAAATAAGGATCCACAAAAGAGGGAGAGAGTTTTCAGATTTTATTTGGTGTTCGTAAAATTGAAAATCTGACAAATAAATTTATGAATGACTTGGAAACAAATACACACACACACACACACGGTTTTATAGGTGGAGTACATGGTCAATTTTTTTTTAATGGCATGCATTTGCACAAGGCTCCCTTGAAGCAGGAGGTTGGGGGATTATTAATACAGTTCATCTGGAATCCACAAAGTATCCTGAGACAAAGCCACATGGCAGGAGACCAGAACAGTAAAACTATGACAGCTGAATGAACGAAAATGACAAGTCAACAAGAAGTTCTTTTCACCTCCCTGCCCCCCCCCCAAAATAGTCTCCTGAACATCTGGTTTAAGGCAAAAATGTGAAACTGAGATAAGGGAGGGGAGGGAAGCACATTTCATTCAGGTATTGCCCAAGCAAGGAAGTAGTACTTTAAACCACCAGCATGCATTCAAGTGCTCAGAAATAAAAGAAAACAAAATAAGTCGAGACTTGCCTGTCTGATCCATTCCAGCAGCACTCAAACTTGTCAAAAATGCAGTCATTTTCATAAAGTGAACAAAGTTTACTTCTGAGGTATTCATGTACCTAAGGAGGAGGAGACGCAGTGGTTGGACATGACGACAATAAATGAATTGTTCAATTTTTTTTTTTAAAAAAAACATCAGTATCTATTATGAAGCCAAATATGGAATTGTAATTGTTAAAATTGATAAAGTACATATTTTATTTTCCACTTTTTATTTTTATCTTACGTTGTTCAATTAAAGTATTCTTAAGAAAAATTGGGTGGCGCTGTGGACTAAACCACTGAGTCTAGGGCTTGTCAATCAGAAGGTTGGAGGTTCGAATCCCCGCGACAGGGTGAGCTCCCGTTGCTCGGTCCCAGCTCCTGCCAACCTAGCAGTTCGAAAGCATGTCAAAGTGCAAGTAAATAAATAGGTACTGCTCTGGCGGGAAGGTAAACGGCATTTCCGTGCGCTGCTCTGGTTTCGCCAGAAGCGGCTTAGTCATGCTGGACACATGACCCAGAAAAACTGTCTGCAGAAAAACGTTGGCTCCCTCAGCCAGTAAAGCTAGATGAGCGCCACAACCCCAGAGTCATTTGTGACTGGACTTAACTGTCAGGGGGGTCCTTTACCTTTTTTTTAAAAAAGAAAAATCAATTAAATATATATATTAAAAAAGGTCTCATCCGTGCAGATTCAAGGAACGTATGTATTACTTAGACACATACGCTGATTTCCGAAGTCAAATCTGAGACTCAATATCTTCATAGCATACCTGGTACGTTTCCACAGGTCTGTTTTCCATATTTAAATCCCAAATTTTCACGGACAGATAATCCCTAGTCATCATATATCGACCACTGTGGCTGAATTTGACATCAGATATGGAGGAGATGATTTCGGAGAAAAATGATCGGTTGCTAGGGTCTTCTGGCTCTTCAAACACTGCAAGCAGAAGATAATCACAGTGGTTTTATCACATTTCATGAAGATAAACATTCTTTTCTCATGCACATTGAAGCAAAAAATGAGTAATATTACTACTGGGGATCTCAAATGGATGTGAAGAGAAATTTTACACTTTAGTTGCCTGATTGAAAAACAAACAAAGTCTGAGGCAATGTTGTTATTTTAAACCAGACACCTCACAAAGTGAGACAGACCTCCTTATACAGATGGATACATTTCCCAGGAAAGGTGTAAGTCAGGCTTCCCCAAACTTCGGCCCTCCAGATGTTTTGGACTACAATTCCCATCATCCCTGACCACTGGTCCTGTTAGCTAGGGATCATGGGAGTTGTAGGCCAAAACATCTGGAGGGCCGAAGTTTGGGGATGCCTGGTGTAAGTGGTTCAAAGTCTCCAGCCAGGCAAACTACTTTTTGTGCCAAAAATATCCAAATCTACCAGCCTATATAGGATCATAGAATTGTAGAATTGGAGGGTCCCCTGAGGGCATCTAGTCCAACCGCCTGCAAACACAGGAATCTCAACTCAAGTATCCATGACAGATGGGCATTCAACTTCTGCAAAGACTATGCAAACTGAACTTTGTAGAATACCTTTTTTAAAAAATGAAAGCAATTTGCTAATAAACATGGGGGGAAGTATGGAGCAGTCTGAAGTCTAACTGTCAGCCACTGGAAATAATTCAGCCACCTTCACCCACTCCAAGTCTGGCTATTAAGATCTCAACAAGCACTGCCCACAAACTTTTCAGAGCATCTCTGCAGCCACTGATAGACAGAAACTTGTTTTCAAAACAACAATAATGTGAAATCCTCAAAGCGCCACGTTCTGAAACCAATCTTTCTAGGCCTTGAGTGAACTTCTACTGTCTTGAATGGACTTGGAGGAATGGTACAGACTAGCTGTTTGCCTCTACCATAGTCTCATTACTATGGCTTGTGTGCTGCTCCACCATGCTGAGTAGCAGTGGAGGGAAGCAACTGCATTGTTTCTACAGGGTTATGGCACCCCTTGGGGTTGACAAGCTTAAGCACCCTCTACATTTTCTTGCTTGATTTTCTTGAAAGAGAGAAGAAACAGCAACAAGAAGTTGATTAGTACTGAAAGAAACTACTTACATTTTGAATGCCTGTCACAGAGTGCAGAAGCCCTCATGTCACAAAGACGGATTGTTCCTTTGCTACTGCTGTATACGAATGTGTTACAGCTGTTTGGATGGAATTCTGCTGCCGTTATCACCTCTGTCAGTTCTTCCATGTTGGCAGGCTTAATATCTACAATATCTAGAGATTTATTACGTTAAGGACTCTCCTTTTAGCAAGTTTCACAGCCCCTGTTTTGCACTCTAACCAACCATCAGATTTCTGGAGAATGCTGCTCTTTAGATTCCAGTACTATGGGGGAGAAAACCCTTTCTACCCATGTTATCCAAGCCATATACATTTTGTAAATCTCTACCACATTTCCCCATGCTTCCTTCCCCAATACACCATTAAATAGAACCTTGCCTTGTAAGAGAGTTGCTCCAGCAGCCTGTGTCATTTTTTTTGCCCAATTTCACACTTTTCCAGTTCCACAATATTCTTTTTGTCCAGTCAACTGCGCACAATACTCCAAGACTTGTTGTACCACAGATTTATATAATACTGGAAGTTTTGTTTTTGATATGGTCCTAATGTTCCCTGACATGGAATTCATCTTTTTCACAGCAGAAAAGGAAGGAAGGAAGGAAGGAAGGAAGGAAGGAAGGAAGGAAGGAAGGAAGGAAGGCAGTACAACTCTAAGATAAATCAAATGATCTTCCACCGAATTGAATATAAATACAATATAAATACATTTTGGAGAAAAGGATACTAAAACTTCTGTCTGTAATTTCCAGGTGCCACAAGTTAATCCGTAGGTCATCAGCAGACAGGTATGTTTCATAATCACTATTGATGGAGATAGAGTTAATGTGGTATGTATGTGCATTGGCAAATATTCTTCGTGGACTGGCTTCCACCATGAGATCCATGGGCCTGAATACTGGCACCTGCAAAGTACAAGGGAACAGAGACATCTTCAGCAGCAGCGAAGTAGTGGCAAATTCTGAAGTGCAGGAACACATCATAACAGACCCCAATGCCCTGTCCCTCCACGAAGAGCTCAAAAATGCAGGCAGCTATGTTGAGCTAGATATGCACATATACCTCTACCCCACAAAACAACAACAGTGCACAGTACAATACCCAGTTTACTAGAATCAGTTGACAGTGATGGAATAGATGTTTCTAAAATAAATTCAGCTTGTAAAAGAGATCTGGCAAATGATTATACAAGCAAGTATTACCATTTAAAATGCAAGCACAGAGTACAAACCCCAGCAAAGAAAAGGAAGAAAGTGTCCAACCTCTGTTTGATTAGTTGACTTCCTCTATGCTAATCTATCACAAACAATAAGAAAACATGAATGAATGCCTTCTTATCACCTCGTTCACTTGCCAAAGCAAGGAGGATCCATCAATTCACCCAGTGCTTCATCAGATGTCACATTCACTCCTGTCCTGCAAAAAGTGCCCTGGAGCTGCCTCCCCTGTGTTTCCCTTCCACTGTATCATTGGGGAATGAAGAAGATTTTATGATCTCCAACCATAAATCTTGAGGGTGGTCCAGCATCACTTCCTTGCATGTATGCTAGATCCCTCGCACAGCAGAGTGACGATGGTACAGCTTAAGTGTTGAAAGGATCAAGTTGTGCATGGCCGATGGCAATTAAACACTCATGAAAGCAGTAAAGCTCAGTCAAGCATTGTTTACTTGAAAGACAATATCAATCTTGTCACTTCAATCCTACATGCTGCCTGCACACAGCTCAGCAGTCTCTCCCCTGTAGGAATCATGCAAGTCCACAGCTAAGTGGCCCACATCTATTTAAAGCTGCTGTAGACTAAACAATCTTGCACCTCAATGCTTCAAGAATCTTCAAGAATCTTCTCACAGTTTTTGGAAACGAAACTTACTCTAACAGGGAAGTGCACCACCAAATGCTATCAGCATGAGAGGCAGAAAGCCAACATCTCTTGGCATGGGAAGATCAGGGCTCATAGGAGTGGTGGTTGTTGTTTTGATCTGCTCAACATGGCACTGGGCCTTTGGAGTTGGAGAAATAGCTGTAGTGATTATCTGTTGATTTGGACACCATGCCAAACCACAGTTAGCCAGCATCTGATCTGAAGCCTGTTTTCAAACCATGCGCCACTGTGGGGAAATCAAGACTATGCATGTTGCACCCTTGACATTAAGTGCTTGCCACACATGACAAATGAAAGTGCTACTCACCCGTAATGTTGTGACTGTAGTAGGGTCCCTATACCGCCCATCTTCTTCTTTCAAGTTATAGCCCTCCGGTCTTTTATCCCGTTCACTGATTTTCCATAGTTTTATTGTTTTATCTGAAACACATCACAGTGGTCACAGTGAGCACTGTTAAGAGTACCGAAACCACCACCAATAAAACTTACTGATTGCACAAGGGAAGACAATTGCAGCTAGTTAAAACTTGTTCATAGCTTTTATTTTTAAATGAACCTTTCTTCCACTGATGCTGAACAGTGGGCTGATAGTGCCCTGGCTTTGAATAATTTCCAATAGCAGAGGTAGCTAATTTGTAGTCTTCGGGATACTGGTGGTCTCCAACTCCCATCGCCCCCAGCCAGCATAGCAGATAGTCAAGGGATGATGGGAGTTGTTGTCCAGCAATATCTGGAGGGCCACAGGTTAATTACCCCTATCGTATAGGAAAGGGTGGCTGCCCTAATCTGTGGAACAGCATTCTTATGCCCGCAATCCGGAAACAAATGAAGACATTTTTGTTCCAACAATAATTCCCAGCTGGATGAACAGATCTCTGCCACTGGTGTCTACTTTGTATTTCTTTTAAATTGACTATCACTCAGCTGTGTAACCCAGAGCCAGTCTGCTTAGTAGAACGCTTTTTACCAGCTGGTCAACCTGAATGATACATTACAAAGTACAGGTCCCATTCCTGAGGAGATTACAATCCAAATTCCAATGCTAAAGAGACAAGAGAAAGAATGGAAATGTGGGTGGGGCTAAACTGGGGGTTGCCTATGGATTTATTTCTGTTACACATATTTTAGGCTTAGCAGCAGTGGGGGCATGGGGGCAAAGGACAGTATAAACAATGGTTCTGACTACCGTGCAGGTTACTCAGAACAGCTTGCAGAACCATGAAAAGATGTTTTCAAGTCTAATTTCATGCCTTATAGCACAGAACTAAAGGCAACAAAGAAGCCCTCTTTTTGAAGTAGGAACGCCAAAGTGCACAGCCTGTCAAGGAGCCAAAGAAGAATATGACAGAATCCTGGGCTTCAGATCTTACATTCAGGAATCCTGATGGGACAGACAGCAGAGCCAGACTAGAGTCTAGTGATACAGTCCTGAAGAAACCACCAAAGTGCTGGAGCTTCTCCCTGACTGATAACAAAGTCAGCTGGCCACGGAGGAAGGAGGAGCAGCATTTTGGGAGGGAGAATAAAAGGAGAAGTTTCTGAGAGAGTTGGATAGGGCTTGATTTGAGAAGGGAGACAGGAAGGAGGGCTGGGCAATAACTGCTTTCCAACATTGTAATATACCGCCTGCTAAACATTGTGGTATGATTCCAAGAAATATTATCTTGGAATTTTATGAAAAGAAATTTTGAAAAAATGGAGGTTGGCCAAAATTTTGTTAATGGGCTTAATGGTATCTATTCTGAGCAAAGAGCGAAGATTATTGTAAATAATGTGGTATCAGATGAGATAAGAATTGAGAAAGGAACAAGACAAGGGTGCCCACTCTCCCCCGTTATTTATTTCTGTACTAGAGGTTTTGTTGAATATGATAAGGAGCGATGAAGGTGTCAAAGGGATTACAGTGGGTTCGAAACAATATAAGTTAAAGGCCTTTGCAGATGATTTAGTATTGACTTTGCAGAATCCCGAACAGAGTGCAGTGAGAGCACTGCAGATAATTCAAGAGTTTGGCAGTGTGGCGGGTTTTAAGCTGAATAAAGGGAAAACTAAAGTATTGGATAAAAATCTGACACTACGAGAGAGACAGAATATAGAGGAATGCACAGGACTGAAGTGTGTAAAAAAGGTGAAATATCTAGGAGTTAATATGACGTCAAAAAATTTGAATTTGTATAAAGACAATTATGAGAAATTATGGAAAGAAATCCAGAGAGATTTGGAAGTATGGACGAGGTTAAAATTGTCTTTAATGGGTAGAATAGCAACTGTTAAAATGAATGTTTTGCCGAGAATGTTGTTTTTATTTCAGGCCCTACCGATAGTTGATAAAATGAAATGCTTTCAAGAATGGCAGAAGATACTGTCTAAATTTGTCTGGCAGGGGAAGAAACCAAGAATTAAATATAAACTTTTGACTGATGTTAAAGAAAGAGGAGGATTTTCCCTGCCGGACTTAAAGATTTATTTTGAAGCTGCTGCCTTTTGTTGGTTGAAAGATTGGTTTTTGTTAGATAATGATGATTTGTTGGATTTAGAGGGTCATGATAACGCATTTGGTTGGCATGCATATTTATGGTATGATAAAGTGAAATTGCATAAAGGTTTTAAAAACCATATAATCAGGAAATCATTGTTTAATGTCTGGATGAGATATAAGGATTTGTTGGAAAGGAGAACTCCTAGGTGGATTTCACCTCTTGAGGCAAAGAAACCTAAAAGGACAAATATGGATGAGAATAGGTTGAAATACAAAGATATCTTGATGGAAGTGGGAAACCACTTTAAGTTAAGACCATACGAACAATTGAAAGATAGGTTGAGTGACTGGTTTCAGTATGTGCAGATAAATGAGGTATTCAAGTTAGACAAAAAATTAGGATTCCAATCAGAAAAATCGAAATTAGAGACGGAGTTATTAGAGACAGATCACAAGAATTTGTCCAGAATGTATAATTTGTTGTTAGAATGGCATTTGAAAGATGAGCAAACAAAATCAGTTATGATTGAATGGGCCAAGGATCTGGGTCATAATGTGATGATGTCGGAGTGGGAAAAATTGTGGAAGAAAGGTATGAAATTTACGGCTTGTACGGTGTTGAAGGAAAATTTGATGAAAATGATGTATAGATGGTATCTGACGCCGGTCAAGCTAGCTAAAATGTACCACAAAAGCGACAATAAATGTTGGAAATGTAAACAGGATGTTGGCTCATTCTACCATATGTGGTGGACATGCCCTAAGATAAAAGGCTTCTGGGAAATGATTTACAATGAATTGAAAAAGATGTTTAAGAACACATTTTCGAAAAAACCGGAAGCCTTTTTGCTTGGAATAATTGGGGAAGAAATCCCCAAGGATGATGTTAATCTGTTTATGTATGCCACCACAGCCGCTAGGATTTTATTAGCAAAATATTGGAAAAAAGAAGAATTGCCTTCGAAGCAGGAATGGCAAATGAAAATGATGGACTATATGGAATTAGCAGAATTGACAGGAAGACTCCGGGACTGGAAGAAATTTAAAATGTATATAGGGAATGTATTCGATAATTAGAGTTTGAAAATCCAGGAAAGTAAAGAGGTTAAGGCATTAGGGAAACAATAGAAGATTTAAAGTTTGAAATTAGGGTAAATGATATGAAGATGAATTAACTTGGAAGTTTTAAAGGGATTGCATGATGGGAAAGAAGATGATTTAGAAACTGCTATAGAAGTTTAAAAAAAATGAAAACCAGATAGTAGGGAATTGGGGAAGCCTGAAGACAATGAGTATTATAATGGATGAGAAATGATATATATTTTTTTGTTATATTTTTGTATGTTGATGTTTTTGATGTGTTTTTGTATTTTGTATTTTGTATGTTTGGTGTATGTTTGTTGAAAAAATGTTCAATAAAAAATATTATTAAAAAAAATAAAATAAACATTGTGGTATGGCGGTATATCAAAATGTCAGAAAGGAAGTGGCAAGGAAGAAGGCAGTTGCTGGCCGCTGTGTGCAGCTTCTGCCTTTTCCAAAGCAATTCCTCCTCCAGCGCCCACCGTCCCCTCTGTCAAGGCAGTGGCAAATGAGGCAGATGAGAGAGAGCTCCATTTCCATGCTTGCCTCCTCTGCTGCCTTGGCACTGGCAAGGGGTGGGGGGTGGGGCAAGCAGGCTGCCTCTCCCTTCCCATGAGGAAGCAACACACTTGTGAACCCCCCCCCCCCGGTGCCAAGGCGGAGGCATCATCTGCCGCTTCCTTGAGATGGGCACACGGGGGGGGGGGGGGCTGCCTCTCCCTCCCAGGATGAAAAAGCAGCCCACTCATGCCTCCTCCACCACTGCCTTGACACGGAGTGGGTGGGGGCAGAATGGTGAGGCTCAGCTGGGGGACGGGAGGGCAACTTTGAACCTTCTCGCCTCCCCGGCTGAGCAAGTCCCCTGTCCCTCTGGTGCATGCGAGTTAGAGCTGGAGAGATGAGGGGCTTCTTTGCGCTCCTCAAGGGTGGGGGTGCAGGAAGCCTCCCACTACCCAGCTGAACAGCCCCGATCCTTCTACTGCTTGCATATGAGCAAGAGAAGGATTCGGGCTCCATCAGCTGAGGAGCGGGAGCACTTTAACAGAGCCCTGACCCTGGCACTGGCAGGTTGGGGCGCCATAAAACTGCTTGGCTGAGGCAAGGGTAGTGAGTGGCTGAGGCAAGGGTATTGGGGTGAGTCTGCGCTTTACTACATGGTGGCTAGTGGTGGGTCCACTACACCTGATTTTAAAGGCAGCGGCCAAGAAGGAACACCAAAAAAGGCCTAAATCAAAATGCAGAGAGCTGGCAAGGCCCCAACCCCAGCTTGGATTTTGCCAATTTCCACTCAGCTACAACCCTTCACATCATTCTTGAGGGTCCCCCAAGCATGGGGTCAATGAAGTGTAGCCAGAAAGGGGCAGGAAAGTCCTGTTACACATGTGGAGCTTGACACAGGCTGCCCTAGATTCAAGCTAACGTAGAGGACCCACAACATTAGCTGGGGATATGAAGATAACAAGAGTCCTGAAGAATCAAATACAGTAGTCTAAAAAGAAGTGGGGAGGGTACACTTCTCACTCTAGCCATCAACTGCAGCACACACTTAAATTAAGAGAATGAAGAAAAAGAAAGGCTGCACAAATAGGTCTATAGGAAGACCTGTCATAAATCAAACACTGAATGAGCCTTACCATTTGTAGACAATAAAAACTGAGCAGCATTTTTCTGGGGTAACCACCTAATTTTGTTGATCTTTTCTTCAATTTCTAAACTTTTCAAGTAGTCAAACTCTGGTTCATGGCTTTGAAAGGTACTGTAAACATTGTATTCGCCTCTGCTGTGAGATGGCGTTTTGTTCTGAAAGGGGAAGGGGAGCAGGGGGAGAGGGGCGAGAAATTGCATGGAATTCAGTGAATAACCAGTGTAGTTAATGTAGGCCACCTACAGATTGCAATTAGTGGGATACAAATAAATTAGAGCCACTTCACAGATATGAATTATTTCTGAGGCTGTCATTTAAGCAACAAACTCTTAATTGACCAATTATATAAGCTTACTGATCAATTTGCATTCATGAATACAAACATTCTGAAGCAATGAAAAAACATTCTTTAGATCAAGGAAAGCGAATCTGTGGTCCTCCATCCCTGCCTGATTTCAAATGTGTAATAAACAGCTATTGTGCTGTAGGACATCCTAGTCATGACTCACAGATGCTCTTCCCTCCAAACTGCTATCTAACGCTAAACATCTTAGCACTTGTTTAGCCAATATCTGCAATTCCAAGAGGGTGATGAACCACACTCAAGGGCGTGAGAATGCCAACATCATTTTAAAAATCCCAGGCACCTTTTCAAGCAGGAGGCAGGTTTGAAGCCAAATTCCAGACCAAGGTAATTAACATTGCACTGGCATGAATCTTGCTTTATTAGCAATTACGGGGCAGTATTCATTTCCTGTCTCCTAAGCTGCTCCACGATGCTTTGCACGGTTGCACTGCCACCTCATTCCAGCCCAGGCAGGCATGATGACAGCTTGCTGGTGAACAGAATTTCATGTCAGTCGAATTCTACGAAGAGATCCTGTTTCAACCGATACTGCTCTGTGGATAGCAACTGGGAATCACCTGTTCTGATGGGTGGTGCTTGGCTGATACACAGGAAGCTGCCTTATATGAGGTCAGACAAATTGTCTTTCTAGTCCAGTGCTATTACTGGACACCTTAAGGATCACCTTTTCCCATAACAACCTGCTCAGGAATGAAGTTCTTCTACAGAGACCCTTCTCAGGGTGCTGCCAACAACTGAGGTCAAGCAGATAGCACTGAGGCCTCCTGTGGCGGAGTGGGTCCGTGCGCCTGGCTGATAACCAGAAGTTTGGTGGTTTGAGTCCACCCAGGGATGGCTATGGGAAAATTCCTGCATTGCAGGGGGGACTAGATGACTCTTGGGGTCCCTTCCAACTCTGACATTCTATGATTCTAAGAGTACAGTACTATGGAATTGCCTCCCTAGGAAAGCTCACCCAACACCCACTTTGTTATCATATAGGTGGCAGGCCAATACATTTTTTTTATTCTCACAGGCATTTTAATAAATTGTAAAGAATGAAGCAAGTAGCATTTTAAACACCAGGCCAGTGTTATTTTATCTCACCCTGTAGTTAAGATTGTTTGGAACTGATTGCTGAGTGTATGGCATTTTTTTAAAACAGCAGACAAACATAATCTGGACAGCGTCCATGCAAAAAGGAATGGAAAGGATTTCATTGTGACATTCAGATGGACAGGTAAGCAATATTGACTACAGGCGAGTCCCACGTTCCGGATTTTAGGAAGATTTTATGAAAACAGAACTTTCTTCAATAAATATTGTGATCTGTAGCAGCTCTTCAGAGCTTTTGTAGAACTCTTGCTCATCACCTCCTAGCTTCAATTAACTGGAAATGCCAGAGACTGAACCTAGGACAAGCATGTATCTCACTACTGAACTTATGTCCTTCTCCCACTGTCTTGCTCATGAAATGCGTAATGAACAAGACAATCCACCACAATCATGCAGGTGTGAAACAATGTACCCCACTATTGCACAGGGAGCATTTCATCAACAGAGGTGGGAAGAGACCACTGTCTGCTCCCAGTGAGGGTTTTGGCATGAATTCTGGAACGGGCATTTCCTCTGACGAAACATACATGTTTCCATAAACTCGGTAAGTCCTTTACAGGACAGAGATAGGGAAACATTTAGCCCTCCAGGTGTGGTTAGGCTGCATCTCCCACCAGCCCCAGACAGCATAACTAGAGTTCAAGAATGATAGGAACTGTAGTCCGGTAGAAGCTGGAGGGCCAAAGGTTACCATCCTTGTCTCAAAATACCTTTTCTGATTTCCCTAAGAAATAGATTTTATATATTAGATTCATTTCAATTTCATTTATCTCAACCATAAACGACCACAAAACAGTTTAGCCCGGACACTGAGATCCAGCGCAGAGGGCCTTCTGGCGGTTCCCTCACTGCGAGAAGCAAAGCTACAGGGAACCAGGCAGAGGGCCTTTTTGGTAGTGGCTCCCGCCCTGTGGAACACCCTCCCATCGGCGGTCAAGGAGATAAACAACTACCTGACATTTAGAAAACATCTAAAGGCAGCCCTGTTTAGGGAAGTTTTTAATCTGTGATATTTTAATGTATTTTGCTATTTGTTGGAAGCCGCCCAGAGTGGTGGGGAAACCCAGCCAGATAGGCGGGGTATAAATAAATAAATAAATAAATAAATAAATAAAAAATAAGTAAGGACAGGTTAATAATGAGAACAGATCAAACCAGCAGATAACGCCAACCATAAAATACCATTTATCCAATATATGCAGTTTTGATTATATTTTGCTGTGGCCAAGCCAAGAATTGGCTGCCATCTGTATTACAGAGTTCTCGCTAACTTCTCTGCAATATATGTTATTTTAAGCATTAGCCTCCTGAGTTCCTTAAGTAGGTTATAATCTTATTTGATTTAAAAAGACCATACCACGAAACTGATGTTTCCTATTTCCATAAATTCCCTTCCCAAATTTGGAACCTAGTATGTGACACTGGTTTTAATGTTTTAATTTTAATGTACTAAAAATATCAGCTTAGCCACCTTTTGTTTGCTGTCTCGGTTGTCCAGTTGAACCAGAAAGGCAGGATATAAATGTAATAAAAGTAAAGTAAAGGGGCCCCTGACGATCAGGTCCAGTCGTGTCTGACTCTGGGGTTGCGGCGCTCATCTCGCTCTATAGGCCGAGGGAGCCAGCGTTTGTCCGCAGACAGCTTCCGGGTCATGTGGCCAGCATGACAAAGCTGCTTCTGGCGAACCAGAGCAGCGCACGGAAATGCCGTTTTACCTTTCCTATTTATCTACTTGCACTTTGATGTGCTTTCGAACTGCTAGGTGGGCAGGAGCTGGGAGCGAGCAACGGGAGCTTACCCCGTTGCAGGGATTCGAACCGCTGACCTTCTGATCAGCAAGCCCTAGACTCTGTGGTTTAACCCACAGCGCCACCTGGGTCCCCATAAATGTAATAAATACTGTAAATAGGTATCATTGTCCCCACTAGATGGCACTAAGAGATCAAAATAACTTGGTAAGGAAAAATCCTTACCAGAAAGAAAGGGTACAGAAAGAGAGTGATTGTTGTGAGATGAGAAACATACAAAGGCTAGAGGAGTTGGAAAGATGACATATAAACCGCAAGAACCTCCAAGCGCTTTTAATGTAAAAACCGCCCAGTATACGTACCTAGGCAAGACATCCTAGGCAATCAGAGACTCCCTGGCTGGAGCAGGCCAGTGGCCCATCTAGTCGAGTGCCCTGTGCTCACAGTGGCCAACCAGATGCCTGTGGGAAGCACACAAGCAGGACATGAGCGCAACAGCACCCTGCCCACCTGCAACTCCCAGCACCTGGTACTCAGAGACACATTGCCTCTGACAGTGGAGGTAGAGCACAGCCATCATGGTTAATAGCCATTGATATACCGGTAGCCTTTGCCTCCGTGAATTTGTCTCATCTCCTTTTAAAGCCATCCAAGTGGGGGGGGGGCACTTGCTGACTTTTGTGGAAGCCAATTCCATAGTTTAATAATGTGCTGAGTGAAGAAGTACTGTACTATCTTTTGTGTGCTCTGAATCCTCCAACATGAGTTCTAGTTACAAGAAAGGGAGAAAAACTCTTCTCTATCTACTTGATCACACCATGTATAATTTTATGCATTTCTATCATGTCAACTCTTATTCGTCTTTTTTCTTAACTATAAAAAGGCCCAAAGTGATGGCTCTCCTGTCTTTCTGGGCCACAAATGAGAGACTCTTAATTTCAGGGTTGTGGGTTCAAGTCCCACATTAGGCAAAAAGGTTCCTGCATTGAAGGGTGGGACCAGATGTCCCTCGCAGTCCCATCCAACTCTGTATTTGTATGATTCTATGAAATGCATAAAACAGATGTGCAGTACTTTCTAGGCATCGTGGTTGTCTGATGGGCACCTTATGAGCACAAACTGGTTGAGTGGTTTCAAAGCCATTTTAATGAAAACAGACAAAACACTTGCTGTTCATATGACATAGTATTTCCAGTGCTCATAAATGTCCAGTGCCTGTTCAAAGGCACAATATCAATTATATTTACTGCAAGAGAAAATCTATGTAGGGCAATCTATTACTGGCACAAATGTAGGCTACTTGAGAAGGATTTTAATAGGACAAAAGAAGAATGCTATTTGAAACTCAATGACTGTAGGAAAAGCATTGCTTTAGTAAGTTACATACAATGGGTTGGATAAAAAAACATGAGGAGAAGGGAAAGATGCATTACTGCTACTCCCTGGACTCCTGAGCAAGAACAATCAGAAGAATTCTTGCAGGACTATGAAGCACCTATGAAGATGCTTAAATCTAGTTAGACCCCTGGCTCATCTAGGCTGTATAGGTGCCAGGGGAAGACAACATTTACAACCCCTCACCTACACTGGCTGGCAGCAACTCTCCAGGTATCAGGCAGAAAGATATCTTTCCTAATCCTGCTAATAGATAGATGGGGGCGATGGCTTCCTAAAATCTCCTGCATGAAAAGCTTGTGTTCCACCAAAAAGCATTGACTCCTTGCTGATTTTAAATTGTTTTTTCAAAATATATTCAACATCTATGGATAAATCTTATACCAACAGATTGATTTACTTTTCCAATAATTAATAAATGGCCACCTGTTTTCAATAAATTGGTTACATCATCAATCTTCTGTAGGTTTTATACAACAGTGATTTGGAATACACAAGCACTGGAATACATCATTCTAGATAATGGTCTGCGTTATCTGTTCTGTAATACTCAGCATATAAGATAGTAAAGGAACCACTTCTCAGTATTATTATTTTTACAACAGTTTGGTGGGGAACAAACAACAGCCCAAAGAAACTGAACATGTAGTTTTGTAATTAAGCTTGTTGCTCTTACAACCCTATAGATACGTACATGGGAATAAGTTCCAGTGAATGAAATAGGACTTACTTCTGCAGAAAGTCACACAGCTTTGCACATTTTTTAATTGCATTCCTAATCTTTAACCAGTATTTCCTTACAATCAGTCATGGCCACCATAAATTATAAATTTCCTATGTAACATGTCCACACTGGGTTATAACAGTAGAATATCATGCTGGTACTTTTTGGTGTGGTTCTTGTTTTCAACTTATTCTCAGAGCACCATTTTCAGGTAATTTTCAGGTAAAAGCCACATTTCCCTCTTGAAATCTATAGAGCAGGGTGGATGCAACCCAAGGGCTACATGTAGCCGTGGAGGCCTTTTTTGGCGGCTCTCAAGTAACCTTTTACCCCACAGTCCTCACCTCGCAGCATAAGCCAATGGTGTCCAAACTTTTTTCAGAGGGCCAGATTTGATGGCGTGAAGGGCTGTGAGGGCCGACTAAAGAGCTGACCAAGTTGTTAACCTTTTTTAAGGATTGAAGTTGTTGAGCTTTTTTTATTATTTTACCCCAAGAAACAAACTGCCACAGGGGCTGGATTAAACCGACCGGCAGGCTGGATTAGGCCCCCGAAATGCATTTTGGACATGCCTGGCATAAGCGAAGCACTGGAATTCAGGAAGGAGGCATGAGGGCTCTGACTGGGTCCTAGAGTCCTCCTGCCTCCTTCCCAAAGCCTAGTTAGCACTTGCTCAGCTTTGGGAAGGAGGTGGGTGGGCTCTAGAACCCTGCCAGAGCCTCGTGCCTCCTTCCCAAAGCCCAGTGCCTCATTTAGCTGGGTTTGGGAAGGTTGCTGGGGGGGGGGGCATCAAATTTTGGCCTCACTCTCCACCCCATGTGACGAGGCACTGTGTGGCCCATGAGTTCCGTGGCCCATGAGCCCACTTGATATGAAAAGTTGGACTGCCTTGCTCTAGAGGAAATTGGGTTGTGGGTATGAACAGACCACACTGACACAGAACTCACCTCCTGCTCTTGTTGAAAGATAACAACTCTACCGCCTTTGTCTCCTGTTGCTAGCAATTCTCCAGAATGATTAAACTCTACTGTAGAAATTATATCTGCTGTATAATAAAGAGAGAGAAATGTATGTTAATATATTTTCTGTGTACATTTTCATGAAATACATTTACACAGCAATCAGAAAAACTTGCACTATGATGCGGCAAACTTCCTCCTGTGATCAGAACTGGGGAGATTCAGATTCAAGTTCCTTCTTATCCACAAAGCTCACCTTGGGCAGTCACTATTTCTTAGCACAACCTATTTCACAGGTTTGTTGTGAGAATATAAGGCAAGAATCAGCATGTATGTTGCCCTGATCTCTTTGGAAGAATAAACAAGCAGTTCTAAATTGTCAGCTGCACCAACGTTGCAAGGTTGTTGCGAGGATTAAATTGGGAAGGCGGGGAGAAAAGATGGGATGCACATTAATTTGAAATCGAAAAAGGATACTTGACAACTGGTACACCATGACCCAAAATAGGGGGGCTCAAGGAACCTAAAGGCACCATTCTTTAGCAAACTCACATTTCATTCACTCATTTAGTTAGCACTTTTGTGTCAAAGGCAAAACAGACACACATAAATAGCCACCACATAAGCTGACTTCGGGCATTTCTCCTCATGTGACAAAACTACTGTCTGAGGGTGAAATTGGGCCCACCACTGAATCTCCTATAGTCTGTATGCTGGAGAAATGTCTGCAATAGGGAAACTTTTTAAATGCAATACAAGAATGTTCTTTTTTTGGGGGGGGGTTGCTCAGGATAGGGGACACAAATGGCAGAGCCCAGCCCTCCCACTCGCTCAGTTGTTGATTGGGCAAAGGGGAAGTGGCAGCTGCTTCCCAGCAGCAAGGTACCCAATTCGGAAGGAGAATGAAGAGCCACTCTACAGGGTTGTTGAGGATAAGATGGGGAGGGGGAGAGGGAGAGCTGTGCATGGCACCTTGAGCTCCTTGGAGGAAAGGTGGGATATACTGGTAAAGGCTGAAAAGGCGAATAAATACACTCAAAGGAGCTTTGCTTGTTTCAGGCTCTTTCTGCACCAATGCAGATTCATCAGTGCAGAAAGGGGCCTTTGCTCATTTCAAGATCTCACCACATTCAGAACTATAGCAATGGCAGGGTTGAGGAGGCGGCAGTCTGTTGCTCACCTTAACCTCCCCCTCTGAAGCCTTAACTTCCAATGATGACCACAGCCAACTGCAGTGGCGTGATGTTCACAAGGTAGCCACCACCACAATGTAGGAAGTGGTCCACTAGTTCAGCCAGTTCAATACTATCTGCACTGACTGGCAGCAGCGCTCCAGGATTTCAAACTAGGGTCTCTCACAGCCCTACCCGGAGATGCGGGGCGGGGAGAGATGAACCAGGGACCTTCCATGTGCAAAGGCAGATGTTCCAAAAGTGAACTTCAGCTTTCCCTCCAGTACTGCTATTCCACCTGTAAACCCCCGATTGGGGAGAGAAGCAAAAGTGGTCCCCTTACTCGCTCTCCCACATGCACACAGACATACACCATGCTGAGGCTTTTGTCTGGGAGCATCCAAGAGGCTACTGGCATTCTGTGGATGTGTGAGGTTTAGTCACCCACTTCCAAGGGAGAAGGAAGGGAAAAACTGAGATGGACAGAGACAAAGGAAGAAGCTGAGCAGCCCCTAGCAACTGCTCAAGCACCCCTGGAGGGTACCCACCTCACACATGGGAACCATGGGAACCTCGTGGCACAAGGCAGGTTGCCAAGAACAAAACAAGACTGTTGTATTAGGTCTCCCCACCACCACACACTGCCTCAACCCCAATGATCCTGCAATATGAGGCCAGGGGAAGGAGGATCAGAGAGGAAGATAAGAATGCCTTACGTTGCTTGTTGCTAAGAGCTGTCGGCTGGCCTTCGCTAGCATTACCAATCTGCCCTTTTCTTGCAAACAGCCAAACAAAACGATTCTGCGAACTTGTAGCAGTGCAATGATTTTTACACTCCAAAATCCTCAACCTCTGATATGTAAAGTCAAAAGCAAAGTTTTAACCTGAAAATACACTCTTCTGTGTCCTGTGAACTGCTGAACCTGTAATAATGAAACTGTTGACCACCCCTTTAATATCATCTCAGCTTACCATTTAAGCTATTTTATATTTTCCAATTTATTTGCAGAAGGATCTCTCTCAGCTCTTAATTATCTCAGACTGCTACTTGGTTCCAGTTCATGTTTCTGTATTTGTTTTCAAGGGTCCTTTGCAAACTTTGACCCAGTTCAGAAATCATGCCAGCATATAAATAAGGAATCTTAACTGTGCCTTTGATATGAAATTGTATATTTGTGACCCAACAGCAACCCAAAAGCAGAAATTGTGGCTGGAAGCAGCTTGCCAATATGGTGTGTGCTAACTATGGTTTGGAAGGATGTCTGAATTGACAACCCATATTTTGGCCTATGAACACAAAGAGTCTGGAGTGCTCAGCAGACAGAAAATGAGACCAGACAAGCGCCTTTGAACCATGGCATGCCTGTATACTCAGAGACTAAAATCATGGTTTAAATTCTAAACTCAAATTAGAACAAGTGATAGTAAGCTGAGGTAACATACTTAAGTCCAAAACATTTACACCAGGCAGTTCCATATTTGAGGATATTCTTCATTTGAAGCATCAAGCATATATCTTGGTTTGAAGTAGTAAAAAGGTAAAGGTAAAGGACCCCTGGTCAAACTTGACAATGGGGTGTGGCGCTTATCTCGATTTCAGGCTTCTGGTGCAATGGAACACTGTGACGGAAGCCAGAGTGCACGGAAACACCTTTCATCTTCCCGCTGCAGCGGTACCTATTTATCTACTTGCACTGGTATGCTTTTGAATTGCTAGGTTGGCAGAAGCTGGGACAGAGCAACGGGAGCTCACCCCGTCATGTGGATTCGAACTGCTGACCCAACAGCAAGCTCAAGAGGCTCAGTGGTTAAGACCACAGTGCCACCCGCGTCCCTGGTTTGAAGTACAGCCTGCCTCATTAGTGTGGATCATTGGCTTTAAAAAGGGATTGGGCAAATTCAATGGACGATAGGACTATCAATTGGCTACTAATCATGATGGCTGTGTATTACCTCCAAGGTCAAAGGCAGCATGGCTCTGAATAACTGCTGCTGGGGAACAACAGCAGGAGAGGCTATTGCCCTCATGTCTTGCTTGTGGAGTTTCCATAGGCATCTAGTTTGTCACTGTGGGAAACAAGATGCTGGATGGGTCTTTGGTTGTGTTCGGTATGTCACTACTTAACTGCTAAGACAGTGATGCAACTGAGCATGCTTTTACAATCCTGCCTGGAAATGCTGCTGTGCTACTACTGGCAGGGCAACCAAGAACAGGAAAATTGTCTGCATTGGAAGAACTGAGCCAACCTTGCAAGGGGGAGGGGAGGGGGAAAGAGAGAAAGGAGGGCTGCCAATGTGCCTCCAACAGCACACAGCTCAAAATTGGCTTTGGAAACTAATGCAGGATGGCACAATGCTATAACACCAATGTATTGACAGAAAAAATGCTCTGAAAAGAGCTAAATCACCTAATTAATCAAAATGTGTACTTTGTGCAGGCAGTTAAGATGAGTCAGTAAAAGCAGTGAGTGCCTATTTTACACAGCATCTTGAAGGGAAAGTTGGGGGGCGGGAAACTACCAACAGAATATCAAAACATTATTATGAACTCACCAAGAAATAAGACCCAGGAACCTCTCAAGTGAACCTGGAGGACAACGCCCCAAGGCTTGTTGGCTTAAAACTTTTTGGATATTGAAACTGGTCATTAACATAGTGCAGGAGCTTCTCATGGTTTTATCCAGCTGCCTATTGTTCAGTACAGATTTTGTCATTCATGGGGTGTGGAGCCTTCTCTTAAAGGTTTACTTTAAGCAATAAATATTGGGGCCTTGTTGTCAATGGTTCCTTCGGGCATCACCTTGCAGCACTGGGATTTGTGCCTGCTTACAAGCAGGCGCAATTCCCAAATCCATCTATAAAAATCAGCATTCCCTCACATTCACATCCCCACGTTCTCCAGTTAAACCCAACATGCATATCTCTGATTGGTCCACTACACGATTTCCCTTCCTGATGTAGGTGAAACTGACAGAGGTTTTTTTTTTCTAAAATGAATTGGACCAATTTTAAAAAAGAAAATTTACTGCAGTGCTACAACTGAAAGTTAACATATCAGTAGATCATAGCTTTTCAATTAAAATTAATCCAAAAGGCAACTTGCTTTTCCTTTGTGGACAAGCCTTCAACCTACTTTATCTCAAAGGGGTGGGGAAACATGAAGTTGCAAGGCTAAACAGAATGATGCTCTGTTAACAACTACAACACACAGTACCAAACTACTCTGCACATAAATAAGCCACTAGAGCAGTAACTAGGCAAGCATTTGGAAGCAAAGAAACTCACCGTTAAAAATAGTGCATTCCCATACCTTGGTCAAAGAAACAAGCAGACATCAAGGCACTGGTGTTGAACTGGATGGATTTAATTGTGTTTGAGAACTGACAAGGGAAGCATTTCATCTTCCGCAGCACACCGATTGGCTTGTGTATTTTCATCTGTGTTAACACCCTTGCTGCCAAACAAAATGAATGCGACTCTTTTCTTTGAAATGGTAACTGGTATCTCAGTGATAATTATGGGGGAAGTTATTTTCGTCCTTCAGTGTGCATCCTTCAGCCGCTTCCTGGAGTCTCCTCCCCTCTGTGCGTGCTATTTTTTGCTATAGTCTCTAGGTGGGGGCCTTGCAACCGCACAGGGCTGCTCACACCACTGCCCAGGATCCTGCAAAGCGATCCCTACCACAAGTACGATGTAAAGAAAAAGGAGGAATGGCAGAGAAGCCAATGCACCGAAGTGTGTCACAGCACTCAAATATGCACAGCAGCCGATATACTGTGGAGCATGCTCTTCCTTGTGCTCAAAATCCAACACAAACAAAATGAATCACAGAGAGAGAGAGAGAGAGAGAGAGAGAGAGAGAGAGAGAGAGAGAGAGAGAGAGAGACAGCAGCCACCTAGCACTGCACACCAGCTGATATACCTTGAAAGCTAAGGTCAAATCAATGAAGACAATCTGCTGACAGATCCACCAGAAGTCACACCAGTAAAGCACATGATCCATCTTCGCTTTAAATAAGCCTACGTTGGACATTTTTTTTCTTAACAGCAGTTGCCTCAGGAGTCCAAGACAGCCTTGAATAGAACCAGCAAATGGGGGATGCTCCTGAGCCCTGAACCATTATCTGTCCTTCATGACCCCATGGTCTCCCACCCCACTCTGCCCATCAGTTGTGCCTCATTATCTTTCCTCTTGCCTTTTATCACTCCCTGCCAAAGTGCAGTGTAATCGGAAACATGTGGATGAAGCCATTCTTTGGAAGTCTACATAATCAGAGTCAGGTCTTCTTGTGTAAAACTCTACCCCTAAGGAGCCATATGCCATAAATCTCACCCACCCCAATAAGGCCCTTCTTATGGAAGTCACAGAAAATATTACACATGCTTTAAGGCACGAATGGGGAGACCTTTTTCAGTCCAAATGCCACATTTTATTCCAGGCTACATTCTGAGCAGTGCTAGAAACCAGCCAGGTGCCAGATTCCTGAGATTCCTGCATTGCAGGGGGTTGGACTAGATGATCCTTGGTGTCCTTTCCAAATCTGCAATTCTGAGAGTCTATGAAAAAGACAGGGTGGGGGGTGGGGAAGCAGGGTGTGGTTTAAGGAGATAGTCCCAAGGGCCAGATACAGAACCAGAGCACTGTTTTTGGCCCATAGAGCCTGCGGTGCCCTCCTCCCCATTTCAAGGAATGAAGACCCAGCTTTAACAAATGTTTCAAGGCCCACAATATCTAAAGCAGTTCTAGGCAACATGGTGTTTGCCAGATACAGTATTGTGGACTACAGCTTCCATCATCCTCAAACAGCAGCTGATGGGACCCGTAGTTTATAACAAACAGAACAAGGATTCCCGATATGTGGTATGTCAGGGGTCCCCCAACTACGAACTGCCGGCTGGATCCAGCCCGCTAGCTAAAACACCACGCCATGTTTCTGAAGGGCTGTCATATGGAGGAGGGAGCATGCTTGTTTTCTCCTGCTCTGGAGGGAAGGAATTCAATGGCTTCAAGTTACAAGAAAGGAGATTCCGACTAAACATTTGGAAAAACTTTCTGCCAGTAAGAGCTGTTTGGCAGTGGAATAGACTCCCACAAGAGGTGGTGGATTCTCATTTCTTGGAGGTTTTTTAAAAGAGTTTGGATGACCACCTGTCATGGATGCTTTAGCTGAGATTCCTGCATTGCAGGGGGTTGGACTAGATGACCCCTGGGTCCCTTCCAACTCTTAAGATTCTGTGATTCTATGATTCCCCCACAGAGTATATTTTGTATGTGAAAACAGATCAAATTTGTTTTTGATTAGCTAATATATTGCACATCTTTCTAATTGTTTCAAGAGTCATTTGAACTTTCAAATATATTTATCTTAATACTGTCCAACCAATTAAAGGTGCTGTATCTGTGTACTCTAAGATTGACCAAGTTGGGAAATTACGACCATCAGCAGGTCTCCAACGTTTAAGACATCAATAGATAATTTTATTGTTTTATCTATTTTTTAAATCATTTTGAAGTTTTTTCTACAATCAAGCAGTATATAATTTTAATGCAACAAATAAATAAACAAATTGGGGCTTGCTTTTGACCATATTCCTCCATGGAGCATTTAATGTATCCATACCACCAGAAGACTGAATTGGCATGGGGGGGGGGGACACACAAGGTTGAATTCAGGACACAAAACTGAGGAGGAGTGAAAATAAAACACCTTGCAATAGGTTGGCAATCAAAGCACAATCAGCACGGCTATGGATGCAAGGTGCACAGCAGTGAGGGTAACCTCTGGCCCTTGAGATGTTGCTGATCCAAAACTCTCATCATCCCTGTGCTTGCTGGGGCTAATGGGAGTTGTAGTTTTGCAGCATCTGAAGAGCCAAAGGTTCAGCACACCAGATGTACAGGAACAATGTGGTATAATACTTGGTGTGTGTGTGTGTGTGTGTCGGTAGAGAGAGGTGAAAAATGTTTCCAAAATTGGCTCAAATCAGACAAGTCACATCTCGCTATACCTTACAGCAGGCTTCCTCAACCTCGGCCCTCCAGATGTTTTTGGGCTACAACTCCCATGATTCCTAGCTAGCAGGACCAGTGGTCAGGGATACTGGGAATTGTAGTCTCAAAACATCTGGAGGGCCGAGGTTGAGGAAGCCTGCCTTACAGAAAAAAACTAGGTATCAGATGACCAAACATTTTGCATGTTTAAGAGTGCAGCAGTTCTGCATTTCAGTGAGGTTTGCATACAAGCAGCAGTTTGATGGACTTTGTTTTGGGACACCCACATCTGCCTAAGTTTGATATGTTCGAATGAAGACACTGATGTATTTAGAACTATCTGCCTGGCAGCTAAATCCTTTATATAGAAACTCTTGTGTACTGAGAATTATTTCAAAATCCAGTCCAGTTCCCACACCTGTCCAAACTTCATAACTGCCAAATCATAAGCTGGTGATTGGGACTCGCCTAGAAAGGGCAACTTGTAACACCTGACTTTCCATACACAGCATGTGAGAAAGTGCCACTGATGCCTTTGCAGACAGAGTTATTCTTGATACTGTAGAATATTTGGCAGGTACTGACATCTTCATCTAAATGTCACTCAAGACTGCTTCATTACATTTTTAAGGTGGATCCATGAAACATTAGTGCAAACAAAAGATGTGTATAAATGCAGAGTGTATTTGCAAGGGGTTGTGCCACATGCCTGTTGTCTTTGTCCATGGAGTTTTCCTAGCAGGGATACTGGAGTGGCTTGCCAGTTCCTTCTCCAGGTGGATCACGTTTAGTCAAAACTCTCCACTATGACCTGTCCATCTTGGGTGGCCCTGCATAGCATAGCTCATAGCTTCTCTGAGTTATTCCAGCCCCTTCGCTTGAAATTCTCGAAGCTACGAACATGAGTTTGACCAAACTGTGGGAGGCAGTGGAAGACAGGAGTGCCTGGCGTGCTGTGGTCCATGGGGTCACAAAGAGTCGGACACGACTAAACGACAACAAGTGCCACATGCACAAGTGCCAAGAAGCTGGAACTTCTTCCCCATCCCCTGGTTCCTATGACTGGCTCCTCTGGGTGGAAGAGTAGAGACTTTAAAAAGTTTTAAAAATTGAAATGTTGAGGTGTTGAAATAAAAACAACAACATAAAAATAAAAAGTGATGATAGTAAGTGAGAAGGCAAGGAAAAAAAAATGAAAAATAAGAATAAAAGATTTTTAAAAGAACAACCTGTGAGCCAAACTATTGTTATTTTGTTGTTGTTCTTTTAAAACTCCTTTAATCTTCTTTTTCATTTCCCCCCTTGCCTTCTATTATCATCACTTTTTATTTTTTATGGGTTTTTTATTTCAACACCTCAACATTTTAATTTTTAATTAAACATTTTAAAGTCTCTACTCTTTCCACACCCTCCCCCTCCCCCCTGAATAAAATATTTTATGTATTTTCCCCATCCATTTTCAACAGTACTTTTTTGTTTTTTGTTTGTTTTTATCTCTTTGCTCTCATACTATAACTTGAATCACCACCACAATTTTTGGTTTTTAATACAATCCTGCTAGCCTTTAATTTTTAATTCTTAAATGTGAACCTCTAACCCCACACCCCACCCTTGACTCCAGTCCCTCATTTGTGTGCATGTATGTGTGTGTTTGTTCACATATAACCCATCCCTAGATTTAAGGGGTGCGAGGGGAGCAGAGAGGTTGGAATGCTCTGTTGCACAAGCAAAAATCCTTGCACTTGATGGAGCGTTTGCATACTGCTACTCTGGATATGACCCTTGCTTCTAGAAGTATATGAACATTTGCAAAACATAGAGCAGAATTTGGCAACCTTTCTGCCATGGGCATAGCCAAGGGGGGCAGGGAGAGGCAGCTGCCCCCCCATCAATAAAAATACATAGCAAACTGAGTTTATGTTCCCACTAACAAAAGACCTGGCTACGCCCATGCTCTGCTCCACAGAGCTTTGTGTAAAAAGACAATCTGCCTTAACTGGAGGAGGGAAGCGATAAGAAGCCGGGTGGACAAAAAACATGAATGCCATAAACGGCAATCTTTAAATGGTTGCAGGAGGCTTGTGGAGAATGAGGAGGCCCACATGGAAGCCGGGCAATAGTGAGGCCATTGTCCTGCAGGCTTCAGCACAAAGCTTTTATTAGAGTCATTTTTAAGGGGAAGGAGGAACAGTAAGAGGGGGAGGGAGGGAGCCCTGATCAAGGATTAGCATAATGAAAAGTTTGTGCCCTATTAGAATTGAATTACAGATAAACTTGTGACCAGTTCTTGGACAGTACACAGATGAGGACAGCAAGGCTAAGGAACCTCAAGTGAATAGCTCTCCATTTTAAGTCTTAAAGGCAGCAAATGAATATCTTATGCCTGCCACCTGAAAAGCCAAACCATTAAAAACAGAGCAGACCCGCTCTCTTAGCCACATATGCTTGATACACAGCAAGGATCAGGGCAGTATCCTTCCCAGAAAACAACAAACCTTTGGGCTATAAGAGGGTGGTTTCTAGTGGTGGTGAATGACAAACCCAGACAGGTCTACACACTTTCCCCAGCATTTTCAAGCAGTGTTAGAAACTCTGATATATGAGCAAGGCACCAAATGGTTCCTTAAATCAAGGTTACAGCCACCAAAACGGAATGTCTAGTTGCCGTTTTGGGGTAAGATGGCTCTAAAGTCTTACTTTTCAAATGATGGACCGATTGTGATTGATTATGTTAAACACCTGGCTCGCTTAGATGACTACCTTGATTTAGGTTAAGAACTTTGAGAACTTAAGGAAGAAAAGTCACTTGATCCGGGGACAGTCCATGTATATATTTGCCTATTCCTACCTCGTTTTCTTAATGGTGACAAGGACCCCATTTATAACGTAGGGATAGTCTTCACAACAGTGAGCAGGGCAGTGGGGTGGGGTAAATGAAGACAAACAACAACAATTAACGATAACTGCTCCTGCTCAGGCTGCACAGAAAATTCATTCTGATTGTGCAGATAAAATATAACTGACAGAATTCTACAAGATGTGGTATTAGTGTGTAAAAGCAGTCAAGATCCGATGATTCCCAGGCATGTAGCTAAGCAATTATGTGGGCTTCTACCATTTCCCCTTCCAACAGCAAGTTCTCAGGCTTCAACAAATTGTGTTCAGGGGACCAGTTGGAGTGACATGGAGGAAGAAGCATAGTCCTTTGGATCCGTCACCATGTTTTAAAAATAAAGAAGTTATTTAGTTAACTATTTATCATTATATTCACTCTCATACGGCTTACTCTACAAGAATAATAATTGATTACATCAATCTGCACAATATGTAGCTGAATAAGTTCAAAGTAACTGAGCCAGTTTTAAAACCATTTTATGTTAATGTCTGCATCAGATCTGAACAGGATGAGACAGTATGGCAGATGTAAGCTTGTCTGTAGGGAAAGGGGATGTTATGGGATCTGCTCAGAAACCCAAACCGATCTTGGTTAGGCTTCTAATTGCCAAGAAATAGGAACACCTCCCTGTGAAGTCATCATACTCCCAACCAGCCCAGGGATATCAGCTGAACAAAGCACTATGGCCCTTTAGCACCCCAACAGGTCTAATTCTTTAGGACCCACACATGCCAGGTTGCCTCCCATATAGCAGCTGCTCTTCTCAAACATTCCTTTTGAGAATGCCAAAGTACAGTGCACTGATGAAATAAATGTTATGCCCCGCTTCATCTGCCCAATTTACTCAGTAGAATGTGTGAATGTGGCACTTGTCGCGTGCTCCAGACATTAATAATGTTTCTTGATTAATAGAAAGGCCACATTTGCATAGCCTACTGAAAAGCAAATACACAAATAGGTATTTGCAGAAGTTGCACCAGTTATTCCGCACACACATAAAAGTATACACAATTCTGTTTTCTCCATCCTAACCATGTCTACTCAGAAGCAGTGTTCAAAATCAGTCCAGCGCCAGTCGCATTTTGCGACAGGCAGCTAGGCTTTTGCGAGAATGTGGCGGTGTCCAGGCACCATATTTTGTGCCTTGGCGGCAGTGGCAGGGGATGGCAAAGAAGGCCAAAGCGGGGTGCTGGGGGCTGCAGCAAGAGGTATCACTGTCGCTGACTCCTGCTGCAGAGCCATTTGTGGCTGCCACTGGGAGCCCCGCCAGCGCTGTGAATGCAGAGCTGCTCGCTCTGCTTCTGCAGCTTCAGCAAGACCAGTGACTACAAGATGTCTGCAGCCCAGTGTTTGGGCTCATGGATGCGCTGAGATAAACAGGCAACAATTAAAATAAAGTAATCAAGCGCCCATGACAGCAGGATTTATCCCCCCATTCATCAGCTGATGAGCAGGAGGGTCTAATTCTGTTTAGTTCAGGAGAATTCAATGCAAGCCCCTTCCTGAATTAAGGGTCTTGATCCTGAATCAGTTCCTATTCTGAGTCGTCAAAGTGTCAAGTCACTGTGATGTCAGGCAACAGATAGGCAGGTGTCTCTGCGCACATGTCAAACAATCTTGGTGAAGATATGGCTCACGCAGCCAAAAATGTTCTCCACTTCTGACATGAATCCACAGTTTTGCTCAAGGGGATTCTTATGCCTTTAAGGTTCAGAGAAGATAAATGCATAACCAAAGTTACCCTTTAATTATGTACAGTCTTATGAAATGATCTGGTGCCACAGTTGTAAAATTCAGAGCACCACTACGTATCTATCTATCTATCTATCTATCTATCTATCTATCTATCTATCTATCTATCTATGTGTAGGCATTGCACACGCGGATGAAACAGCCTTTCTCCATAACCGCTGAACCAAATTGAAACAAATTTGGGCAGAATGTTCCACGCCCATCAGGGAGGGATCTGGCATTAAAAAAATATCAAAAAACCACACCTCTCACACCTAAAATAATGATTAAACACAAAAAGTGGCACCCCTATTACACATCACCACCAGAAGCTCTGAAGACTCCAGCAGCTGTGCTGCCAGATGACATCACAAAATTCCACAGCAACCAACTGAAAACAGTCCTTTTGCAGCAACAAGGCCCAGCTTTTTCAATAGGCTGCAGCATTGCCAAGCAGGGAAAAACAAACAGAATAGGGCCTTTCACAAGGGGGGGGCACAGGGATGAGGCACAACAAAGGGAGGGGGGGAAACACATAGCCATGGGGGGGAGGGAGGACCCTGAGTCAGCCAAGGCAGTGGGAGGAGGGTTGGGACAGGGAAAACTGAGTAGGCCGCCCGCCAAAACGGCCATTCCACCTCCAAAGCCAAAGCCCAAAGCCTCTCCCAGCAGCTGCATTAATAAACACCTGGCAGCATTAGACAGTCGTTCATCATTTCCCCTAACATGCACTTGGGGGCACAGTGAGGGGTTTTTGCTTTTTAATTTAGTGGGTGTTGTGTCACATGTGAGGCTACGGCAGCCATTTTAAGTAAGGGCAGTCGTGCCCCTTTTAACCTAGGCTTTATACTATGACTGATTGCCAGCCTCTGCGACTTTGTCCTCAAACCAACCCCACATCCTACATTCAAAACACCTACTCCAAAATAAGAAAATCCAAATAACCAAAACAAACAAGCAAACAAACCACAAAACACACAACGCCCAAATCATACAATACCCACAAAAATAAATGACAACCCCAAAAATAAAATCAAACAATAGTAACTTCTGCTTCTCATGTTCTTATTTCAAAAATAATCTATATATATATAAATGTTCACAATGTGTGCGCAGTAGCCAATGTAGCCAATACAGGGGGGAGGGGACAACACTCCCCAGGGACAACAGAGGGCTCAGACAAAAGTGCATGCTGGGAAACAGAACCCATAAGCTGACAGTTCCTTCTCCAAGGGTGGGGGCCAAGGTATGGAGAAACAGGGGGGGCAGCTCTCCCCGGAGACAACAGAGGGCTCAGACAGGGTGGTGGTGGGAGGAGGGGGCTCGATAGCTCATGGGTCGGGACAGGGTGGGGGCAGTCACAGGGATGAACCAGGGGGGTGGGGGGGAAGAGGGGGTCATGTGTCCGGACAGATTGGGGGGAATCACAGGAAAGAACCACAGCAACGTGTGGCCGGGCCAGCTAGTTAGCTTATATAAAACCAAACATCTGTCTTGACAGAGCTGCATGTTTCCATGACATGGCATTTTGGATGCTGGCACTTGTAAACATACCCCCCCCACACACACACACGTATTTCCCAGGGGCCTTCAGTTTAAGGACCGTTCATTTACAGTAACCATTTCATTTGTTTGATTTAATTTCAAGACAGCCAAGTCTTCATTTCGTTCTAATTCTGAACTCAAATTAGGTATTTGTGAAAATCCTAAATAACTTTCCTGCAATAAGAGGATATTATATTATTTACTCAAAATATAGACTGGTTGGTCATCTACCCCATAAATACCAAATAGCATTCCCCTCCACAGAAATAAGATGTGCCTGAGGCTTCCTGGAGTGACTCATAACAGGTTATACTAAAGAAGCTGACTGATCTTGAAATTGTAAAAGGTTTGAAACTGCAAAAAAAATATCATCTTAGTTATTTTGATCTTTACAGTCTGGCTACATGAAGTGGGCGTAACTTTGCAAGCAGAAAATGACTGTGGTTAATTCATAATTAAACGGTGCTTAGCAATCAGAGAAGTGCTTTCAAGTGTTCAAAAAACTTCAAACACATCATTTCAGTAATTCTTACAACCACCCTGTAAGGTATGCCAATATCACCTCAATCTCCATATTACAGGCTTGAGGTTGAGAGTGATTTTCTTTTGCTACCTTACTGAGCTCATGGCACTGATGCAAATCACACCAGGGACTTCCAGATTCAAAGCACATGCCCTTAGTCATTATGGTTCAGTTTATGCCAAACAAGGTTAAGGAAGTTTAACTAATTTGTGGTGATTTCTGAATTACAAAACCATGATTTCTTATCAGGCAGTAAACAACTATCAGAAACCACAGACAGTATTCGATGAACTATTTCTGCTTCTGCTGCAAGGATTTACACTTACAGTACACAACAAAACCACCCTTCCCTCTGCTCTCCCTATATGCTCTGGCACCCTCTGGCAGTTGGAGGATGGATGGCGGCTAACAGATTGAGGTTGAATCCTGACAAGACAGAAGTACTGTTTGTGGGGAACAGGAGGCGGGCAGGTGTGGAGGACTCCCTGGTCCTGAATGAGGTAACTGTGCCCCTGAAGGACCAGGTGTGCAGGCTGGGAGTCATTTTGGACTCACAGCACAGGTCAATTCTGTGTCCAGGGCAGCTGTTTATCAGCTCCATCTGGTACGCAGGCTGAGACCCTACCTGCCCGCAGACTGTCTCGCCAAAGTGGTGCATGCGCTAGTTATCTCTTGCTTGGACTACTGCAATGCGCTCTATGTGGGGCTACCTTTGAAGGTGACCCGGAAACTACAACTAATCCAGAATGCGGCACCTAGACTGGTGACTGGGAGCTGCCGCCAAGACCACATAACAAGGGTCTTGAAAGACCTACATTGGCTCCCAGTACGTTTCTGAGCCCAATTCAAAGTGTTGGTGCTGACCTTTAAAGCCCTAAATGGCCTCAGTCCAGAATACCTGAAGGAGCGTCTCCACCCCCATCATTCTGCCCGGACACTGAGGTCCAGTGCCGAGGGCCTTCTGGCAGTTCCCTCGTTGCAAGAAGCCAAGTTACAGGAAACCGGGTAGAGGGCCTTTTCGGTAGTGGCACCCGCCCTGTGGAATGCTCCCACCAGATGTCAAAGAGAAAAACAACTACCAGACTTTTAGAAGACACCTGAAGGCAGTCCTGTTTAGGGGAGCTTTTAATGTTTACTAGATTACTGTATTTTAATATTATGATGGAAGCCGCCCAAAGTGCCTGGGGAAACCCAGCCAGATGGGCGGGGTATAAATAATAAATTGTTGTTGTTGTTGTTGTTGTTGTTGTTGTTGTTGTTGTTGTTGTTGTTGTTGTTGTTACTACTCTTCAAATCTGTACAGGGCTGAGAAGCAGCACACAGAAAGAGGAGGAGGGGGACCAGGTCCATTGGCATGATACCTAAATTAACAAACCATCACTATGGTCATCCACAGAGGCAGAAAGGAATAGAGAAGCCCGGGGAGGAGCACTCGGCCCTCAAGAGTTGGAGGTTCCCCACCCCCTGAACTGAACACCACAAAGTCTTCCAAATCCATCTGTGTTGTTACTAGCTTCCAAACACCCTTTACTGCTGAATGTAAAATGTGCAAAACCTGTTGTGTGGTTTTTCTGACATTCATATTGCTCATGTTTGCAAAACTGAACTTAACTTGTTCAATATTTTATTCAAAACTGCAGTTAATATCTGCTAGATTATTTTAAGCATATAAACACAGTTAAATAAAAGGTTATAAGCACAAATCTTGATAATTTTAACCATGCTATTTGGTCACTTGAAAAAGGATCACCACTGGCTATCTGATTTAATTCTGCTGACCAGCACTTGGTTAAAAAAACCCTCACTTGTACACTATTAGGAACATGTAACCTCTTTTGAAAAGTCATTAACAGGATGGCTCAGATACACCATCAATGTCATGGGCTGGAGGGAAGTGGTTGCCACCCTCTTATTTGTACACAATCTGTTGCTCTGATCCTGTTAAAAAATCTGATATTTGGCAGTTCAGATTTAGTGCTAAGCCAGTGGTGGGAAACCTATGACCCTCCAGATGTTGTTGGACTCAGGCAGCATGGCCACAAGGTTCCCCACCCCCACACCATGTCATAGTTTCGGGTTATAAGTCTGGGGGAGCCCTGAGCTTGCATGCTTCTTTTCCTCATTCATGGCCATGAGAAGGAAGAGACTGGAAACACCCACTTCAAGGTTTAACACAAGCTTCATTGCCATGGTGCCATCACATCCAACAAGGACAATTTGCAGTTGATTTAAGCAGTGACTTAAGTCAAGATTCTGATGCTGATTCCTCACCTCAGGCCACGGTTTCTGGGCCTGATGGCAGTTGGAGCCCAGCAACATCAGGAGGGCCACAAGTTCCCCACCCCTGGTTTACACACAGGACAGATCTACATCATATATACATGATTCCTCCCCCTTCACAAGGAATCCTAGGAACTGTAGCTTCTTAAGAGTGCTAGTAATTGTGTCTCTGTGGGGTGGGGGAGAACTACATTTCCTAGGACTCTTTGGAGGAAGAAATGTTCTTTAAATATACATTGTATGTTTTTAAAATGTAGTGTGGATCTGCCCATACTGTAGTTTAGGGTTGTCAAATTGTAGTTTAGGGTTGTCTCATCTGAACTGGGGTTAACTCAAGCAGGTGTTCCCAGTCACCTCCTGTGGCATGTGCCAGAAGGGGAATGCTTAACCTCAATGCCCAAACAGGTTCTTCCATGCAGTGTTGAATTATGCTTCACAGTTTTGTCCAAACTGGGCCAAAATTTCTGGGAAGCAAGAAGCAAGAAACTGAAAGCTCACCAGCTACTAGAAACAAAGAAATGGATGGTAAGCTTGGCCAAACTGTGTTATTTTCTATGGAAGCCTTTAACTCAACTGGCTTCTGCCCAGCATGGCCTCCCAGGTGGTCTCTCTGCTAGCCAGAGACAAAGTGCACAACTTCAACAAATGTCCTTGGGCAGAAATTGGATGGGGGCTCCATTCTCAAGGAGTTTACAACACTGTTCTACACAGTGACTCCACCTCCAGGCAGAGGAATTCTTAAGCATTCATTCTTCTCCTATGCTGGAGTCAAGCTGCATGCATACACATGCACGACCCTGCAGTGACTGATGTACAAGAGCTGTTGAACCACTCTGGTGAGGGTGGCGGAACAGACAAGATTCCTGCTTCCTTTTATGAACAATTTTGGGTGACAGCAAGCACTAGGCTCTACTTCCACTGGCAGCTTTAATCTCATCTCTGCTTTCACCCCAAAACTCTGGGTTTCATGTTGGATGCAGTCATGCAAGTTGCTACGTGCTCCAACTGTTGCTTAAGTAGCTGCCCTCAAAACAAGCCTTTCCCTGGATGGGGGTTTCTATTGTCAAAGTAGCCAGTAAATGGCCTGAGGGCATCTAATATAATTTCATATCTGAAGGACAATCAGAGTGTGGATGGTATATTCCCCATGAAGTCCCATATATGCTGTTGGGGCTCAGTGGAGGAAGAACACAGCACCAAATGTAATAAATAAAAGTGGAAATTGCACAAGTACAGCCAGCCAGTCTAACATCCATCAATCTTTTATGTCATGACTATATCCCTCCAACCCAGAGGGAGAAATGTATATAAACACACAAAACTGAGCAAGCATGCTATTGAAATACGCGCGAGTCTTTTTTTCTATAGGAGGCTGCATTCCTGTTACATAGAAGTCAGTGGATTCTACACACATATGCTATAACCACTACTCTCCATCCAGGTATCCTCTCCACTTTAACAGCACATTCCAGCGTGGCAAAAACACTCCAGGAAGGTGTACAGCATGGCTGGTAAAAGGCAGAGTGGCCTGGGAAGTGGGCGCAGTCAGGGCAGAATCTCAAAAGGCAAAGAATCCTGAAGAGCCTGTTTTACCCCCAAGCCTGAGGTTCCCCAAACCAGTTTATACCAACATACAAACATGCATTGGGGTTACTTTACTACAAATCATGAATATTTAACTCTGAACATGAGCTCCCCCGCTTTTGTGGTTATTTTCTTTGCTATGTTCAGATGGCTAAAAGAATAAAACTATTCACATTTTGCTACTAGGTTGCAAAAGCAGTTTGTTTTAGGTACATCCGATATGTGTGCAACCACGCACACACACACATCACGCCAAACCTGGCAGTGACATGAAAATGTCATAAAGAAATCACCAAAAGGGGCAGAATGCGGTGGTTTTCAATGGGTGTTCCGATTACACACAATTTTACACAAGCGCACAATGACCTGGAATGCAACCCCTGCGCATACCGGTATGGGGAGTTGCCTGCACTATTTTGCAGAAATATTCCATGAATTGTGCAAAGTACTGAAGCTCCGTTCAAATAGGATCTTTGTCAGCCCTCCTTCCAACTTTCACTAGCATTGGGTGTACATCTTCATAGTCTTAAGGAACACAAATTTTCCTCATGTTTAAAATTAATAACTGGATGCTGAGATAATCAGGATCATGAATTCTGCCCCCAGTAGCAAAGTGCTTGCATGGTTCCAATGAATAATTGCAAAATAAGTAGCCCTGTTTAGATGGTGTATGAACACATCAAAAATGGTGGGAATACAAAATTTGACTAGTCTATAGGATATTGCTGTTTTTTTAATCTTTCCAATCAAGGTGCTTAACATTTCATGGTGGTACCTCAATCCAACAACTATAACCGAATCAACATACAAATTCTCCTGTTTCTAACCTCTGCTGTTAACTGAAACAAACTAAACAACTCTGTATAACTCTGAAACAAACTATATACAACTCTGTATAAAGCCTCGACTTACAAATTTAATCCGTCCCGAAGGTACCTTCGTAGGTCAAAAAATTCGTAAGTCGAAAAGCGCCATTGGAAACGCGATTTCCCATAGGAATGCATTGGAAACGGAAAAATTTGTAAGTCGCAGCAACCCCATCTAAATATTCGTAAGTCGAAAAACCCCTATCTAAAACCACCGTGGTTTCCGTTCAGATGTCGAGAAATTTGTAAGCGTGCGGCCATTTGCCCCACTCATAAGTCAGAAAATTCGGTTGTCGAGTCGTTCGTAAGTCGAGGTACCACTGTATGTGGTTTACAAAAAATCATTAACAATAATGTACGACATTTCAACTCCTAATAAATGGAATCTTAAAATAATATCTACAATGCCAAAATAATGACATATGCCAGGCATCCCCAAACTGTGGCCCTCCAGATGTTTTGGCCTACATCTCCCATGATCCCTAGCTAACAGGACCAGTGGTCGGGGAAGATGGGAATTGTAGTCCAAAACATCTGGAGGGCCGAAGTTTGGGGGTGCCTGACATATGCAACCTATTATCTCAAAGCCAAACAGTCCAAATATTCCTGACATAAGTCCATGTGAATGACTATGTGTATACTTGGGCTGGTGCGATCCCGATGGAACTCCGACAACGAGATACCCAAATTTCAATCTCTGTTTCATGAATCTTCTTCTGGTCAACCTGAAAAAGAACTATACAATGGCAATTCTATGCTCCACCAAATAAATCAGCTCCAATCTTAGAATGGCTCTTTTTTTTAAATGGCTGATTAAACAAAGCAAATTGAAACAAAGCAAACATGACTCAACATACCAAGAGCCAGGATTCTACGACCTGGGATTAAAAAAAAAATCCTTGAGAGGCCTTTTGCCTCCTTTCAGGGGGCAAGTTGCCAAGAAAAGTAGTATAGGGCTATTTATGAAGGGGGGGGGGGTAAAACCCTCCACTGCAAACACAGCAGAATAGGCTTCACAGCACACAAAAGTCAAGAGCTAGTGCCAGCTAAGGCACAACTTGCTAGATCAGTTCCTGCATACAGTGTATCAAAAATGCTTTTCAGCAAACATTTCGAACAACCACCGCCCAGCACTAAAAATATTGCAAACTTGGGAGAAAGGCTGTCCTGCTGCTAGACAGCTTAGTCAATATACTGTAGAAAGCTTTGATAGAGGTAATGTTATGTTCCATGAGAGTCTGGTGGGTGGTGGACCTGCACTACCAGCACCGTGTCAGTAGCCCAGGACACAACTCTGCTCTGGATCAAGACTGTATAAGACTATATAAACTACTTCTTCACACAGTGCATATTTGGCTCCCACATGAACCAATGACGGCCACCAACTTGAATGACTTTAAGAGGTTGAAACAAATCCATCAAGAATATGGCTGCTACCCCCAACAGGCATGTGATGCCACCCGTCAGAGGTGATATGCTTCTGAATACTAGTTGTTGGAAACGGGGATGGGATGGGAGGGTGCTGTAATTCTCAAGTCCTGCTTGTGGGATTCCCAGAGGCGTCTGGCTGGCCTGGATGCTGCACTCGATGGACCACTGGCCTGATCCTACAGGCTCTTCTCATGTCCTTTATGGCTTGTGAGGGGAGGCTGCTAGATTGGAAGTGCTACTTGTATCCTCCACAATATCTGCTTTCTAAATAATGCTTTAATTCAAAATACATTGCTTCTGGTAAATGAGCCCCCACAGCCGCTAGAGGGCCATGAAAATTTGTGCCCCAGACTCATCTACCCATGTACTAGTCGAAACCAAAGCGGTGCATTGGTTGCCAGATGTGAAACACATTGGCATTATTTTCAGCTCTCCCACCCCACCAAACTGAAATGTCTAACCAAGGTGATGAGAGATCAATCAAAGTGATCACAGAGGAAGCATTTCCAGATTCGCATTTTCATTTCACCCCTTTCAACTAGGATTTTTTTTGGGGGGGATGAGTTGTGCTATTCCTAGAACATTTGGAAGTTCTTCTTAAGCTCCCCAGGGCATCTGGCCAGCCACTGTTGACAAAAGGATCCTGGACAAAATAGACATTTGCTGTGACCCATCAAGGCTGCTTGTACATCCTTCAGAGATGTAGAGACTGGTATGCACTCCCTCCCACCTCTCCCTTCACCGAAACACTTCTGGTGTGTGTGTTTCAGTGGAGTAGAGGCTGTGCTTACTGGCCAACTGTTACCGGTATTTATCTCCACCCTGCAATCCCTCCCCCTGCTGAGAGATGGCAGGGTCTTCATTCTGCAGGGTATGAATAAGTAGAAGTCTCTTCTTACTATTAAGGGGATTCTGGCTACTTCTAACCTGTGTGTGTAAATAGCCTTATATAACCAACATATAAGTCCAATGAATGAATGAATGAATGAATGAAGAGGTGCCAGGCTTAGTGAAGTCACTTTCCCTTACCTTGGGAGGAAATGAGAAATCAAGCCTATTGTTCAACCTCCAGCCTGCCTGAGAAGTTCAGCTGGTGAGGAGATCTGAGCTGGTTACTCCAGCTCAGCCACATGGCTCTCACAAGTCACTCTTGAGTTTCTATGCCAGTGATGGGCAACCTTTTGAGCTTGGTGTGTCAAAATTCACCAAAAAACCGAGCATAACTCGGGTGGTGTGTCACTTCGAGAAAAAAAACCATAATTTCACAATATTTATAGTTTAAATAACAAAAATGTGTAATTGTAATATATAACTGTATTTAATAAACCAAAAACTAATTATTTAACCAAACCAAACCAAACCAAAAAACCCTTATTTATCACAAAGTGCCCAGAGTTGTTGAGCTTTTTGGGGGGAGCTGCTGACCAAAGTTTTGGAGCTTTTGGGGGGGGCAAAAGTTGCTTTGGTTTTTTGGGGGGACGCCCCGCTTTTGGAGGGGGAAAGAGAACAGAAATAAATGATGAATAATACCTTTGCTGGAACTAACATGCAGCACTGACATAGTCTGCCAAAGCGCAAAAAAAACACTCAGCACAGAAAGGGTTAAAAAGCGCCAAATAAAACCAGCACAGAAAGGGTTAAAAAACAAACCTGTTGCACCCAATCAGAAACATCCACTGACTCAGCAAATTGAAAAACAGACCAATCGCTGAACACAATCTCTGACTACCAGGAACAACAACAACAACAAAAAGGATCGAGGCCCCTGGCTCGTGCCAGCAGTGAGGGCTCTGCATGTCAAGTCTGACATGTGTGTCATAGGTTCACCATCACTATTCTATGCCAATGATTTAGGAACTTTCACCACTGTAACTAAGCCAAGTTTTACTGCCTGTGCAATGTTTCCTGAATTCTGTAATGAAAAAAGCACCAGACCATTTCTAACTTACCAAATGAGTGGTCTTTTTCCATGGTATGGGGGGAAAGGAAGACTCAAAAGGGCATATTTAAAGGGTCTAATAGCCTATATTTTATATGCAAAGACCCCAAAGAATGAAATATTTGGCCATCTACCCAAGCAACAAAAAAAGCACCAGGCTAAGTAAGTGGCTGTGATCTGCTCAATCTAACTCTTTGTATGTAGTACTTAATGCTGAAAGTTTTAAATGGTCAAATTGAAAACTTATAGCCCCATCATCATGAGAGAGCAAAGAAGTTTTGACATCCTGCAGCTATTATAGATTTATAGAATTGTAGAGTTGGAAGGGACCCTGGGGTTCATCTAGTCCAATCCCCTGCAATGCAGGAATTTGCAGCTGCCCCACAAGGGGATCGAACCTGGAACCTTGGCTTTATCACTACCAGGCTCTAATCAACCGCTTCCCCAGCCTTTCAGTTTCTCCCTCATTTTATCAATAGTTAATATGTGAATAGTTTGTATTAGTAGGGGAATGAGGAAACTGAAATATTTGAACTAAAATACTGGTTACATCCTTTCAGTGATCTGATAAAAACAGAGGAGGATCCAAGATGGCGACGTGAACGGTAGCCTTGTTCTATGCTCGGTAAAGCTTTTGCTTTTTACTTTCTGCTTTGAAGGGTTTTAAGGGCTCTAAGATGCCTTAGGACGTTTATTTTAGAAGTTTTATGGTTTTATGGTTCAGATTATTTCTACTTCTCCCATAAATCTGCAAGAAAACGCTGTAGATAAAGACTGTTTAAGGGAGCGGGGCTCATTAACAGCACAACCTGCCCTGACCCTGCAGTTTTGAGAAATCTTCTCCTTATTTTCTTGCCGATATGAGAGGGAAGAAACGCCGCAGACAGCATTCGAATGAAGCTACAAGCACTGCCAAAAAACAGACAAATATCAGGGATTTCTTGCCTGACAATGACCTAAATGATATCTGTAGAAACTTCCCTACCGCAAACAGCTATGAGGTCCTTGCTCCCAGTACTACTCATGAGGAGCCTGCCGGCACTGTGGATGGCCCACAACTAGCCTCGAGCCTGTGTATGAAGGAACAGAAGGAACAGACTCTTGAGTCCCTGCAGAAAACTTCACCTGAATTATCCCAGTCACCAGCCCAGTTAAACGAGGACCGAGAGGCACTGGAACTGCTAATCTGTCAGACTGAGTTGATAACACATACCATCACCAACTTATATAAAAGGCTGGATGGGATCGAAAAGAAGCTTGAAAAAGTCTTTGGCTTGTTCAGTTGCCCCCCCTCACTTCCTCAGCTTAACAACATTGCAAACTCCGCTCATCCCTGCCCAAGTGTGCAGGCCAACCTTGCACAAAAACAAGTGAGATGTCTGCCCAACCAAGTACAAAACTCAAGTCTGCAACTCCAGAACAGCAAACTTGCAGTACTGGTGGGAAACCACCCCTTGAACTATAACAAATGGGTGGGTAAACACTCGGTCGCAAATTCCCTGACCCAACTGTTGGGGCAGACACTACGCCCCGTAGATATCGTGGACATCTCATGGTTGCCCTCTGGACCTTATATGAGACGTATGGTTATTAACTTTAGATCTGCCCATCTCGTTGCAAAGATTCTAAAACTAAGAAACCGTACAAGAAAATGGTACATCTACTTTACAAGGGTATTCGCCAATCTGACCCGTACACCGCTATGCACCAGGATAAGTGCTGCCTGTGTTGATGCTGGGCCTGTGTGCCACAAAGAACAAATAGACGGGGGAATGGAGCCAAGGACTCCAAACAAGGGCAAACCTACTACCCCACAGGGAGTGGCAAGCCTGCCTGCAAATGACTTAATTGATTTTCTACACCCCCCGCTTGGTACCCTGGTCTCTACGTGCAACGAGCCTGACAGTGGACTACCCAAGCAAGACCAGTCTGAAATGCTCTCGTCCTCATATGCCTCGATGCCGGAATTGGAGGCTTCCATCATTCTAAGCCCAATACGCAATCAAGATTCACAGCATTTGTCAAATTCTGACCCGTTAGCAACATCGACACAAGATACAGCTGTTGACCTGTTACCTTTGCAACCTATACGGGTCAGCAAAGCCCTTGCTCTGGAAAAACCAGCTGAACATCTTGATATTTGTAATAGTGTCATCGAAGATCCTCTGGGCCATATCAACTTATTGGCCCCTCAGTTAAAGTTATCACACCCACCTAGGGACCAGCGACCTCAAACCTGGAAACACCAAGCAGGGCAGAAAGAGGACGAGCCTAACCCAGGAGCCTCAACCCATCGGAAAAGAGACTGACTGCCACTAATTCCACCATCACCCTATTTCCACATTCTATCTTGGAATATGGCGGGATGGCTATCTAAGCAGGGTGACGTCGACCTTCTGGATTTTCTTACAAAATTTCAGATTATATGTCTACAGGAGACATGGTGTCTAGATCCCCATGTCCCTTCTTTACAGGGATATGAAGCCTTTGTTACCCCTGCGATAAAACCAAATATCCGGGGCCGACCTAGTGGCGGTTTAGTCACTTTTGTTTCAACCAAGCTAAAGTGCAAGGTCCAGCAACAGCAGTGGGTGAAGAGTAACAATTTACAAATCTTACTCATTTCTAGCAGTGAAGGAGGAGATTTCCTTTGCTTTAACATATATATCCCTCCCATGGGCACCCCTCCCCAGTCGTCACAAACCTGGGAAGATCTAGAGCTATGCTTGGAGAAGGCCGAACTAGAACTCCCTGGCATGGATATCCTGCTGGCCGGTGATTTCAACGCCAGGATAGGAAATGACATTAACATGTACTGCTCCAAATCTCAGTTCCTGCCAGAGGCAGATTGGTTTATTCCCTGGTCCTCTGACGATAAGGTCTTGAATAAGGCAGGCATTACACTAATGGAGACTGCCTTCAAATACAATTTGTATAGTCTGCATGGTACCTATATGGATAGGTCAGGGGGTTTCTTTTCTTTCCTTGGGCCTAGGGGTGCGAGTGTTATTGATAAAAACAGGTCCTATGCAATCCCTCAAGTTAATTTGAAGCCATATATCAGTTACATTATGTGAGGGACAGGGGATATCGCGAAGTCCCTCCCCTCCTGAGTTCAAGCCCGTCCCCGAGCAAAGGGGAAAGCAGGGAGAGTTCCGATTCCAGTGGGGAAGCAGGAAGTCGTGTCCGAGGCTCAGGCAAGGTAGAGGAGCCAGGGTCCCAGGTGGGACAGGAAGGGGCAAGTAAGGGGGGAAGACCCATCCCCCCAACTCCAGAATTACGCAGGAAGAGGAGGGGCAAGAGGATGGGTCTGCCAAAGCTTTTGTGTTGGAGAAAGACGCGCCAAAAGCCATTAGGAGGTTCTGAAACCGACTGACAACATCGCTCCGTGTAAATAGCAATGACTTGAGCACTGTAAATACGCAGCACCAATAAAAGAATAAAATGCAGAGCTGCGTAGCGTCGTTACTCTGAAGTAGTCCACTCCGGCCACTGTGACAGCAACCTCCTAATCATTTTTGGGCTACTTTGGAGTTGCCGGGATGAGCGTGTCAGAGGCGGAGAAGTGGCGGCAGATCGCTGAGCAAGCCCAGCTAGAACTGCAACAGCTGTCGCTGCAGGCGCAGGGAGAATTGAAGGCAGCTAAAGAGGAGACTAAGAAGGTCCAGGACGACCGGCTACAACTTGCGGAACAGGTGAGAGAGCTCCAGGAAAAAGAGCAGCATTTAAGGGCGGTGGCGGTAGACCTCCAAAACAAGCTGGATGCAGAGAAAAACAAGGCGGGAGGGGCACCCCAAGTCCAAGTGCTGCCAGGAAGGAGAGCCGGGACCCTAGTAAGCAAGTTCAATGGAGACCCGAAGGAGTTTCAGGGCTTTGAGACTGAGATTGTGTATGCTCTTGAGCTGCACCACGATGAGTTCCCTGATGATGAGCACAGAGTAGCGTTTATTGTGGAGCACCTTACAGGGGCGGCCAGGGAGTGGCTAAGACCGTTAATTGCAACAAGGAATCCTTGCATGAAGAATGTCAAACTATTTCTAGAAGGTTTGAAAACGATGTATTCGTCCGATAGTCATATGGACCAGACTAAGGAGGAACTTCATAATTTACGCCAAGGAAATATGACAGTTCGCGCGTATTGGGCGAAATTCACCATGCTGGTGCACAGATTGGGGTGGGATCTGGAGTCTGCCCCAATGCAAGCGGCGTTTTACTTGGGGTTGCATGAGGAGGTGAAGGATGAGCTCTCGAGAGGTCCAAAGCCCAGTAATATGGATCAACTGAGCAAAGCGGCTCTGGCGGTGGGGGTGAGGCAGGAATCCAGATGGAGCGACAAGCAAGCAACGCGCGCAAAGCGGGCTTGGTTCCCACGGTCGCAGGAGAAGCCACTCCCTCAACAACCCTTTCAAGCCACGCCTGGGGCCAGTCAGGACCAGGAACCCATGCAGATTGATAGCGCGCGCGCGCGGGCTTTTCAAACCCCAGCGGCGCCAAGACGCAAGGAGGGAAGGGGTGGGAATTGCTTTCTCTGCAACTCCCCCCAGCATCTCGTCAGAGACTGCCCACATCGCAGGGAGTGGCAAGGAAAGGCGGGAACGGTTGTGCCCTCCCCCACTGACGCAGCACCACAGCAGGGAAACGGGAAAGCCTGGCTGCAGGAGACAAGGGGCGGCAGCCAGGCACAGTCAGCAGACAACAGCCCCAGCCCACCCACCCGCACAGAGAGGAGCAGAGCCAGCCCACCCCTCCCAGAGCAGGAGTGGTTCTAGAAGTGACGCTCACGCTCCCAAATGGCTATCCATTGACGGTCCTCGCCCTAATTGACAGTGGTGCCTCAGCCAACTTCTTCTCGAGAAACTTTGCAGAAGAGCACCAGATCCAGCTTCTGCAGCTGGATTTTCCTCTGCACGTGGCAACCATTGACGGCAGAGAGCTGCTGGGAGGGGCCATCACTCATCAAACCCCCCCCATGAGAATGACGGTTGGAAGGCACTCAGAGACACTGGCATTCAACGTCACCACCATCTCAGACCCCCCAATCGTTTTGGGCATGAGCTGGCTGGCGCGCCACGACCCCTCCATAAGTTGGCATCAGAGATGCATCACTTTTGGATCGGACTTTTGCCTGGAACATTGCATGCAGCACCAACCAGGGGAGGGGCCTCCGATAGCCACGGTGGCCACCATGCACGTCAAAGGGGGTGAGGCGATACCCAAACCATACTGGGACCTGCAGGAGGTCTTCAGTGAAGCGGAGTCCGACCACCTGCCCCCACACAGGCCTTTTGACTGCCAGATCAACCTGGTGCCTGGGGCAACTATACCCCCAGCCAAGCTGTACGCCATGTCAGACCAGGAACTGGAGGATCTGCGCGCTTTTATCGACAAGAACCTCAAGCGGGGGTTCATCAGAGAAAGCAAGGCAGCAGGGGGCAGCCCGGTCTTCTGGGTGGACAAGAAAGACACGCAACAGCGCCGTCTTGTGGTGGATTTTAGACGGCTGAATTCGGTGACAGAGCCAGTGGCTTTCCCCATGCCCAGAGTGGATGATCTCCTGACAGCGGCACGCAGAGGCAAGATTTTCACCAAGCTAGACCTGAGGGGGGCGTACAACTTGATCAGGATCCGGGAAGGCGATGAGTGGAAAACCACGATGTTCACGCCTCTGGGCTCTTTTGAATATCTGGTGATGCCCTTCGGGTTGCAAGGGGGCTCAGCATGCTTCCAGGCCTTCATGCACCACGTCCTGGGGTCCCTACTCTTCAGGAAATGCTTGGTCTTTCTGGATGACATCCTTATTTACTCCAACGACCCAGTGCAGCACGTGAAGGACGTCAGGGAGGTGTTACAGCGCCTGAAGGAGAACCACCTGTATGTGAAGCTGGAGAAGTGCAAGTTTCACACCAAGGAGGTGGACTTCCTGGGCTACAAGCTGTCAGACAAGGGGCTGGCAATGGACAAGGACAAGGTGCAGACCATCCTGGACTGGCACAGCCCCAGGACGCGCAAAGATGCCCAACGCCTACTAGGCTTTGCCAACTTCTACAGGAAGTTCATCAAGAACTTCTCTCGAGTTACGGCTCCCATCACTGACTGCCTGAGAGGCAAGCAGAAGTTCAGGTGGACACCAGAGGCGCAAGCAGCGTTCGAAAGCCTCAAGAGGGTGTTCGCCTCAGACCAGAACCTGTTCCACGTGGTTCAGGACGCGCCCCTACGCATTGAAACAGATGCTTCTGATAAGGCTGTGGGCGCCATTTTGTTGCAACTGGACGCCAACAGAGAGTGGAGACCCTGTGCCTTCTTCTCCAGGAAGTTGACCCAGCCCGAGCGAAACTACACAGTTTTTGATCGGGAACTTCTTGCGATCCACGCGGCGTTCCAGCACTGGAGACACTTCCTGGTGGGCGCCAAGCACCCCATCCAGGTGTGCACAGACCACAAGAACCTGGAGTTCTGGAGAACTGCCAGGGTGCTCAACCAGCGGCAGATACGGTGGGCGGAGTTCTTCTCGAACTTCAACTTCTCCATACACTACATCCCAGGAGAGCAGAATGTCAGGGCGGATGCCCTCTCCCGCAAGCCAGAGTACATGGAGGAGGAGGCGCCACCAGCCCCAAGGCACATTTTCCCCCCGTCGGCATGGTCCTGCGGAGCAGCAGTGGTGAGCGAGGCAGAACTCACAGCACTGACGGCAGCGGATGAATTTGCCAACCGCATCTTCAGAGAACTGAGAGGGGGGAGGGAGCAGGCAAAAGACTTTGCAGAACGCAGAGGGCTGCTTTTCTACAAGGGTGCGCTGTACCTACCCACCACCCAGCTTCGACGTACGGTCCTCAAGCAGATGCACGACAACCCTACAGCGGGGCATTTTGGAAGGGACAAGACCACTCACCTAGTCATGAGACACTTCTGGTGGCCAGGGGTGAGGGAAGATGTTCGAGACTATGTAAGGGGCTGTACCACCTGCCAGCGGGCGAAGGTGGTCAGAGCAGCGCCACCAGGGTTGCTGGAGCCCTTAGCCACACCACACAGGCCGTGGGAAGTGGTGTCCATGGACTTCATCACAGATCTGCCTTCGTCCAGGGGTAAGACTGCAGTGTTGGTGGTGGTGGACCTCATGTCCAAAATGTGTCACTTTATACCGTGTGCCAGGGCAGTCTCGGCAGAAGAGACAGCCAAACTGTTTGTTGATCACATTTTCAGACTGCATGGATTACCTTTAAGGGTTATTTCGGATCGTGGCCGCCAATTTGTTTCCAGGTTCTGGCGGCGGCTCATGAACCTCCTGCAGGTGGAGGTCAGCTTGTCGACGGCTAGACACCCGCAGACCAACGGACAAGCGGAGAGGGTCAACGCCATTCTGCAGCAGTACCTGAGATGCTACGTCAGCCAGCGGCAAACGGACTGGGTGGATCGCTTGCCACTAGCAGAATTTGCCTACAACAATGCAGTGCACGTCTCCACAGGGGTGTCGCCCTTTAAGGCCAATTACGGGCGCGACCTCAGATCTTTCCCAGAGAGGGAGAGGGAGGAGGAGGAGGAGGGCCCACAGGCTGAGGATTGGGCAGAGGAACTGGAGACGGTGCACCAGCAGCTCAGAGAACACTTGGAGAGGGCCAAGGAAGCGTACAAAAAGGGGGCAGATCGCCACAGGCGACAAGGGGAGGTCATCAGGGTGGGGGACAAGGTGTGGTTGTCCTCGGAGGGCCTTCCCACCAGAGGGAGGTGCAAAAAGCTGGCACCCAAATGGCTGGGCCCCTTCACGGTCACGCAACAGGTCAACCCGGTGGCATACAGGCTGGCACTGCCAGAGGACATGAGGGTGCATCCAGTGTTTCATAGATCGCTGCTGTCGCCGTACAGGGAAAGCAGCAGGCTCAGAGACAGCGAACAAACCCCCGAGGGAGGGGGGGAGAGGGAAAGCAGGGAGCAACTCAATGAGGCCACGGCCATCCTGGATTCAAGGTGGGGGGTGGGGGGCCTGGAGTACCTCATGGCATGGGAGGATGCTCCACCGTCCCAGAATGAATGGGTTCCCGCCACTCAGATACAGGAGGAATTCTTGGTGGAAGAATTTCACGCCCTCTTTCCCCACAGACCCAAGCCCTGGCACATGGAAAGGGAGGGGGAGGAGGAGGAGGCACGGGAGAACAGCTCACCATGGCGCTGGGAAGCGGAGTTTGAGGAACCAGAGGATGAGGTATGGGTGTCGCCAAGATCCACCCAGTCAGAGGAAGGAGCAGATTGGCAAAACATTTTTACCCCCACCAGCTCTGACGCCACGGACTTTTTGGGATTCCCGTCCTCCCAGGCGGAAGGGGGGGGCTCGCAGGACTGGGGGGAGGTGTTCACACCAACGGGCTCGGAGAGCACCGAGTTTTTAGGCTTCCAGTCGTCACCGACACATGGGGGGGGCCTGGGGAGGGGTGAAGGAGAGCTTGGGAGGGGGGTGGATGTGAGGGACAGGGGATATCGCGAAGTCCCTCCCCTCCTGAGTTCAAGCCCGTCCCCGAGCAAAGGGGAAAGCAGGGAGAGTTCCGATTCCAGTGGGGAAGCAGGAAGTCGTGTCCGAGGCTCAGGCAAGGTAGAGGAGCCAGGGTCCCAGGTGGGACAGGAAGGGGCAAGTAAGGGGGGAAGACCCATCCCCCCAACTCCAGAATTACGCAGGAAGAGGAGGGGCAAGAGGATGGGTCTGCCAAAGCTTTTGTGTTGGAGAAAGACGCGCCAAAAGCCATTAGGAGGTTCTGAAACCGACTGACAACATCGCTCCGTGTAAATAGCAATGACTTGAGCACTGTAAATACGCAGCACCAATAAAAGAATAAAATGCAGAGCTGCGTAGCGTCGTTACTCTGAAGTAGTCCACTCCGGCCACTGTGACACATTATTTCAATGATGAGATGAAAACTGGGAGCCACACAGAGGTGTTGGGGAAATACACAGATGAAAACTAATCTGATCTTGCAATCTCTCAAAATGCAGGGTCTCCAGATGAACCTACAGCCAAACTGATACTCATGTGAAATAAGGTAATTTGCTTTCAAAATGCAAAGTGCATTATTCTGGCAAACCAGTTTCTCTGCACCATGCACACAGACATCCGTACATTAGTAGTGTGTAGGTCACAGTATAAATCTGAATCCCATTCTTACCATTATGGCTTGAAAAATAATAACAACAAGCACAAATCCTTATTCTGAAGATGAATAAATGTTCCCTGAAATAGAATCATAGAATCATAGAGTTGGAAGAGACCACGAGGGCCATCCAGTCCAACCCCCTGCCAAGCAGGAAACACCATCAAAGCATTCTTGACATATGGCTGTCAAGCCTCTGCTTAAAGACCTCCAAAGAAGGAGACTCCACCACACTCCTTGGTAGCAAATTCCACTGCCGAACAGCTCTTACTGTCAGGAAGTTCTTCCTAATGTTTAGGTGGAATCTTCTTTCTTGAAGTTTTAATCCATTGCTCCGTGTCCGCTTCTCTGGAGCAGCAGAAAACAATCCTTCTCCTTCCTCCATATGACATCCTTTCATATATTTGAACATGGCTATCATATCACCCCTTAACCTTCTCTTCTCCAGGCTAAACATACCCAGCTCCCTAAGCCGTTCCTCATAAGGCATCGTTTCCAGGCCTTTGACCATTTTGGTTGCCCTCTTCTGGACACGTTCCAGCTTGTCAGTATCCTTCTTGAACTGTGGTGCCCAGAGCTGGACACAGTACTCCAGGTGAGGTCTGACCAGAGCAGAATACAGTGGTACTATTACTTCCCTTGATCTAGATGCTATACTCCTATTGATGCAGCCCAGAATTGCATTGGCTTTTTAAGCTTCTGCATCACACTGCTGACTCATGTCAAGTCTGCGGTCTACCAAGACTCCTAGATCCTTTTCACATGTACTGCTCTCAAGCCAGGTGTCTCCCATTCTGTATTTGTGCCTTTCATTTTTTTTTTTGCCCAAGTGTAGTACCTTACATTTCTCCTTGTTAAAATTCATCTTGTTTGCTTTGGCCCAGTTGTCTAATCTGTTAAGGTCATTTTGAAGTGTGATCCTGTCCTCTGGGGTATTAGCCACCGCTCCCAATTTGGTGTCATGTGCAAACTTGCTCAGGATGCCCTCAAGCCCATCATCCAAGCCATTGATAAAGATGTTGAATAAGACTGGGCCCAAGACAGAACCCTGTGGCACCCCACTAGTCACTACTCTCCAGGATGAGGAGGAGCCATTGATGAGCACCCTTTGGGTTCGGTCAGTCAGCCAGTTACAAATCCACTGAATGGTAGCATTGTCTAGCCCGCATTTTACCAGCTTCTTTACAAGAATATCATGGGGCACCTTGTCAAAGGCCTTGCTGAAATCAAGATAGGCTACATCCACAGCGTTCCCTTCATCTAACAGGCTTGTAATTTTGTCAAAAAATGAGATCAGATTAGTCTGACATGACTTATTTTTCAGAAACCCATGCTGACTTTTAGTGATCGCAGAGTTTCTTTCTAGGTGCTCACAGACTGTTTGCTTGATGATCTGGCTCTAGAATCTTTCCTGGTATTGATGTCAGGCTTACTGGGCGGTAATTGTTTGGGTCCTCTCTTTTCCCCTTTTTGAAAATAGGGACAACATTTGCCCTCCTCCAGTCTGCTGGAACTTCGCCTGTTCTCCAGGAATTATCAAAAATTATTGCCAGTGGTTCTGAAATCACCTCTGCCAGTTCTTTTAATACTCTTGGATGTAGTTCATCTGGCCCTGGAGACTTGAATACATCTAAACTAGCCAAGTATTCTTGTACTACCTCCTTACTTGTTCTGGGCTGTGTTTCCCCTGCTGAATCATCTGCTCCATATTCTTCAGGTCAGGCATTGTTTTCTTTTTTGGAGAAGACTGAGGCAAAGAAGGCATTGAGGAGTTCTGCCCTTTCTCTGTCCCCTGTTTGCATTTCACCATCTTCCCCTCTAAGTGACTCCACTGTTTCCTTGTTCTTCCTTTTGCTACGGACATACCCATAAAAGCCCTTTTTGTTGCTTTTAACCTCTCTGGCGAGCCTGAGTTCATTCTGTGCTTTAGCTTTTCTGACTTTGTCTCTACATGTGCTGGCTATATGTTTGAATTCCTCTCTGGTGATTTCCCCCCTTTTCCATTTTTTGTACATATCCCTTTTAAATCTTAACTCAGTTAAAAGTTCTCTAGATAACCACCCTGGCTTCTTTAGGCACCTTCCATGTTTCTGTCTCATTGGTATTGCCTGAAGTTGTGCTTTTAATATCTCTCTTTTAACAAACTCCCAACCATCGTGAACTCCCTTCCCTTTTAGTATTTCTGTCCATGGGATCTCACCCAGCGTTTCCCTAAGTTTTCTGAAGTCGGCTTTCTTAAAGTCTAGGATTTGAGTCTTAGTATGCTTGGTTGCTCCTTTCCGCTGAACAATAAACTCCAGAAGAGCATGATCACTCCCACCTAATGATCCTGCCACATCTACCCCACTAACCAGGTCATCACTATTGGTTAGGACCAGATCTAAAATGGCTGATCCTCTTGTTGCTTCTCCCACTTTCTGGACAATGAAATTGTCTGCAAGGCCAGTGAGGAATCTGTTCAACCTTATGCTCTTGGCTGAGTTTGACATCCAACAAATATCAGGATAGTTGAAATCCCCCATTACTACTATCTCACCTCCTTTTGAATGCCTGGTCATCTGTTCCAGGAAGGCTTCATCTGTGTCCTCAGTTTGGCTTGGGGGTCTATAGTAAACTCCCACAATGAGATCACTGTTATTTTTCTCTCCCTTAATTTTGACCCAGATACTCTCAATATGGCTTTGGAGTTTTAAATCCTGGATCTCTTCACAGGTATACACATCCCTGACATATAACACTCCTCCTCCTCCTTTCCTATTTGGTCTATTTCTCTGAAATAGATTGTATCCCTCTATTTGTACATTCCAATCATGAGACTCATCCCACCAGGTTTCAGTAATGCCTATTATGTCATATTTAGTTTGCTGTACCAAGAGCTCAAGTTCATCTTGTTTATTTCCCATGCTCTGTGCATTAGTATACAGACATTGAAGACCATTTATCATTCCCCCATGCCTCTTATTTAAGGATATTTTCCTTCCACCACTAGGTCTGCGTGCTTTTTGCTCCATTTGGTCCTTGACATTTGGATGAACATCTTCAGAACTTGATAGACTCCTACCTTCAGGACCACTGTCTCCCTCCCCCATATAAGTCAGTTTAAAGCCCTCCTGATGAGGTTTTTGAGTTTCAATGAAATGCTATTTGTTATACAGCAGAATCAAACAGAGAGGTTTTAAAAAGAGCAGTTTTTACACTCTGTTTCCCGGGGGGGGGGATTCAAATTTCCTGCATACCTCTCAAGGCCATCTCTGCTCCTCCAGCCCAGTTTCTTACAATACCAAGACTGCCCTGTTACTCTGCAGGCTCAGAGAAAGGCAATGGGAAGATGATTTCATGGTGAGATTGCAAACTCCTCAAGGAATGTAGGCTGCTGAATGTCAGCAGCCAGTGATATCAGTTGGATATATACTTACTTGTGTGTGTTTTAAGGTTATACACACACACACACACACACACACACACACACTTTCATGGTCCAGAAACCACTTCATCAGCTATTTCAAATGTTATCCCAAGTTGTTGTTGTTGTTGTTGTGTGTGTGTACACACAGGAAAGTCAGAGAGGGGGAAAGAAATGCAAAAGAAGAAGAAGACAGTGCTAATTGTGTTGATTATAACACAAATTTCCAGGCATTGGTAAGTTATTTAACATCTGCAGTGAGATAGGAACACCTTATCTTGATCCAAGGTGACAGAATTGAAAATAAATAAGCTAAGGAAATGAAATGTGAATTTCACTGTAAAATCGGTTGGAATCCAGAAACAGTTTAAGTTTCTCAGCATTACTTGCTTCAGCTTCTGTACAAGCAACTCCCAGTTTCTGAGCATTTGATATGTGCACAACTGTGCACAGCAGCAAACCCAGAAGTGACCAAAAAATGTCATAAAGATGTCACTGAAACGTTGCCAAAAGATCAGAGCTGGGGCAGAACAGGGTGTTTGCAGGCTTTTCCAACTAATGTTCAATTACATGCAATTTCATGCAACTATGCAATAACCCAGAACACAACCCCCACGCAAATGGGGAGTTGCCTGTACTGAATACGGATCCACCTAACCAAAAGGGTTTCATTGCTAGAGTTACAGAGCAGATATCGAAACAAAAAATAAAAAAATTCCTTCCAGCAGCACCTTAGAGACCAAGTAAGTTTGTCACTGGTATGAGCTTTCGTGTGCATGCACACTTCTTCAGATGTGTGCATGCACACGAAAGCTCATACCAATGACAAACTTAGTTGGTCTCTAAGGTGCTGCTGGAAGGAATTTTTTATTTTTTGTTTCGACTACGTCAGACCAACATGGCTACCTACCTGTAACTAGAGCAGATATCCATAGCTATAGCTGAAGTATTGAATACAAAAGGAATGAGACATGGTATTAAATTGCAGAGTTCAATATACAAGTTTTAATCCCTTTTTAGCCTGCTATGTTTAATTGTCTTTAAAACACTTTAATTACTTGTTTTCAGTTATTCACTGATAATATTCCTTGTAAAACTGCTTAGAGATATTATTACAATCAAGTGGTATATGTATTTTGTTAAATAAAAATAAAACACAAGCAATTTGAAGACCATTAATTTCTTCTTACAAGTGAAGTGATGACCAAACTTGTTTTCTCTATACTCTCCCTAAAATTTAGTACAGTCACCAGGGGCTAAAAGAAGAAGAAAAGACTGTGGGCCAGACATGGTTACTACTACGATCTGGTGGGCTCTTTTTAAATATAGATTAAAAGCCTAGTTATCACAAAGATAAATTAGAACTCTTCAGCAGCAAAAATATTCAAACAGTAAACTTTGCAAGGTATTTATTTTATAAACCTGGAATAAAAATGCATTGAATCCAGCTCTTCAAACCCCATCACAATTCTGCAATTATAAAATTAGGACAGAAGCTTGCCTGCCTGCCTCAGGGGGTAGGCAAGTAACCCAAATAGCAAGGTTTTTAAGGCAAACCAACCTACCATTTGTGAGTCTCGAATGGAAAAGCACATTCACATGTATGCCTCAGTAAGGTAATTATTTACCCTTCAGTGTACAACAAAAGAACAGTGGACTAGGAGAAAGATCACAGCAGTTCCCAGCACTCCAGCTGAATTACAATACTGTACTCATCTCTGGGAGGATGAGGGTTGAGGGGAGCAGGGAAGAGAATCACTATGTTGTTGCTGCAACAGTATAACCACCCTATTACAGTATAATAAAATCACCGTTTTTGCTGTGAAAATTGAGATTTTAAAGCTCAATGGTTTATAATGTTCAGATCAAATAATGTAAACACTCTGCACTGAATGTCCCAATGCAATTGGTATTATGACTCAAAATAATATCCGCACAAGGTATATTTGTACAGTCACAAAGAACTTGAAAAAAAATGCAGACCCCCTGAGTCTCGGGTCGGTAGTGGCGTCCAGGGGGACTGAGAGGCCCGGCGTGGAAAGGAGGAGGAGGAGGAGGAGGAGTTGGGGGTGGGTGGTTGCGAGGTAGGAGGAGGAGGGGGTGGGGTGTGTGTGGTGTCTGTAAAAGGATATGGCATTTGTTGGTTTGCCATCCCCTGGAGGGCGCTATTATTATTATTTTTACAGAAAATCACGTTTTTACCTGTCTCAGGTATGACATATCTATACTCTATGAGTTTATGCAAAAACTTGCATATTGGACTGGAATGTTGTGTCCAAATTTGAACGCAATTGGTCCAGCGGTTTCGGAGAAAAGGCAGGACACACACAAACATGCCCTATAATCCTCCTTACAGAACTTCTTGTAGTTCTACTACCGTATCTTTTTTCCAATCTTGTAAGAACCTCTGGTCCAGTCGGTTTCAAATTTTTCCTGTCATCTTATCCAGTTCTGCCTAGTCCATTAATTTCCTCTGCCACTCTTCTTTCGTCGGTAAATCTTCTTGCTTCCATTTCTGTGCCATCAATACTCTAGCTGCTGTCATCGCGTACATAAACAGTTTGTTATCCTGTCTATTAATATATTCACCTACAATGCCTAACAAGAATGATTCGGGATTTATTTTTTTTACAAATGTATATTTCAACATCTTTTTCATTTCATTATATATCATTTCCCAAAAGCCTTTAACTTTCTTACATTGCCCATACATGAGCATCTCATCAATTGGAGTCCTTCATGTACACAGTCTTATCTAGTAGATTTACTCCATAGTTGAACTATTGAACTCTTGATCTCAATTATATTGAACAGCAGTTTGCAAAACTGCACATATATATATATTCTAGTTGTAACTAGAACAAGAGTAGCCCAGACTGTGGCAAGGCTACAGGAGTTCCACAGGAACTCCTCACCACCAGCACTACTTGGGCTTCCAGCAGCAATGCTAGGTCAAGGGACACATGCAAGCTATCTATCACCTGCTCTTTCAAGGGGAGTGTGACCCCATTCAAAACAGTCCAACCACTTAATTCCTGGATCCGGGGCCTCCAACCCACAGCACCTCTATTTTGTTGGGATGTAATTTCAGTGTTGAAATGCAGCCCATAATCACCTCGTCACCTGTTTCATATGGAGACAACCTGATTGGCCCACAGCATTTCATTTCATTTTATTTTAGCTGTGGGGCTGCCTGGTCTCGTAGTGGGTAGCAAAAAAGAAAAGGAAAGGCACCTGGGCATTTTGTTTTGGCACCCACAACCTAGGTCCCAGGAGCCACATGGCTCCTAGCCATTCCTATCCCAGTTTCTAACATTATATCAATCAAACCTGGGCTCATTGTTTGAGTGAAGCAAGACAAGGCAAATCAAAGCTTAAGTTTGCACAACATGCCAAGCCAAATCAAGGCATGGATCACAGCAGCAGCACAGAAGGAACGAAGTAGCCACAGTCTCCTCTTTGGAAACTTGCACGCGTTCATACTAAGCCACAGTTTGGCTCAGCCAGTTTCATCAGCAATCACATTGTAAACACTCAGTTATCCAATAATCTGAATCAATTTAAATGACACACAGAGGTTTCTAGTCCTCTTAGTTGCAAAGATGAGTCTAATAAAAGCCATATAAATTGAGAGGGGCTATCAAAACCCCAGAGTACAGTAAAGCAAGGGAATGGTGCTTCACCATTTTGCATACCTTCCTGTTGAGACCAGCACAACTGAACCTCTGAGAACAGAATTGAATATGTAGGGCTACCTAGCAAGCCAAGAACTTGCAGAGATCACAGTGCAGCAAGTCCCATTTTTAGAATGGGCTTGTGTCATCTAAATCCACTGGCCATTGCTGCATATTATGGCAGCAAGTTTCATGTGTCCATCTTGAATCCACTGGCCAGTCAATTCCACCGGATGTCCCCAAGTTCTAGTATTAGAAGTAAGGGAGAAATACTTCCTGCTGTACACCTTCTCCATGTATTTTATAAGTCTCTATTATGTCCTAACACACTGATCATTTTGGTAGCTCCTTTTGTGCACCATAAATCAGAAAAATACATTAAAGAGCTTGTGGCACTTTCAAGATAATAAAAAGAACTCTCTCTCCCCCTTGTGCCCATTTGCCTAAGAACCTGAGCCATGTGGTACAATACATGTAGGCAGCTTCAATGTGCTCAGGATTCTCACACCTTATGTTTCACAATATGGTGCCCTTCAGTGCGCCCTGCATTATTCCCCAACCCCCACCCCAGAGTCAATGCCTCATGTGCAAGTTGTCAATCATGCTTCAATTTTATTTACCATTTACCCCTGTATTAATAGCTAAGACCACCTCAGGTAGAGAAATGTTATTGCTCCCTATACCTGACCAACATAATTCAATATGGATAGAAAAGTGTTCTTTTTTTTCTGAAAGCAGCCCAGTTTGGGCAAGTCTATAGGCAACGAGAGTTTCAGGGTTGAAGGCCTATGTGCACCCTCCTTCAAGCTTGACTCTCATGTTCTACCTTCTGTGTACACATTTCCGTTCATGTGTTCTGGAATGAACACGTACTAATGTACACGTCTGCACATCTATACACACACACCTGCCTGCAAAAGCAACTGTTTAGTTACCTTCAGGAGACTTGCTCTTGCACCAATGCAATGCAGTACAAAAAGAAACGCTAGCAAGGAGAGGGAGGGGGAGAAAGGGACTCAAAAGAAGGGAACAACAGCTGAGAGAAACCCAAAGCCTCAGTGGAAGCAGATTTAAAGGGATTGTATTGCTCTTTCTCTATATATCCGATTAATGCCAGGCACTAGGGCTGGGCAATCTCTGGTTTTCAACATCACGATATATCATCAGCTAAATATCACAGTATCACGATATATATCGGTGGTAGCAGAGGGCCTTGCTGGGCCTTCTCGTGACAGCAGAGGGTCCCACCATACCTCCCTGCAGCAGCAGAGGGTGCACCCCGGTCTCCCACAGCAGCAGAGGGCCTTACCATGCCTTCCCGTGGTGGCAGAGGGTCCCGCCGTACCTCCTGACAGTGATGGAGGGTGCACCTGCAAAGTATCTGCAAAGTATCATTTAGCTGAGCTACCCCCTGGGAAGCTGTCACGTCTCCACCCTTTGTTCACTGGTATATTACCTTGTCAAAAAAAAATTAATCCTTCCAGTAGCACCTTAGAGACCAACTAAGTTTGTCATAGGTATGAGCTTTCGTGTGCATGCACACTTCTTTAGATACACTAAAACAGAAGTCACCAGACCCTTATGTATAGTCAGAGGGTGTGGGGGGGGGTGATGGGAATGGGTGATGGGCTGATAGGAGTGGTAAACCTGTTGATGACTGTTAACGACTGTTAACGACTGCAATTGGTCTTGCAGGAAAAAGCAAGGGCTGAGGTGCTAAAGAAAGCTTGATCATGTATAATGAGATAAGAATCCTATGTCTCTGTTCATACCAGGTCTCTCCGTGGTTTTAAGCTTGGTAATGAGTTGCAATTCAGCAACTTCTCTTTCCAGTCTGTTTCTGAACACAGCTACCTACCTGTCAATATTACCTTGTTGAAACACTTATCGCAATGTTATTTCAATACCGATATTCAACAATATGGTGATTTATTGCACAGCCCTACCAAGCACTTGAACACCAGAAAGGCTTTTGCTGAAACTTGGGGGCAATTTATATACCCAGTACAAAAACAAGTGGCAAGGGGGAGTGCATCTTGGTACATCTGAACATCCACCCATCTGAAAAGGCTTGGGGAGCTTCAATTGGCCCTTTGAACACTTCTGAGCATGCAGGTTCTCCTCACTCTGAGGAGACCTATTGCATTTGGGCAGTTAGGTGAAAGCATAAAACTGCTGTTTCATTTAGACCACCAACAATTAAGCAGTACCACAAATTTGCAATCAGAAAAAGTTACACATTTTACAAAGTGTGATCTGACTCCTTAATTTTCAGTTGTGCTGGTACCCAAGTTCCAGGACCTTTCCAGGAGGAGGGGGATGGGAAGGAGGAAAGAGGTCAAGTCAATCTATCAAATGGCCTCGACACTTTTAAAAAGGAAAAACACAATTGGAGGAAAAGTGACACATTGTGCAAATGAAGCGGTCACCACTGCAACAGGAACACACATCTTGCAAACTGTTGCCCATGAGAGCAAACAGCCACTGGACCATTTCTCCTATTGAAAATAATTATTCAGGCATTCATGGGAATGCAGGGGATGATACAGTAGTTCACTGCAGTCTATCCCCCCCCCCAGGAACAGTCAGCTCTAAGTCAGTCTAAAAACTGTAGTAAAAGCAAGGGAAACAAGTGTATAAGATTAGGGCTGGGTGACATCTGGTTTTCAACATTGTGATGTATCACCAGCTAAACATCACAGTATCTCAATGTATCACAAAATATATCCAAAGCGGCAGAAGGCCTCGCTGGGCATCCCCACAGCAGAGAAGGGCCTTGCTAGGCATCCCCACAGTGAAGGAGGACCTTGCCGCAACTACGGTATCCCTGGCGGCAAAGGGCCTCGCCGGGCATCCCTGCAGCGGCAAAGGGCTTTGCCGCACCTCCCCATGGCGATGGAGTCAAGTGATACAACTTCTTGCAAAGACCTCTGGGGTCGGAAAGCGGTATCTGTCTCAATGCTAGCTGTGGACAAGATGATACTTTCAACATGCCAAGGTGCCCCAGGAGCCTAGAATCCCAGAACTTTGCACAGGGCACCCAGGAAATAAAAAATGGTGCTTCACAGAATTTTAGAGTAATTTAGATTCAGTCATCAGGATGAAGCTGCCTTTTCTAAGCAATCATCAAAGGAGTACCTACATGCCACAAGCTACAGTGCATTTCATCTGTCAAGACTCAAAACTACAAAGGTATTGATGACCACCACCCAGGTCAGGCATCCCCAAACTGCGGCCCTCCAGATGTTTTGGCCTACAACTCCCATGATCCCTAGCTAACAGGACCAGTGGCCAGGGAAGATGGGAACTGTAGTCCAAAACATCTGGAGGGCCAAAGTTTGGGGATGCCTGATCCAGGTCATAGTCCCAATGAATTGGTGCAGCCTACTTTTAGGATGGAGTCGATGAAGTTAGGGCAAAGAATTCTCCAAGGCTTCCTTCATTCCTCAGATTATATGAAAGATATGGAGAAATTGTCTGGATAGAAGTATACCTGTTTGAACTGGATATATTTACTTTACCAAGCCCTGTAAAAATTGAGGTATTTTTTTTTAAAAGGCTTGGTGAAGTTTTTTCACCCTAATGATTAGAAATCAGAAAACAATGCCAGCCCTTTGAATGTTAAATTAAGATAGCTGTCTAAATTTATTCAATTTACTGAATACATTTTGGTTTTGTTGTTACAGCAGCTGGGGTGTTCTAGTACAGAATTTAGGGCTCCAAATCACATAGCAATAGACTCCACACCTCAACCTTCCTTCCTCAACAGACCATCAGCTACCCTTTACTGCAGTAACAGCTGATCTACTTGACAACCAACTGAACATTTTAGAGCTGTCAAATACAGTACAGTATCTCCAATGAAATGCATTGAAAATACGATTGCGGCACTCATCTCGCTTTACAGGCCGAGGGAATCGGCGATTGTCTGCTTCCACAGACAGTTTTTCCGGGTCATGTGGCCAGCATGACTAAGCCACTTCTGGTGAAACCAGAGCAGTGCACGGAAACGCTGTTTACCTTCCTGCCAGAGCGGTACCTATTTATCTACTTGCACTATGTGCTTTTGAACTGCTAGGTTGGCAGGAGCTGGGACCGAGCAACGGGACCTCACCCCGTTGGGGGATTCGAACCACCAACCTTCCGATAGGCAAGCCCCAAAACCCTGTACTAAAAGATTCAATAGCAGCTAAAAGCTGAAATGCAGATGGTGCCCTTCAATTCAACCTTAGTTTTGCACTGTTACACAATGAACTTGGGGTTTAAAATGTCTGAGCTCCACAGCCACTTTGCAAATTTGAAGCAAACTTGCAATGTTTACATGCACTTGTTTCAAAATACTAAAAATAGCTAGACAAGCAAAAAAAATTCCCCTTAATTCTGTCGCACTGTCCTCTTCAATTCCTGAAATTAAGAAACTTCCTCTGCAACATTCATCCTTAAAGAATGCTCAAACAGACTGAAAACGTAACAGAAACAGAAACATGACAAGCTGTACCAAATTAGTGCCATCATTTAATGTTGGCCTCTACTTACGTCAGAAGTCAACAGCCTGATTTCCCAGAAGTGGAAATGCAGAATCTGGGAACTTGAATAACTTGGCCAAGGGTCAAAGAGGGAAACTTTGAAAGAAGACAATTAAAAATGACTGATAAGCACCCAAATCTTGTTGGCTATGAAGTTTTTGAGGCCAGGCAGGCAGCATCTCAAAACAAAAGATGGGCAAACAGCTCAATATGTATAATAGGGAATGCTCCTTCCACCCCACTGTCAAAACAGCAACCCCCCTCCCAATTTAAAGACCTAAGTGCTCCAAGGAAACGTGGAAGAGAAACAATCCAGGCCATGTGACCCCAAAGAGAACACTGCTTCATAACTGTTTTAACATTTGCTTTGCTGTAGTATTTCAAAGCAAATACTACCTTGGATAATTTGGAAGAGCAAATTATTATCACTTTCAATAAATAAAAATAAACTTAGCGTTGTATTCAACTAAGTTCTACTCAGAATGAACCCTCTGAAATTAATCATATTCATTAACTTCAGTAAATCAACTCCCAAGTAAAACTAGAATTGGATACAACCCTTAAATTAAAATTACAAAGTCACACAGAAGAGCTGGATTTGCATTTACAAGATGGTTTCCCAATTCTGAGAAAGCTGGACACCTTTGACTTTTCCTGCTTGCACAGGGCTTGATGAGACCATCGAGAGAAAGAAGTTCCCAGATTATCATGCTGATTCTACTACCAAATGCTCCTGAACAAGGAATCTATCCATCTGTCAGTATTGCCTCATATTGATTAACAGAAACCCCTCTCAGAAAACTGTGCAACTCTGATGTTACTACATGCTCCATCAAGATAGAAGAAAAGTATCTGCATGCTAGTCAGCCTCATGATTAATAGTAAAGCAAGTCAACATGTTTCCTTGAATTGTGTAAATAAACCTGCTACCAAGAACAGGTTTGGGTGTTGTTCTCTAGAGATATGATAATGCAGAGTAAGAAACTTTGCATTTCATTTAGGTCACCTTTAACCATTCAAATTCACCAACATAGAAGGACGCATGCATACGAAGACATACAGCCAGACTACTGGCACATCTAGTTCAGTATTGTCAGCACTGATTGCCAGCAGCTCTCCAAGGTCTCAAACATGGGATAAGAAGGGCATGAAGGCAATAACATCTCCCACTGTTGCTCCCCTGGAATTTGCTCAGGATAGTCTGAAACCTTCTGCATGCAAAGCAGCTGCTCTACCCCTAAGCTACAAACCTTTTCCTGAAGGCCATTATTTAGCCATTATTGGCCCCTTGGAAAGGAGGGGTCAAGAGCATGTTCAAATCCTCCTGCTCCTGCAATGTGTTGGAACCAGGAGATACTGCGTTTATCTGAACATGGTATTTTCTGTGACTGCAAAATTAAAGCCTCTCTAGAGGTTAGACTTGTGCATACAGCTATCCATTTCTCTTTCCCCATAGAATAAAGTCTCCCTCCTTCCATGTCTTTTAGGAACACCTCCCAAATCATGCACACTGTAAAGCAAAACAACAGTGTTAGCCTTAATGTTAACCAGGGCACCTGTTTTTAGCTGTTTGAAACCATGCTCAAATGTTGGTTCCAGATCCTACTGAAAAATATTTCCCTTAATCACACTTAGAGATGATGAAGCAGATGTTCCTGCAGCTGCCTCTCAATCCCAGCTGCTGTTCACAGGCTGCCAGAATTACTTCTGAAACAGCCAATACAGCTGAGATCAATACAGCAAAATCCATTTGAGGGCTGCAGATAGTCATTTACTGGGACATTGAAACTCTTGTAGCCAGCAAGCTATTGTCTAGAATGGGAACGGGGAACCTGTCTCCCCAGATGTAACTGGATGTCATTGGCTCCAGCCAGCATGGCCAACAGCCTGGGGTGGTGGGAATTGTAGGACAGCAACATCTGGAGGGCCACAGGTTCCCCATCCGTCATCTCTAGAAAAGAATATACAAAAGTTAGATCATTGCTGCATCTCACACAGTGCTGCCCAGTGTGAGGGGGCGGGGCTGGCGCCCATTCTGGAGGTGGGGCGCGCCTCCCGGAGGGCTGTGGCACGCCTCCCGGGGACACGGCGCGCCTCCTGGAGGGGCGTGACGCACATTCCGGGGGTGTGGCGCCTCCCGGAGGGGCATAACACGCGTTCCGGGGGCAGGGCACGCGTATTGGGGGTTGGGCGGACGCCCGCAATAGCACCCCTTGGACCCCGCAGCTTGGGGCGGCCCGTCCCCCCTTATCTTCCTATGCCCCTGGTGCTGCCTGTACTTACTGGCATCAGCTCTCCAGGATTTCAGACAGAAGTCTCTCCTAGCTCTATCTGGAGATGCTGGGGATTGAACCCGAGACCTTCTGCATGCAAAGCAAATGTTATGCCACTGAGCTATGGGCTGTCCTGTAAAGGTCACCCTAAAAAAAGAGGCCTACATATGATTTCCTTTAAAAGCAGTATTTATTACATTTTTATCCTGTCCTTGCGCCAAAAAGCTCATTGTAGTGTACATAGCAAAGTCTCCCTCTTTTATCCTCTCAACAGTCTTGTGATGCAAGTGTTAGGCTGTGAGATGGTTAAGTCTAAGGTCACCTAGAAAGTTTCACTTGCCTGTCCAATACTCCAACAACAACATCGTGCTGGCTGCTGTTAGGTTTAATTAAACGAAACACTAAGTGTATTATTATACTTCAGTAGAATAAGGATACAGCACTATTTCCTTGCCTAGTTACTTCATGTTTAATAAAATGACAGTGCATTATTAGAAATAAAAATGAGTTATTAGTGTGTATTTTAAAGAAGTGCAGTATTCAATGAGGAAGGAAGAACTCTTTGCTACTCATAACTGGATGTTGTTGAACTACATCTCCCATCATCCCTGATCACTGGCTATGTTGCCTGGGGCTGATGGGAGTTGTAGTCCAAAACATCTGGAGGGCCACAGATTGTGTACCCCTGCTCCATCAACTCCCTCCAACCCAGCCCATGGTCAGGAAATGAGTGGATTGTCATTTAAAGCCCTTTAAAGTCCTTTATGGCCTCTGCCCAGTATATCTGAAGGAGCGTCCCCACCCCCATCGCTCAGCCCAGACACTGAGGTCCTCCTCTGAGGATCTTCTGCTGGTTCCCTCACTGCAAGAAGTGAAACAAAATAAATAAATAAAAATTCCTTCCAGTAGCACCTTAGAGACCAACTAAGTTTGTCATTGGTATGAGCTTTCATGTGCATGCACACTTCTTCAGATACCTTCAGATTCAGATGCAAGAAGCGAGTTACAGGAAACAGGCAGAGGGCCTTCTCAGGAGTGGCACGATCCCTATAGAATACCCTCCCTTCAGGTGTCAAGGACATCAAGAACTACCCAACTTTTAGAAGACATCTTAAGGCAGCCCTAGATTGGGAAGTTTTTATTGTTTGAAGTTTTTTTGATGTTTCTGATTCTGCTGGAAGCCGCTAACAACAACAACAACAACAACAACAACAACAACAACAACGTATTAGAAACAAAGGCATCAAAGGCTGCAATCCCAATTGATGCACATGGAGTGGATTAGGATTGAGTGGACATCCTACTGACTGGCCCCTGCTGTTGGTGGGAGATTTTGCTGTTGTGAAGGTTCCCACTGCAGATACAGTAGTACCTCGGGTTACGAACGCGATCCGTTCCGGATCGCGGTTCGTAACCCAAAAAGGTTGCAAACCGAGCGCCGCTTCTGCGCATGGCGCGCACGCCGCTTCTGCGCATGCACGAGGCGCGCCGCTAACACTTCCGGGTTTGCGGAGTTTGTAACCCGAACTGTTCGCAACACGAGCGGGTCGTAAACAGAGGTACGACTGTATAGGAAAAAATTGCAGGGGGTTGAAGGGTCCCTTCCAACTCTACAGTTTTATGATTCTGTAAAATTCCACCACTGATAGTGCTCCCATTGGCAGTAACCAGTGAAAGTTTCTGAAATAGGGTGTTAAGGACAGGGGCTGAGCAAAACTGGTCATGCTTCCATTGGATCCTAGGCCTGTCCACCAGGGCTAGATGTCAGGTTTTGAACATCAGAATGTATCGCCAGGCTAACATCGCAATCTGGCAGTACACTGTGATATTCAAAACCCTGCTTCCAACAGCAGCACTGCAAGACATCGGGGCAAAATCGCTGAGGTGGTTTCACCCCAGCACCTCACAGCACCAGGGAGGAAGCAGCTTCGTGCTCCCCGGCTGAGCAACCCCATCCTCCTCCAGCTTGCACATGAGCAGGAGAAGGATCGGGGCTGCCCAGCTGGGGAGCGTGAAGCTGAGGGAGACCCAATGCAAGCCAGAAAAGCATCAGCTCCCTCAGCTGGGTGACAGGAGCACTTTAACAGAGCCCCCACCCCACCACTGGTTCGCATGAGCCAGCGGTGGGTCAGGGGCTCCGTAAAACTGCTTGGCTGGGGTAAGGGCAGCCATGCACTCCTCAGCCAAGCAGTTTAAAAGAAGCAGAAGGAGGAAAAAGCTGTACCAGCACCTTGTCGATTCAGCTTGTTTCTCCCTCTGCATCGGTATGAGGGCAGAGTGGGACGGCTGCTTCACTCAGCGGTATATCGCTGGTGAAACTGCTCCTGCTCCTGAGTCCCTTGGCCTCTGGCTGCAGCTTGCTTTTCCCTCAGCGCACTGGTGGCAGAGGGACTCAGAAGTGCTGGCAGTTTCACTCTCAAAGTACCACCAAGTGAAGCCACCATTGTGGTCCTGGGTGATGTATCAATACATCGTCCAGGCCTACTGTCCACTCCTTGAAGAGGGGGCCCAATTTGGCTCCCTCTACCATGCCAGCTAAGAGCTGGTGGTGCAAAGGAAAATCCCTGCCTCAACTTTCACCCTTGGCTGGTAAGATTGCAGCGGAGAACCTGCACATGGCACTTCCCCAGCCCCTCTTACAATCGCTTTGCAAGGTTGCTACATTATCACACAGCAACATTATACAACATTTTCAGACACCAGTTTAGTTGATACAGTAGCACCCCTTCGAAATTGCTGAATGCTTATGCTTCAGAAGTGTACTTTAAAAGCTTGCCTTCAGAAGTAAGGATGCAATTTTTTAGCTCAATGCAGCATCTCGTTTGCTCTGACGAAATAATATATAAAGGCTTCCAGAAGGGTAGCTGTGTTTAGTCTGCTGCCACAAAAATAAAGAGTCTTGTGGCTCCTGAAATTTATTATTTTTAGATCGCATATCATGTAGTGTAGTGGTTAGACTGAGTGTCAAACCCGGACCTGGGATACTCAGCTTCAAGCCCTGCTCAACTATGAAGCTCAATGGGTGACCATGGGTCAGTCATTGTCTCTCAGTCTGACCTGCCTCAGCAGTGGCATGGGGTGGGCAGAACCAGTATGTTCCTTGAATGAAAGTTGGGATGTAATAAGCAGATGCTGCTTGGAGAGGACCATATTTCAGTGGCAGAGAACTTGCTTTGCCTGAAGAAGGTTCCAGGTTTCACACCTGGCATGTCTGTGTTTTTGTTTTGAATCAGGTAGCAAGTGATGGGAAAGACCTCTGTTCTGAAACCTAGGAGAGCCACTACCAGTCTGAGCAGACAATACTAGGCTAGATGGATAGCCTCGTACTGTATGCCAATTATACCACCAAGAAGAAGAAAAAGTAAGCTGTAATTTGTCTAACCCAGGGGTTGGGAACCTCCTGCCTGTGGGCCAGAACACGTCTGCCAGGCCTCCCCATTAGGCCTGTGAGGCCATTCTGGCCCAAGCCCAGAATGAAGTTTGTGGACACCACTGATCAGCTGATTTGTGGCACCTACAAAGTGCTGTGTGTAGGAGCTTCACAAGACTCAAAAACCAGCTGCTTGTTGGCATTTCGTGGGCTGTGTAACGTTGCATCTGATAAGTGAGTGGCCCCACCCACCCGCCAATCTCAACCTATGGAAGGTGGGGAAGATCCAGTTCCCCATCACTGGCCTACCCAGACTGCAGCAGTTCTCAAGGCTCCAGGCCAAGGGGCTTTCCCCATCCCAACTACCTGTAATGCTTTTTAACTGGAGATGACAAGAACTGAACCTGGGACCTCCTGCACACAAACACAGTGCTCTATCAGAGAGCTATGGTTCCAGCCTCAGGAAAAATGAAATCTAGATTATTTCAAGTTAAGGCTGCAAACCTATGCATGCTTGTTCATTTGAGAATAAGTCCTCCTCAATGCTATAAGACTTCCTTCTTAAGAGGCAGAACTATGCATTGGATCGGGCTCCGTGGTGACATTCGCTAAATGTCGAATTTGCATGATGCTCTGATTAATTTCTTGCATACTAATGGTGGCTGCTCCAAGACTCTAGAACTTTGGAGGGATCCCTGGAGAAGCTAGACTGGCTCCCTCTTGTTGTCCTTCCGCCAACAGGTAAAAACCTCCTTCTTCCAAGAGGCTTTTGGGAAGTGACTGCTTTTAGTGAAAGGGTTGGCGCCAAGCTGTTTTCATTGTAATTATTTGTATGTTTTAAACAAGTTTTATGTGTATATATATATAGTTTTAATTCTATTCATGTTTAACAGTTTTTTAAATAATTGCTTTTTCTCTGGCTTTCGCAAGCCGGAGGCCAGGTGGGGGCTCCATTCAACTTATTCAGTTGGGGGGGGGCAAAGCCTCCTGCTCCCCAGCTGAGCAGCCCTGATCCTTCTCCTGCTTGCATGCACGGAGAAGGATCGGGGCTTCCTCAGCCAGGGAGCGGGAGCACTTTAATGGAGCCCCGACCCCACTGCTGGCTCGTGCAAGCAGGTGGCGGGCCGGGAGCTCTGTAAACTGCTTGGGGTGAGGCAAGGGCACTGGCGTGCTCTTCAGCCAAGCAGTTTAAAGGAGCGGAAGGAAGAACAAGCTGTATTGCACCTCGCCAATGCAACTTGTTTCTCCCTCTGCGCCAGTTATGAGGCAGAGTGGAATGGCGGCTTCACTCAGCAGTTTCACTCAGCGCTCGTAAGTCCCTCTGCCTCTAATGCCCGGCTGCAGCTCATTTCTCCCTCTGTGCGCTGGGCACTGGTAGCAGAGGGACTCAGGAGCAATGGCGGTGTCACTTGCAATATACTGCCGAGTGAAGGCGCCATCACAGTCTGCTCGTCATACATATCAATACATCACCCAGGCCTACCTATGAACTATAATACTTTCATGGTACCTTCTATCACATTTCTCATTTGAATGGTTCAGAGCTAATGGGAATTTCTAATGCTGTACTATAACCTCAGCAAAATCAAGCATGCAGAAAATCATGCCAGCCCTTCAGGTTTTGGATTCTAATAACTACATTTAGCCCAGACAGAAAACTTCACACATGAATTTCCAAAGCCACTGTGATACAGCTACTGGATAACTAAGTATCCATAGCGCTGATTGGTAGGACAGAATATACAGTATAGCCTCGGATGAGAAAGGTACCATCACCGGGTGTATGTGAACAAAGTTTAATGGTGCTTTAATGTTGCATTATAGAGGTGAAACAAAACCATATCAAGAGATCCAACTTTTTTTACCTCATGTCATCCAGTTTTGTTATTATTCTGTACACTCGTTGAATGATCAAAACTATGTTTAAATCTAAAATTTTAATTATTTATCTCATCCTGTTTGTGAGTTATGAAGGTTTGAAATTTCAAAAAACTGACAGTTTTGGCCTTGACAAACAAAGGATGAACCAAGGACTGCAACTGGTCACACTTACACTTTGACAAAAAATGAAATCTTGTGTGCAACAAATGCTCTTGAAAAGCATTTGGTGTAAAGTATAAATAATGGAGGAACAAATGTTTTCATGCGTAAAGTGTTTTTTTCTTAATTTTACATTTGTTTAATATGCACTTTATTGTAATGTTCATGAAATTAAGTACTAACAAGAATTCTTTCAAAGTGTTAATTCTATCACGCTATAGCAAGCTATCACTCGGCTTTGGAACACATTTTTAAAAGAAAAGCCTGAGTAGCTTTTCAGATAACTTTTAATTGAATAACTTTCTAAAGAAATGCTGATCAGAAGTAATTGATATTATAGTTTGAAGTCTTGTTCATTCTGTTATAATTTACTCCAAGAAGACCCATTTATCCTAAATAAAGCCCAATAAAGCAGACACGAATGTACTAATTATTATTTTTATGTGATCTCACTGAGATCCCAGGTTGAAAATTTGCAGCTCTTCAAAATACATTTTGGGAGAGGAATTTTATCATATTAATTTTTAAAACACTTTTTAACAGTTCCAATTTTGTAACTTAAATTGAAAATTTAAAGTAAGTCCATCACGTGACCTATCATATTAAAGCCCATGAAGTTCTGAAAAGATTTGTGTTTTTAGTTTTGACATATCTCAATTCTGGGCTGAGCTTTTAAGGTTTCTGTGTAGTCCAGCAAGGCAAAAATAGTCATTTAAAAAAAAAATTCAAACCCTCATAACCAGTGGTGGAGCTTCATGGTCTGGCACCAGGGGCAGAGAGCAGGCAGGGGCGGGGCTGGTGCATGTTCTGGGGGTGTGGCGCGATGGCGCCCTCGGGATCATGCTGCCCGGGGCGGAGTGCCCCTATTGCCCTGCCCTTCCTACACCCCTGCTCATAACTAACAAACGGGATGAGATTTAATAAAATGTAGATTTAAACTTAGTTTTGATCATTCAACAAGTGCACAAAATATAAAGACAATTGGATAGCATGAGGTAAAAAAGTTGGATCACTTGCTATGGAATGACCTAGAAAGGGCTACAAGCCGACAGACACCTGCATGTGTCAAAGGAGTCGTACACACTTAAAAACACATCCCACTTTAGTCTTAAGTGCCAATGAGCACGGAGTTTCTTCGTGGTTTTCTGAGATTACTGCCGATGTGCAGAGTTCAAGAAAAAGACAAGTACATTTCCGTGAACATCTAGCTGTGGCATCACAATCACATTGTCATTGGCAATATCAAGGGTTAATTGCTCTTACCTTCAGCTACATCATCGTCCACGGCCCCTTTCACCTGAGAAAAGCACCACTGAATGTCATTCCCGCCACCTCCGGCTCCTAGAAACAAAACAAAAGTTAAACAAATGTAATCCACACCCTGCTCATTAAACTTGCTGGACTCTGCTAGCATTCCACTCTAGTAAACAGTGGTTGCTGGCATGGGGAGTCAATGGTGCTGAGAAGACAGCACAGAAATCAAGTATTTTCAAAGCAGATGGAAGAACCTAGGAACCCAATCAAACTCTTCCGTTTTCACCCTGTCCCTGCTGCCACCCCCACCCCCCACATCCACACACAGAGACACACTTTTGTCGATGAGGATCAGTCCAGATTTCAAAAATATTTATCAAGCACAAACACCAGTTTCTCGACAAACTGTTGACATCTCTCAGAACCGTGTAACTAGTAAATCCAGAAGCCATACAAGTTTAGAATATAAGCATGCCACTGATGTCTGCTAGAATTTCTCACAGGAAGCAAAACACTTTACTCTTCTTCCCACATAAATTAACTTTCTGCATTCATTTTTCCTACACTGCTATTAAGATGCTAGGATCTAGAATGAAATCATGTAATTTATCACATAAAACAAGCCCATGTACTTATTTTAGGAAGCATGCTTCACTCTCCAAGTAAAAGGCTCTAAAGAATTAACACAGAGTCTTTTATGCACATAGACAAATATGTTAACATTCAAAGTATTTATTTAAAAGAAAAACAGGAGGACCTCCAGCCCTCAAACCTGCATAGGTTGGGTTTAAGGAGCTTTGTTTTGTTTTGTTATGAATAAGCTTTAAACTACCGTAAAAGATGGAGCGGAGAGAAAATTTCAGGAACATTACTGCTTCAGCGGAAGATGGTGAATCATTTGAACCTTGCCACCAAAACATGTAGAAAAGACACCACCCATTTCTTCTGCATGTCATTTAGACCAAGTCACTAGGGTTGGGTTCATACAGGAAGAGAGAGAATGAAGAAAGAGCTACCGGTAGTTGTCCTCAACTCCTGGAAGATGTCAAAATGGAGCTTTCCCTAAGACATATTCCCCAAAACAAGAAGTCTCTCTCTGGAAGAGCTGTGCAACAGTTGCCCCTTGGCAAGGCGGAATCAAGGGCGGTTTTCCCTCTCCACACAAGGCTAAGCAACTTTAAGAAAAAAGTTCAAGTCAGGAGAAGAATGAGCGTGCCAGAAGCATAAACAACAATCAGAGCACAGGAAAATGGAAACAATCTACAAATATTCTATTTCCACCATTCTTTGTTACTTTGTGCTGACACATTTTACCATATATAGGCACCCTGGAAACGTGAGGGGATGTTTAGCTACATGTTATATAGATAGATGTACTGTGTTTTAAAAGTGCATCTAACTGCAAGAGCTCCTAAAGCAGGGGAAGCTAGCAGCGACCTCCAGGTGCTGCAGGACTCCAACTCCCATCAGCCCTTACCAAGAGCCATGCTGAGGGGCTGATGGAATCAGACGCCACCTGGAAAACAGCAGCACATTGGCGACCCCTACCCTCTAAGGCCCACATCCGGTTCACCCACCCACCCACACCCTTTACTCTTTCCTAGCTATAGATATTTGGGTGGGGCAGGGGTTTTTCATGAAATGACAGAAAACTCCACTTTTATCCAGGAAAAAAACTGCTGCATCATTCCCCAACATCACATATATAATCTGCTACATTCATGGCTTTCCATTGATGAAAAAAGAAGGGCAAAACGGAGGCGTGTGGCTTGTGTTGCGAGACTGCAAGGCACGAATCTAAATATGTACAGCCGCCCATGCGACTCTTCCAAACACAAAGCAATTAGATGTGTGGGATGTGGGTGAACAGATTCCAGAAACAGGAACACAAATGGGACAGCAGCACATACCCTGTGCAATGAGACTGGTTTGCAGCCTTTTTACACCATGCAAGCTCTAGCACGCTGCAACATGGGGGAGCTCCTCTCAGAGAGAACACGCCTCGCACCACCCCACATGGAGGAAGCCCAGGCTTCTGTCTCTGCCTGCCAGACCCAATACCCCATGCTGCTACATCCCTCGATTTTGCATGCAGATTACTGCCAAGCTGCACCTCCACTCGCACCAAACCCTCATTTCAGACATAAGCAACGCTGCCCCATTGCTCTCCCAAAAGCTTGCAGAAACACACACTTAGGAAAGGGAGATCAGAAGGCAATGGATGAGACCCCCGGAATCACCCCCACCTCTGCCAGGGGAAAGAAGAAAATCAATCCCTGCACGCCCATCCGTCGAGATTTCTCCCCCAACTTCTGCCTCTGCCTCTTGTTAGAAATAAAAGGATAAATGGATGAAGCTGCATGGTCTAAGGAGGGAAGGAGAGAAGAGCAGGGGAATGAAGACCAAGAGCAGGCATTTGTGCTTCGGCGGTTGAGCTATTGGCGGAGGAGAGCAACAAAAATGAGGATGCAATAATAATAATAATAATAATAATAATAATAATAATAATAATAATAATAATAATAATGAAGCGGACCAGATCTGCAGAGAGAAATACATTGCAAAGGGCGAGGGGAGTGAGGAAGACGAAGCAGCCCAGCTCCGTCCCCCCAGGGTCAGCCTGCAAAGTGCAGCAAGCAACAGCAGCGCAGCTCTGCAAGCTCCACTAGAGGCGAGGCCAGTCCAGCTCCCTCACCTGCCTCCGGGCAGGCGCCCGTCCCCGGGAAGAGCGAGGGTCTGCTGTTTCCTTACCTGCCATGTTGGGCTCCCAAGGGTGGCCGGGTTGGCTGAAGCGGCCTCTCAGCTTTCCGGTACTACCCCCGTCCCAGGCTGAAACGGAGCGTGGAGGGAGGATGGCAGCGGATCGCGTCCGGGGGGGAGGCGGGGAGCGGGAAAGGCGGCTTCGCTCCCAGGGCTTCCCCCGCGCCTGGCTTCCTCTCCTGACCCAGCCCCTCCCCCCTCTCAGGTTCCACTTTCAAAATGGCGCCGGCGGAGCCGAGCGTGACGTCACCGGCGGAGGCGAGGTAGGGTGGGAAAAAAGGAGGGGCAGCTGGGTGCTCGAGGGGGCGGGGTGGGGCGGGGCCTACGGGGGAAGGGGGCGCGCGCATTGGGTGGCGCTCCTGCCGCGACCGCTCGTGACTCCGCTGCGCTGTGGGCGCGGGTCGCAGCCACCCCCTCGGATGTGGTGGGGGGCGCTCTTGCTTCTTGCGATCCTGTCCGTTGCAGCCCCGCCACTGCGCGGAGAAAGAGGGGCTTTGGCAAGGACGCAGAAGGAGTCACACGGGGCCGGCCCATATAGCCTGACCGGGTAGCTTAGTTTTCTTCTGAATTTCGAATAAATTTCGAAAAGTGGATGCGGTGGGACATAGTGCTCCTCGATCATTCCACATTCATGTCACTTGCCATTTCCCCCATATTTCCCCTCTCCTTCTCTCTTTCTTTCACTGTTTTCACAGGCCTTTGGATACAATGCTAAATGCAAAAACAATAAAAACAAAAAGCAGGTGTGTGTTGTCTTTAAAAGGTGTACATCTTACAGAAAGGATTGTAAGAAACTGGACTTGACAGACTAGTGTGGCATGGGGACCTTAAGAGGTCCACAGTGGATCACAATACACCCCTATTGCTTTTTATGGTGACTGCTTTAGACTTTTCACCTCTGTTATTCTGGGATCAAAATAACTATGGAGGTGGTCATATAGATCATGTGGTTCTCATTGTTTGCAACCCCAGCCCCCAAACTGGTGGAAACGCCCCATGGTTTAAATATACTGGAACATAGTTTGAGCACTAGCCCAAGTCATGTTGGTGCCAAGGTGCCCCACCCCCAGTCAAGGTGCTTCTTCACACAGTGCCAAGTTAAACTATAGAACTTGTTCCTGCAAAGGGTAGTGACGGTCACTAACTTGGCTTTAAAAGAGGACTAGACAAATTCATGATGGAGAAGGCTATCAGTAGCTGCTGGACATGATGTTTGTGTTCTGCCTCTGAATGCCAGTTGCTGAGAATCACAGGCAGAGAGAGGAATATTGCACTCAGGTCCTGCTTAGGAGCATCTGGTTGGCTGAGAACAGATTGCTAGATGGGCTTTTGGCCTGATCCAGTTTGGCTCTGCTTTGTTTTTGCATTCTTATGAGAATGCAAAAACCTCAATTGTAGAACTTTTAATGTTTTTATTACTGTGTAGCCGATAATTCATGGAAGACAAAGATACTGGTTAGAACTACTTGTTGGCCCGATGAAGGGGAGAACGGGACTTCCATCGTGTTCCAGAGCCCAGCAGTTACCTGGGCAGATGTGGAGGCTGAAGGACCAGTGGTACTAACAGAGCATGCATCAGGCCCAAGGACGGTCACTGAACCAGAGACACCTGAACCCAGGAACTGCTCACCTGGGGGGGTGGAGTCTCAGCAATAGCCTCCTGGATGCAATGTTGCTGCCTTTTAATGGGAAGGGGTGAGGCAGTAGAAAACACTGTGCACTGCAGATGCAGATGCGGAAGCTGTGTGCCTGAACACTTAAGAATTGTGCAGGCATGTCCAACAGGTAGATCGTGATCTACCAGTAGATCACTGGATGTCTGCAGTAGATCACTGGTAGATCATTGGCTCCCCCCAAAGAAGCTGAATAACTGTGGCTCCCCTAAGAAAAGCTCAACATTTTACCTCCTCCCTGAAAAAACTCAGCAACTTTGACCTTAACCCCCCTCCAATTGGTCTTCCTCCTTCCTAAAAAAAGTTCAACAACTTTGACCTGAACCCCCAAAAGGGGGGTAGATCACTGCCAGTTTTTAAATCTGTGAGTAGATCACAGTCTTTTGGGAGCTGGCCACCCCTTGTGTAGAGGAATATTTCAGTGGTTGCAAGTAGGACTGAGCGATATATCATCCAAAACCAGTTTGAAGTTCACATTATGATAACTGTTTCATAATATTTGAGCTGGCAGTATATCGTGAATCACAATGTGTGTGAGGGCTAGGCAGTATTTGGTTTTCAACATCACAAAATATCACCAACCAAACCAGTGGTTTTCAACCAGTGTGCCGTGGCCCCCTGGGGTGCCTTGAATGATGGTCAGGGGTCCTGCAGGCAACAATGGCCCCTAAACTTCTTTCTTTCCTTTCCTCCTCTGATGCCCTCTTGCGTCTCTGCCTCCCAAAGGCTTTCACAGCTGTTTGTTGCAGCAGCTCTGGCTATAAGCTCCCCAGGTGAATGGTGCCTTGGGGGCTGGCCAGGGGGTGCTGGTTGCCAGGAGCTGAGGTGGTCTCGGAGTAAGCAAGTAAGCAGGCCAGGGAGTTCAACCAGCCAGCCAGTCCACCAGCCCTTGCTGTTGGGAATGGACAGACAAGTCCCAGGCCCCTGTGGGGCAGTGTGAGGAGGCACCGCTCTTTGGGTTGAGTGGGGGGCAGCTGAGAGACCAGGAGCGGCAGCTGCTGCTGCCCAGAGGACTCCCAAGGAGAGGGGAGAAGAAAGGAGGTTGAGGGAACACTCCACAAGGGAGGGTGTTCGAAAAAGGGTGAGAGCCTGTCAATTCTGCAGGCAAGGGGTGACATAAGTGGGCTCCTGAGCCCCACAGGGGTGCCGCAGAAAGAATGTAGTTGTTCAAGTGAACCGTGGATTAAAAAACGTTGAAAACCTCTGAGCTAAACATCGCAATGTTATCACCAGTTAAACATTGCAATCTACCACAACGTCTGAAATAAGGATGGAACTATGCAGAGGCAAACAGGCAAATGTCCTGGCAACTGCTACTACTTAAGGGTCTTGTTATGTACTGAGCTGAATCCTAGAACAATAGGATTCAGAAACAGCGGGAGCTACCCAATCCAACTCCAGGTGGAAGTGAATCCGCAACCTGATTGGCCTGCTGGAGCAGCCAATCAGGCGGCTGGCAGAAGTGAATCTGCTACCTGATTGGCCTGTAGGAGCAGCCAATCAGGCTGCAGGCAGAAGTCAATCCACAATATAATTGGCCCACAGGTGTAGCCCTGAAGTAGCCAATCACGCAAGGCCCATTGTGTAAATAATGTATATAAGCAGATGGTTTGGGGAAAAGAGCCATTCTTCTTCTCCTTGATGACTATGAGCTGAATAAAGAGCATGAAATTCACTCTCGACTCCGAGTACATTTCAGGTCTGTAATTCAATCACTATACAGTGAGTTTCATTAGCAGGCTAGCCAAAATGCACCCAAACAGGACTTTTGATTTGGGGTTTAGCTACCAAATGGTGGTATTCAAGACAATCCAAAGTACGGCAATGAGTCATAGTAATGGGTCAAATAATCTGGGACTGCCAGCAGGCCTGTTAGGTGGCAGAAGTGGCAGTGGCAGAAACAACGGTGACCTCGTTGGCCTTGCCACAACCGCAGGACACGGCAGTAGTGGCGACAGCCTACAAGGCTTCGCAACAGTGGCACAATCAATGGCCACCTGTGAGGCTTGTGGTGGCAACAGGAAGTGGTGGCAGTAGTGGCGGGGCCCTGCGAGGCCTCGTGGCAGTGACCAGAGGTGATAGCAGGTGACATGATGTCAGGGACTAGGCAGATGGGTGGGGACCACCACCCCAAGAGCCTTTCAGAGAGGAGGAAGGGGCAGAGATTATAGACCTAGATTCATGGTTGGAGGAGGAGGAGGGAGTTGGGAAATAATGAGTGATGAAGGACAGGAGCAAAGTAACATTGAACCAAGGTAGGAGCCAGATGTTAGAAACTGTGCAGCAGCCAAGTTGCTCGCTGTCTCTGGAAAGTTTGACAGAAAACCCACCCTCTCAGAAACGTAGGCATTCAATGTGAATCACTGAGCAAAGATCCCAGAGGGAATCTGCCCTTTGCACTTGCCATAGGCAGCAGGAGGAGTCTGATCAATAGGAAGTAAAGGCAAAGGGGGTGGAGTTTTACTCTGGTCAACATTAGTCTGAGCGTAAGCTGTGTTTGCCTGCATTTCTTGATCCTTTTGAAATTAAAGAATGGAAAAGCTCCCTTTTTTCTGCATCCTTGATTTCCTGGGTGGTGATCCAGGAGCTGTCGGCAATGGAGCTTGCAAGGCTTCACCACGGCAGCGAGAATTGGTGGCGGGCGGCCTGCCTCAGCAAGGCCTTGCAGGCCTCCTCCGCTTCTGATGACGCCTTCTACTGCTGACACCACAACAAGGCATTGCAGGCTGGTGCCACTTCTACCATTGTTGCAAGGCTTTGCAGGCCACCACTACTGCAGCCGCCAAAACAAGGCCTTGCAGGCTGCCACCACTTCTGCTGTCACCACCCACTGCTGTGGTGAGACCTCGCAAGCTGCTAATGATTGTACCACTGATGTTAGGCTGCTGCCACTTCAGCTCCCCGGCCGTTGCTGATTCTGCTACCTAGCAAGCCTGCTGGCAGTCTGGCAGTCCCAGATTATTTATATTCACTATGATTCAACATCATACTTCGGATTGTCTTGAATGTTTGGATGTATTTTGGCTTGCCTGCTATGATGAAAGTGACCATTGATAATATCATCCTTTGTCAGTTTTAGTCCCTTAAGTAGTAGCAGTTGCCAGGACGTTGTCCTGTTCACCTCTGTGTAGTTCCTTATTTATTTCAGATATCGTGATATATTGAGGTTTAGCTGGTGATATATTGTGATACTGAAAACCAGATGCCACCCAGCCCTAGTTGCAAGTATGCACCTTGTCATGCAAGAGCAAATGAATTCTATTTGAGGCTTCCCTGTTGTCAAACTTTGAGACTACACTTAGCACAGAATGCTGCATCGTGGTTGCTGACGGGAGTGTGACCCTTTCAGCATAGGCACTGGTTGCCTATTTATTACCAGACCAAATTCAAGCTGGCACTGTTGATCTATAAAGCCCTAAACAGCTTGGGAACCGTTTACATGTTCTGTTGTTGCCTTCAGGTGCCAGAGTGTGGGTTGGGGAGCGTCCCAAGGGCCAGAGAGAAAATGTGGAAGGCCACATTTGGCATCTAAGCTTTCCCACATCTGACTGATACAGATAATCAGACTGGTATGAAAAGCATGAGATGAACAATAATACTGCTGAAACAATAAATTACCACCACCATCACCACTATAATCAGCCATAGAGCAAACAGGTATAGGTCAAAATGAATGGAACAGATAGGTGTCAACTAAAAATCTTATCATGCCCATGGCAAATAAGTTTTGGCCTGGCTGGCACTCAAATTATTGCAGTGTTGGTGCCAATTGTATGGTACCCCTTTGCAGGAGGCCATTCCCTAAATGGGACACGGCCACAGAAAAGGCCCCCTCGTGGCCACATATTGGACTTCTTCTAGCAATGGAACACAGTTTAAAGAGATGCCTTTGAAGTGCAAAGCTCAGGATGATTTTACTGCATTCATTCTGGACACTAATCGGATGCTGTCAAGTAATTTAGGAGTGTATCCAACACTGTTTTTCAATTCGCACAACAGACTTCTGCTTGCACAGCAAAACTTCCCGGTCCTCTCCAGCACACCATGCAACCTCACAATTGCTCCAGAGCACTGGGAACCCTCTAGCGAGCAGTGTGGTGTAGTGGTTAAGAGCGGTAGTCTTGTAATCTGGCTCCGCTCCTCCACATGCAGCTGCTGGGTGACCTTGGGCTGGTCACACTTCTTTGAAGTCTCTCAGCCTCACTCACCTCACAGAGGTTTGTTGTGTGAGAGGAAGGGAAGAATGTTAGCCGCTTTGAGACTCCTTCAGGTAGTGATAAAGCGGGATATCAAATCCAAACTCTTCTCTTCTTCTTCTAGAGCAGAGTTTGGGAGCAGGAATGGAGAGGTGTGAGTGGAACACCCACTTGCACAGTGTTGGCAGCTACAATCCTTAGTTTCCATTAAGGGTTTTGCATGCTTTTGGATTGCCTCAAAAAGCATATAAACATGAATTCTAAGCTGCTCCCTGCTCTGATTCTTGGGAACGCAATCTATTTTTCCAAGAAGTAATTAGTTTTCAATATAAGAGGCTCCTACGAGGATGGGCTTCCTGCTTTGTTTAGATAGCAGGGCAGCATCACCCCCAAGACTCTGCTTTGCTGCCACCTATTGGAAGCCAGAAAGCTTTCCCAATATTCAAGGCAAGTGGCCAGTACAGTGGTGCCTCGCTTAACAAACGCCCCGTAAGACAAAATTTTCGCTTAAAGAAAGGATTTTTCTAGCGGAGGTTGCCTCGCTAGACAAATTCGTTTTACGAAAAATTTGTCTAGCGAATCGCAGTTTCCCATAGGAATGCATTGAAATTCAATTAATGCGTTCCTATGGGCAATTTTTAAAAAAATATCAATGCATTCCTATGGGATTCGCTAGACAAATTTTTCGTTATAAGAATAGACCCGTGGAATGAATTAAATTCGTCTAGTGAGGCACCACTGTATATTTGTGTCATCGCCACCCACACATGAAAATTAATTGGTTATATTCTTGGTAATACTTGGAGGTTGCTAGACCCTTCCAGTGATAAACTTGCTAAGGCAGAGTATGAGAAGCTTGCCTGAATCCAGTGTCTTCTGCAGGGGCATAGCGTTTTGGGGGGGGCAGGGGAGCCAAAGCCCCATGCACAGATTTTTTTAAGGGACATGAGGGGGCATAACAGGCACCCCCACGACAAGCTCCCTCATAAAGGCCAGAGCCATGAGGAGGCAAGCCAAGCTGTGCCCAGGCCTTCCGTGGGGGAATGTGCCAGCCAGCTGGGAGAGGAGGCTGGACAGCTGGAGGAGGAGGAGGAGGAGCAAGAGGAATGAGCTCTGTCCTGTCACCAGGATCTCAGCATTCTCTCCAACAATGGCAGCAGACACATAATACTCGGAGAAGTTCATACCTCCCCAGGCACACCAGTCTTGCACAGTTGTTGTTGTTTTTTGGGGGGTAATATATGGTGCCAGTCTTACTACTTGGTACACGAAAGTGTGGGATATTGCCCTGTTGAAAAGACTAATAAGCGAATGAATGTGGCTGAAACAGTGACTCAGGGCATTTGAAAACTTTAATTATTTTTCCTTGGTATAACAGGGTTTGTGTTTTGCAGCCTTGTGTTGTTTAACCATTGTGTGTGCTATAAATACTTACAGTCACTACCTTCCACACATTCACATATCTGTGGTTTATTTATTTTGGTTATATTTATGTCTGTATTTGTTCAACAGTTATCTATAATTGTATATATGGACTATATATATTTTCATTAGTTCCTGTTAGGTAACACTATATTGTAACCCTTTTTTTAAAAATATCCATATATTTAAAAGTCACCAGTATTTTACAACACATTTTTCTTAATATGCACATTTTTAATATGCTTTTGTCTGATAGATACATTTCTGCAAAGCATTTCCCTAATCATAGCTGTCAAGTTCTCCCTTTTTTAAAGGGAAATTCCATTATGCTGAATAGGCTTCCTCGTGAGAAAAGGGAACACTTGACAGCTATGCCCCTAATATAAGACATTTAATTTTCGTATACTGTTTTCCCTAATGTACAGGGACACATTACTTTTTTCTCCAAAGAACTCACCCCTCATATCCTCATTTAATCCCCCCAACAACTCTCTGAGGTGGGTTGACTTGAGAGCGAGTGACTGGCCCAACGTCACCCAGTGAGCTTCATGGCCAAGTGGGGATTTAAACTCTGGTCTCCCAGGGTCCCTTTCCAAAACTCTAACTGCTGCGCCACACTCAGATGGAGAGCTGCACTGAAAAATTCAGAGAAGTGCGGAATTTCAAAGGTTGGCTGTGTTTCAGTTTGCATGTTGCCTTGGAAAGTGTGCATCAGGTAAGTTTACCTTTAAATGCAAACCAACTCAGATTTCTCCCTCATCTCTTTTTAAAAAAATGTATTTATTAAAGATTTTCAAACAACAAAAACATACAAAACACAAAAAGAAAATACAAAACACAAAAAATACAAAATGCAAAAAATATGAAAACAAAAATTCTAACTTATAACGCTTATTTCTAATCTATTGGCTTCCTCATTCCTCCTCCTTCTGCGATTCTTTACATAAAATCTGTAGTAAACTCTAAATCTTATATAATTTCTAATTATTAACTTAATATTGCCTTATTTCTCTATCTTTTACATCTTATCCTTTTATATTCTATCTATATCTTACTTCTTAATTAAATTATCATTAACTTCTAACAATACCTATTTCACACCATTGTATTAACTACAACCTCTATTTTATCTCCCTCACTTCCACTAATTCTAATCAATTATATGCTTATTCTTTAAATAAATTTTAAATTGCTTCCAATCTTCTTCCACTGCTGCTTCACTCCGATCCCGGAGTCTCCCGGTCAACTCAGACAGTCCCATGAATTCTATCAGCTTCTTCTGCCATTCATCCACTGTTGGCAGATTTCTCCCTCATCTCTCCTAGCCTAGCATCATGCTCCCGCTATGACTTACCAAGATATCATGGGGAAGCCCAGGTGCTGTGCATGAGTGCAATAGCCCCCTCCTGCTCCCCAATGATCATTGAGCTGCCTCTATGATCAGCAGTCAGCCATTGGGGCTAGTAGCATAGCTGCCAGGTGTTCCCTTTTCTTGCGAGGACGCCTATTTAGCATAAGGGAATTTCCCTTAAAAAAAGGGAGAACTTGGCAGCTATGGCTAGTAGCCATTGACAGGCTTACTTGCCAGTTTACCTCAAGCAGGGTTTCAGCACAGCCAACTCCCTCTGAATTGTGGGTCTCAGCAGCTGCCTAATCTGTGCGGTTGGGCTGGCCACCTGAGACCACTTTTATACATTTGAATGGAATGTGTCCTTTCCTATGAAAGTTCTTCTGGCACAACAAATAGGAGCCATAGGACTCTTTTTTGAGTCTGCACAGATGTTGTTTTATGGAGCCATTTTATTGTGGGGGATGCAGATGTTTCCCCTCAAAAGTGGTGGTGGTGGGAACCCAGCACTCAACCCAATGCTGCAAATAAAAATATACATTATAAAATAAAGTTATGTATTAAAATATGCATCAACTTGACATATATTGGCCCAGTATTGGAATTTAAACTGATGATTTTATTTATATTCTGAATGTGTTTTTTTTTTTAAGTCAGCTTGTTTTTATTTTCCTACTGTTATGGGTAATTGTAATGTATATTTTATGTAAACTGTTTAGAGACAATTAAGCAGCATATAATTTCTGTTAAATAACATGAATATATATAAATAAATGGGGACCCAGGTGGCGCTGTGGTTAAACCACTGAGTCTAGGGCTTGCTGATCAGAAGGTCGGCGGTTCGAATCCCTGTGACGGGGTGAGCTCCCGTTGCTTGGTCCCAGCTCCTGCCAACCTAGCAGTTCGAAAGCACGTCAAAATGCAAGTAGATAAATAGGAACCGCTACAGCGGGAAGGTAAACGGCGTTTCCATGTGCTGCTCTGGTTTGCCAGAAGCGGCTTTGTCATGCTGGCCACATGACCTGGAAGCTGTACGCCGGCTCCGTCGGCCAATAATGCGAGATGAGCGCGCAACCCCAGAGTCATCCGCGACTGGACCTAATGGTCAGGGGTCCCTTTACCTTTACCCTAGTATATGCTATTATTTAGCATAATAGTGTGTACCAAAAAAAAAAAAAAAATTTATTTAGCATAATCCCCTTCATGGATCAATGCCTTGTCGTGGCGAAGGGGCTTGAATAACTCAGAGAAGCTATGAGCTATGCCATGCAGGGCCACCCAAGATGGACAGGTCATAGTGGAGAGTTTTGACTAAACGTGATCCACCTGGAGAAGGAACTGGCAAGCCACTCCAGTATCCCTGCCAAGAAAACTCCATGGACAAAGACAACAGGCATATAAAAGTTATGACGCTGGAAGATGAGCCCCTCAGGTCGGAAGGCGTCCAACATGCTACTGAGGAAGAGCGGAGGACAAGTACAAGTAGATTCAGAGCTGATGAAGCGGCTGGGCCAAAGCCGAAAGGACGCTCAGTTGCGGATATGCCTGGAAGCGAAAGGAAAGTCCGATGCTGTAAAGAAAAATATTGCATAGGAACCTGGAATGTAAGAACCATGAGTGGAGGTAAGCTGGATGTGGTCAAAAATGAGATGACAAGAATAAATATCGACATCCTGGGCATCAGTGAACTAAAATGGAAGGGAATGGGCGAATTCAGTTCGGGTGACTATCATATCTACTACTGTGGGCAAGAATCCCGTAGTAGAAATGGAGTGGCCCTCATAGTCAACAAAAGAGTGGCAAAAGCTGTAATGGGATGCAATCTCAAAAATGACAGAATGATCTCGATACGAATCCAAGGCAGACCTTTTAACATCACAGTAATCCAAGTTTATGCACCAACTACCGGTGCTGAAGAAAGTGAAATTGACCAATTCTATGAAGACCTACAACACCTTCTAGAAATGACACCAAAGAAGGATGTTCTTCTCATTACAGGGGATTGGAATGCTAAAGTAGGGAATCAAGAGATAAAAGGAACAACTGGAAAGTTTGGCCTTGGAGTTCAAAATGAAGCAGGGCAAAGGCTAATAGAGTTCTGTCAAGAGAACAAGCTGGTCATCACAAACACTCTCTTCCAACAACACAAGAGAAGACTCTACACATGGATATCACCAAATGGGCAGCATCGAAATCAGATTGATTATATTCTCTGCAGCCAAAGATGGAGAAGCTCTATACAGTCAGCAAAAACAAGACCTGGAGCTGACTGTAACTCAGATCATCAGCTTCTTATAGCAAAATTCCAGCTTAAACTGAAGAAAGTAGGAAAAACCACTGGGCCAGTAAGATACAATCTGGATCAAATCCCTTATGAATACACAGTGGAAGTGAGGAACAGGTTTAAGGATTTAGATTTGGTGGACAGAGTGCCTGAAGAACTATGGATGGAGGCTCGTAACATTATACAGGAGGCAGCAACGAAAACCATCCCAAGGAAAAGGAAATGCAAGAAAGCAAAATGGCTATCCAACGAGGCCTTACAAATAGCGGAGGAGAGGAGGCAAGCAAAATGCAAGGGAGATAGGGAAAGATACAGGAAACTGAATGCAGATTTCCAAAAAACAGCAAGGAGAGACAAGAGGGTCTTCTTAAATGAGCAATGCAAAGAAATAGAGGAAAACAATAGAATGGGGAAAACCAGAGATCTGTTCAAGAAAATTGGAGATATGAAAGGAGCATTTCGTACAAAGATTACCATAATCAAGGACAAAAGTGGTAAGGACCTAACAGAAGCAGAAGACATCAAGAAGAGGTGGCAAGAATACACAGAGGAATTATACCAGAAAGATATGGAGGTCTCGTACACCCCAGGTAGTGTGGTTGCTGACCTTGAGCCAGACATCTTGGAGAGTGAAGTCAAATGGGCCTTAGAAAGCACTGCTAATAACAAGGCCAGTGGAAGTGATGATATTCCAGCTGAACTATTTAAAATCTTAAAAGATGATGCTGTTAAGGTGCTACACCCAATATGCCAGCAAGTTTGGAAAACTCAGCAATGGCCAGAGGATTGGAGAAGATCAGTCTACATCCCAATTCCAAAGAAGGGCAGTGCCAAAGAATGCTCCAACTACCGCACAATTGCGCTCATTTCACACGCTAGCAAGGTTATGCTTAAAATTCTACAAGGCAGGCTTAGGCAGTATGTGGATCGAGAACTCCCAGGAGTGCAAGCTGGATTTCGAAAGGGCAGAGGAACCAGAGACCAAATAGCAAACATGCGCTGGATTATGGAGAAAGCTAGAGAGTTCCAGAAAAACGTCTACTTCTGCTTCATTGACTATGCAAAAGCCTTTGACTGTGTCGACCACAGCAAACTATGGCAAGTTCTTAAAGAAATGGGAGTGCCTGATCACCTCATCTGTCTCCTGAGAAATCTCTATGTGGGACAAGAAGCTACAGTTAGAACTGGATATGGAACAACTGATTGGTTCAAAATTGGGAAAGGAGTACGACAAGGTTGTATATTGTCTCCCTGCTTATTTAACTTATATGCAGAATTCATCATGCGAAAGGCTGGACTAGATGAATCCCAAGCCGGAATTAAGATTGCCGGAAGAAATATCAACAACCTCAGATATGCAGATGACACAACCTTGATGGCAGAAAGTGAGGAGGAATTAAAGAACCTTTTAATGAGGGTGAAAGAGGAGAGCGCAAAATATGGTCTGAAGCTCAACATCAAAAAAACCAAGATCATGGCCACTGGTCCCATCACCTCCTGGCAAATAGAAGGGGAAGAAATGGAGGCAGTGAGAGATTTTACTTTCTTGGGCTCCTTGATCACTGCAGATGGTGACAGCAGTCACGAAATTAAAAGACGCCTGCTTCTTGGGAGAAAAGCAATGACAAACCTAGACAGCATCTTAAAAAGCAGAGACATCACTTTGCCGACAAAGGTCCGTATAGTTAAAGCTATGGTTTTCCCAGTAGTGATATATGGAAGTGAGAGCTGGACCATAAAGAAGGCTGATCGCCGAAGAATTGATGCTTTTGAATTATGGTGCTGGAGGAGACTCTTGAGAGTCCCATGGACTGCTAGAAGATCAAACCTATCCATTCTTAAGGAAATCAGCCCTGAGTGCTCCCTGGAAGGACAGATCGTGAAGCTGAGGCTCCAATACTTTGGCCACCTCATGAGAAGAGAAGAATCCTTGGAAAAGACCTTGATGCTGGGAAAGATGGAGGGCACAAGGAGAAGGGGACGACAGAGGACAAGATGGTTGGACAGTGTTCTCAAAGCTACGAACATGAGTTTGACCAAACTGCGGGAGGCAGTGCAAGACAGGAGTGCCTGGCGTGCTATGGTCCATGGGGTCACGAAGAGTCGGACACGACTAAACGACTAAACAACAACATTTAGCATAATGGGCTAGAGAACTGCATCACCAAATTTTGCTAGGTTCACCTTGAAATCAACTCTCTACTCCATCCCTGTTGCAGTAATGGCTGCTTATGGCCCTTTCCCAGCAAGCGGCGGTTGCGCTCTGACACAGTGCCTCCCATGGCTTGGCCCCGCTGCACCATGACATCTTTGCTTCATCCCGCAGCCCCTCGGCCACTGCAGAGACTCACGGGTTCCTGCCAAACCCAGCAGTTCATATGGGCCAATCCATGGTGGGCAGGGGGGGCATGGCTTGGTGGGCGGGTGGGCCTGAGGAAAGCAGGCTTCCCTTAGGTCCACCAGCCAACTATATAGCTCGGCTGACCCTGCATGCAGCAGTCCAGTAACTCATTCCTTCCCAAATCTCCTCGCACAAAACCATGCCTACACAACTGAGCATGAGTCTAGATTCAGGTAGGTAGCCCAAGTAAAGAGATGATTATGAAGCAATCTAACAGCCACCTTCAATTATTTGAAGGAATGCCCCATAGAAGCTGAAGCTTCTTTATTTTACTGAGATACTTTTATATCACTTACCACAACGCTTTTGAGGTGATGTGCAAAAATTAAACTATAATATATGGATAAAAACACAATACAATAACTGCAAATGAAAATAGACAAGAATGCAATAGAACATATATTAGAGCCAAGTGTCAGCAAAGACCTGGGTATGTAAGTTTCAAAGAGGCTTATCAGGGGACAGGATCTGACCTAATTCAGATTGGCACTGGGCTGCTGCTCTGCAGCCATTTATGATAAACTTTATTACTGAATTATTATGCATTTGTACTGAATGACATTGTTTTTCTAATAGTTTGCTGATACACAAGTGCATGCATATGTTCAATACAAATTTTAAATCTTTTAAATGCTTTGTTATCATTTGTGAGCCCAGGGTTATTGTTGGAAAAGCAGCAAATAAAATGAAGAAATAAAAGACCAAATTACAAAAGAAGGTGAGTTGTAGAATATTGGGAAAGACTTCCCTGGTGGTTGGAGCTGTATAAGAGTGGAACACTGGAACAGGCTGCCTTGTTAGATGTTTTTAAGCGTGCCCGCTTATCAGGGATGCTGTAGCAGCAGATTTTCTACAATGGTGAATTGGACTAAATGACCTTTGGGATATCTCTTTGATTCTGTGATTTCTGCTTCTTAAAAAGGTAAGAATATGGACTGAGCCATCCACTCCAGCATTCTGTCATAGTGCTGTCCAACCAGATGACTATGAGAAGAAGTCCCCAAGTGGGACCTGAGTGCAAGAGCGCACTCTCCACTTGGGATTTCCAGCAACTGGTATTCAAAGGCCTACTACCTCCAACAGTGGAAGGAGAAAGACTAGCAGCCACTGACAGACTTATTCTCCATGAATTTGTCTAATCCCCTATTGAAACTATCAAGATTGGCGGCCATCGCCACACCATGTGGGTGTGAATTCCATACCTGACCTATGAACTGTATAAAGAAGTCCTTCCTTTTTGCCTGCCCTGAATCTCTCACCATTCAGCTACATGGAATCATAGAGTTGGAAGGGACCCTGAGGGTCATCTAGTCCAATGCAGGAATCTTCCTGCCCAACGTGGGGCTTGAACCCGTGACCCTGAGTCTCATCAACTGAGTTATCTCAGAATTCTAATACTTTGAGAAAGAAACAGAGAACTTTATCCACTTTCTTCACGCCATGCCATGCCATTTTCTTACTTTCCTATTCCGTATGCTAAGAAACATCCACAACCCAAAATATTATGAAATTTATTTATATATTTATTGGTTCACATATAACAAAACAGAAATTAGAAATCATGGGTGGAGCAACCTCCTTTCTGCATATTTGTATCTTGTTCATTTTGATGATTATTGTTCGGTTTTGCTTTTTAGAAAAGAAAAAGAAATGAGCCAGAGAATAGTGAAGAAGCTGTTGCAGGAGCAGTTATCTTAGTCAAAAGCGAAGCTATACCTCTCTTTTTCTTTTCTGAACAGCCACCCCACGACAGTGACATGGCTAGGCTTGTGCAGTCACCAGCATTAAGAGGAATGGCACACCTATTTACCAAAAAAAGAGGGTTTCTATTAAAGAAAGAAGAAGGATGTTTTTCTCATTACAGGGGATTGGAATGCTAAAGTAGGGAATCAAGAGATAAAAGGAACAACTGGCAAGTTTGGCCTTGGAGTTCAAAATGAAGCAGGGCAAAGGCTAATAGAGTTCTGTCAAGAGAACAAGCTGGTCATCACAAACACTCTTTTCCAACAACACAAGAGACGACTCTACACATGGATATCACCAAATGGGCAGCATCAAAATCAGATTGATTATATTCTCTGCAGCCAAAGATGGAGAAGCTCTATACAGTCAGCAAAAACAAGACCTGGAGCTGACTGTAACTCAGATCATCAGCTTCTTATAGCAAAATTCCAGCTTAAACTGAAGAAAGTAGGAAAAACCACTGGGCCACTAAGATACAATCTAAATCAAATCCCTTATGAATACACAGTGGAAGTCAGGAACAGGTTTAAGGATTTAGATTTGGTGGACAGAGTGCCTGAAGAACTATGTATGGAGGCTCGTAACATTATACAGGAAGCAGCAACAAAAACCATCCCAAGGAAAAGGAAATGCAAGAAAGCAAAATGGCTGTCCAACAAGGCCTTACAAATAGCGGAGGAGAGGAGGCAGGCAAAATGCAAGGGAGATAGGGAAACTGAATGCAGATTTCCAAAAAATAGCAAGGCGAGACAAGAGGGCCTTCTTAAACGAGCAATGCAAAGAAATAGAGGAAAACAATAGAATGGGGAAAACCAGAGATCTGTTCAAGAAAATTGGAGATATGAAAGGAACATTTCATACAAAGATTACCATAATAAAGGACAAAAGTGGTAAGGACCTAACAGAAGCAGAAGACATCAGGAAGAGGTGGCAAGAATACACAGATGAATTATACTAGAAAGATATGGAGGTCTCGTACACCCCAGGTAGTGTGGTTGCTGACCTTGAGCCAGACATCTTGGAGAGTGAAGTCAAATGGGCCTTAGAAAGCACTGCTAATAATAAGGCCAGTGGAAGTGATGATATTCCAGCTGAACTATTTAAAATTTTAAAAGATAATGCTGTTAAGGTGCTACACCCAATATGCCAGCAAGTTTGGAAAACTCAGCAATGGCCAGAGGATTGGAGAAGATCAGTCTACATCCCAATTCCAAAGAAGGGCAGTGCCAAAGAATGCTCCAATTACCGCACAATTGTGCTCATTTCACACGCTAGCAAGGTTATGCTTAAAATTCTACAAGGCAGGCTTAGGCAGTATGTGGACCGAGAACTCCCAGAAGTGCAAGCTGGATTTCAAAGGGGCAGAGGAACCAGAGACCAAATAGCAAACATGTGCTGGATTATGGAGAAAGCTAGAGAGTTCCAAAAAAAGTCTACTTCTGCTTCATTGACTATGCAAAAGCCTTTGACTGTGTCGACCACAGCAAACTATGGCAAGTTCTTAAAGAAATGGGAGTGCCTGATCACCTCATCTGTCTCCTGAGAAATCTCTATGTGGGACAAGAAGCTACAGTTAGAACTGGATATGGAACAACTGATTGGTTCAAAATTGGGAAAGGAGTACGACAAGGCTGTATATTGTCTCCCTGCTTATTTAACTTATATGCAGAATTCATCATGCGAAAGGCTGGACTAGATGAATCCCAAGTCGGAATTAAGATTGCCAGAAGAAATATCAACAACCTCAGATATGCAGATGACACAACCTTGATGGCAGAAAGTGAGGAGGAATTAAAGAACCTTTTAATGAGGGTGAAAGAGGAGAGCGCAAAATGTGGTCTGAAGCTCAACATCAAAAAATCCAAGATCATGGCCACTGGTCCCATCACCTCCTGGCAAATAGAAGGGGAAGAAATGGAGGCAGTGAGAGATTTTACTTTCTTGGGCTCCTTGATCACTGCAGATGGTGACAGCAGTCACGAAATTAAAAGACGCCTGCTTCTTGGGAGAAAAGCAATGACAAACCTAGACAGCATCTTAAAAAGCAGAGACATCACCTTGCCTACAAAGGTCCGTATAGTTAAAGCTATGGTTTTCCCAGTAGTGATGTATGGAAGTGAGAGCTGGACCATAAAGAAGGCTGATTGCCGAAGAATTGATGCTTTTGAATTATGGTGCTGGAGGAGACTCTTGAGAGTCCCATGGACTGCAAGAAGATCAAACCTATCCATTCTGAAGGAAATCAGCCCTGAGCGCTCACTGGAAGGACAGATCGGGAAGCTGAGGCTCCAATACTTTGGCCACCTCATGAGAAGAGAAGACTCCCTGGAATAGACCCTGATGTTGGGAAAGATGGAGGGCACAAGGAGAAGGGGACAACAGAGGACGAGATGGTTGGACAGTGTTCTCGAAGCTACGAACATGAGTTTGACCAAACTGCGGGAGGCAGTGGAAGACAGGAGGAGTGCCTGGCGTGCTCTGGTCCAGGGGGTCACAAAGAGTCGGAAATGACTAAACGACTAAATAACAACAACAACATTAAATACACACAGTTTAGTCTGTTTTACTTTTGAGTTGCTTGTAAATGAAGTGACCAGTAGGTGGTGCTATAACACAGGTAAACGAAGTCTGTGTGGCCCAAAGTCCTCAGTCACAGTGTCATCTCCTCATCTGCAAGACAACAAAGGTGTTTCCTGGTGACATCACAGAAGGCCATGGAGGTGGCCTTGGCCGTGGGGGATAGTTTGAGACTCGAGTGGAATAGCTTTGCCTGACTGTCACCAAATCTGCTAAAATGACTCCTTTGTTATGCAGGGAAAAATAGACTTTTCTAATGCAAAAATTGGGTTATTTTAAAAGGCAGTCTCTACTCTTCCCTTTCAGCTCTTTGGAGTTACTGCAATTATGTATTATTATGATGTGTTGCTTTCTAGTGAAGTACACTAAGAACTCCTAAAACAGATACAAGCTATCTTTTTTTGGAGGGGGGGTATTTTCCGAAAAATAAATAAATCATAAAGAGTTTTCTGTGAGAAGTTATACTAGCGACATTTGTAAGCCAGGCTGGAAATCTAGATTGATATTTTGACTGTTCTTATCTACTCATTGAATGTTTGCCATTACGGTAGTTTTGGGGCAGTTCAGCACTGTTGCCAAGCATGCTGGGTAGTGGGGGACTGTGATGTTTTCAGCCCTCCAAAAATTTTCAAGGTGGGGGCTGCCCCCCCCAAAATCCTGTGGTACTGCTCCACCCTCCAAAGCTGCGTGGGCAGAAGGAGGCCAAGGGTGGTGCTATGATCCGCGTTCCCCAGCGCATGAGCGCTGACATCACAAGTCATTGTTTCAAACGGACTTGTTGTGCTAGGGCCACAGGACACTTTAATCCACTTTAAATGTGCAAACTTCAAGTTCGGGGATACAATTGAATCACTCCTGCAAAATACCTGCACTCTGGAGGCGCTGTGTGTGTGTGTGTGTGTGTGTGTGTGTGTGTGTGTGTGTGTAGGGGGGGCAAGCAGCTTATTTTCTATACTCTTTTAAAGATATATATATTATTTTTTCATAGCCACTGTGGGATGCCTGCAGTTTTCTGCAGCCACCTGCAGATTCTTCTCTGCTAGACCCAGGGAAGGAAATTCTTTCCTAGGACACACACACATAGTATGTTGTACACCTTAGCTGCTTTCACCATCTGGATTTATTTTGCTTGCTTCCTGTTGCACAGGCACCTCCGATACTTTGCCAGTTCCTTCCCTCTGCTCTATATGATGCATTGTTGAGAAGTACTGCATTCTGGGTGCATGGTGAGAGGAGCAACACCAAAACAGCCTCATCACTTAAGGACTAACAGATGGACTCTGGCAAAAAGCTTTTTTGTGTGTGGTCCCATTTCATCAGGTACATGTTTACAGAGCACAGGAAAAGAGTGGGAAATGGTGGGTTTTAATCCGTTTTAAATAAAGCGAGACCAGGTTACCTGTTTATTGAGCATTCATTCTTATTTGTTTGCAGGGAGGTTAGATGGTGATACATCAAAGCAAGTGTTATCCCACACTACTTGGTGCATTTTCCTGTCACTTTCTTTATTGCAAAAAGTTGTTATCTTTTGAAGAAGCAGGGTTGTTGTGCAAGACCGCCCACTCTAATTGCACAACACAAATTTGCTGGTATGAGGTTGACTCCGACCCCCCGAAAGTGACGGTCTGGAAATGTCCTCAAATTAATATGAAAACCCCTGTTGAGTGGTTACTGCACCAGACTAGGGCTGAGAATGTTCATTTTCCAAACCAAATGCATCCATGTCCTTTTCTGGATGGTTTGGGGCCATTTAGTTACCATCTCTCAGCCTACTTCATAGGGTTGGTGTGAAGATAAGATGGAAGGGGGAAGGGAGCACCCTAAAGTGGGTCTGCTTCTGGTTGGTGGCTGTTTTCAGTGGCAGACATTCATTTATAATTCCATTCATAAAATTTCAGCATCCATATGTTAAATTTTAAAAATCCATACACATAATTGTGTCAACTATGTATGTATCTTCTCACAAGATACACATTTCTACCAGGGATGGGTGAATCTGTCATGCACTGGGAAATAACAAATCAGCAGCTCTTTTTGGAACTCCCCAAATAGCACTGGGGATTTTAGACAGTAGATGGGCCACTGGTCTGACTCTCTATGTTCCTGTGCTCAGAGGCTGATTCTTGGGTAATGAAGGAACCATGTTTCCCACAATCCTATCCCACTTTGGAATGGTGTGACCCTTCCTCCTGGTACTCCAAACCCTATGTAAAACCAATCCCATCAGTTTGAAAAGCATATGGTAATTTGCACTTTATGCAGTGCTATCTGAGTGGCTTAGATGCAACCTGAGATGATTCCTCACTTGTATATCCCACCTCTTCTCGGTTAGGTGAAAGGGTTATGCTCAACAGTAGAACCACTACTGATTTGATTTCTATTTACAAGGCCAGCCAGGTGTGAATTGGCTCAGTTTTAAGACATGCTATCTCAATTTTTTAAAACATGCAAATGTTCATTTAACAGTTGGAATCTTTAAAAATTATATGTAATAGAGCAGGTTTTGAGATTAAGTCACATTATGGTGGTAAATGAAGTCATAGCCTATATGTTAAACAAAAAGTATGGTAGTGTGTATGTAAAATGTTCATTTAATACGGTTTTAACTTTACATGCCCTATAAAAGCCAGACATGATATAGATTCATAGAAACTGAAAGAACCTGAAAGTCACTTAATCCAGCCTCTGAGGTGAGCCTTTGTGAACATTGCTGTAAACCATGAGTGGGCAACACTCAAATTATGAATTATTTGTTGTTGTTGTCTTGTGGTACCGATCCTTGTTCCTAGCACTGCAAGAGGAGGCTGTGGAGGTGTTCATTAGCAGTGACCAGAGGAAAAATAACCGCTGGGAAGAGCGCAGGAAAAGATACACGATGGCGCATCTGCAGCAGCAGAACCAGATGCCTTCATCGGCCCCAGCTGCAACAAAACATGTCTCTCCTGCATTGGTCTTCACAGCCACAGCAGGTGCTGCAACCTTCCAACAGCTTGACCTTACCCCCCCCCCCCAGGTGCATCCTCCATTGTCTCTCGAGGCAGACAGGTGCCAACCATTATTATTATTTCTATTTATTACCTACCCTTCACCATCAGGTCCCAGAATGAGTGACAGCAATTTAAAATTCCATAGTTCAAACAAATCAGTCATGAGGATATGGTGAGTCCTGAAAACACCTCAGATTTCAAAGGATAGGATAAATGTGATCCGTTGCCTAGTAATAAATGTTCTCTGCAAGCTACCAGTTCAGGCCAATGATAATGTATTTTCCTTGGTAGCCTAGTACTGCATGGGAAGAGAGAGAGTGACCCTGACCTCTCCCACCATTGCCTTCAGCCCTGACCATCAATTGCATGCATCCCCCCCCCACTCCAGATTAGTCCTTGAAAAACCAAAGAGAACAATTGCCCACCACAGCTGTAAGCAGGTCGGCCTGAGGCTAAGTAGTGCCCCGGTTGCCCTCTTCTGGTCAGCTTTGAAGAGCCACAAGCCACAAGGCTGGGGGCCACATGTACAAAATACTGCATGCAGGTCCTATATGTGAGAATTCTCACCTCCCGTTCCTCCTTGCCCTGGGATCAAGCAGAATGATAGAGGGACTTCATTTTTTCTCATGTGGGCTTAGGGAAATTAGGCTGCATTTCTCCTGAGTACCTCCTCCAGATTTTTTTTTAATCCTCATGAAGATTTGAAAATTTGTCAGCTTTTAATGCAAAACTTTCATAATTTTGTATGTAGTTTTGACCAATATACATTTTTCAAGTAATTTCTCCTAAAGTATGCATTTTTAACATATGTTTGGTTGGAGAGCTGCATAGCAAAATTCGGGAAAGTGTGAATTTGAAAGGATAGCAGTGTTTCCGATTGTTTATTGGTTTGAGAAGTGTGAAGTTTCTCATTAAAATGCAAACAAAATCAATTTTCTCCCTCGTCCCTACTGACCTTCTCCCTCTGGGCCCAATCCACCCAACTGTCAAAAGGAAGGGAGGTGGCCATCATAGCTGCCAAGTCTCCTGTATTCCCCGGAAAATCCCTGTTTTTCCAGCTGTTCCTAGCTGAAAAAACGGATTTTTTTGTTTTCCCCCCGGTTTATTCTGGCGCGGAGGCCATTTTGGAACTGGGCGGAGCATGCTCAGAAGCGACTTTTGATGCTGCTCTGCCCAGTTCCAAAATGGCTGCAGTGCGACTTCCGGTCTGCTACTTCCACCCGGTCCCTTATTTCTTCGACAGCAACTTGGCAGGTATGGTGGCCATCCTTCAGACAATCCCCCCCCAATGCCTGTTACTGCTTGCATGCTTAGCGACGTCAGGGAATGACAGCAAGGGCACCCGCTGCAAGGTCTTGGTAGGTTCCTTACCTGGCTTACCTCTGATGTGATCCCTGAGTAAAAACCTGGGAAGATTACATAGCTTGATGGCTTTCAAAGGAGTGGGGCCACCTTCAGATAATAAATTACAGAAATTACAATACAGAAAATGACTTCTGCCGAAGAATCCTGGGAACTGTAGTTTACCCTCAACAGAGCTACAATTCCCAGTACCCTTTACAGGATTCAGTACCTCAGGATTCTTTGGGAGGAGCCATCTGGGTTAAATGTGCTTTAAATGTATGGTGTTGGATGTGACTTGGGGAGCTTGTGGATGGGAATGCTTGGCCCCCAACACAGAAGTAGGGGGGACAGTATTTGATGATGATGATGATGATGATGATAATGATAATGATAATAATAATAATAATTCATTATTTATACCCCGCCCATCTGGCCGGGTTCCCCCAGCCACTCTGGGCAGCTTCCAACAAAACATTAAAATACAGAAATCCATCAAACATTAAAAGCTTCCCTAAACAGGGCTGCCTTGAGATGCCTTCTAAAGGTCTGGTAATTGTTGTTCTCTTTGACCTCTGGTGGGAGGGCATTCCACAGGGTGGGTGCCACTACCGAAAAGGCCCTCTGCCTGGTTCCCTGTAACTTGGCTTCTCGTAGAGAGGGAACCGCCAGAAGACCCTCGGCGCTGGACCTCAGTGTCAGGGCAGAATGATGGGGGTGGAGACGCTCCTTCAGGTATACTGGACCGAGGCCATTTAGGGCTCTAAAGGTCAGCACCAACACTTTGAACTGTGCTCGGAAACGTACTGGGAGCCAATGTAGGTCTTTCAAGAACAGTGTTATGTGGTCTCGGCAGCCGCTCCTAGTCACCAGTCTAGCTGCCACATTCTGGGTTAGTTGTGGTTTCCGGGTCACCTTCAAAGGTAGCCCCACGTAGAGCGCATTGCAGTAGTCCAAGTGAGAGATAACTAGAGCATGCACCACTCTGGCGAGACAGTCTGCGGGCAGGTAGGGACTCAGCCTGCGTACCAGATGGAGCTGATAAACAGCTGCCCTGGACACAGAATTGACCTGTGTCTCCATGGACAGCTGTGAGTCCAAAATGACTCCCAGGCTGCGCACCTGGTCCTTCAGGGGCACAGTTACCCCATTCAGAACCAGGGAGTCTTCCACACTTGCCCGCCTCCTGTCCCCCACAAACAGTACTTCTGTCTTGTCAGGATTCAATCTCAATCTGTTAGCCACCATCCATCCTCCAACCGCCTCCAGACACTCACACAGGACCTTCACCGCCTTCGCTGGTTCTGATTTGAAAGAGAGGTAGAGCTGGGTATCATCTGCATACTGATGAACACCCAGCCCAATGTGATGTTTATGGACTCCAACAACATCTGGTTGTTATGGGCTACTAGATTTTCTTTCTGGTGAATATTAGCAAATATATTCATCCATTCCACAAGGCTGAGTAGCATGACAGAAGATGAAGCAGCAATGAAAATCACTAAAATCTCCAACAAGCCTCAAATGTGGTTTTAATTAATGTTTGCAAAGGAAGGCAACAATGTGCTTTGTTATGTTGGTATATAAACCAAGGAATTGCACCCTACTGTCTTGGAAGGCTGACAGTCCAAATCATTTGCGGCAGATTTCAACATGTTTGTTAAGGCCACAGCATGCTTTTTTATTTGGCTGGCTTCTTAAGATGCTGGAAAACGGTTGGGTGGCGATCAGTCATTTGCAATGTTCTTGCCCAGTTCTCTCCAAGATGGTCAAAGAACTGGCATTTAAATCTTCATAGGAGCACCTGAGCATCTGTCCTTCTTCCGGATCATTCTGGATCAGTTCAAAGGTCCATCCTGATTCTACCAATGGTCAGCCAGATGCCTCCTGGGAACTCAAAAGAAGGCTAGATATTGGATAGTCTCCACCTCCTACTTCCCTTTCTGTGGCAATTGGTATTCAGAGGTGTACCAACTTGGATGGCTTCAAAAGAAGATCAGAGAAATTCATGGGGAATAAGGCTATCAATGGCCACTGGCCCAAATGGCTATTTTCTTCTTCCACTATCGGAGACAGTATACCTCTGGATACCAGTTGCTGCCACTCTTAGGTCCTGCTTATGGGCAGGGGCGGAGGAAGGGGGTGTGGTGGGTGTGGGCCGCCCTGGGTGTCACCACTGAGGGAGGTGACAAAAGGCCAGGCGGCACTCACCATGGGGCCCGCAGCGTGCCCAGCCACACATCTCTCCCAGCTCTGTGCTGCCCAAACGATCCACCCGCTGCCTCCACCCCATGTAGGGCAGCTGAATGGGAAGAGGCAGTCAGACTCCAGCCCCTATGGGCAGCTCTCCCTGCCCCTGGGCACGCCATCCCAGGCGCCCGAGAGGCTTCCTCCGCTGCTGCTTACAGGCTTCCCTTTGGCACCTGGTGGGCCCCCTTGGGCCTGATCCAGCAGCCAGACTCTTCTTATATAAGAGATATAGGGTTGCAGCCTTAAGCACATAGAATCCCCACCAGCTTGGCAGCTCTAGCCATGGCGTGAAGATTTTCGTTCTCTCTCAAAAGCTCCTGTCTGTTGAATCCCCCCCCCCCGTTTCTGAATTTAAGGTGAAAGCAGGATAATGAGAAACAGATCTGGAGAAAATAGTATGGAACAGAGTTGTGCAGCAACCACAACACATGAATATTAACTCAAAGGCAAGGCTGTGCAGTATTGTGTCCAAGGGCCAAACAAGGTGGAAAGGGGCCATAGCTCTGTGGCAGAGCACCTGCTTTGCAAACAGAAAAGTCTCCCTTTTGGTCCCTGCCATCTCCAAGTTGTTTCTTTTAAAAAAGACCACAGCCCCCCCCCCATGAAGCCACTCATTGGAGAAGGAGGCTGCTGGGACAAGGAGCCTCCCTCGCAAGCCCCCCTCTTCTGCAAGCGGGAGCCTGGCGGCCTTTGCAACTGGGGCGAGCATTGGGGAGTGGGGCGATGCTGAAAGTGAGGCCTCCACATGCAGTAGCTGTGGCCTCTGAACAGCATGTGGCGGGGGCTGGAGAGGCCCTCCCTCCTTGCCCCGCTTCGCGCGCCGGCCGCTTGCGGGGAGAACAGGCCTCCCCGGGACCATGGGGAAGAGCTATCCTGTGAAGGAAGTGAGCGCCATGGTGGCCTGTTTGTGCGAGGGCAGATGTTGAGAGAGAAAATCACGGTCCCCAGGGAAGAAGCCTAACCCAACCCCACTCTGAGCCCCACGAGCCTGCTGTTCCAACTTGAACCACCCTCAGCTTTAAATTTTATGTCTATTCTTTGAAAGACATACTTTCTTTACCTTGGATCTTTAACATTAATTCTATTGTATTGTATTTTTTTTAAGTACTTTTGACTTTTAACATAGATTTAACATACAGTGGAACCTCGGTTTACGAACACCTCAGTTTACGAATTTTCAGTTTACGAACGCCACGGACCCATCTGGAACGGATTAATTCACTTTCCATTACTTTGAATGGGAAAGTTCGCTTCAGTTTATGAACGCTTCAGTTTATGATCAGACTTCCGGAACCAATTACACCCATGCTTCGGGTTAAGTACGCTTCAGGCTGAGTACTCCGCGGTCCCGTCTGGAATGGATTAATCCACTTTCCATTACTTTCAATGGGAAAGTTCGCTTCAGGTTAAGTACGCTTCAGTTTAAGTACGCTTTACTCCGCGGACCGTCTGGAACAGATTAATCCACTTTCCATTACTTTCAATGGGAAAGTTCGCTTCAGTTTATGAACAGACTTCCGGAACCAATTGTGTTCATAAACCGAGGTACCACTGTATATATGTTGGGTAAAATCTATGTTAAAAATCAAAAGTAATTTTTACACACGCACGCACGCACACACACACACACACTATACACACCTTACCCCCTTTTCTTTTTCTTTTTTCTCCACTTATATACACATATATTGGTTACTTTTTAATTATTTTTAATGATTACTATTTTTCTAATTATTATTAAAAACAATAATTCCTCCCTTATTATTTTTAATTGACAGACAGGTCAAGGAGAATTAACAGGGACCAAAGCAGTTTCTGTGCCAAAACTGGGCCTAAACCCTGATTGAAATGGATCTAGAAAATCAGTTTCTTCCAAAAGCACCTGGATCTGGTCCGTGTCCACTCGCTCCAGAACCTTGCTCAGGAAAGGGAGATTAGCAACTGGCCGGTAATTAGATTTTCCAAATCCAGGGTAGCTTTCTTAAGGAGTGGTTTTACCACTGCCTCCTTCAAACAGGCAGGGACCACCCCCTCTCATAAAGAGATATTGATCACCTCCCTGGCCCAGCCAGCTGTTCTCTCCCTGCTGGTTTTCATCAGCCAAGAGGAGCAAAGGTCTAGAGTGCAAGTGGTCGCTCTGACTGATCCAAGCACCTTGTCCACATCGTTGAGCCTTACCAACTGAAACTCATCCAGCACAAGAGGACTAGACTGTGCTCTGGACACCCCATGAGATTCATCTGCAACGACAGCAGAGTCAAGATGATCCTCAGGGATCCCTCCCTTCCAGCTCTAAAGTTCTGTGATTCTATTATTCAAAGAATGTGCTCTTTCATTTAGCAATGGTTCCTTTCCTCCCCTTTGTGTTTTTCTTTTTAAATTTAATAGCAGCCGTCGGATTAGATTTTGATATTTAAAGTCGGATATAAAGTAGGATATAAATTTTGATATAAATGAATGAATAGGGATCGCAGTGCTGGTGGTAGATTACTATTTGTTCTGTAGGGAGGAATTTCAGATACCTACATGGAACCTTTAAGCAGGAATGGAGGAGAAATGCATTCAGCTCACATATCCATGGCAAATCTAGCTAATTCTCACTTTCTGAAACAATCTGTGAACATACCCATTCTTTGAAATTTGCACTTCTCCAAATTTCATGATGCAGTTCTTCAGCTGAGTAATGTGTGACAAAATGCATTTACTGAAGTGTGCATTAAAATGCGTATGTTAGTGATGATAGCATACAAAAATGCATTATGTATGGGGAAATTGCTTTACAAAATTGTGGTTACTTCTGAACGTGTGTCTAAAATTAGATGGCTTTCCCCCTTGGTAGTAGGTGACCATATGTGAGTTCATCCTCCAAATGACTGCATTCCTTCTTCACTTGAAATATTGGGCTCATCTGTTCTTTGCAGCCATAAGTAAGCCCGTGTTTCCCACAAGGCTGACTCTCAGTGGTGTGTCCTGGGTCTGGAAGACTAGACTTACAAATCCATTGAGATCTTATAATTAGACTGGTCGTTTTCAAACTTTCTACCTTGGGGAAATTCTTTCCATGTCTGCTAAGGAACTCCTGCATGTTTGCTGCAGAAACCCATCTCATCCTTCTGTTTTGTGTCATCATTCTTTGCTGCTTTCAATTTATTAAAATTTTGTTCACAAAAAGAAAAGGGGAAAAGAGAACTACCAATGTGGTTTATTTATTTATTTCTGCATTTCTACTCTACCTTTCCTCCAAGGGGCTCAAGGTGTGACATAAACTGATCTCTCTTGCCCCATCATTTTATCCTCACCACAAACCTGGGAGGGTTCAGCTGAGAGACAATGACTTGGCCAAGATCTCCAGGTCCTACACTTTAATCACTATAAGACACACTGTCTTTGGGTGAATTTGAGCAAGAGGGTCTAATGCCTATGGCTCTGGAACTGCCTCCTTCAGGATGCATGTTAAGACTGTCAGGATGGGCCTGTTTAGATGTACTTCTTATGCTATCTGATCCCCCAAAACATTGTTTATGATGCGGCTGGGTTTTGTTCTAGCCCTTTTAGTCATGTTAACAGTTTGCTCCTCTATATGTCTACCTAGAAGTAACTTCCGGTGAGAGAATGGGATTGATAGGTTATTCTTTTAGGCTGTGATGCAGGAATGGGTAAGCTTTTTCAACCTGAGGGCTATATTACCCTCTGGGTACCCTTGCAGGGGCCATAGGTGGGTAGGATCAGAGACAATAGTCGACAGGCATCAAATGCAAATCTTACCTTTGTACAATAGGCTAGTTTCTATACAACCTCTCTATTCTGTATCTATCCTAAATCCTCACTGTCCTCCATCTGGTCAAGCAAGAGGCATTGTCAGAGAGTTCAAGGACAAATTCCAGCCAGGCAGAAACACCCATGTAGGTGTCATGGATTGACTGGACACAGAGGAATGGTGGGAGGCACCAGCTTGGGAACAACCAAGGGAAGAAGGCTCAGAGCCCGGGGATTTCTGTTGGGACAACAATGAGTGGTCAGAGGGAGAAGACTAGGAGGAGGAGATGTCAGAAGCTGAAGAGGTAACGGGGCTTAGTGAACGGGGGGAGTCTGTGGCAGAGAAAAGTCCAGAAGCAGGAGAGGAAGGAGGCTAAGAGGCAGATATGAGTCAGGCTGGTGAAGAGTTGCGGGTGTCTCTCCTGCTGTGACAAGTTCCCCTCCCACCTGGTCTTCCAGAACTAGGAGAGGCATAGTCTCAGATTGCTTGGGAATGACCAGGGAGAGGAGGAGACTTGCTTAAGCAGCTATAGGAAGGTGGGGACCTTCAGTCTCCACAACTGCCTCATAGGTGTAATACCTAGTGAGAGGGGTTGCTGTGCTCAGGAGCGTACCCAGGATTAAAACTGGGGGGGGGGCAAGCCATGGTCATTCAGGTTGTGACATTTCAGCACGGAAAAGGCGAATGAAACCAAAATTTTAAGAAAATTATATATAATTATAGCAGTGCTTTATTACGGTAGTTATTACAATCATTTGCTTGAAAAATTCTTAATTTTTATTCTAGTTACATGTCTTATACTAATATCATTTGTCTTGGGTTTGAAGAAAACTTGTTCAAAACTTTCGTTTCAATCCGGTCCTGATTTTCCTTGAAGAATTTTCGATGGACGCTCATCAAACACAACCCAGTCAGTCTGTCCTCTCCCATTGTACTTCTGAGCCAGGTCTTTACCCTTTAAAATTTAATTTTCTACAGAAATTACTTAACTTACCTTTTTGGAACCAGTTTCTTATATCCATTTAGGCAGCCTCGATGTCTTCTAAATGTAAATAAGAAGGTAAACTAATAGCGGGCGGCTCAGTTTAGCGGCGGGTGGCTCAGTTTAGTGACGCGGAACTCATTAGACCCCTCTAGAAGATTCCATCTTCTCTCTGCTAGAGCCTGCTAGAGACCTTTCCTTCCCTTGAATCCCAATGGCTGGCTGACATAGATTCCTCTACCAGTCACTAGGTGGCTCTAGAATCTAGATACTTCTTGGTTTTTACACCATTTCAGTGTGGTAAACAACTGATTATTCGCCATCGCCCTACCTAATTTTGTTTCGTTTCATCACTTTATAAGCACTTAATATTTTTTTTGCTTCTGGGGGGGCAGCTGCCCCCCTGCCCCTCGCTGGGTATGCCCATGGCTGTGCTCATTAGTCCTGGCCATCCTGAGGAGACCTTGGTTCTTCTCATAAAGAGTTAACTTCAATACTCAGTGTGATTTACTGCTGTCTTGCTCCTGACAGAAGGGTGCAGATCAGGGTCGGTTTGGGATGTGGCCTAGTGAGAGTTCTGAGGGCTAGAGAGAGAGGGCTGAAGCATCAGATTTGGCCTCTGGGCCTGAGATTCCCTGCTATAATTCCATACCCACTAAGGTGCAGTAAATTCCACAGAACTCAATTGGATTTAAATGCATAAAGGTAAAGGTAAAGGGACCCCTGACCGTTAAGTCCAGTCACGGACAACTCTGGGGTTGTGGCGCTCATCTCGCTTTACTGGCCGAGGGAGCCGGCATTTTTCCGCAGGCAGTTTTTCTGGGTCATGTGGCCAGCATGACTAAGCCGCTTCTGGTGAAACCAGAGCAGCGCACGGAAACGGCGTTTACCTTCCTGCCGGAGCGGTACCTATTTATCTACTTGCACTTGCTGTGCTTTCGAACTGCTAAGTTGGCAAGAGCAGGGACCGAGCGACGGGAGCTCACCCCGTAGAGTAATATAAGGCTCCCTTATGGGGTTGGAAATCAGCATTAAAATGTTTTAATACACTGATTAATACTATTTACAGACCACCCTGTAACAGTGCACAAATTCACTAAAATGAATGCAATTGTTCACACATATTTCTTTAATTATTCACCCATGTGCCACTTTTCTCTGCCCATGATAAAGCAGACTAATAATAAAATATGAAGTCAGAGCTATAAATGAAGGTGAATTCTTATTTTAAACAGCAGCAGTCAAAACATCACCACCAATTGGGCTGAAAAGATATCTCTTTTTTTTTCAAACAGGCCTTTAAAAATACTAAAGGTGGCAAAAGACATCATGATGATGACAATAATGATTTAAAGCCTTTTCTATGCCACTTTTCTGGACAAATGCTTGTCCTTAGCAGCTTACAAAAATAACAACTACAGTGTATGTATCAACTTTACAAAATACCAAAGGATTGAGACCCATCCAAATCCTCCAAAACATAATCCACTATCTTTTCTGATAATCAAAGCAGCAGCTCCAAAATTAAAAGTTAATTATTATTCTATTAATTATTTTCCAGTGCAGTACATGTGATGAAAGACATCTGTTGCCCAGAAGGTAGTGTATAATATTGCAGAGTCAGTTTTCTAGCTCAATGTTATGGCTGTTTGTGTACAGCACCTTCAACAAATCATTGCTAAGGTGGTCCCTTTTAAAAAAGATAAAGGTCAAGATAAAGTTAAAGGACCCCTGACAGTTAAGTCCAGTCGCATACAACTCTGGGGTTGCAGCGCTCATCTCGCTTTACTGGCCAAGGGAGTCAGCGTTTGTCTGCAGACAGTTTTCTGGGTCATGTGGCCAGCATAACTAAGCTGCTTCTGGCGCAATGGAACACCGAAACCAGAGCAGCACAAAGAAACGCTGTTTTACCTTCCCGCCAGAGCGGGTGTGCTTTCAAACTGCTAAGTTGGCAGGAAAGATGGTCTCTATCCTCAGCCTAAAAAGACATGACACACAAGGAAAAATAAATGGGATAGAGGAGAGAAAAGAAAGTTCAAGCACAAGCTCTTCGGGTTGCAGCTGATGTGTGATGGCTCTGGCTCTCTTGCCGTCCATAAAGAGCAGTCCGTACATGTAAGCACTCCTCCCCATCAGATCCAGTAGCAGAGGTGGTGACAATATCTGGGCAGCTTGTGCAACACTGTTTAATCATCCTCCATGTAAGGGCAGTATTCCCGCAAAAGCCTAATATCAAGGGGAAAACTTAAAGGTAGGCTGTTGCCTTCCTGTCTTCCTTCTGGGCTTACCACTGTGGGGAACAGGAAAGGAATGTAGGAGCATAGGAAGCTGCTTTGTACAAGTGAGATCATTGGCCTGCTCAGTAAGGATTGTTATGAAGGTTGTGCACCTCCCCCATTCTCTACTAAGCCACAGCAAGATTCCAGGGGGTTCCAGGCTCTTACGGCTATTTTACACCTGCATACACCTGGCAGTGGAAGACTGGAGTGCCTGGCGTGCCCATGGGGTCACGAAGAATTGGACATGACTAAACAACACCTGGGTCTAGGTGGAGGAAGACAGTTCACAGCATTACATCTTGAGAGCGGCTTTTTCCTCATAGCAGCACAGCATTGAAATCCAAAGCACCCTGCACTCTATTCCCATGTCTCTGTCCCAGCCTGCTAAGCTGGTTCTGCCCCGCATGACCTCTCACTGGAGTTTTGGCACTTTCAGTGGGTATATTCTGAGTATAACTAATGCTTTGTATTTCCAAAATACTTCTTGTCACCTGACTATCCCTGGTGACTCTTCTGCCAGCTTCAAGCAAAAGGGGCTGGATGTCATGTAAACTGGCTTAAATGAACCAGAAGGTGACAGTTTCCCCAGTTTAATTAAAAGGCTCAGATACAGGTGGTTTGTGAATCAGGTTGCATCTCATCCTTAGGTGCCTACATTATTTCAGAGACAAGGATAATAATAATAATAATAATAATAATAATAATAATAATAATAATAATAAATAATAATAGTAATAATAATTTATTATTTATACCCCACCCATCTGGCTAGGCCTCCCCAGCCACTCTGGGCGGCTTCCAACTGAATATTAAAAACAGTACAGCATCAAACATTAAAAACTTCCCTAAACAGGGCTGCCTTCAGTTGTCTTCTGAAAGTAGAATAGTTACTTATTGCCTTGACATCTGCTGGGAGGGCGTTCCACAGGGCGGGTGCCACTACCAAGAAGGCCCTCTGTCTGGTTCCCTGTAACCTCACTTCTCGCAATGAGGAAACCGCCAGAAGGCCCTCAGTGCTGGATCTCAGTGTCCGGGGTGAATGGTGGGGGTGGAAATGCTCCTTCAGGTATACAGGACCGAGGCGGCCACTCCCAGTCACTAGTCTAGCTGCCGCATTCTGGATTAATTGCAGTTTCCGGGTCACCTTCAAAGGTAGCCCCATGTAGAGCGCATTGCAGTAGTCCAAGCGGGAAATAACCAGAGCATGCACCACTTTGGCGATACAGTCCTCAGGCAGGTAGGGTCTCAGCCTGCGTACCAGATGGAGCTGGTAGACAGCTGCCCTGGACACAGAATTAACCTGTGCCTCCATGGACAGCTGTGAGTCCAAAATGACTCCCAGGCTGCGCACCTGGTCCTTCAAGGGCACAGTTACCCCATTCAGGACCAGGGAGTCCCCCACACCCGTCCTCTGTCCCCCCAAACTGTACTTTTGTCTTGTCAGGATTCAACCTCAATCTGTTAGCCGCCATCCATCCTCCAACCACCTCCAGGCACTCACACAGGACCTTCACCACCGCCTTCACTGGCCTTCATAACGAAAATTGTGCTTCTCTAAATGTGAGTGGGCCCTCCTTGGGGTCTGGAGCACCAGGTGGAAGGAACACATCATTCCAGGATAGGATATGGTCATGTGAAGTGTGATGCCTTCATTCCCTAATGCCAGCACCTCAACATAGGAATATATATTGAGCAAGACCATTGGTCCATTTACTCACTGACAGGCAGAGGCAATCCAAGGTCTCCCCCAGCCCACCCTGGAGATGCTGGGGATTCAATCTGGGACCATCAAAAGCTCTGCTAAGGACTTGCAGCCCCTCCCCTAGCAAAGGAGCTTTAAAATGTAAAATTAAATCTATCATCCTTGGCCAGAGATCTTCCCAGGAAAGACTGACTGGCAAAGCTAACCACTAGAGGTTGGATCCAGACCAGCAGTGTACACCTAAACATGCCTACTCAGAAGTAAATCCTACAGAATTCTTTGGGGGCTTGCTCCCAGGTAAGTTTAGCTTGGTTGTAGCTGAAGTTAGTTGAACACAGATCCCACTGAAATTAAGGGGACAAGGTAGTGATGATGACCAGTGATGCAGTGAAGCTGGGATGAAGCACCACCACTTATTTCACAGCAGGGGTGATGATGTCACATCCTGGGCATCTTTGCCTGTTTCCTGCATGCCAAAGAAGTAGGTTTTCTCTGAGAGAGATTTTAAAATAAGCTAAAGAGGGGTTGTTTCATTAGCACACATGTCTAAGGGTCAAGCTGCCATTTTTAATCTGAAAAATACAAAAGTCTGGGAGTAGCAAAAGAGGGAGCAAGCTTTCGGATCCACCAGCCAGAGTTCTTCATCAGTCAGGCTGCATGTTAAGGAAAGGAAAGAGAGAAAAGCTGCCTTGCTATCGAAACCATGTTTGCATTGCTCAAAAATTCACTGCTGTTGTCCCAGACCTTAAGAATTCCCCCCCCCAAATAATATTTATTCATTTTATAAGAATAAAAAAATACAAAATACTGCATCCCTGGTTCTGACTTTACTGAAGTCCTATTGCCTTCAGAGTGGGAAGGAAGTTCAACTAATGGAAAGTTGTAAGCAGCACGAGTCATACTCAGAGTTAGACCCCTTGCAATCAATAGACCTCACTAACTTAAGCCTGTTCCGTTCAGTGGGTCTACTCTGAGTAGACGTTAGTTAGGCTCCACCTCAAATCCTACGCAGAGTAGACCCATTGACCCATTCAGTGCGTCTACTCTGAGTTGGACTAGCATTGGATACAACGAGCCCCGCTTGGGAACCCGCCCCCATGGGGCTCTTCTTAAGGCGCTTACTCCTAAGAGCCGCCCAGCTGTATGGATGTGCGGCGCGCGCAGCGTCTTCGGAATTGCAGTGCTGAACCAAGAAGTCCGAAAACAAAGCAAATCGAAACTTTTTACATCATTTACTGATATCTTTTGCTCCAAAAAAACCGGAAAGGAAACAACTCCTAAGGGAGCCGATGCACAAGCTCAGTACGGCTTGTGTCTGGATAGGATGACGCCTAAAAGCGCCCCAAAGGCCGTGCAGGAGTGGAAATAAATAATACTTGGAGATAAAGTGGAGCCGGTGTGGGTTGCTTAAGCCGAATTACGTAGTGGGTAGGAAGATGTGTTTATGGCCAAGAGGTGGCAGTCGGCAAGCTCTTTTCTTTCGGCTGCTGGTAACACTGAGCAAGAAACGCTCCCTTCCGGCATCGTTAATTTGTGGAACCCTCCGCCGCAGGATCCTTGGTTTACACGGCTTTGAAAGGGGATTCCTCCCTTTCGTGGAGGAGGAAAGGTCTGCCAACGCTTTTATTCAGGGCTAAACGGGACCTCCAGCTTTAGAGTCAGTATCTATTTCGGGGAGGGAAGGACTGGGCTTTGCTTGCGGGATTCCCCAGAGCATCGGATTGGCCTATTGTAGGGAATAGGACGCCGAGTTAGAGGGATTCTTGATCTCACCCAGCACAGAGCTTCTGACATTCTTATACAGGTATGTCTGTGGTTTAAAAAAACTTCCGAATCACCAAACCTACCAAGCCAAAGCTTGTCTGACGTTTGCTTTCTTTTCATGGAAGCAATGGCTGTATCCTAGAATATGTAACAAAGGGGTGTTTGCCTCTGGTGGGAGGGGGGAGTTTCCCTTGGCAATAGAATTAATAGCAATTATAATGCTAAACTGGATGGCCTTCCTTTTCATCATCATCATAAACATTTATACCCCACATTTCCTCCAATGAACTCAGTGTGGCCTACATATCTGCACAACAACCCTATGAGGTAGTGCATGCTGAATTCACGACTGAGAGAGGATTTGAACCCACGTCTCCCGGGTTCTAGTACAGCACTCTAACTAAATCTGCATAGGCTGCTGCTATTACTATCACTACTACTAACTGCACGGAAATTGACTTGTTGGACCTTTTGGGTGGCTCAGATAACGTTTAAATCAAAAAGGTTTCTTCTGCTCCGTTGCCCCCACAAAGACTCCTAGGAATTGTAGTTTATTAAGGGTGCTGGGAACTGTAGCTCGGTGAGGCGTAAACCAAGGTTGTGTGCGTGTGCTTAGATCTAAGCCTGTCTGCTTAGATTCGTGATTTGCACAAAGCCCAGGTTGCACTTGCTACAATGAAAACATCCCACTTCTGGTACTTGGTTCTGAAATCCTCCCAGAAGAAGGAGGGGTTGAAGCTTTAAAAACAACAACAGCGAGGTAGTAAACTGAGGCAAGAGAGGGAAACATGGGCGTGGCCAAGGGGGCAGCTGCCCCCATCAATAAAAATCAATACAAATCTGAGGTTCTGCCCCTCTAACAAAAACCTCCCCCCCCCCCAAAAAAAAACCCTGGCTAGTCTTCACCCATGGAGGGAAAGGTTTCCGGAGATGAACTAGGAGGGTCACGCTCCTCTTTTGCGCCACTTTCGGATGTGCTCGAGAAAGGCGTTGACGCGCCCTCAACCTGCCTCAGCGGTCCGAGCTGAAGTCCCAGGTTTGGATTCGTTTGCGCAGTTTCCAATGCGCTGCACGGTATCCGCGGCGAGCCTTTAACTTGGCCTTGGAGCCGGGGAAGGTTCACCTTGAGTTGGGGCTATGAGGAAGAACGATGGGGAGGCAGGCAGGCAGGTTTCGCTCGTTTTCCCAGAAGTGCAAAATTTTGGTGGCAGCTGTTAGAGGCGAGAAGGCAGCCCAGTTCCTGACCGCGTCCCCTGACCACCTCTGACCCTCTCTCTCCCTTCCCTAAAAGCCAGAATCCCTCAGGAGCTTCGGGACACACAGGGCACTGTCTGTGTGTATGTTCCTGTTTTCCTTGCCCGGGAAGAGAGCACGTAAACACCCCGGGACAAATTGCGTGAGCAAAGCCAGTCCCTTCGCTTTTCTATGACGGCAATCCTCAACGTGTTAGCGTAGAAGTAATCCCGTTGAGTTCAACCGGATTTCTTTGAAGCATGCACAGGACTACAAGCTTGTAGAATGATCCTCCGCAAGTCTGACTGACCTCCATGCCATGCATTTAAAGCACGTGGTACTCCCTCAAAGGTATCCCGGGAACTGTAGTTTACGCACCACAGAGCCACAACTCCAAGCATCCTTCACAAGCTACAGTTCTCAGAGTTCTTTGGAAGAAGCCGTGTGACATGTGCTTTCAATGTACAGTATATGAGTTCTAGGATCGCATCCTTTACAGCTCAATCCTAGGTATGTCTACTCAGAAGTAAGTCCGGTTGAGTTCACTGGGAAGGAATTGCTCCTGGGTAAGCGTGTGTGTACGGTTTGCAGTTCCATTTAGGGAGGAAGTGTGTGTACACAGACACAATACATGGAGAGTATCAGTGATGTTTCATTAATCCTATCTTGTGCTTGACCAGAGAGCCAAGATTTTGGAAATAAAGCTGAAAACTGTCTTCGTGCGATGGTAGTTCCGTTGAAATCCACGAAAGAAGCGATGGTAATAGTGCAGCCACTGAGACCACCGCAATTTACTCACCAGCCTCGACTTGCTCCAGAGTAGACCCGCTGAGTTGGAGTAAACGGCTTTGTTATCCACGGGGTTGGCAGTTGGCGGAGAGCGCGTTATCCTCCCATGTGCGATTTACTTAAAAACCCCATTCATTTCAGTGCAACTTTAGGGCGCAATAAATGTGATGGGTACCATTCAAACGTGATACAGGATCGTGCCGTGTTGAAAACGAAATTAGTGTCATTGCGTTTAAAAGTAAGGACTGCTCAATGCAGGCAAATCCTTTCAGGGATTTAAGGTATTGTTTAAGAACATTTATAGAGGACCAACGGCTTGGAGACTTTTCCTGTTCCTTGCCTGACAGGCCGGGGAAGTTCTCCTGCGGAAGCTCCAACGAAAAGCACGAGAGCCGCGCAACAGCCACATCCTGCTCCCATTAATTCAGGCGACTAACCCAGGATTGTCTCTAGCATCACAGTAAGGACAAATTGTGCTAGGATTTTATTTTAAAATTTGCTTAAAAAAACAACAGCAACCTTTCGAAATTCCTTTAAAAATAGAAGCAAAGCCTTATATCGAGATATCTCAATTCCTAGGTTAATATCCATTGGTGGATGGAGAGAGGGAGGTAAATGCTAAGTATTTGTGCACCGCGGTGGCTTTAGATTTATTAGGTCATCTAACGCCAGAGCTGTCATGAATATGGACAGAATAATTTAGAAATCACCCTTTCTTTTCCCAACCCCTCCTAATCCTGAGAAAAAGCACCCCATCACACAAATACATACTTCCCAAGTCTATTCCTTAAACAGAATTGTAAACCTTTATTTATTTATTCGAAAGGGGTTGATTAAAAAATGGGCAAAACCACTCTTCCGACAGAAATATAAACGTAAGATTTAAAAGTCTAGGCTAACCCTAGGATTTGGTTTGAAAGCGGAGTTCCACGTTACCTTTAAGAGCGAGAGGAGTTTAAGAGGGGAGTTGTGCATAATGAGGCAAGGCAACCCAGGCTCTGTCGCTTTAACCGGGGGACATCTGATTCCCTCATCTGGCAGATGGTCTCTGAGTCCAGATTTGCATTCATTGTCTTGAAATCTGTTTTCCCGTTGGTGTTATATAGATTTCAGGGGCAGATCTATACCCCAGATCGCAGTACAAAAGGAACAGGGGGGGGGGTGGGAGGTAAATGACACCAAGCCAGCTTAATTTATATAGAGATGGTATTATTTCCAGTAAAATGAGCGTGGGCGGATGGAGAGGCTGCAACGTTGGGTCAGTATGTTTTGCATGATGATTCACTACAAAGAAGTTTTGTGTGTCTGTGTGTGGGGACACACACACACACACACACACGGCATATATGACAAGAGGACTATAATCCTCTGCACGCTTACTTGAGAGTAAGTCCTTTTGGAAGCTGTGGCTTATTTCTGAGTACATATGCATAGGATCGGACTGCAAAGGGCTAACCCCCCCCCCACCAACCTCGGGTTTTTTTCCCCTCTGAGAAAGGGTGTGTGAAGAAGCATGAGGTGCATATATCCAGCTCCCGCGAGCTGTGAAATGTTTGGAAGATGGATCGAAAATGTATGCTTGGATCCCCTCTTCATCCCCACCCCAAGCACCCACCAACAAACTGAGAATTTAAAAGAAGTATTTTGCTGCCCCATCCTATGCATATCTACTCAGAAATAAGCCGCTGCTTCTTTCAAAGGGACTTGCTACCGAGTAAGCGTGTAAGACTGGGAGTCCTACCCTACTGCCTCCTCACAAATAGCACATTGCTGGGATCTCTTTCCATCTTCACAGTCCTTCCTGTTTCCTACCAGACGCGTGAAACGATATATATATAACACAGCAACAGCAACACATTATTAATTAATTAACTACTACTACAACACTATAAAATGGAACATGGGGGAAAAAATGGGACGACGCTCGGTGGAGGAAGAGTAACATTTGCGGCCGCAGCCGCGAAGGAAGCTGATCTCGGTCCTCTTCAGAGGTTAACAAGCCGAATACAAAGTATTTGGTAAGCAACTTACTCGCCTTCCTTAGAAAGCTGCCTTGCCCTGTTCCATCTCCCCGCGAGGTTCCCGCGCCCCGCCCACCAGTTGTTGTTGTTTTAATTCCCCGCTCCTTGTAAGCCGCCGCCGCCGCCCGCGTGTATCAGTTTGGAGACCAAGTCTCCCCTTCTCATCCAATGGGGCGAGACTATGCAAATAGAGGCGCCTTATATGGCAGCGCGCTCCTCCCCTTTTCCTAGGACGTTCTCTCCCAGCGCTGTAACCCATTCATGGGGAACTGGGCACCGAAAACCAGCCGCGCTTTGCCTGGTTCAGAGGGTGTAATCCGACTCTCTTTAGCTGCGTCGCGTCCTTTTCTTTTCCCCATTGATCCCCGGCTTCTTTTCTTTTCTTTTTTTGTGCCTCCCCGCCCACTTTTCTTCCCCTTCCTCTTTTTCCTCGTGGATTAGGGAGCCGTCAATGCGACCCTGGTGTCTCCGCCGAGCAGGTGATCCTTGAGGCTGAGCGAGGACTGCGCTGTCCTGCGGTTTCCTCTCCGGCGGGGCTTCTTCGAAAGATGATCGCCAGTCTCGGAAGGGGCTGATCAGCGCAGCAACAACTTCAATCTGCGAGAAGCTAGAGAGGGACGGAAAACTCACGCAGCACCCCCTCCATCATTCCTTTATTCCCTTTCTCTTCTTAAAGTGCCATAGCAGCAGCCCAGGTCCTCCTTAAAGACGGAAGGAGCCCGCTAAGGCGAACTTCTTGGGATTTCTGCGTCTCCTTGTTTTGAAGTTTCAGCTTCGTCCGGAAAGGGGAGCGCGCGTTGCGGGGGGGGGGGGGGAACCGTTGTTTTGGTTTGTGTTTTGGAATAAACTTTTCCAATGTTTGGGATCCAAGATACTTTAGGAAGAGGACCCATCCTGAAAGACAAGGTGCTGGGCTCAGAGATGGATCCTGTCCGGTCCTGGGTCAGGAATGTTGGCGTGGTGGACGCTAACGTCGCCGCTCAAAGGTAAGTGGACCAAACCTTGAATCTTGCAAAAGAAAAAAGTGATGATCGCGGCGATTATTTCCTTTGCTCCTCGTAGTTCTCTCCAAATAATCCGTTAACGATCCGCAGTGACTCTGGAACAGCGGGAGGCTCTTGCTGTGATCCAGGCGATTCCTGTTTATTTATTTACGTTTTAATGCAGTCGTAATAACCAGGACCAGTTGGGGAGAATCCCGCCTGCTCCAAAGCTACGGCCTTTCCCCTGGTGGGGGCAGAATCAGTGCAATATCTTTTTTTGCGAGGGTGGGAGCCGCTTTAACCGTGAAATCCCAGCGATGTCTTACCGGAAAGCAAGTGCCATTGAGTTCAGTGGACTTTGTTCCAAGGAAGTCTTTGGCTCCCCCGAATGGAAAATGAATTGAGCTTCAGCAGCTTCCTTACATCCCAAGGATCGTGCTGTTAGCCCCCCCCCCACCGCTTAAGGAACAGGCACCATGGGACATGTTTGTAGACACTTAGAGGGATGCTGTTCTGTTCTTCTGCAGTTTAAATGCTATTAGGTGATTTTAGGCTGCAACCCGGCCACTGCCACAACCCAGTCTATGGCCAGGATGCTTTCCCGCCTGCAGACAGGAGGACCATTGATGCAGGCGGTGAATCCACCGTTCTGATCTTCCTTGGCCCCAATTCAGATAGCGCTGCTGTACTTAGGGCGCTCATTATGCACCACCCCAACTTTAGCTGAGAAGATGCATTGCTTCCTTTACCTCAGTGAGGTGAGCTAGCCCCATGCTTAATCGGCGGAGTGAGGGCCCTAGACCTCTGACCCCCAAATCTTGCCCTATCGCCATCGCAGTTCATACACTCAGGAGGTTCGTCTGAAATCAGCTTTCAGCTTAAGCCCCCCCCCCCCCAAGGATGGAGGAACTTGCAGATGTTAATGCAGAGTACAGTATCTTCTCCAGGTTATCCCAGCCTGGAGCTCCATGACTCAGTTTAAGTAAAAAAACACCACCTTTTAAATTTACGCCACACTTCAAAGCCCGGATGCTAAAATGTTTCGGGGGTGGGGGAGAGGGGCACTACGCACCCCCCTTTACAGCGCAATTTTAACCATGTCTACTCAAAAGCAGATTTCAGTGGGGCTTGTTCTGAAGTAGTTTGGGGCAGGATTGCAGCCTTAAAATGTCGGGGGCGGGCGACAGGGTTGCAAGCAAATCTAATAACCTAATCTGGAAAAACTAACAATCTGACAGCTACAGTGTAGTTGAGCCGAAGTGAAGCAGATTTAAAGCGAGCGGGGCTGCGATCCTAAACATACTTTTAAGGGTGCAATCCTAACTCCACTTACCCGAGAGTAAACCCTCTTTGAATTCACTAGTACTTAACTTCTGAGTAGGTAGGGTTAGGGTTGTGCTGTAAATCGAATTGAAGTCGATGGGGTTTACTTTGGAGCAAGCAAGCTTAAAATGAGGCGCCATAAATATATAATATATAACTAGGCAGGAAATGACATTCCGGTCAATGGAGCGACAATGGATTTTTGATGGGGTGTAAAGATCTGAAGTCGGCTGTAGCTCTGCCGAAAGTAAACTCCGCTAAATAATAATGCCTATATACCGACGGGAGTTTCAAAGAAATCTGTGTCCTAAAACGGACCATTGATCTCACTTAGCAACCCACACCACTCTGTGCAAGGCAGACCAACTTTTAATTCCGAGTCATGTAACAAATGGGATTTAAGACCTAGCGGCCCCAAATGCTCTTGACCCGAAAAGAAGATCCACAGAAGGAAACGTGGAGGAAGGGTGACAGGAGAGAGATCACTGTGGATTCCAGGCTTTAAGAGAGCCGCGGATCTTTCGTGGCTTTAAACTTATCTTCACGGCCTTCTGGAAGGGAAGCTGCCTAAAGCCGAGATAATCTGGAGGCTTTAAAGCTCAGTTTCCGAAAAGGAAAGTCACCGGCGCAGGAACAAACTCCATAGAGGCCCAGACACCACCGCGCTTTAATCGGCCAGCTGTGCTCCGGATACATTACAGGCATAAATATCCTAGCCCAAACCTAATGGGGGCTTACACAGAAGTATTTTTCGTTGAACTCTATGAGACTTCTCGAAAAGAGTGCTGGAGGAGGATCGTAGCCCGAGGAAGGTCTAAAACTCCTCTCCAAAGACAGAGATCAACCCCGCGGCTCCTTCTGGCGGCTCTTGGCGTTAGGAACCGAGACACCACACCAGCTGCTAACTCCGTGCGATAGATTTGCTTTCTAAGAAAAGCGGGAGAGGATGAAAACCAGCACGCCGATCCTGGAAACACGTCCTTGCAAATAAGTTCCAGCGGTTCCAGCAACACCTGCCGGACAAGGAAAGCACCGATTTGAAGTGAGCCGAGACTTTTTTGTTCGCATTGGGGATTTTCGTGAGGTTGAAGTCGTGGCCCTGAACCTGACAAGACTCACATGCAAAAGGTGATTGCCGGGAGCAGCTTCCACTGACACCGATCAGTACTACTTCCGCGTGTGTTCGGAAGACTTTTTAACGCGGCAAACCTGCGCGCGCTTCTTGGACAGGGCGGCCGCCTCTGGAGTTTGACGGGACTTTTTACCTAACGCGCATTCAGCGCCAGCCTGCAGGATCACAGCTTTGCTAGGTGGATTTCCTTCCTAAATCAATTTCCCAATAGATCTGGAATCTGCAGAGGAGAAATTCGGAGATGGGTCAGAACTGTGCTGGGCTCTAGGAGGAGGAAAAGTGTCTGTTCCTAGGCAGATGAGAGGATCTTCCGGACTGAACTGGAACGCAGGGAGAATTAAGTCTATCCTGCAAGAGAGCGAAAATAAACATCCATCTTCTCTCCAGGGCCGTAGCCTCCCTCCTCCTGTGAAGAAAGCGGCAGGATCGGCTTTCTCTAGGGGAGGTTTCCCCCCTCTGATTGTTCTAACAGGTCTTCCCACCTGGAGGCGCAAAAACAAACCACCGCCCCAAACTTTTCAAACTCCGTTGAGGAAATAAAGCTCTGCCATAATGAAATGAGGAAACGAGGAAATAAAACTCTTCTTGTCCAGACGGAGTTAGCTAAATTCAATGGAAAGGTTTTTTAAAGGGAAATAGAATTTTAAATGCCTTTCCAATGCTCTTAGACGCATGTTTAAATTAGCAGGAAGTCCCATTAAACTTTCTGGGATTTATTCGAAGAAAGTGAGGTTAGACAATTAGACCTTCCTAGAAAATAAAGTAGGATTTTTGGATCTTCAAACAGTCGCAAGTGTCTCCCCATTTTCCTCAGCGTTTGATAGAGCAATCCGGGGTAAATTCGGGGATTTAAAGCGGGGTAAGCCAAAATTCATTCTTGGTCTTCAATACATGCTTGGAAGGTTGTGTCCCGCCAAGGAATAAACAGGGCTGCCCCAATCCTGAACAAACTTCCTAGGTCAAAGGGTGTCGCCTGGGCAATTTTTTCCTGGAAACAAATCATTTTGCTTTTAGTGGGAATTATCAGAATTATGCTTTTAAAACGCTGTAGCGTTGACCGTTCTTCAGACCCGACCTTTTGCATATTTACTGGGAAATAAGCCCCACGGAATCTAATGGGGCTTCTCCCCAACGTAAGCGGGCCTAGAACAGGTAAGACTGCCTGCACCCTCAGACTGCAATCCTATAGTCTACATTTACCTGCGAGCGAATCCCATTATAAACCAATGGTTTATTTCTGAGCATTACTTCTGAGCAGACATGTCTCGGATTGGGAAGTTAAAATGGGAGGAAGTCCTAGTAGGATCCGTGAGATTTAAAGTAAACCTTCATAAAACAGGGCAGGAGAGCGAAGCAGGCCATAGTCAAAAGTCAGTGCTCAACTCCTATTGTTTTGCACACTTAACAACGGCGGCGAGGGCTATTTAAAGCGGTAGGATTTACTCCGAAAGATATGCATAAAATCCGTGCAAGAAGAAAGGGATTTGGAGGGAGGAGGGGGAGTGAAATATACGATCCTATGCAAACTTAACTCCGAGAAACTTACAAGTAAGCGAAGAAACGGATTGGATCAAGTGAGAATCTATTCCAGGGAAGAAGCCTAGCCGACGTCTGCTGAACACGCGCAGGGCCCTGTAGTATTTAACCTTCGCTTGTTCACTGGTCAGTGACCCACCAATCCTAAACGCCTTGACTTCGAAGCCAGTTGGATGGGCCTGCCTTGTCTTGGAAGTTTCGTCCTGTTCAGCGGTCCCTCCTCCGAAAGCCGGGAGGTTGTAAAGGCGACAGGTAGTATGCACATTGTCTCAGATACACTCCACTTCCTGCTCTCACCGCCCTCCGCCGCACGACTCTACCTAAAAGAGTTCAGAGTCCACTGAAAGCTTCGAGACTTTCTTTTCACTAAATTCGTTGAGAGGACTGAGGCTGCCAAGAGGGCAGTTTTAGACAGCAAAGCGTTTACCTGGCTGCAAGCCTCCATGAAAACAGCAGGACTAAATTTCCGAATGACCCTGCGCCGGATTGCATTGGCAATTAGGAAAATGCAAATCGTGCCATTGACACTATCGACGATGCCCCGGGCTTAAGCGAGCACTTCCTTTGGCAGTTTCTCCGAAATCGATGAACTTTCCCGGTTCAGTGCTACACTGTCCTCCTCCCGCGCACCGCCCCTAAGCGATGCGTTTCGAAACGGGGTAGCCATATAGGAGGGGAGGGGAACCCCCTCGCATTGATCACCATTCATTGATCCGAATTGGGTTCTTAACGGGAAGCGCACAGAAGTCGCTTCGCTGCTGTTTAACGAGACAGACCCTTTCCTAATCTCCTCCAGGGAACAGCAACTTAAAAGTAGTCCACTGAGCCTCAGGCGTCGTGGGTTGGCGAGCTGGATCGGGTCTAAAGCGAACAGGGACCTTTGGTGGTTGGGAATGCTTCGAGTCAGTTCTTTTGCCCTGGGCTATTTCTCAATGGACCTTGCTTCCTAATAAGACCAGGCGGTTGAGAGGGAGAAATGAACGGATTTGCGTATGTTTGAAGGCTGCTGCACCCAAGAAACTAAACTGATTTGGAGATTTCGCGATCCTTCTCTGACCTTCAGTTCCGGAGCTTCTGTTTTAGTACTGGTAAAACACCAGGATATATTTTAAAAACACAAACACCACAACTCTCCCCCCCCCTCAGTACCGCTATCCTCCAGCTTCCCCCAAATTAATGGTAGAAAATGTTAGCGAAGATGAGAATGAAAGTCATTAGACAGAGCCGGCCTTACTGTTAGACAGGGGGGAGGCGGCCCGGTCCGTGCAATAGTTGTTTTGAGGTGTGTGTGTATGTGTGTTTTGGGTTGTTGTTGTTTTGTTTTGCAGCGTTAAAGATTAGCAAAAAGAAAACAGCTCGGTTTATTCTAATTCTGATTTATTTGAATTTTGTCTTACATATATTACAATGATAAAATGTGGAGGATACAGTATTCTGCCTCCGAGGCACGGGAAGCAGAATACTGGTTGGGCCATCTCAAGTCAACAGTGCTAGAATCTGAGGCGGGCTTCTTGCAGGTGAATCGTCTATTGGGGCTCTTTCCCCTGGTGCTGCTTCCCCCCTCCCCCGCTCCCCTCTGTGCCCACTACCAAAAGTAAATAAATAATAAAAACAACATTGCGACCCCTTAAAGGCCCTGTCAAATATCTCTCGAGGCAGAAACCTTAGAGTACCCGACCGGTCAGACGCCTGCAGTGTTTGCTTTCTTTCTGTCAGGCACATATTAACGGTTAGCAACCGGGCTAAAATAATCTGGAAATAGAAGAGGAGGAGGAAAGAGTTCTTGCATTTGATGAAAAGAACTTTAGCTGTATGGCCGAAGAAACCTGTTGGTTTTTAAAGTGTTACAAAACTCGCTCTCAGTGTGTGTGACTGAGTATGCGGAAATGAAAGTAACAGCCGGATCCGATCCGTGTTTGACTCGGAAACACTGTGGCAATCCTGTGCATGCTAATACTGTTGGAAGGAAGTCCCACTGAATCCAGCGGGGCTTGCTCCTAGGAAGCGTGTATCGAGGAATGCAAACTAACGCTGAACTCGGATGCGCGCTGCGCTGGAAGGCCCACCGGGCGCAGCAGGCATAGGATCGCGCTCAGCCGCGGCGCCTATTTTACGTCCGTTCACATTTGCTCATTCAATCCACTTCTTTCCCTCCTTTTTCCCATTTCCTTTCTTCCACAGCGGCGTGGCTTTGTCGCGAGCCCACTTCGAAAAGCAGCCGCCCTCCAACTTGAGAAAGTCAAATTTTTTCCACTTCGTCTTGGCGCTTTACGACCGGCAAGGGCAGCCCGTGGAGATCGAGCGGACGGCCTTTGTGGACTTCGTGGAAAACGACAAAGTAAGGCTTTTATTAGGCTTGATGGCTCTCCCTGAAACCCAACCCACCCCCAAATCCCCTCCACGTCACCCCACTTGTGTCTCGCTCCTTAGCGTTAGCGCAATTTTTAAAAAAGACAAATCAAGCTGAGATGCTACCGACTTCTAAGAAAACGATCGTTAGAATTGGGGCTTGTGAAATAGCACTCAGCTGCACACTCAGGCACCCTCGGATCGCCCTTTAAAAATCAGCAGCAAAAGCAGCTCCTGCTAATTTCTAGGAACTGAATCTTCTTGGCAAGGACTGATTTATCAATTACTCCCTGGAGTTCAAAAGGCGCAACCCAACTGCCAGGAGGTTCTCCTGCGCAAAGCGCCGATTGAAATACACCTGAGCCCCGCAAGTGCAGCTCCCGTTCATTACTACCAGCTCAAGAGAACTTCCTCGGAGCTTGCCTTGCTGGTTGATTTCATCTGGGTTCAGAGGCTTGTCAGTTTCACTTCCTGCAAGCCTTCCTGCAAAGCGGCCCGCGATTCTGCCAGAGTTAAGCACTTCTGCAGCATGCGCCTAACCTTCGTTCAAAAGTGCGCCATTGGGCTTACTCTCTCATAAGCTTGCTTAAGAACTGCATTCTTTACGCGATTCCCAACAGGACTTAGAAGTCCTTAACTTTGGCGAAGCTGGTGCTCCCCACGGCTACTGGGCATAAACGTTTAAAACTAGCGCCCTGCGTTTTGTTTGTCGAGTTATACTGCATATCATTAACCGATGAGATCTTCTCTGGTCCACTAGGTGACTACTGACGTAATTTTAAAATAAGATGTTAAGTCCTCCTCCTTCCTTCCCAGCACTTCTCTCTGGGCCCTTTCTCTCCCTCCCCCCCCCACGTCTTTTCCCAGGGAATTTCCAGGTCAAGTGCTGGAATTTGAATTTTGCTGCTGAAATTTCTGTCTCCAAAGCCTCATCATCCCGGATCGCCGGTCCAGGAGGCAACATCACGTCTCCATCAGTCGCGGTTTAAACAAACACACACTTATTTTAGCGAAACTAAACTATACAGGTTATTGGCGTCAAATTTTAGAGGCAAAAACTCCGTCCCGGATCAAGGCAAGCCGGAAATGTCCGAGCAGCTCTCCGGAGTGCAAAAGTCCTCCGCATCAAATTCTTTTTCTGTAGCACTTAAGGAGAAGGGGTGGGGTGGGGGGCCAAATCTTGGGCACTCTTACTCGGAAGGACAATGGGACCGACTTCCATGTAAACCACGGATCAGCTCGGCCAGCACAAGAAAAGGTTAATTTGCGCTAGTAAAACACTTTCCTGTCTACCCAGAACTGACCCCAGCTTAGTGGGACTTGCTCCTGAATATAAAATATGTAAATGGGATATTGTGCCGGCAACCGTATTTGAATCACTTCTCTCTCACTTCTCGGCAGGAACAAGGCAACGAAAAAACCAACAATGGGACCCACTACAAACTGCAGCTTCTTTACAGTAACGGTGAGTCTCCTCCCCCTGGGGTTCAGAAAGAGTGATCAGAGTATTTGGGGAGCTCCTGTTCTAAAGGGATAATGTCTCGATTAAAGCTAAAATCAGAAAATTTACCCCCACCTCCATGTTGAAGTCAGTCAAAGAGAAATAACTGATCCTGGTATGGATGCTGGTCCCAGTTCTGCCACAGGTAAATACGATTGACAGGTCAGTATGGTTTAAAAAACCTCACAAACTCTTATGACCATAATAGGCAACATGGGACCAAAACCCGATGCATGTATTCAATGGGAAATTGATTCTTTTAATTCATTTCTTAAAAAAAAATAAAATGAAAAAATGTCCATCTCCAGTAAATAGGTTTGGTAGGTCTCATTTCATTTCATTTTTTAAACTACTGAAGCCTGTTTAATCTGGAGTAGCAGCAGGGCAAAATAGAGATGTATGTGCTCCTTGAGACTAGTGCCTATTTCAATCCAGTTTTGATGCTTCCTTCGCCAAAACAAATCCCCAGAATTCTTCATGGCTAAGATGGGGGAGTGTCCAGCACTCCAGCCACCATACCACACTGGCTCTCAATAGTGTAATAAAACTGCTAGCACATTTGTAAAACTAAGCAGGGTCTGGTCTGGTATGGTCTGGGGGATTGCGTGTTGAGAATTCCTGCATAGCAGGGGGTGGACTAGATGACCCTTGGGCGTACCTTCCAACTCCACAATTCAAGTTTTGTGGCGTCTTTAAAAGACTGGCCATTGCAGCATAAAGTACATTGGGCTGGTGTTGTGAATACCAGTAAGTGTGATAAGCTGTATAATTAAACTCCTTTTGAGGTTGCAAAGAAATGTTCATGTTAGGCCACCACTCTGTTCACAGCGTAGGTCACCCAGTCCACTGGTATGTAAGTGTGTGTGTGCGCGTGCGTGTGTGCAACACTACCCTGTTCCTGGGAACCAGCAGCCCCCGCCACACCACTCATTTCAGCAGCTTTACTAGATAAGAGAGAAGGGAATGAATACTAGTGCTGAACCTTCAGCTTCTTGAAAGTTTTCTTCCTTTGCAAAAATGGCTTCCTTTTATTATTTTTTGCTTCATTTTCAGGGAACGTTCAGATTTTGGTTGGGTCAGCATTTTGATGTTACCTTCTTGTTGTGAGGTGGCCAAAGGTGGCACACCCATGGGTCTTGAATTTCCTGGACATGTTCAGAATACTGCAGTCTGAAGCAGTGTCTGGGCAGAAATTGCTAAAATATCTGGGAAAATCCAGACGTATGGCAACCCATGTTGGCAGTGTTGTTTTTGGCGATTTCCCTTAAAAATAGCTCCAAAACTTCAATTTTTTGTGAATTTGTTTGAAATATGGCAACCCTGACATATATTCCTTTCCACTAAACCTCCCCCCCCCAGCAGTTTGCAGCCTTGCAGGCTCATGGAGGGAGTTGCCACATGATGTCTCACTCTGGGCTTTAATTGAAGGATAGGAAGGTTACAGGGTATAGACCAGGCATCCCCAAACTGCGGCCCTCCAGATGTTTTGGACTACAACTCCCATGATCCCTAGCTAACAGGATCAGTGGTCGGGGAAGATGGGAATTGTAGTCCAAAACATCTGGAGGGCCGAAGTTTGGGGATGCCTGGTATAGACCACTGGTGAGATTATTGGTAGTGTGAAAGAAAAGATACAGTACTGTTCCTTCTTCTTCTTCTTCTTCTTCTTCTTCTTCTTCTTCTTCTTCTTCTTCTTCTTCTTCTTCTTCTTCTTCTTCTTCTTCTTCTTCTTCTTCTTCTTCTTCTGTGATTACTCATAGCCGAGTAAGATTGTTTTCCATAAACACGGTTTTAACAATGCAAGCACACCTTGGACACTTGAGAAGCGAAGTAAGCATTCCACTCATTAGAATGTCACTGAAATTTTCTCTCCCCTTTGATAATTCTCAAATGCAATTTCATTTCTCATTAATTGATGGGGAACAGCCAGGGGGTGGAGGAAAATGTAAGAGCAATTTTCAGCTCAGCATCAATGAATACATTGATCTGGATCTGTAACCTAGAAACAGCTGTTTGGATCAGAAGAGGGTGGAGCAGGAGTGGGGAATTGGTGGCCCTCCAGATGTTGTTGGGGACTTGAACTCTCATTTGCTAGCATGGCCAATGGCCAGGGATGTTGGGCATTGTAGGCCTCCAGCATTGGGAGGGCTGCAGGTTCCCCATGCCTGATTTAATGGCTTGAGGAACTGATCCTTTGGAATTGTCTTATTTTTATTCTACCATGTTCTTCAATGTTCCCTGTAGGTGTCAGAACTGAACAAGATCTCTTCGTTAGGCTTATTGACTCAGTCACAAAACAGGTAAGATTTTCTGCCTCCTGCCCTTTAATTTCCCTACATACTAGAATTTCTTCCTAATCAAAGCTATGTCTGTAGCACCCTAATCAAATATTGGTGTTTCTCATATCCAAACTATTTCTAGTGAGATTTTTTAAACGCATAGATTGCCTACTATGTGCAAAAAATAATAATGCTTTCAATAATCAGACCTGTTTTTCTCCCTTTCTTTTAAAAGAATCAATTAACATAATACTACTAACACATTCTGCTGCTGCTGCTGCTACTATTGCTAATTCCCCTCTCTCAATGCTTGTTCACATTTCTATAGCCTATCGCCTATGAAGGACAAAACAAGAATCCAGAAATGTGCAGAGTTTTACTCACCCATGAAGTTATGTGCAGGTAAGTTGGCTTCAGTTATTTATGTGTCTGAGGGCATAGTATGCAGCCACCTTGCAGAAGCTTAGCAGGTGACAGAACCCCTGAACCCCGTGTATTCCACTTTAAACTCCATAATGGAAGAAAGGCAGAATATCAATGTATTAAAATAAAGCAACCCCTTTTCATTGGTGCGATGTGTGATTTGCACAATGAAAAGGGTGAAAAGTTTGCATTATTTGTAGAAAGATCCTGATCATATTAGCCCAAAATAATTTTTTAACCTGTGATCTTCCAGTTGCTATAGAACAGGCACCCCCAAACTTTGGCCCTCCAGATGTTTTGGACTACAATTCCCATTATCCCTGACCACTGGTCCTGTTAGCTGGGGATCATGGGAGTTGTAGGCCAAAACATCTGGAGGGCCGCAGTTTGGGGATGCCTGCTATAGAATAACAGCTCCTATCACTCCTGGCTTCTTGGTCTTGCTGGCTGGGGCTGATGGGATGTTAGGAGCTGTAGTCCATCTGGGAGACCTCAGCTTCCCTGTTCTTGGGCTTCAGACAGATTCAGCCTTATCTGAAGATAGTGGGAACTGAATGTGGAATCTTTTCCATGAAAACATGTTCTTTACCATTTAGCATCCTTGGACTGTGCTGTGGACTCTATGGAAATAAGCTTACGTAGGAAAGTTGTGGAAGTGATCTTTAGCATCCAGCTGTGCATCTATTACACAACCAGTTTCAGGCTTGCTGAGTGGAAATTTCGATTGATAGATTCCTTTAGTTGACACTTTTTGTTAGTTTTCCTGGAAAATCTGTCAGATCACCACTGCAAAGTTCTGCATGGGTACACACACACTGGGCTGTTTCCAATGTAGTGCTGTGTTAATGTCATTTAGTGGTATATGGGTTCTGCTGGTGAAATGGCTCATGCCAGCGGAATGTTGTTGCACAAGTAAATGCATAATCAGGTTGCTAGTAACTTAGTTGCACAACGGATTGTGCAATCTGTGGCAGCAAGAGGCTCCATTAGCGAAAGCACGCCTCTAGTTAAGAACAGTTTCAGGTTAAGAATGGACCTCCGGAATGAATTAAGTTCGTAACTAGAGGTACCACTGTAAATTGAAAACCTGTGTGTGTGTGTGTGTGTGTGTGTGTGTGGTGCCAGAAGATTAACTGGGTAGGAGGTATTGAATTTTTTAAAAATGAAATCTGAGGGTTGCAGGCACCATATCAGAAGCGTTCCATCCTTCTGCTACACATTTGGGGTGAGGTAGGGAGATTGCATCTTTTAAGCAGGTTTACACTGTAACACAGGTATGCATGATCTAAAATAATTTCTTCTTCAAGCATGAATTTGTTTATTCATATGCAAATGTATGCAGCTTTAATGCAGCAAATGTGATGAATTGCCTCATGGTACAGTACATACTTGGGACGCAGGTGATCAGAGCCTAGGGCTTGCTGATCAGAAGGTCAGCGGTTCAAATCCCTGCGACGGGGTGAGCTCCCGTTGCTTGGTCCCAGCTCCTGCCAACCTAGCAGTTCGAAAGCACATCAAAGTGCAAGTAGATAAATAGGTACCGCTACAGCGGGAAGGTAAACGGCGTTTCCGTGTGCTGCTCTGGTTCGCCAGAAGCGGCTTTGTCATGCTGGCCACATGACCTGGAAGCTATATGCCAGCTCCCTCGGCCAATAATGCGAGATGAGCGCCACAACCCCAGAGTCGATCACGACTGGGCTTAATGGTCAGGGGTCCCTTTACCTTTACAGTACATACTTGGACATTAAGCTCACTGTGTTCAGTGGGCCTTATTCCATACTATGTGCATTTAAGATTGCAGTTTATGATTTCTTTAACTGGGTGAAAGCCCTAGTTGGCACATGCAAATGGTCAGTGATCTTTATGTTAAAGCTGCGGTCCTATGCACACTTCCCTGTTAGTAAAAGTACAATGGCTGTACCCAGTGTTAGTCCTGCTCAGAGAAGACCTGTTGTAATTGATGGACCTAGCTAACTTGGGTTCATCAAATTAAGTCAGTTTATTCTGAGTGGAACTTAGCTGGATACATCCCAATGAATCTTACTTCTGAGTAAAATTCATATGCTCAGAGTGAAGTTGGTAGGTGGTGTTTTCTTCAGCTGAGAAACATGAGACCAATCTTTATCTTAGTCTGACTCCATTGTCCAAGGGTTTCAGTTTTTTTTTAGTCTAGCAGTGCTTGACCATATGTGTTTTCTCTAGTACTTAAAACTGCTAGGTGTTGTGTAAAAATTAAAATTAAAGAGGGCCCTTACAATCTTTCAGTTTTAGATTCTCTAGATTCTAAAGAGATCACAATTGATCTCAATACATATATGTTACTTCAAATACAGACATGCCTTTTCTTTCTATTTAAGCTCCCCCCCTAAAAAAAAAATCACATGAATTCTGTTGAAAGTTGTGTTTGTGTTCTTCATAATTAGAAAGCTAGTATATCAGTGAAGTTGTGGAAATAATGCATCAAAAAGGATAACAGTGGCTTTTTAATGTGTGAAAACAATAGGAATTGTTGCACGCGTCTTCTCCATGTTGGTCTTCAAGTATTTTTCATTATGGACATTTACAAGCATGTTTATTTTGGAAAGTGCCATAGCTCAGTGGTGGAACATTACTTTGCAAGCAGAAAATCCTAGGTTCAATCCCTGGCATCTCCAGGTAGGGTTAGGCGGGTCCCCTGTCTGAAACCCTGGAAAGCCAGTTAGTCAGTAAACAGTCGGCGGTTTAGAGATACATAGGCAAATGGTCTGACTCTTATGTCTCTAAGTATGCGTGTTCTTTATCAGACCATGTGGCTGTAAGCAAGTCTGAATATGAAGGCTGTATTTTTGTCAGTCTTATGCCATTGATATATGTTTTAAAAAGTACATAAGGGCGGATCTGAACTGAAATAAGTTTATAATCTAAAATTGTCAATGCAGAAGACAGATGTAATTGTTCTTGTTTTCTCTCTCTCTCTCTCTCTCTCTCTCTCTCTCTCTCTCTCTCTCTCTCTCTCTCTCACACACACACACACACACCCACACACCCACATTGTGTACTATCTTGCTTGGCAGAGACTTTGGAAAATTTAAAAGCTTGCCACAGTCTTGTGCCACTTTGGTTGATCCTAATGAAAGTATTTCCTAACTTTGGTTTTGAGGTTTAAAACTGTGCCAGGATTGTGTTCATGGCATGGTATTAATATCTCAGCATGATCAGTGCACATAAAATTCTAAGGATAGCAGTATGAGAATGATCCTTTGTGTAAGGAGAAATCCTCACACTGACAAAACGTTCACTTTAGTGCTACATTGAATACAACCCAAAGTGCATCATATCCATATGTGCAAAATAGAGTTGACACAATCCAGCCACAATGGAGCACATTTAACTCACATTGATTTCAAGGGAAGGGTTAAGCATGTGTTTACATCCCTTCTACTGAAATAAATTGGATTTAAAGGCAATTAACTTTTGCTAGGTCACACCAAGTAAAAGTAAGTCAAGTTTCATTAGCTAAATATGCTTGGTCATCACAAATATGGGAGGGGGGGAGGTAATTTTATACAAAGTTTAGTGACAGAGTACAACTTGACATTAATATGATGTTATAATTAATTGTTGATTATCTCAAGCACAGTGTTCCATTTTGTGAGACAAAACTCATGCTTACTTTGTGTCACTGTGAGGGTAAACATAGCATCTTTTTGTGTGAAATATTTATCCTTATCAGAGAATAACACTGCATTCTGGTCATCAGTTAGGAATGAGATGTTCAGTGTGCACTTCTCTTTTGGACTTCAAAAGAAGTTTTTATAAATAGGAACTCATTTCCTGTGAAATGCTTTAACATAAGCATGATTACATAAGAAAAAGGGGGTGATTTGACATTTTATAGATTCTTCTCGCAAGGGTAATGACATATCATAAATGGAGGCTAGTGTTTACCCCACATTGCCATATCACTGCTACGGTAATATACTACATGAATATGTAGGCAGAACTCTGGGGCTCTTGTGCCTTGGCTTATACATCAAATGCTTTGCATTAATTGTGATGGCAAAAAAGGCTCTCTGGTTATAAAATAATTATTTGTTAACATGTAACCACCTTGCTTGATAGATTAACTGAGGAAGAATGAGAATTCTCTGATGTCCTTTCAATGTAATGCATGGATTAGTGAACCAAATCAAGAGCTCTCTATAAAAAACCTTAATCGGGTAATTTGAGCAGAAGTCTTTATGTAGACATAACTTTTATAAATTGGATTTTTTTTTAAAAAAAGAAAACAACAAAATGAGCATGAGGATGCATTTCACATGGAATAAGATTTGATTTAACTATTGAAGCTTAGTTAATTTTGACACTTTTATTTTAAGCCCAATAATCAGATCTCACTGTGAGCTGCTTAAGAAGTAGCATCAATTTTTAAAGCTCCTAGTTTAGCCTGCATTAGTAACAGTATATCAAAATTTAATGTACTGTACTAGCCTTGCTGTTCAAGTGGAGGCCCATTGTCTTTGAGTGACAGGCCTTGCTTTTCAGCCTCAGTCAGAAGATAAACATCTTTCTGGTTTGTCATATGGAACTGCACGACTATTCAGCTCAAATGCAGACAAGTGTATCCAGCATCCCCTACATCTTTCTCCGAGTGACAGATGCGAGCTTAGCAGGGATGTTGTCTAAATATTTATGCAGATGCAATGATGTGTCACTGGTAGAAGAAGGGGAAATCTCTGTTTCACAATAATTAGTGTACTTGTTTAGTACTTGGAGGGTGGAGTCAAGCTGTTGGTGTTGACACCTTAAAATCTTTAAAGTGTGCTCTGTGAAGCTTCATTGATTGAAATGAAACTTCTACAGAAAATAGTTCAGATGGGAGATGTTAGACACATAAGCCATAGATCCTCTTAGCTGAATACAAACGTATGCAAAATCTTTGCTCCTATGATGGATAAAAAATAAGGCATTTCCCCTCCTGGAATAATCCTGCCTCCCCACACCCCAGTCTTGCCAACTATTCACTAAGAGGAAAACTGTTTTGTTTTGCTGTTGCCAGAAAGCCCCAGTGCCCTTGATGCTCAGGGGGGTGAAAAGGTATTATAATGTGAACAGAAGTAGTCTCGGGGCCTACAGCTGGCTAATAACAGAGTTGCATTGAGTGCAAGCGAGACCCACAGCTGTGACTTTCGCCACAAGGCCCAGACTAGACAGCAGCAGACATAATCAGCTGAGCCAGGCGGCCAGTGAGCCTAGGTCTTTATCGGCCAGATGGTGTGAATTTAGACACTTTTGTTATGCAATGCCAGGGAGGAGTTGGGGAGAAGAAAACAAAACAAAGGCCACCATGCTGGGTGCTTATTTGAGTTTGAAATTAGAGACAGATTTTTTTTTTGGTGAAAGTTGAGGGCTGAATTTTAAAACCATTTTGGAAGGGGGAGGGGAAAGACATAAGCCCTTCTTTGAAATGGGCAGCTTTCTGGGCCATCCAGTTTCTTCCAAGGCTATGTTTCATCTAGAGCACTGTTTGTGTGTGTATCCCCAGCATGCAACTATCCTATCTATTGATGTGCTAAACTAGATGTCATACTATTCCTATAGTTAAGAAGAATATATATTTTAGAAGTAAATAGAAGGTGTTATGTGTGTGTGTGAGAGAGAATGAGAGTGTCTCATCTGGATTGGGACCCTGGTGGAATAGGACTATTTTTCCTTGGCCTTAGTACCAGTTGCAACCAGCCCCCCCATGCCAGCTGTTTGCATTAGGGTGGCTGCATGTGCATCACTAAAAAGGAAAAATGCATCAACCCCCCCCCCCAAAGGAGGCAATAGGGAAACAGACTTTCATGTATTGATTTCTATGTAAAGGTGTGCATTTAGAAAGCTTTCTGGAATTTAAAACCAAAACACACTACATCTCAGACGGTGGCCTGTGTGTTGACTCAGTGTGTTTTCTGGGTGCTAACTATGGAAGGACAACTTTCAAGCTCAAATTCTGCTCTCTCTTATTGTTCTCTATCTCTCAACTGGGATTGGGCCATACATGCTTTCAAATAAAAGACTCCTCCAAAGAGAGGACTGTCCACTGTAAAGTAGGACACTTGCCGCTGCCCCCCTCCAGTTGCATTGACAGTAAAGCTCCCATTGGAACCACTCATGTTTTTAAAACGGGGTGTGTGTGTGTTTTTGCAATATGGGGATTCTTGCACCCCAAACAACATATGGCTACTTGCTAGCCCAAATTTATTTTGCCTGCAAGTGGCAGTTTCACAAGTGATGTTAATGCCTTTTAAAAACCAACAGTTATGCTGCCCAGTTTTCCATTTCTTGGCTGAGAAATATGAGTCTCCAAGTAGGACGTGGAACTAAAATGTTGCAGTGTGAAAGGATACTCCTGTTCAGTTTTACTCTTTGCCAGGTGTGGGGAACCTTTGACCCTTCAAATATAACTCCCACCAGCCCCAGCAAGCAATAGATGATGAGAGTTGCAGTTCAGAAACATCTTGTGGGCCAAAAGTTCCCCACACCTACTTGTTGCCATTCATCTGTGGATAGCTCAGTTGGTAGAGCATAAGACTCTTAATCTCAGGGTCATGAGTTCAAGCCCCAACTTGGGCAAACGATAACTTGGGCAGGGGGTTGGACCAAATGGTGTTTGTGGTCCCTTCCAATTCTACTCCATGATTCCATTCCTTTTCCTCCTAACTTCATGCTTCTGTCCACCCCAACAATCGTAGGTCAGCATTCCGTGCTGCAGAAAGGTTTCACTTCTCATTACACCCCTGCATTTTAAGCCCATTGCAGTTCTTTCTTGTCATATACACAGTGGCGGACCCATGGAATAGGTAGGGCAGAAAGCAAGGAGGCCAACAGTAGGGGGCCAGAGCAAAGGGTTCATGAATATCAAGCTAATGATAGGTGGAGTCAACAAATTCTGGTTTTGTCCCCACCCTCCTCCCTACTGCATTCCAGAATGGCAATGTCAAGATTGATGAGAAAGAGGAAACTGATTGATATTGCTACTCCCTAAACTCATTGTGGAGAATGAGGTAGGCAGGTGGGGACTGGCTGAGGACACCCTGAGTTGGGTAGGGCAGTGCCCCACTTGCCCCAATGGACTAGCCTCCACTGCTTTACCACTATGCGTATTGAAACCTACAGTGTGTGGTGGGGGAGCAATTGAGAGTGGAGAAGCAGTGGCAGGGCTCTCCTACTGCCCTGCTCTACCCCCCCCCCCAAATTGTTTTGCTTGTTGAAGAGAAGAGCTGGTGCAACTTCCCCAGCACTGAGTTTCAGCTTGCAGTAACCCCTTCTCAAAGTTATTGGAATGAGAGGCACTTTTGCTTTTCAGAATACTCCTTGTGAGTATGGAGCACCGATGCCGGCAAGCTTTCTTTCTTCCAAAAGTTCCCGTTGCAAGCAAATGAGACAGATGGCTCTCACTTTGCATCTGGATTCTCTGGTTTACCACAAGGGGCAGGGGATCATAGACCAGGAAATTACATACACCTTCACCCGCTTCTAGCCCTGATTGCTCCTATTGGCTGAAGACCCCCAAATATTAAAGGTATGATTTATGTTAGCACAGGAACACAGAAAGCTGTCATATTGATTGAGATCATTCAGTATTTCAGCATTGCCTACAGCCTGAGGGCTGCATTCTGTTCTGGGCAAGCTTCCAGGGGCCAGTGATGAGCAGGGCCAAAGGTAGAAGTGGCTAGGGCAATTAAATTCACGGGAGCCAGTGTGGTATAGTGGTTAGAGCATTAGACGAGGATTTGGGAGACCAGGGTTCAAATCCCCACTTAGCCATGACCTTCGGCCAGTCACTCACTCTTAGCTTAACCTACTTCACAAAGTTGTTGTGAGGATAAAATGGGGAGGAGGAGAACTATATCACTCCACCTTGAGCTCCTTGAAGGAAAGGTGGGAGATAGCAATAACTAAATAAATTTTACCTTTTTTTCAGTAGGTTTGTTCACACACATTCTCTTCTCTATCCTAAGTCCAGATGAGCAAGAGGCTTTGTCAGAATTCAATGATATATTCCAGCCAGTCAAAAACACTCAAATCTTCTTACATTGTTCTCCTGCATAGGAGGCCCTAATCTCATCCTGTTTTTTGCAGTTTCGGGCAGGTAACAAAAAGGATCTTCAAGCTTCAGTTAGGCCACCATTTATGCTCTGCAGTTGTATCCAGTTTGCTTGACTATACTTGTGCAAGCTGTCCTGTGGGGTACATCTTGCATGCCACTTTGTGGCTGCGATTTAGCTACATTGTGCTTCATTTCATCTGAGACTCTAAAAATATACATGCAACCTAACTATTTATATCCTTGAAAGTGGATCAAAATTTTATTGCACATTCAGCAGACATATAAAGTTATAATATTTTGCCAGTGAGAAATGAGCCAGCCACTCAGTGGCATTAAAAATTACTTGAAGGTCTGGGCTGTTGTGTATTTATCATAGCATTATTAAAAAGTTGGGAAGGTGCAATTGCAAGGCTGGCCCTGGGTTTGAGAGGGGCTCTGGTGTGGACTAGAGATGGTGGGCAGCCATTTCCCACAATGACCTAGAAACAGTGGTTGTTTCTGCCTGACTGGAATGTGTCTTTGAACTCTGATAATGCCTCTTGCTTGCCTGGAAGGAGGACAAAGCAAGACATGTGAGGGAATGTAGAAACCAGGGCTGTCTTAAGCATATGTGATGTCAGGGTGCAAATATCCTCCTGGCGCCCCCCCCTCCCCAGGTTGCCCAGTCCTAGGTGCACAGGATGGTGGAGCCAGCTGGCTGCCTCAGCATCTTGCTTGGCTCGGTTGTCCCCGAACTCGTGGCGCAGAGGAGCCCGCTGCGGCACTCCGACCAACGGACGGGCTCTTCCCCAGACTCCAACTCTTGGGCCCTGGACTCTTGGCCTGGTGCCCCTGAGAGCCCAGCGCCCGGGTGCCCCACACCCCTAGCACCTAAGGGTAAGACAGCCCTGGTAGAAGCTAGCCTACTGTGCAGAGGTAAATGTAACATTCATTATTCCACCCACATTTGCTTTTGGCCCTGTCTGCCATTGGCGTGTGACTCCCAGAAGGTTGTCCAGAAAGGAATGTAACCATCATCCTGTAAAAGGTTTCCCACTCTGGGCTCAGATGTTTGGAGAAGGCAGGACAGTGTATGATGAAGACAAGGAGAAAGAGAAGGACCAAGGGGAGGCAGGAGCATGACAGAAGGTGGGGCCCAATGATACCTGCTTCTGGTGCCCACCTTGGTTATACTTAGTGAATTATGATCCTTTTTTGTTTGTTTCCTTCATTCTCCAGCCGTTGTTGTGAAAAGAAAAGCTGTGGAAACCGCAATGAGACTCCTTCAGACCCTGTGATCATCGACAGGTAGGAAATAAAAGTTAAGTTTTAAAAAAGCAACAAAAACAAAGAGCAAGGTTTTTTTTTTATCATGTGCAACTGGATGAGGTGAAGAATCTTGATGCAAGTCTCTGCTTAACTGTTGATGTTAGTGCTGTACTATTTTTTGTGGGGGGGGGGAGGCTCTCAATATTTCTTGGTCCTCTGATGGAATGTCTGTTTTTTAAAAAAAATATAATGTCTTCTGTTTGCTTATCTAAGCTTGGCTAAGTATTCATTTTGTGGCTGCATGCTTGATGTCTGGTGAGGGATGGGCTTCTGCTGGATACATAGAACAGAGAAAGCATTTCAGGTCCTGCTTGCTGCTTCATTAACATTCCTTTATAAAATAATGATGTTACAGGCACATTCTAGTGGAAAAAGCATTAGCCAAGTTTGAAATGCCTGGCATTGGAATTACTATAAACTTTTCTACAGGTTGTTGCATTTCCACACTTGCTTTGTCTTCAGAGTTGTTTCTTTCTGAGCAGGAACCAGAGTTAAAAAGTGTACCCTTTTGTATCCTGATTGCAATTTGGGGCCTCTAATGAAAAATTGGTAGTAAACAGGGTTTGAAGTTGGCTGATGTATCGGCGGTGAAATTAACAGTCACTCTTTTTGGAAGAGAATGAACTCCTGAAGTTTGATAAGCTTTTGTGTGTGTGTGTCTGGTGGTGCCTCTTGCTTTGGAGATCTTGAATATGGTTGAAAGAGACACTCTGTGCATCAATAGAGATCATTAAGTTGAATGTGACCACTGTAGGTGGAAGCTGTTAGAAGTGTATGCGTGTGTCATGGACTGAAGCCCTCGACACAACACAGACAATCACCCACATGAATCCATTTATTGCAGTTTCCCTGAAATTACTCATGTTGCTCCAGAGGACAATGTTTGGAAATGGCAAGGAAGCAGAATTCATCTACATCTTGAGTTAAGGGCCATTTGGCAATAAAACAGACTGTCTCAGGAGGTGGTGGCTTCTCCTTTTCTGAAGGCAAAGTGAGGCAACTGCACCAGGTGGAAGATGCTGGAGGGCAGCAGTGGCAGCATCCTGGCTGTTCCTCATAAACGTCCTCACGCCGCCAGTCACCTCCCTCTGTGTAAACTAGTCTGATGCCTCAGATGCAATGGATGATGCTCATCACTGTCCTCTATTACTGGTGCTGAAGTTAGATTCAGCTGCTAGTCGGGTTGGCTTCTGTGCATGAAATGGGAAGGGGCAGAAAAATGTATTGGACCTGTTCTGGTATTTAAGCAGAGGTTAGCTACCTGTGAAGCATGCTGCGAAAGAAAGTAAGAGTCCTGCCCTGTGCAGGGCATGCCCTATGACTTTCAAGTTCCCATCTATTGTTGGGCTAGTTAAGTACAGCAAATTCCATGTATTATTATTATTATTATTATTATTATTATTATTATTATTATTTGTTGTTGTGAGTAGACTGATGGTTCATAGTGTGCTTTGGAACATCTCTATTACTTCTCTTTCTCCTCTGAAACAATTCAAGAGTTGGAAGCAGGTATGTGTGTGTTTGTATGTATGTATGTATGTATGTATGTATGTATGTATGTATGTGATACCGTAAGTTAAAAGGGTACAATCCCATTTCCTCCAGGCATACTGGTGAGCAAAATTATACCATTGCAAAGTTCTGTTCTGCAAGGTGGAGGGCAGGGGCAGCCTGTTCTGTTTCAGTGTCTTACCACGGTCACATGGCTGCAGCTTATGGCGAGATCTCATGGATCTCTTGAAAGAACTTGTGGAAGTCTCACAGAGTTCCGTGAGCTCTCACTGGAAGCCATTGCCACCGCACAAACCTGGTGGCAGCAGGGGTGGGCAACATGCCTGGAGAGGCACTTCCCTGCAAGATTCTGCCACCTGAGGCAGGCTCCTTCAATCCGCCTCATGGGCCCCAGTGAAGAGAATGGTTGGGCATGACTTAAGACTTTTAAATAAATCTTATAGCACAGCCCTGTACAAGTCTATTAATAAGTAAGTCCCACTGAACTCAACAGACTTTACTCCCAAGTAGCTGGCTATAGAATTGCAGCCCTCGTCTATTAATTGTATGAGATTAATTAATTAAGTTGGCAGGAATTTTGCTCATTAATAAGGAAATAATTTTGAAGGGGGGCAAGAAAACTTGTTTGATTTGTTTCTGGACGATAAATGTTAGTTGCATTAAGAACTGTCTTAGAAGCATTTCCTCCTGTGAGAGAGTTAAGGATAGTACTTTTCATCTGCTACTTTTAAAAAGAAAAAGAAAAAACTTTATGGTGCCTGGTTGTTGTTATTTTGGGAGGTGCTTTTTAGTAAATAATAAAAAAATTCAATCAAGAGTTTGATCAACAGAATGTGAAACTCATTCCTGGAATTGCTACAGGAATCCTGTGAAATGATAGCATTTGGGGCAATGCATCACACTACTTTCAGAGGTTTCTCTAAAGCATGTTTAATGCAGAATTATTATTATTATTATTATTATTATTCTGCAAAAAGCAACTGTGCAGAGCTCCTATTCAGATTGAAAGTGTGGCACATGTGGAGGAAGGGGTTAATAATTTCCTCTCTGTGCCTTTTTCCTGCCAGAAACTGCTTCTTCCTCCAGCATCTGTTTGTCCCTGAAGATGTCAGATTTTCATTAATCAGCACCTTCCAATGACAACAGAAATGAGAGGGGTGGAGGACGATTTGCACTGGGAAGATGATACGTAAAAGGAAAGGGTCAGCCTATTCTTCCCACACACAACAGTCCTGATCTGGCCACCTGTCTTCCATGCAGTGGTCTGCTTTCCACCAGTCTTTTCTGAAGTGATCCAGTTTTCATCTCTCTCTTGCACGGTCCAGATTTGTTGTGTGATCAGAAGATCTCACATGCTTTGTATCTAATCCCTTTCCGTCAGTTCATCAGCCCACATCTGTTACATCTAGGTGTCAAGGGGTTATGGGTTAATTTCTTACAGAAACAGCCTGTGTCCCCATCATTCCAGTAAGATAGCTAAGAGCTTAATATCCAGCTTGAATTTTGTAATTTGTACAAACCGGCCTCATGCAATTTCCCCAAAATTGTTGCATTTTGACATAGTTCCACCAGAGACATAAGCAAGTCACCCTCCTAGACATCCCTTCCAATGGAGCTCATCTCACCAGTCATATGTATGCCAAACTATGTTTTGGGGGCAAAATGGCAATTTTTACAAAAATTTTAGAAATATATAAGTATTAAGAATTTATTAAGCTATCTATTCAACATATGACTTTTCAGTAATGGACTAATCATGTATAGTTCTAAAGAAAAAAAGACTCTTACTTTGATTTAAATGAAGTAAAGGAAACTGGGGGGAAATGAATGGGTACCAAGATAGTGATGAGGTATCCTGTCAATATGGTTCTTAAAACCTATCAGTTTGTTCCAGTCCTTCTTCCAAAGAGTTCACAGTAATAAGTTTCTCACAATGTTCCTGTGAGGTAGGTCAGACTGTTTCAAGACTGGATAAATGTTCTCTCTAGTATTTGGTAATACCCACTCCATACATTTAAAGCACATGACTTTCCCCAAAGAACTCTGGGAATTGTAGTTTGCTAGGAATTGTAGGCCTATGACGGGTAAACTACAGTTCCCAGGAGTCTTTGGGGGGGGAGTCATGTGCTTTAAATGAGGCATCCCAGCCTGAAACCCTGGAGAACTACTGCCAGTGTAGACCAGGCGTCCCCAAACTTCGGCTCTCCAGATGTTTTGGCCTACAACTCCCATGATCCCCAGCTAACAGGGCCAGTGGTCAGGGATGATGGGGATTGTAGTCCAAAACATCTGGAGGGCCGAAGTTTGGGGACGCCTGGTGTAGACTGAGTATGCTGAGCTAGATGGACCCAATGATCTGACTGTATAAGGCAGCTTCCTACATCTCTTGTATTGAACAGAGCTTCTTTCCAGAATCTCTCCTTTTAAAAAGAAGTAGTGACATATCTACTGCTTCTTCTAGTTTGCCCCCACAGCACTTACTAAATCCCACTACAGAGAGCTGTCCAGTTCTGTAAAGCAGTGACAACAGCTTTCTTCTTCAGCTGTACAAATGAGTTGGAAGAAGAGGAGTGTGAATCTGTGGTTGGAGAACATAAACTCCTCTTGTCAAGATTTTTAACCTTGAACATTCTCCAAAAATTTCTTCACAGCACAAAATGTTTCTGCTGCAGCCTTCATTCCAAATGATGCAAACACCCATTTGCTTTATCTCCCACTTAATTTTCATTGGTAAGAGTTATTATTGTAAAAGCCAAGGCTATAACAAATATAACCCTAGTGTGCATTTTATGCTGTTTGCCTCTGAATTATCAAGCAAAATTTCCAGGTTTATAGCAAAGGTCTAAGTATGTATACTGAATACTTCTGAGATGGTTGCTCCCAGAATTGTATTGTAGGAGTTGCATAGGATTGTAGTTTTAATACACTTTGAAATAAAACATGTGAGAATTTTTTTTCAAGCCAAATCAAAAGTCTTAGCATACACCCCCTTATAATTCAAATGTGAACATAACTGCATCTCTGTTAATGTTTCATTCATTTTTATACACAACTTTTCATTTCCAATATCTCCAAATGGTTTGGTAGGTCCAGAAATTGTTGCTGTATCTACTACGGTATATTTGTAAAAAGCTTAGATTTTTAAGAGCTTTAGATCTTTAAAAATAAAGGCATGAGGTTTTCCAGCCTTCATTGCTGTGGAGCATAAAGGAGGGCTAGAAACTTGGGTTGCTTTTTTAAAAAAAATGTGAAAGCTTTGGTTTTTAGGAATCTGCGGATTATTGTTGTTGTAGAGGAAGGTGGAAAAGGCACTGACAGCAACAAGCCCCCAGTCACAAGTCGATTGTAGGACTCGGGAGCAGCAGGTTTCAGGTCCTTGTTTCCCAAGCTAAAGTACCCCACAGGATAAAATAACCCTTGAAAGTCTATAAGGGCAGGATCATAGCTAGAAATTTCACAGTGAGTGGATGTAGTGGAAGGGTTCTTTCTGGAACAGCCAGATCATAATTACCAGTAGCTCAAAAAGCTTAAATATATTTGATTGTATTAAATGTAATGTAAGAAAACTAGAGAACCTGGAACATCTTCACAAGTAAGAGAACGATACTTATTTTTCATCATGAATGAAAGCTGAAAATTCAAGGATCTGGAGTGGGATCTGGAGCATGTAGGCTGGCCCTGCCCTGACATCATGCCCCCTGCTGGCCATGTGGCCTCAAAGGCCACACAGTGATTTGGCCATTTGCAAAGGGCACCTGAGCACATGTAGCTGAACACATAGGAGCTTGACCTGATTGGGACTCCCAGTCATGCTGGGCCCTGAGTGCATGCAGCAGCAGCAGCAGCAGCAGCAGCACCTCCTCATGTACAACAGTGCACATATTGGCATTGCTTTGCTGACCTCTCACTTGACATGTGGACGTTGGGGCCTGGGCGCATGATGCCAGAGGGGTGGGACTAGTACCTGTGGATGGCAACCTGTGAAAAAGAGGTTAAAACTGAACAGCAGAATTGCAAATGTCACTTCTCAAATCAACCAATGAATGCTCCTATTTTACAGGTGGGGAACACTGAGTCTGAGAAAGGAGCAATTAGCAAAAAGCCCATTGTGGCTGAGAACTTTCACTTGCTATAATTGTTCAATTCATTTGTAATGTTTAGGCTGCCAGGGCCATTGTTTATGTGATCAAGATAGCATCAGTCTCACACAAGTATTAGCAAATTCGGGGGTGGGGTGGGGACCTTGAGGTTTGAAGAAGTACAAAAGAATTCTTAAGGAACCGGGGTGCCGACTTGCCCCCCCCCATTGAGGGGGCCTGGCATTGTGTGACGTCATAAGCACGTCCATGCGCAAATGGTGTGTGTGTGTGAACCAGGCGCCCTTGGAGAGATCCTCCTGCTGACAGCATGAGCTGGAGAGCACGGAAAGATCACCCTCCGTGTTGGTGGCGGGGGATGGGAGTGCAGAGGGCGTGTTTGCAGGCAGGAGGCCAGTCTGTTTGGGGGCTCCCTGACCGCAAATATTGAGGGGGCCAAAGCCCCTTCTACCCCTTATAGTTGGCACCCCTGTTAAGGAAAAATCTCCCCCAAACTGTCCAATAGAGACTGATCATATTCAGTGGGCATGGAGTGCGGTGCGGGGTGGAAAATTATGTGTATATGTAGACTTGGTTACCTGGAATTCTGATCAGGGAGCCATTGACTCTGCAACACTTTGTTGCCAACTCAGCTTGCTGTCAAACTATAGGGAATATGAAGCTTTGCTGATCTACTTCAAATAGCTCTCAGACGTACCACTAGATCCCAATCTTCTTTTGGCCTGCCCATGGCCTAGAACTCCACCCAGGAAGACAGGAAGTTACAGTCCATCAGGCTAGTTCATCAGGGCAAATAGGGCATTGTCCCACCAGCCTCTCTTTGTCCTCAGCCAGCCCCCAACCTGCCTGCCTTCTGCCAGGGGTGGTTCATCCTGCTTTGCCACTTGAGGCAAAATGGGAAGGTGCCACCCTGCATTTGTGCTACCCACCACCCCTCTTGCTGCCCGCCTAAGTCTTTCTTATCAGGGTGACTTGGCTGTGACTTCTGGCAAGAACCTTGCACGATCACCCGGAGGCCTCTAGAGGCCTCACACAATCTTCCTGGGAACCAAGTAAGCAAGGCATCCCAGGAAGGTCACTCAAGGCCTCCGGAGGCCTCTGCTAGATCTTGTGGGGCTCTTGCAAGATTCCCCAGGGCTCTTGTGAGATCTCACCAGAACCCAGAAACCACCACAACCACAGTTGCCTCAGTCTGCCTCATGGATCGCCCAGTTGTTCTGGGGATCCATGGTTGACAAACTGCTGATAAAAGTGTTCCCTAACTTTGGTCAAGTTTGGTTTCTCAAACTTTGGTCCCCAAGTATTGTTGGACTACAACTCCCATCATCAATAGCTAGCAGGACCAGTGGTTAGGGATGACAAGAGTTGTAGTCCAACAACAGCTGGAGACTTAAGTTTGAGAAACACTGCCTGAAAAGTAAAAACGTGGCTACTATTCCTATGCTATATAAATGGGAGCAAGCAGACACCTTGCATGTCCCCATGCAAACCAAGGAAGTTGACCCAGCCATGGCATGTTTTGGAACTGTTCCCAAGTCTTCTTTTCCCTGTCGGCTGCATGGTTGTCAAGGCAAGGCTGCTTGTTACCTACTGTGGTGCAAGAAAAGTCAAAGCAGACACATCTCTCTTCTCATGCCTCTCCACGGGAGCTGGCCAAAAGCCCCTCTGCACACACGCCTCTCCCCTCCTGAGCTTGCAGTGATCTCCCTACTTGTCCTGCCGAGTCCAAATGCTTTTGTTTGCTGCTCCAGCCTGGCTCTCCTGCGACGAACTGCTGCTGTGCCATCTGCTGCTGATTAATTTTTTAGTAGCTGGGGATGTTTGTGAGGAATCAGTAACTTGATGTGCTTTTGCCCTGTCACTTGACAAATGGCTGCCTTGGTCCCTTTTAAAGAACACTGGATTTCTTCTCTCCTCACCACACGGCCTCCGTCCTGAAGCTAAAGCACTCTGAGTTCTAACCAGATAACACTGAAAGCAAAAAATGTGTCAGCAATGGCCATAGCAGGCGGGAGAGAAGTCCACTGCCTTCTGCATGCAGCAAGCTGATGGCTTCTTTTCCCAGCATCTTGCTGAAGGAGAAAGCTTTTCACGTGGTCAGCCCTGCTGGGGAGTTGGTGACTCAGGAGGGGAGGGGCAGAATTGGGTCAGAGAAGAGCTTTCTTAAAAGGAACTGAAGCAACTGTGCCTTGACTCCGAGGCCTTCTAGATCACTAGCAGGGGCCTGCTGGAGAAAACCATCCTTTCCCTGGCAGCAGTGTTGCATAGTGGTTAGAGAGTGCCAGGCTAGGACCAAATGTCCATTCTTCCCTGAAGAAGCATAGGGTGAAAACATAATAAATAAAAAGATGAAGACTCTGCATACAGGACCTAGCAATTTGGAGCTTAAACGGTCACCTTGGACTTCTCTGCTGCAGCCAAAGCAGGTTCCGAGACTTCATGATGATTTACTGTATTTTGGAAGATGTCTTCTCTTATTAGGAAGACTAAAGGTAGGTCCTGGGAAACATAAAGCTAGAAGCATGAAGCCACATCTCAAATGCTAATGCATCTGATCAAGTACACAATGGAACAATGTGTCTTGCTGTTAACCAGAAGGTTGGTGGTTCAAACCTGCTCAGGAACGGTTGTGGGCAGGATTACTGCATTGCATGGGATTGGACTAGATGCCTCTCTCAGCAACAGCTTAACCTCAGGCATCAAACGTCAGGCCTGAAATCCAGGTTAACTATGAGCCTGCTAGTTGCTTTACGTCTGGCACATCTACAGGAGACTGGTAAGCGATGGTAGTTTGCCTTCAGAATTGACAGGATGGAAGGCAGAGAGACCAAGAACAAGTTCGATCTAGAGCCAGTGACAGGCAGAGCCAATTATTTCTAGTTTTGTTCCCACCCTCCTCCCTGCTCAGTTCTACAAGGGGCAGCATTGAGCCTAAGCTGGCAGGCAGAGCCCATACCCTGGGCTTCAAGGCAGAAGAAAGGCAGTTTCCCCTTCGCTGCAATGGACCAGTCTTCACTAGGACAGACATTCTTCTTTCTTGAGCAGCTGCTGTCAAGAACATATTACAAAGGACATTGTCAAATCTTAATACATGCAGTTGATTCCCTTGTGTGTTGGATATTTGTCCCTTGTGAGTATGGTCTGTTTCTTACTGTATTTCCCAGGGTGCTCGCAAATAGGGAAAAGAACAAGTAGTAAAAAGGGAGGACAAATAAGAAGACCAGGAGTCTGTGAGAAGAAAAACTTTTCTATTTTCTGTGGGTGAGGATATCACAAAGTTGTTTTCGTAAAAATATATATTTGAATTGAATTGAAAAATTAAATTGAATGATTAAATTAAAATGTCATTGCTGTTCAGAATAGACCCACTGGAAAGAATGAACATGACTCACCTAGATCCATTAACTTCAGTGTGCCTACTGTAAATTAGCTGAACACAGTTCTAAGTACCAGTATGAATTATACAGTGAAACAGAAAAGACAAGCAATTGCTTATCTTGAGGAGGCTGTGTAGGCTGTCTCTCCTCCCTTCCCCTCAAGGCAATGTGATTCTTCAGAAGCCCCTGGGGGTTGAGAGAGAAAGACCTTTCCCCTCCAGGAATAGTTTTATTCTTTCAGGGGCTTGGGGATGAAACAATACAATGGTATCTTGGTTGTCGAACGGCTTGGCTCCCAAACAAATCAGCTCCTGAACGCTGCAAACCCGGAAGTAAGTGTTCTGGTTTGCGAACATTTTTTGGAAGCCGAATGTCCGGCGTGGCTTCCGCAGCTTCCTATTGATTGGTTTTTGAACGGTTCCAGGAGTTGAACGGACTCCCAGAACAGACTCCTGCAGCTCTACCTCACTCTGCTCCATGTGGTCTTTCAAACCTCTGGCGCAAATTTGGGGCGTATGTAGGGGACTGCAGATGGAAAGAGTAACTCCCACTTGCGCAAGTCATTTGAAGAAGCAGAACATCACAGTGTGATGTCAGCTGGTGTTTACAAAAGTTCCCAGATAGTTTTGGATGGAGAAATCTCTCAATTCCAGGTTGTCCTGGCTTCTCATTTTGACAACCTTAAATGCCCTTCACCCCATTTCTATATCAGTTTGTGATGTTTTCTTTTATGAAAAGTCTGCAGGAAAATATATACACATTTTTATGCACATTTATCCTAACATATGCAATTTTTGCCTATTGCAATGTTGCCTACTGTTGTTGATGAGTGGGTGGTTGCTGAACAACTCCAAGCATGTCTGGAAGAAGCGGACCATTTGGATCCCTTCCAATCGGGATTCAGGCCTCATCATGGGACTGAAACTGCCTTGGTCGCGCTGGTCGATGATCTCCGGCGGGCTAGGGACAAAGGTAAGAGCTGTTTCCTAGTTCTGCCGGATCTCACAGCGGCCTTTGACACCATTGATCATAACATCCTTCTGGACCATCTAGAGGGGTTGGGAGCTAGGGGCACTGTCATACAGTGGTTCCGCTCCTTCCTCCTGGGCCGTGTTCAGAAAGTGGTGTTGGGGGATGAGTGTTCAGAACCCTGGGCACTCACGTGTGGGGTGCCTCAGGGTTCCGTTCTCTCCCCCATGCTTTTTAATATCTACATGCAGCCGCTGGGAGGGATCATCAGGGGGTTTGGGCTGGGTGTTCATCAGTATGCAGATGATACCCAGCTCTACCTCTCTTTTAAATCAGAACCAGTGAAGGCGGTGAAGGTCCTGTATGAGTGCCTGGAGGCGGTTGGAGGATGGATGGCGGCTAACAGATTGAGGTTGAATCCTGACAAGGCAAAAGTACTGTTTTTTTAGGGGATGGGGGGGTGGGTGTGGGGGACTCCCTGGTCCTGAATGGGGTAACTGTGCCCCTGAAGGACCAGGTGCGCAGCCTGGGAGTCATTTTGGACTCACAGCTGTCCATGGAGGCACAGGTTAATTCTGTGTCCAGGGCGGCTGTCTACCAGCTCCACCAGCTCCTACCTGCCCGCAGACTGTCTCGCCAGAGTGGTACACGCTTTAGTTATCTCCCGCTTGGACTACTGCAATGCGCTCTACATGGGGCTACCTTTGAAGGTGACCCGGAAACTGCAATTAATCCAGAATGCGGCAGCTACACTAGTGACTGGGAGTGGCCGCCAGGACCACATAACACCGGTCCTGAGAGATCTACACTGGCTCCCAGTACGTTTCTGAGCACAATTCAAAGTGTTGGTACTGACCTTTAAAGCCCTAAACGGCCTCGGTCCTATATACCTGAAGGAGCGTCTCCACCCCCATCATTCAGCCCGGACACTGAGATCCAGCACCAAGGGCTTTCGGGCGGTTCCCTCATTGCGAGAAGTGAGGTTACAGGGAACCAGACAGAGGGCCTTCTTGGTAGTGGCACCCGCCCTGTGGAACGCCCTCCCAGCAATAAGCAACTATTTTACTTTTAGAAGACAACTGAAGGCAGCCCTGTTTAGGGAAGTTTTTAATGTTTGATGCTGTACTGTTTTTAATATTCGGTTGGAAGCCGCCCAGAGTAGCTGGGAAAACCCAGCCAGATGGGCAGGGTATAAATAATAAATTATTATTATTATTATTATTATTATTATTATTATTATATTTTATTATTTTATGTTTTTAAATTATTTGTTTCTTATTATTATTACTGTTATTCTATTACATAACAAGGGATAAAGCAACTAAAACATATATGCATTTTTGCAATGAATTGTCCATCATATGCCATTCTGCACATTTCCCCACTAATATATGCATTTTGGGGTCATGTTTTAAAGTTGGAGAATTGCATCACAAAATTCAGAGAGTTGCAATTTTTGAAGGATAGCTTTGTGTTTCAGTTTGCTTATTAGTTTGGGAATTGTGATTAGGGGAAGTCCACATGCATATGCAAATTGAGTCAATTTCCCTCTCACCCCTGCTCACACGTAGAGAATTCTGTCTTCACTCTACCACTTTTAAACTCTGTTGCCAAAATAAACCAATGTACCTTACCGAAACCCAGCAGCTTTGTTATTGAAGAATAGACATGGGATTAACACTACCATTAGAGACAAGTTTATAAGATGAGCAAAACTGAAATGTTTATTAGGTAAATGATTTGCATGGAGGAGGGGATGCACTGGCTGAGAGAAGTAGTTCGGCTAATTAGTTTGTTACTAAAATATGAACTGCAGAAACAAATATATGTATATGTATATGTTTTATGAAGATTGTTGGTAACATTAGAAATATGGGCATAAAGATTAATAAATCGAAGAGAAGTACCGGTATATAAAACTTACATCATGGATTGATATCCTGCACTTAACCTTTCAGCTTAGAGAGATACTTTTTAACTTGAAGTGTTAAATTTTAGGGATAGTTTACAGAAACTTAGAGAATTCAGTGAGCTGAGCAGAGGATTCTGACTCTTTGTTTTGTTCTATTCTGAGCTGCTAACTCCAACAGAATTCATAACAGGGATTTTAAAAAAGCTAATCAAAATAATATAAATATGGGTTGGTTTTTTTTGAGACGTTAAAGGGGTTTGTTTGCAAAGCCTCCCCATCTACTGCCATATTAGGCCTCGTCTGCACCATAAGTTTAAAGCTGTCTTATGCCACTTTAAGAGTCATGGCTTCCCCCGAAGAATCCAGGGAACTGTAGCTGAGTATTGTTAGGAGATCCCCTATTCCCCTCCTAGCACTACAATTTCCAGAGTGGCTTAACAGTCAACCCATTTTTCCTGGGGAACTCTGAGAACTGTAGTTTTTAAGTTGCACTGAGCTCTGTGGGAGAGGAACCAGTGAATGAAGGCGATTTGGGATGCAAGGCAACTCAGTTTATCCCTTTCCCCACCCAGTTCCTGACCTTGACGCACCCAGTTTTGCCCTTTACACCAGTTTAACTTCCACTAGCTTAGCTCCCCCCAGCAGGGCATTACCGTACATCAGCCTGTGTATGTAGAAATGCCAGGGGAAAGCATTTATGCTGGCTTTTAGAAGGAAACCTCTGATTCTAAACCTCTGCTGCCTTCCAGCTATACTCATCCACGAGTAAACCCCAAGAAAAAATCTGTGCCTGCTGCCTTGCAGGACATCTTCAGGAGAAGAAAAGGCTATGTAAACACTACACAAATCTGGAGTTGAGTCCCTAAGACAGTCGGATGGCATCTTGTATGCCTCTTTCCAGCAACTCCTGCATCCATGCTGGTGCCAAATATATTGCTCAGCGAGGCTGAGAGGGAAATCTGTCTTCTGGGCAGCCCAGGACCTCTAAACCAGGGGTCAGCAAACTTTTTCAACTGGGGGGACACACACACTATATTTGGGGGGGGGGGAATGAACAAATTCCTATGCCCCACAAATAACCCAGAGATGCATTTTAAATAAAAGGACACATTCTAATCATGTAAAAACATGCTGATTCTCGGACTGTCCATAGGGTGGATTTAGAAGGCGATTGGGCCGGATCTGGCCCCCGGGCCTTAGTTTGCCTACCCATGCTCTAAACACACAGCTCAGGCTTGTGCCCCAGAAAGGTCACACTGGTGCTGCTAATGTAGCAAAACCAGCATGGGAGGCAGTAGTTACAAGTTACCGGTCTCTGCGGTCACAGCAGGCGCTGTGATTCTCCAGTGGTTTGACTTTACCTCCAGAGGTGCACTCCATTGAATTGAAAAGTGCCAACAAGTCCAGATGAGCTGGGGTGGGGAGATATGCCAAATCGCAACCCAGCCAGCATATCAGGGCTAGGACTGTCCATAAGATAGCAAAATCACAAGAAATATGAGATAAAAGCCTTCAGAAGGCAGAGGATTAAAGAGTGCTCTCACCAGTCGTTTATCTCATGCAACTAGGGCAAAAACCTGAACACAGAATGTGAAACCCACCCACCCCCTGCATAAAATTCCAAGCTTAACTAGAGGAATTAAGGGCTTGGTGGTGGAATACACCCACCCCTTGCTTTTAAATTAGTGGACGCTATTCTGTTTAAAGGACTGTACAATTCAAGATGAAGTGCTGTAAAAAGAGTCTTGAAGTTGTCCATCATCACCATCATACTGCCACAGTCATAGGCAGTGTGCTTCTGAACACCAGTTGCTGGGAACCACAGGATGGGAGAGTGCTGTTAAGTTCAGGTCCTGCTTGCAGCTTCTCATAGACATCTGGCTGGCCACTGTGAGAATAGGTTGCTGGACTAGGTGGGCCACTTGCCTGATCCAGCAGGGCTTTCTTAGTTTCTTAGCATCTGGGCAGCCGACTGAACTACCTTCCCCACTATGGCAAGATATACAGTGGTACCTCGGGTTACAGATGCTTCAGGTTACAGACTCCGCTAACCCTGAAATAGTATCTTGGGTTAAGAACTTTGCTTCAGGATGAGAACAGAAACCGTGCGGCGGCAGCGGGAGGCCCCATTACCGTAGCTAAAGTGGTACCTCAGGTTAAGAACAGTTTCAGGTTAAGAACGGACCTCCAGAACAAATTGCGTTCTTAACCCGAGGTACCACTGTATTGCATTTCTATTTAAATTAAAGCATGATTTCCAAATTTGCAGAAAGAAATGTAAATCAGCATGAGGACCTATAGATTAACATATGCAAATATTATTTTTGCAACCCTCTTGTCCACTTCTTTTTGACAATGCAAAAGTAGACAGCCTGCTGCAAAAATGCTGCCTGGCATGAGACCCGCCCTACAGTCTAAAACAAGTTTTAAGGTTCAGTCAGTGCAGAGTTATCTGGGTGTATGGCCCACTGCCTTTAATGGAACTGACTTCTGGGTAGGCATGAATAGCAGTGTGCTGTGGCCCCGCAGTGCAGAAACTCTCTCACTGGATCATCATGCCTTCTCGCTCACAACACAAATTAAATCCTAAACATATGAACAGGGTTCATTCATTCATTCTCTTTCTCTCCTGCTGCCTTTCCTTTCAACCCCCCAACCCTTTAGTGCTTGTATCCCCCACCGCATCTCCTTTCCCCTCTCTGTTTATTTTGTTTCCAGATAGAGAGTCCTGAAGCTAATTTCTTTGTCGGAATTCTATTTAGAACTCCAGTTGGTGGTTGTATTTTTGTGTTTCGTATGTGTGTGTTTAAATTTCAAGAGGACTCCATCGAGCTTGTAAATTGTATTGGATCAGTGAGCTCATAATGAGGCTTCCGAGTCCAAACAGTGCACGTCTGTTGGGACTTTATTGTTCATAAAGCGCCTTCCCCAGAGAGTAATAGAGTCATTAGGTGTGTGCTGTGTTTAATATTTGGCCATGACAGGAAGCAATAATTTTTTCTATCTTTACTGTGGCTTTGGAGTTGTTGTTTAAACACTTGGCTTATTTGAGTCTCGGTGACTGTGAACCAATTAGGCAAAGAGTAAAATGAGGAGAGTCGCTGCTGTTTTCTCATGCAGCACAGTGCCTCTCCCTTAAATGCATATGCTGCAACTGCCCCAGTAAATGAAAGCCGGCTCCGTGTGTGTGTGTCACTTACGGACCCATTGTTAAAACTGTGTTTATGGAAGACAATCTTACTCGGCTATGAGTGATCGCCAAAAAAGAAAGAAGTGTGTGTGCGTTCCCTGTCCTTGGTAAACTTACTGTCCCTATTTTGTCCCTTTTAATGGATATTGGGCATGCCTTGCTAGTGTGAGGGTGTTGGAGCTTAGTGGTAGAGCATCTGCTTTGCACACAGAATAGTCCAAGTCCAGTCCTTGGCAATACTGATTCTGATCATACAGGTTTGGTTCAGTACAGTACAAGGCAACTTCCTGTGTTCCAATGAGATGCTAAGAGTCTTCTTTCTTCCGGGTTCAAATCCTTTCCCGGGTCTCTCTGGAAGTGAAACCTTTGAAGTCTAAACTACATGTTGCATTAACTGCTTTGTTTAAAATAGCAGGTTTCAAATGAGCTACACCCCTTCCTAAATCCTGGGGACCCTTGTTTTGGATTAAGACTGGTGAAATGAGAAACCAAAATTGCCCACCCATGGATGGTATCATGTTTGTGTGTTAAGGAATGAATGCATTTCCTGAAAGATCCCCTCAAGAGGCAGATGGAGAGTGATGGCTAAAATCCCCTCACCTTAATTTGAAATTGACCCAGTATTTATGGGATTTCTCAGTAAGCATTTGAGAAAAGTTTGTTTGCTTTCTATGCTCTCTTTTTCTCTCTGCTTACAATGTCAAGATTTTAGTTTTGCCTTCATTTTTATTATTGTCAAAAGCCCTCCATTTTCCAGTAAGCTTTCAGTTGCTCCCTCAAAATTTCATATATTTTCACTCCAAGTTCTTGACATTAATCACAGCTAGAGATGAATTAATTGGTCAGTTTTGGTGTTCTCAGTTTCTTGTTTTTTTCCAGCCTTACGTTCAATTTATTTCTGCATCAATTTACTTTAAACCCTCTCCCTTTTTAAAAAAAGCCAGCGTGGAAATTTGTATGCATTTTTGTGTGTGTGTTTCTCCTCATATATGCATTTTTACACAGTTTTACCTAATGTGATTTTGTACTTAATTTTCATTAAATATGCATTTTTGTGCACTTGTTTTGTTTACAAAACTCCACCACAAATTTTGGGGAAAGGTGAAGTTCAAAGAGTAGCTGAGTTTCAATTCACTCTTTGGTTTTGGGAAGTAGAAATCATGTACAATTTCCCCCTCCCATCTCTAATTCTAATCTCAGGCTGTGTACACACTATACCTTTAAAGCTTATTCAAAGAACATTATTTCCCTCTCAGAATTCTGGGGACTGTAGTTTGTTAACGGTTGCTTGGAATAGTAACTCTGTGAGGGGTAAACTAAAGTGCCCAGAATTTGTTGAGGGGGAAAAGTGTGCTTTACAGGCATAGTGTGTACACAGTCTTAGAGCTGTGGAAACCACTGGAAAACAGCTATTTTTAAAAAGACTCCCCAGAGTCTTTTCCTGAGCTACTGAGACAGGAGTTAGATCAGGGATGATCCTGAGCCTTGGAAGAAAAGCTTGGGGATGTTTGCTGATCTGAATGAGCTGCATTTAGGCAACAGCTCTTTTACATATGTATATTTGTAGGCTCTTCTGTCTAAGATCAATGACTCTCAGAGCATTATAACTGGAAAAATCTGTATTCTAAACCAGGTAATAATACGGGGGGGGGGGCACTGTGGTCTAAACCACTGAGCCTCTTGGGCTTGCCAATCAGAAGGTCAGCGGTTCGAATCCCCGTGACGGGGTGAGCTCCCGTTGCTCGGTCCAACGTAGCAGTTCAAAACCACGCCTGTGCAAGTAGATAAATAGGTACCGCTCCAGTGGGAAGGTAAATGGCGTTTCTGTGCGCTGCTCTGGTTTTGGTGTTCTGTTGTGCCAGAGGCAGCTTCGTCATGCTGGCCACATGACCCAGAAAAACTGTCTGGCCTTGACGCGCAACTGTTGATACTTCCTGCCTGAAAGACTGCCTGCCACTGTGTAGAACTGTAAGATCACCTAAGGGGTGGAGTCAGGCTTAGGGATAAAATGTGACCCTCCAGGCTTTTATGTCATGTGAAAGTTCAAATGTACAGTAACACGAATGTCTGCCTTGTCTAGCGTCCATTCCAGCGAATGTCCATGGCAAACCCAGAAGTACTGGAACGGGTTACCTCCGGGTTTTCTGCTCACGCATGCGCAGAAACGCTAAATCACGCTTTGTGCATGCGCAGAAGCGCTAACTGCTTCGCGCTTGTGCGCAGACTTAGCCTTGTGTCCTATTCGGCTAGCGGCTGGGGTTCTGGAACGGATCCCAGCTGCAAAACGAGGTCCGACTGTAATGCAGAAATTAACAGTTAGGGAAACTGGGAAAACAGAAGAAACCACCATGTGGATGTGGCCTTTCTGTTGCTTGAAAGACAAACACGCCTCCACCTCATACTTCCTTTGGGTTCTGCTTTGATCTCTGATGCTCTTCATGAGAAGTTCATATGAGAAAGGAAAGAAATAATTGCTTTGCTCTTCTGGTGCTGTGCTAGAGGTCAGCATTGCAAAGGCACCACTGAGCAGGGCATTTTTCAGGGAGTACTCAGGGGTACAAAGTACCAGCACCTCTTTTTGTTGTTGTTAAAAAGTGTGACACTTACTGTAACAACTTTGTGCTGAGTACCGGCACCTAGGAAAAAGCACTGCCACAGAATAAAGTGTGCTTGCGCTAAACAAAAAAGATTTTCATTCATCATTTTAAAGAATATTGCTGTTGGAAGAAAATAAAGTTCTCTCTCTCTCTCTCTCTCTCTCTCTCTCTCTCTCTCTCTCTCTCTCTCTCTGTGTGTGTGTGTGTGTGTGTGAGAGAGAGAGAGAGAGAGAGAGAGAGAGAGGAGGTGGCATAGGAAGAGTTTATTTCTTGGAGCTTGAAGAGTGGTAAATAAGATTTGGCTAATTCTGTCTAAAGACATCAGGGATGGCTTCAGTATGTGGTTTGAAACACAGAAGTTTTTAAATTATTTTCAGAGGGAGACAATTAAGGAACCCAGATAAAAATGTTAAGTGCTGTTTTAAGTAAGTTTCTTTAAAATGTTCATTTCCTTGCATAAAGAGAGCACATTCAAAAAAGGTTGCTTTCCTTCCAGACTTGTGCAGAAATACAGGTGAAACTCGAAAATTAGAATATCGTCGAAAAGTGCATATGAACAGTAAATGGCCTTTTAGGCTTCCTCCACGTGAATAGGAGTTTACTTTTTGAATAATAAGAATTATATGTCACAGGGAGTTGGGGCATCAGGATTTTAGAGATGCTTAGGTGGGGCATGGCCAAAAAAGGTTGGGAACCACTAGTCTAGTCAAATGTTTTAACCATTATACAACACTCTTGTAACATTCTTCCTATTTTAAATGGAAGGACATGGGACGAGGAAGGCCTTCAGCAAACTGAGGATCTTTACAAGGCACACATGCAGTGTTTGAAACTCCCGTTGTTCTAGGTGCATTTTGCAACAGGGAATTTCATTAGCGCAAGCAGTTTCTGAGCTCTGGGTGCAATACTGTGCCTAAGATTTCAGATTAAAACTGCAGAGTGTTCTGCTTCTCCACTTCTAGATAATCTCTGAAAACTGGAGAAGAGACCCTCTTAAGAATATTAGGGGAGTGGGCAGGGGAAGGACTAGAGACCATGTGAAAAATAAACATAATATTTTAGCTGCAGTTCATTCATTTTCAGCTTTGTATTCTTGTTATAATAAAGCATGCCTAGACATTCCATTGTTGCACCCACAACCCATGTTTAAGGTGCCTTTTAGCCCCTAGCTTTCGAATCTCAGTTTCTAACACTGCACACATGTTTAAAAAGGGAAGAAGAAAACAGTGTGCAGTACAGTGGCATGGTATGGATGATCACACCATAGCTACACACATAGATGGTCTAACTGATAATGTCAGCCTGGCTTTAAACAGCCATCAGAGGGCATGTAAGCGACATAGGTTAGAGGAAATTAATATCTCATTAATCTTTTTTCATCACTTAATCACCCAGCCATTCCTGGGAAAGAAGTGATCGCAGCATACGTGTGTGTGATTTTAGTCTATGGCATATTATTATAACCTGCAAATTGAGGGGTGTGTAAAATAATGTTTCACTCTCTTTAGTGTATGCTGTGCCATTCAAATAGTTACAGAAGCAACTCGGGAGGTACTTTTCTCATTTCCCAGCAGTCTCTCATATTTTTGAAAGGCTTGCAACTGAATGCATGGGACCAGCCTTATACCTGTATTGATTACCTTTTTATCACGGCTGTTTTTCTCATAATGAGCCACAGACTGGCTATTTCCTGTCCAGGTATCAACCAGATCAAACCTTTTGAAACTTTATCAGGGCTCTTATATTATTTTGTACCTTCAGATCATGAGTAACGGACAGCTGAGCGAGACCAGAGTCCAGTGATGCAGTGCCTAAGGATTCCACCAGAGGACTGAAGCCTCTCTCTGATTGGCTACCAAGACAGCTAGCCAGAGGGGGTGGAGCCAGCACTTTGGGAGGGAGAATATAAAGAGCTGTTTCTGAGAGAATCCTCAGATACGGAGATGGTTTAAGAGAGGAGAAAGAGTTGCTTCTCCGTGTGTAACACCCACTAGTTTTATTATATTTATTAATTAGTTAAGTGTGCCCTAAAATAACTTGATTTCCTGACACAAAGTTTTGCCAACATTGTTCTGTAAAATCAACCTGTTCTTATTTGTTCACCTTCTGCTTGAGTCTCCAAGTGTTGAAGTTTTGCCTAGGACAAAACCCACAAGATAACCCATGGTGTTTATAAAGGGTCTGTGGAGGGGAGACGCGGGTGGTGCTGTGGTCTAAACCGCTGAGCCTCTTGGGGAAGGTTGGCGGTTTGAATCCCCGTGATGGGGTGAGCTCCTGTTGCTCTGTCCCAGCTTCTGCCAACCTAGCAGTTTGAAAGCATACCAGTGCAAGTAGATAAATAGGTACCGCTGTGGCAGGAAGGTAAACGGTGTTTCTGTGCGCTCTGGCTTCTGTCACGGTGTTCCGTTGTGCCAGAAGCAGTTTAGTCATTCTGGCCGCCTGACCTGGAAAGCTGTCTGTGGACAAATGCCAGCACCCTCGGCCTGAAAGCGAGATGAGCGCCGCAACCCCAGTGTCGCCTTTGACTGGGTTTAACTGTCCAGGGGTCCTTTACCTTTTATCTATGGAGGGGGCAGGTTTTCCTCTCCATGCCCTTGGACCTCTCTGCAATTTACAAGAAGCCAGGGAAGGCCTGCTTCAAGTTCAGAGGTACAGAGAGGTCAGCCTGCAGGGGTGTTGCTAGGAGTTATACTGTAGAGGCAGTGAGAGATTTTACTTTCTTGGGCTCCTTGATCACTGCAGATGGTGACAGCAGTCACGAAATTAAAAGACGCCTGCTTCTTGGGCGAAAAGCAATGACAAACCTAGACAGCATCTTAAAAAGCAGAGACATCACCTTGCCGACAAAGGTCCGTATAGTTAAAGCTATGGTTTTCCCAGTAGTGATGTATGGAAGTGAGAGCTGGACCATAAAGAAGGCTGATCGCCGAAGAATTGATGCTTTTGAATTATGGTGCTGGAGGAGACTCTTGAGAGTCCCATGGACTGCAAGAAGATCAAACCTATCCATTCTTAAGGAAATCAGCCCTGAGTGCTCCCTGGAAGGACAGATTGTGAAGCTGAGGCTCCAATACTTTGGCCACCTCATGAGAAGAGAAGAATCCTTGGAAAAGACCCTGATGTTGGGAAAGATGGAGGGCACTAGGAGAAGGGGACGACAGAGGACGAGATGGTTGGACAGTGTTCTCGAAGCTACGAACATGAGTTTGACCAAACTGCGGGAGGCAGTGCAAGACAGGAGTGCCTGGCGTGCTATGGTCCATGGGGTCACGAAGAGTCGGACACGACTAAACGACTAAACAACAACAACAACATACTGTAAGACTTTGCATCTAGAAACAGATTTGCCTCTGGAAAAATTGAGGTGGTGGGTGGGCTCTCTGGCTACCCTGTAAGCCCAAGGGTGGGAAATCTGTGGACCTTCCGCCGATATGTTTGGATGTCATCTTCCATCAGTACCAGCCAACATGGTCAATGGTCTAGAATGATGGGCGTTTAATAACATCCTTCTTAGCTACCCCTGCTGTTAGCAAAGTAAAAATGCTGGTTTTAAAAAGCAGCCAAGGAGTAGAGAATCTGGAGTGTAAGGTGTCTGGAGCTGCCACCCCTAGCAACACCCCTGCGGATCAGTCCATACATGGAGGGTCTTTTCAGTGGCTGCTCCTCCTGATCCTTTTTGAGATGGGTCCAAAACTTGCCTTCTTGAGATTTCTTTTGGAGATAACCCCCTGCTGTTAGTTATCTGCTGATTTATCATATTTCTGGTTTGCTTATTAATATATATTACATATCTGTTTCGGTTTAATTTGAGTGCTATTCTTTTTATCACGCTCAGCTGTGAAAGTGCTTGCTGGAAAGCAGTTTCAAAAATCCCCCAATAAATAATAATAAATCATGTGAGTTTATGGTCCATGTGATTGGTTTCACCCACATGTTTGTAGGTCTTTAGGCCATGGGTGGGAAGTCTGTGCCACCCCCCCCCCCAATCCTGCAAGATATTGCAAGACTACAATTTCCATCACCCCTGACCATTGGCCTTCCTGGTTGGGGCTCATGGCAGTTGGAGTCCAAAAACATCTAGGGGGCTATAGATTAGGTACTTCTGCTTCTTAGATGTTAGACCAGCACTATGGGATGATGAATCTTTTGGAAAAGTGCCTCCCATGGAGCAAACACGACCTGTAAAGTGAACTTATAAAATTGCTTTAAAAATATGAATGCTTATGCTGTTCCCTTGTTTTGTTACCCACTCTGGATTGCAGACAGCATGCTCTCTTTCTTCCCCTCACATTAAAATATTCCTGCACCATAAAACACCCAAGAAGTCGCAGAAGAGCCCTGCTCATTTGGTCCGTCAAAAGCCTCCCATTAAACAAGAAGTCAGGCAAATGTACAATGCAGTGTCAGCATCACTTGTTGACAAGAGTGCCTGGAAAGGATCCTTTGGGACATTTTTGTTTAAGGAGGAGGGAGGGAGGGAAGGAAGTCCTTTATCTTTAAGCATTTCCCAGTGTCCCTTCAAGACATCTGGTTCTCTCATTTTCTCTCTCTTGACTTCTGTGCTTTCAAAAATATCACTGTCAGATTTTTTTTTAAAAAACTATTTAGCCAAGCAACATAACGGAGCGGTGGTCCTGCATGATAACTTGCTTGAGACATGGCTGTCCTTCAGAGGCAGTGACCTTAACCGTTTTGCCAGCTCGAGTTTTGACATGATTTTGTGTTCTTTCATATCTCTCTCTCTCTCTCTCTCTCTCTCTCTCTCTCTCTCTCTCTCTCTCTCTCTCTCTCTCTCTGGTTTAACATATTGGGTGGCATTTTTTACTTGTATGAGAAAATCGATCTTTTGATTTTTTTTTAAAAAAACTATCCAAACTCTAGGAATGCCATTATGTCAATTAAAAATCTGAAGTGCTTTTAAAAAATGAATTTAATAACAGTTAGGATAAAATTTCTAACAGAAATGCACATTTGAAAGCTGAAAGACACTGTTCGTGGCAACCCTGAGATCATTAGATGAGATAATGAACTGAAATGACTAGATACAAATTATTTTAAAATAGAAAATTTAGGTCTTTCAGGAGCTAACTAAATTTTATTTATTACTTTAAATTTATGATGTGATTATGTGGTGCAATAAAAGTGTGCTACGGAAGAAGGCAGCTTTGGTAGAGGGAAATTTCAAGTGGAGACGTAGTAGTGGGGAGTTGACATTGCTTAACCTATGGGATTGCTTAGCCTATGCTTAACCCTCTGTTTCTCTGCTCCAAATCACTCCCCAAGCAGCTTCTTTACTAGTTTCCACCGACCTCTGCACAGGCTCTGGAACTCTTTCCCAAGGGAAGCTTGTCTCAACCCCTCTCTGATGGTCCTCTGTAGGATGGCCAAAATCGCCATTTTTGGAAGACTTTTGGGCTATAAATAGTTGCTCCCTTTTTAAAGTTGTTTTTAATGGCAGTGGTTAAATTATTTGTAATAGTTCATTTTTTAAATCTTTTTCTCCCTCTGCTGTTTTAGGCTGTGGTCCTAAACATGCCCACTTGGGAAAAAGCTCTGTTGAATGAAATGGGGCTTCCTTCTGGGGGGCAGGGTGGGAAGAGAAGTATATTCAATTTGCATTATAATGTGAATCTACACAGGTTATACTTCCTGAAGCAAAATGTGAGCCAAAAAGCAGTGATTCTTCAAAATAATACTTTCCCAAACTATGTCCAAAACCATCAACATATATTGGGGGAGGAAAGGTGCACAAAACTATGTATATTAGTAAAAACATTATACAAAAATATTATGGAATGTTATTTATAAAAATGCATATATTGGGAGAGATGCACCCCAAAATGCATTTTAATCCTGATTTTTTTTTTTTTAGAACAGCTTGCAACCTGATATGGAAAGGGGCTGAAATGAAATTCGGAAAAATGCCAAAACTAAGAGAAACCAAATTGAGATTTGTTGGTCCCTACTTCTGAGGAAAACATGCTTAGAATTGCTGCTTACTTATTGGTGCTTCACTGCTCTGTTGTCAAATGAGTTAAATAATTCTAATGTGATATTGTTAGTTGATTGTGCTTGCTGCAGGGAAGGTATGGTATATATGCTTTACACTTGTGTAAGCTCACTTAGATAACATAGGGAAATTCTACCTGTGGTACAACACTCTGCAGAATATCATTGGGTCGTTACCTAAATATGGGCATTTTCTGCTATTGCTCCTGTGTTATGGATTCCCCTTCCCTCTGCCAGTTGCTTCAGAAGCCTTGTAAATACATTTCTCTCTGCCCAGGCTTTCTTGACCCACAAGATCAGCCCTTACTTTTATTTCTTTGAATTCACCAAAGTCCTGTTTTTATTTTTTTGCTTAATGTGCTTTTATGCTACTTTACTGGTTTTATGTTGTTCTTTTGTTTCAACAATATTTTTCATTGTCTTTATGTTGTATAGTGCTCAGAGTCCATTCCCCCAAATAGTAAGTGGTTTATAGATGCTTTAAAATAGATAACTAACAAATATAAATTTAAATATGGAACAGTTTAAATAAATTTGGTGGGATTGTGCTAGTCACATGTAAGGTACACTTAACTCCTAAATTGAAATGATTCATCTGTGTGTGACAACGTAATTTGATTGAGATCTACAGGATTTATTTAATTCTGAAGTGAGAAAAGTTTGATTTCCACACACATGGCTTGTAACAGGATACATTTTTGTTTTTGTTTTCAAAAGCACCCTCCTCCATTTTTTCAGATTTCCTTTTGCCGTGATGATTACAGCTGTTTTCTCAAGATGCTTTTTGAATGTGACTCATATTAGTAACTGAGATCATTCAGGGAGGTGAAACCAAAAGATGCTGGTGAGATGAGTTGGATGACGGATGACCTCTCACCTTTGGAGGCATAGATCTGAACTTGAGAAATTAACATGGCCTCCTCAGCTCCTGCTTTGAATCCACATATGGCTAAGACCAAAACTGAAATCTGCAGGTTGGGGGGGGGGGTGATTGGCAGTCACCTCCTCCAGTTGAGGAGGCCCCAAGGTGGAAAGAGTAAGGGATAATGAATGGCTGCCTTGATCCCTAGAGAGTGTGGGGAGGGGGGATATTTTTCAGTGGAGTCCCACTCCATTCTGCTGTCACCCCCACTCTTCCAGACCCCCTTGGCTACAAAAGAGGCTTCAGTTTGCAGAGCTATAAATCTTAGCAGACTTTCTTTTCTCCCCAAAGAAATATATGAAATGTTCCCTCTTCCTTTGAAACAGAATCCATTTCATCGGAGAGGTATTTGTACTGGATTAGTGATTGTGTTCCTGATGGTGACAGGAGGAAAGCCAGTGCCAAGAACCCAAGACCCCTCCTTTGGGTGTGTTTGCTTGTGCACCGACCCTGCTGAGTGTCCTCCTCAAGGCTTGGCGCTTACAAATCATTGCCGGGTGCTCTCTTTCCAGAGGAAAGTTTTGTGGAGTGCTTTTCACATATGACGCTTAATAGCCCCAGCCTAGGTATGTATGTTTCCTCAAAAGGGAATTCTGTGAAGTTCAGTGAGTCTTACTCTCTAGTCAGTGGGCATGGGACTGGAACATGTTTGAGCAACACACACACACACACACTCCTAGGTTGTATCCAACAAACTTCTTCTGAGTCACTGAAATTAATGCACCCTAAAATAGCCATGCCTGTTAATTTCTTAGTATGCTCTATAATGAGTATTAGATAAAACCTATACCTATATCATTTGATTTTGCAATTCCTTTTGTTTTCATTGTTCAGTAATGCATTCATTTTGTTATTAATCTGTTAAAATGGCAGGCTACTCTTTTTTGCTGCATAGCATGGAGGTGAGGCATATTTGGCCCTCCTGACTTTGTCAAACCAAGAATCCTATCATTTTATTTATGTGTTTGTTTATTGCACTTATACCCCACCTTTCCTCCCTAGTTGCTCATGGTTCTCCTTCTCAGTAAATCCCCACAACAGCCATTTGAGGTAGGTTAGATTGAGAGACAGTCCAACAAGGGTATCCAGTGAGTTTCATGGCTGGTGGGGATTTGAACCCTGGTCTCCCAGGTCATAGTGCTCTGATGATTACACCACACTGGCTATCTGGCAAGCATGGCCAATGGCCAGGTATTATGACATTTGTACTTCAAGAATCCAACTCTGGAGGGCCAGAGGTTCCCCAAACCTGCATTAGCATTTGTTCATTGTCATTTCTTTTTAATTTCTGTTCAACCTTTGGCAGTGTTGAACAGTGTTTTTTGTTTGGTGGTTATCATTCCCCTCCCCCACCATCATATAAGCCAGAGTGATTAAACATTTGAGCCATTCTGGAAAAATAAAATGGCAGCTGCCAAGAGAGCCTGCCAAGAGAGCCTTTGCTCTTGCTTCTGACTCCCAAGTGAGTGACAAATGGGGCATTAAAAATATACCCTATTCATGACATTTGGCTACTCCTTCCATGTGCTCCATAAATTGTGAATAATGAGTCAAATATATATGACCATAAAAAGAGCTCTGCTGCATCTAGCCAAAGGCCCATCTAGTTCATCATCCTGGTCTCACAGTGGACAACAGCTTGTATTCAGAGCCATACTGCCTCCCAACAGTGAAGGTAGAACATAGGCATTGTGGCTAGAAGTCACTGGTAGCTTTATCCTCCATGAATTTGTCTAATCCTGTTTTAAAGCCATCTGAGTTGGTGGCCGTCTTGTGGAAGTGAATTCCATCATTTTAAGTACAGTGGTGCCTCACTTAACGAATGCCCTGCTTAACAAAATTTCCGCTTAACGAAAGGATATTTTGAGCGGAGGTTGCCTCGCTAGACGAATTTGTTTTATGAAAAATTCGTCTAGCGAATCACGGTTTCCCATAGGAATGCATTGAAATTCAATTAATGCGTTCCTATGGGCAATTTTTTTAAAAAAAAATTCAATGCATTCCTATGGGATTCGCTAGACGAATTTTTCGTTATAAGAAAAGACCCGTGGAACGAATTAAATTCGTCCAGCGAGGCACCACTGTACATATGTGAAGAAGTACTTCCTTTGGTCTCCCCTGAATCTCCTAACATTCTGTTTCAGTGGATAATGAACTAGGCTCCACTTGGTTCAATTTTTCTTTTGTTGTGAGAAAAATGCACATCCCTATAACCGAAGATATATTTTGGAACTTTAAAATGTGCACTATGGGCCTAAAAAAAAAAGGCGCAAATCCTAGTATGCAGATGATTATCAACTGACCAGACAAAATGCTCCCCCCCCCCAATGCTCCATGTTAATAGAAAACCATAAAACAAGACTACAGTGGTACCTTGGTTTACAAACTTAATGCGTTCCGGAAGTCAGTTCTTAAACCAAAACAATTCTTAAACTGAGGGGCCTTTCTCTAATGAGGCCTCCCGCCGCCGGTGCCCTTCCACCGTTCGGATTCCATTCTTAGACCGAGATAAAGTTCTCAAACTGGGACACTATTTCCGGTTTTGCGGAATTTGTAAACTGAATCGTTCTTAAATCGGACTGTTCTTCAATCGAGGTACCACTGTATTTTCAACTTCCTATTACTTAATAAAACAAAAGAAAAATAAAACCATGTTCCTTCAGTGAATATAGGCAGCTTTTACTCTGGGCTCCACTATCAGGCCTACCCAAATGGTAGTGAGTTGAACAGAGTGTAGGGTTCTCATGGAACACACCAACCAAATCGTTAGACAATAACTTTATTGTTTTTCTTAAACAGGTACAGTACAGCAACATTATCTAAAGATGATGTATACTTCTGAATTTTTTTTTGAGGTTATATCCAGCAGCAAGCCTAATCCAGCCAGCACACTGTGTGGACCAGGGCTGGTGGGAGTTGTAGTTCAACAACATCTGGAGGGTGCCAGGTTGGCAAAGGCTGTTGTAATAAGAAAAGATCCATTGAAATGAAAGGACAGGAGTCACTGAAGTCCATTGATTTCTGAGTAGGGCTAGCATTGGTTACACCCCTAGGATTCATTGAGACCTGTTCGATTCCTTCATCTTGTGTATGGATAGTACTGTGATTGGTATTAGGAGAACTGAGAATGTTATTAGTATATACAAGGTGGACCTGCAGCAAAATGTTACAAAATTGACTGCTCCTATTTGTGGTTCCAGGATATTCCCTTCCATTTCTCCTCACACTGCTTTGTATCCCCCCTCTGCCCAAGCATGCTGAGTCCTCACTGGGCTTTTGGGGTCTCCCCACCCCCCACCCCACCCCGCTTAGCAAGGAAAACCTCTAATACACACACATACACACAAACACACAAAAACCTTGGGGTTTCCCCATGTCTGCTTCTGTTTATTACTATTATAAATATTATGATCTTGAGCATGGGAGGTGCTGATTAGCTGCCTAAGAACTGGCACTCATGGTGCATTCAGACGTATGCCGATATATCGCTTCAGTTTACTCTATGTCAGTATACTGCTCCATTTTATTCCTGTGATTTTCTGGGTTAATGGGTCTGCATATGTTTTCTTTTCTTTTCTGGATGCAATTAACATGGAAATGAACATTAAACTCCACTATATTCTGTTAGATTTCTAGAAGTGGCTTTTACGTCATGGGAAAGCTCAAATATAATGGGGAAACGGAAATGTGTAGGGAAACGTCAGGGAAATGGAATAAACTGCTGTGTGAATGCAGCCTAAGTCCCCTATTAGTCAATGGAAGGGTGGGATGATGGGTTCTAGGGCAAGGATGACGAACCTGTTGCTCTCCAGGTCTTGGTGGACTCCAGGTCCCATCAACCCCAGCCATCATGACAGGTGGGCATGATGGATTTGGAGTCCAGCAGGTTCTCCAACCCTGTCCTAGGACATGGCTTGACTATGAGATTTCTCTCAGGAAACCCTTTGTATACACCATTGTCAGTTCCATGGTGGAAGAAGAAAGGTGAAATAGAAACATAATAAAGAAACATGGCATCACATTTACAGAGAAATGAAAGTTTTATTTATTTATTTATTTATTTATTTATTTGCTTTTCTGCTTAATCATATTATCAATGCATACTGTACTATGTTACAGTCAAGCTCAAGGTAATAAGAAAAAAACAACTTAATAATGACATAACTTATTCCTCCACTCTTATATACCTTGACTTTAACTCTCCTTCCTCTCTTTCCCTGGTTTCCTATCTGAGATCTTTTCAACCTGCATTTTCTTACTCTACTAAATTGTTTTCATTACCATACACTATCCCACTTTGTCACGTCTACTGCTGAGTATTTTTTTCAGTCTATTACACTTAATTTTCTTGTTATAATATTTTCCCATATAATCTTTATATAATGTCCAGTCTTCTTTTAGTTTCTTATCATCTTTATTTCTTAATCTGTTTGTCATGCTGGCAGAAAATTAAAATTAAAGCTGCTTGGCAGTATACTTGTTCCACCGGTGAGATGTTTTTGCACCAGAGGAACATTGTCGAGCATGAGAATGCATAAGCAGGTTGCTGATAACTTTGTTGCACAAAAGATTGTACAATCTGTTGTGCAATGCATTTGTGCTAGTGCTGGAGTCCTTGGTTGCACAGCATTAAACTCACCCACCTGCTAGCACATGAGCACTTGTGCTAGCGGATGGAGAATGTTGGATACAGCCCCATGTGTTCAGTGCCTGGGACAAGCTCTTTAAAAGCCACTAATAGCCTACTGGTGATTGGTATAAAATTAAAAATTAATTTAGTTTTGGGAAGTACTAGACTGCAGTCCTCTCCGCAATTACTTGGAAGTGAGCCTTACTGAATTTTGCTAGAATTACACCTCAGAATTACTTCTCAGTACTGTAAAGACTGCACTGTTAAGACTGGTATCCAGATGATTTTGGTTTCAACATCCAAACCCATAAGAAGGAAATTTGATTTTGCTGGTAGGGCTCTCATTGTGCACTTTACTGTGGCTAACCAGTAGCTTGTTGCCATCGGTTGGAGAGCAACTTTATATTCAGAGGATATTGCAATTCCAACACACATACTGTATTTTAAATTTCCCAATAAAGAACAGCACATGTTTTGCAAGTTGCTTGGTCACTTAATGTTCTGGTCAAAGGCTACCACATTATACAGCTTTGGAACTACAGACTTTCCTTATACAGAATCTATCATTCCATCAGATCAACTGTGGCCACTCTCAACTGGAAGTGACCTGTGGCCTTAGACAGAGGTCTTTTCCAACTCTTTTGTTGGTGAGCCTTTTAACTGGAGATGAGAGCCTGTGGATTGAGCCTGGGACATTCTGCAGCCAATGCAAGTGCTTGACCATGGAGCTTATAGGACTGCAGGAAAACAGCTCTTTAATGATCAGAGAGGAATGCTACACAGAACAGTCAATTTCTAGCTAGCAAGGTGTTGGAGTGCTCAAGGGAAGCCCTGTCCTCTGACCTACAATCCTGCCCCCTAAATAAGGTGGGCAGAAGGTAGATTGCTGGGTATTTTGCAGTACCTTTCCAACTCCCAGTCGTTGAACAATGACAACAACAAAAAACTACTTTTCCCACCTAAATTAGCCTGTTGAAATGAGGGGAGCTAACCAGTAGTGGACTTCTGTGTGAAAGGACTGTGAACACACCTCGTTTTTGGCACTGAAAACAAATCCCACCTAGGCTGATAATGTGGTCAGTGGAACCCTGTTCTTTAATTCTAACCCCCCCCTTAATCTGGCTCTGATTGATTCAGGTTATAGAAAGAAAACAAGTTAGACCTGTCAAACTGGAAGTCTATCCACCCTTGTCTTAAACACGGATGGGTAGGGGTAGTGAGGGAAAAGCTTTTGGCTTGTTTTACATTGTATGTTTCTGGTCTGAGCCTGCTCTGCTCATAGACTCATAGAATCGTAGAGTTGGAAGGGATCACAAGGGTCATCTAGTCCAATCCCCTGCAATGTAGGAGCTCAAACCCATGACCTTGAGATTCAGAGTATCCTGTTCTGCCAACTGAGGTACCCCAGGTGCTGTTGCAAAAAGATTCCGATAAGCCCTCAGAGTAAATCCTGACTGAGGCAAATAGGGTTTCAGCCAATGCTAGATCTACTCAGAGTAGACCCATTGAAACATGGCTAACTTAGGTTTATGGGTGTATTCTGAGTAGAACTGAGTTGGATACAACACTTAGTTCTGTAACACTAAACATACCTTTCAAGTAACAGACAATAAGAGCTTTTTTGCATATGCAAATCCTAGGCTTGTTGATGCCTGAAGCATCATATTAAACTCCTTCAGTACATGAAGATGCATGCATGGACCAAGCCTGTTGTCCCTAATTAATGTAACGATATCACTGTTCAGACAAACATCCTCATTTGCAAGATCACCTGCAAGCTGTGGCATACTAGTGCGCCTCCTGGCTACACCCCCTCATCAGCCACATGATTAGTATCAATGTCAAAGGGGTCTATGAGCATACAGATGTACCTGGTCTGATGGCTGTTGATGCAGCCACCTTGACGAAACAGCCAATCAGCCATTGGCGAATGCCTGAATGGGAGACCACCTAGGAACCCAAAGGATGCTTGCTTTTCCAGAAAGAAACAAAGCTGGGATATACAGTAAATGTATTATATAAATACATTTTCCCTTATGGGTGGAGAAACAGCTTGGGTAAGAGATAATAAAAAGCATCATGGGTGTGCAGCGCTTCTCCCTGTGTTGCTTGATTCAGAATTTGCTCCCACAAAGATGTAGTGATTGCTGCCAAGTTGAACAGCTCTAAAAGAGGATTGGATAAATTCATGGAGGATAAGACTATCAGCAGTTAGTAGCCACCATGGCTGTGTTTCACCTCTACTGGCAAAGGCAGCACACCTTTGAACACCAGCTGGGAACCGAAGGTGCGGAAAGCACTCATGTTCTTATGTCCTGCTTGTGGGTTTCCCATAGGGAGTTGGTTGGCCACTGTGAACGCTGGATGCTAGACTAGATTGGGCATCCAGCAGGGCTGCTCTCATGTTGTTATGTAGCACTCACAGCTACACACAATAATAATTATAACGATGATGAAACCTTTTTCCTCAGAGCAGACCTACCGTACTGAAATGTATGGATCTAATTTTGGCCCTCTCTGCACTATACTTTTAAATCACTATACCACCTTCAACAGTCATGGCATCTCCCCAAGAACCCTGGGAACTGTAATTTGTTAAGGGTGCTGAGAGTCTAGCAGACCTCTATTCCTCTTACAGAACTATAATTCTCAGAGTTCCCTGGGAAACGGAATGGACTGTTAAACCACTCTGCTAATTGTAGATCTCTGAGGGGAATGGGTTTTTCTATCAACTGTCAGCACCCTTAACAACACTACACTTCCCAGGATTCTTGGGGGAAGCCATGGCTGTGGAAAGTGGGACGGAGCTTCTTTAAATATACAGTGCAAATGGGGCCTTAGTCATCTTCATTAATTTCTATGGGTCTGCTCTGAGTAAAACAGTTGAATAGCACCCATAGTGTCTTGCACACGACATCTAGTTTTGTCCTTGGCTCCTATGATGTTTCAGCATTTAATGCTCCTTGACCATCCTCTAGGCCCAAGTCAGTGTTACCTCCTAATAATGCTGGCTCTCCTAGCCATTTCTTTAACCCCCCCCCCAAAAAAACCCCCACACAGCCTCCATGCGATACTTGCCCTTTCCCTTTCCCCCTCCATGCAAGGGATAATGACTTCCCTAAGGCACCAAGATGATGCGAAACATACTCTATTATCGGCTGTGAAGTGCTGGGAATAGTCTGTACATGGAAAACTGAATGATCACCCTTATTCTTTTGATGATTCCTTCTGTGATAACATTGTTGACCACAGCTCTCTCTCTCCTCCCCTCTCCCTGGCTCTCCATTTTCTAATTCTGAAAACATCAGTCTCCCGTGTGATCCACCCAGATTTTTTCTCCTATATCTAGTTCACCTTACTACTGGTACTTTTTCTTTGTTTTAAAGAAACACTCTGTTACCTTAATATTGCAAATGCAGCCCCCCTCTTTTTCATGGGGGGGGGAGAGTTGTCCCTCTTATTAAGCCATGTTTTCTCTGTGAGTTCACTATTGTTTTCTCAGCCCTCCTGTCACAAAGCAGAGGTCACATCAACACGACCTTTTGCTGGTACAAGGAGGTTGCTAAATAATTCACATGGCCAACTTGATTTCTGAGTCCACATTTGTTTTTTCCACTCTCCTAATCAGGATGCTCATTTAATTCTATTCCAGCACCTGTTCAGCAATTAACACCCTACAATTTGCATCTTACCCTGACATTTGCTATCTTTCCAATTAGTTTTTATATCAGTATAATTAGGTAGGGTTATTACAGTGCATCTAACAGGGTCGAGGCTATTCCCAAGTCTTTTAAGCTCTTCCCCAGATTTGTTTAGGGATGCCACAGAGGGTAAATGGTTGATTAGGATCACTGTTTTTCTTCTTCATTCAGATCAGGAGAAAACTGTTTCCCCATGTGGCTCGTGAAAGAGCAGGGGAAATATATCAACCTAAAAGCATGAATATTATGTTGCTCGTGAATGCTAGGCTGAATTTTGGCAGGGTTAGCACAAATGGTGATGCTCTGACGTCCCTTTATATGACTTTTGCATGAGAGAAAATATAGCTAAATCTTTTGAAAAGTAGCACCGTGTGTGTGGGAAAATGAGTGGAAACAAATTTGGGAAGAGCAAGAAGAGTACTCTGAAACGCAGATTGTAAGCTCCCTCTCTTTTGCTAATGTCATTCCGTAAAGCATCTTGCACTTCTAATGGTACTATTATTGTTTTATTGTGATTATCACTACCTTTGCTGCACCGATCCACCAGAAGAAACTAGCACTATACACTATTAGCAAAATCCATGGTGATTCCTTAATTACTCTATTAAAAACAAAAACCCACAGAGAAGCTTCTGCAGAGAATTTGGAAACATCAGTCTCCCAGCTGATCCACTGTGATATATTCTGCAATAAATTCTGCACAATTTGCAGAATTATTCTGCATAAACAGCGATGGCATGTTCTTTGAGAAATGTATTTTTTGTGTGCAATGGGACTGTCTGATCACAATCAAGGAGCCAGGCTGTTCGGGAGAGTACCACTATTAGCAGTCTATGATGGAGCTTAAGTGGAAGCGCTGCCCTTTCTAGTTCACCTACATTGTCATATCTGGAAAATTTATAGGCATGGATAAGCCGTGGGAGGTGCCTTATGGAGAGCTACATATGGGTTTTGTACATCTCCCCCCTCCGCATGGTTTGATTGAAATTTCACCCTATCTCCTCTAACTAATCCACTATCCTAGCCTGATTCTCTTGGGTTGCAATCAGGCACTTTTGCCACTAGTCAGCAGGTATAAATGTATATAATGATACACAACTGAACGAGGTGAGGGGTTTTTTTGTGGTAGGCATGGTTTTTTACATAATGTTTTGAGAATATTGTTTATGGCATTGTGGTATAATAAGACAACGATAAGGTGAATGTTTTATGGTGTGAGATTAATGTAATCAATCTGAATCTGTCAATTTTGGTTTCTCTCAGTTTCACATTTTTCCATATAATTTGTGATTTTAAAAAAAGGTCATTGTGAAAATTTAACAGCAATGCAGTGCATCCCCCCCCCAATATACACAGTTCAGAATGCATTTTTGCCTGATGTGCACATTTTTGCATGCCTAATATAGTTTAACCTAATACAATGCATTTTTGTATGTTATTTTCACTATATTGTGAAATTTTTATGCACACTTCTCTTCTATATTCACATTTTTCGGTTGGAGAACTGCATAGCAAAATTCATGAATTATTTCAGGAAATGTGAATTAGGTAGGTTCTCATTAAGGTACAAACCAAAGTAAATTTCTTCCCAATCCTCTCTGGGCATTTATTTGAATCCGCCTGTTCCATGGAATCCTACCACTACATCTTCTGCATTCCTCCCTTGTTTCATTCTGCAGTGGCTGACCAGATGTCTCTGGGAAACTAGCAAGCAGGATTTGAGCACTCTCTCCCCCTGCAGTTTCCAGCAACTCGTATTCAGAAACATTGCTGCCTCTAGCCAGGGAGGCACAATATAGCCATCATGGCTAGCAGTCATTGGTAGCCTTGCCTTGCCTTCCATGAATTTCTCTAATTCTCTTTTAAAGCCATCCTTCACTGCTACTGTGGGAGGAAGTGTTTTCTTTTATCTGTCCTGAATCTCTGAACATTCAGTTTCAAAGTCCATGAGTTCTAGTGTTATGAGGGAAGGGAAAAAACTTTTCTGTATCCACTTTCTCTATGCATGATTTTATAAATTTCTATCATGTTACCATACCACTCACTTGCATTTCCTGTAAACTAAAAAGTCCCAAATGCGGCAACCTTTCTTCATAGGAGAACTGCTCCATCCCCTTGATCATTTTGGTTACTCTTTTCTTAATCTTTTCCAATTCTACAATATCCTTTTTGAGGTGAGGCATCCAGAACTATGCAGTATTCCATATGTGATCACACCAAATATTTGTATAATAGTACAATGATACCGGCAGGCACAGACCTTAAGGACATGGAACAGCTCTGCTCATTGGTTGGGAGTGTTATATAAGGGTGTTCACACATTACATTATACAAGTGTACAATCTGTGTACACAAATTGTTGAGCTGTACATTTGTAAATATTCACATCCAATGTTCAGTGAGTGTACAGTCTCTGCACTGTTGTACACAGTAGATGAGCTGTACAAATCAACAAGTGTACACTCTTTCACACAAACACTTGTACCTAGAGCCTGTACAAAGAGCTTGTACATCTTTTCTGTCTATTGTGTGAAGAAGCCTGTAATCACTGCAATATGAATATCCAAGAAAAACTTTCAGAATAGTTGGGGTCCTTCATAAACTACTGTAAGAATATTGCTATTAGTGTAGGGATACGATATCCTATGATTGACTGATAAAGCTGGGCTTGCCAAGAGAGAATAGGCAATTGCGAATCTAATTGTCAGGACCATGGTCAGCAACTGGCATCTTTTGGCAGCTGCCAGGGCCTGAATGTCTTGACAGGACCAACTCCTGATCCTTGGCCTGCTCAGTGCTCTGATAGTAGCTGCCATATTAATACCCTTCAGAGCCCTCAATGTAGCATCACTCTGGACACTGTGAGAAATTAAAATGGCAGCTCCTAGCCACCACGTTCTGCTTACTGCTCAGCCTTCCACCAATGATGTCCAGGCAAGCTTCCACCAGAGGGTTCTTTCCCCAGGACTCTTGCAAACCTGTAAGTCATTAATACTGGGCACCAACTGTGTTAATTTCCCTTGACTTTCTATATGAGGGAAGGTTTCTCTGCTACACAGGCCAAAGTGAATCAACACGATTTTGCCACAAACCTTCAAAATGCACAGTTTATTTGTGTGCAATTAAATTACAATGGTGCAAATCCAGGTTTAATCCTTAAAAAAACAGTTTTAGCTAAAACGATGAAGGGGGACAAAGAAAGAAATCTTGCTCTAAGTCCAATTGAGGTGTTGTTTTTGTTCTTGTTTTTAAGTTGCAGAATGTTTTTTTCTTCGAAAAGACATCACCCTTGTTCGTTCTTTCATTCATCCCTGAAGAATGAAGCCGATCTTGAGCCAACAGGTATAGGCAGTGTTTGACATTGTTTGGAAATAAATTAATTTCTAAGATGAAAAGGTCATGCAAAATATTTGGGAAGTTTGGAAGTGTTGGAGCTGAAGTCAGAGCTGCTGCCAGGATGGCCTGCCTTTTCCTTGCCAGGTTTTGGATGTGATAGATACTTGTTCACATACATAGATGACTCCCCCCCTTCATCTGGGCGTTTTGTCACTTGGAACAGGTGACTGCTTGATTAGTTGCTACTATGTTTTGAGGAAGGAAGAAGGAGAGAGAGGGGGGGGGAAGAGAGAATGAATTCCAGCTCTGCTTGGTCGCATTTTAACACCTTCTCTGCTAAGCAGGAGGCCAGCTTAGGGTGCTAAATTCTTGTCTGTGTCTGTCTGTGAAATAAATCTGTGTGTTGTGTAGTTCCAAGCTGTCAGCAACGGTTTGCACTGATGGACTCCTGAAAGGAGTTTCGTCTCCGATCTGTGGAACAGTCAGCAGCCACTAGGGAGCTGTCTTTAGCTCATATTTCAGAGTTAGCTCATTAGCCCAATATCAGCGGTCGCTCACTTCAAACCTTACTTCCAAAGTTGCATTCTGGGTTGTTGTTTTTGTATCTGTGCACAACTTTGTATAGTGTAATATATTGTTACTGTAGCTCTATATATTAATATATATAATATATTCTACTATAAAACGGGTCACAATATTTAATTAATTAGGCTGATCAGTAAAACACACACACACACACACACACACACACACACACACACACACACACACACCAACCTAACAGTACAGACGGAGGAATCAGACTGTTTCTGGTCTCTATCACTTTTATATATGTTCACCTATAAGTCAGTTCTGTCTTCTGTTTTTATCTTCATTACATACACACACAATTTTATCTCAAAAGATGCATTTTTTTTAAAAAAACAAACAAACATATTTTGATGCATTTAAACTGCCAATTTCAACATGTGGAGAATTTCAAAATCTAGTGTATAGTTAAGGTCAGAGTTGCAGATTGAGTCAGTTGGTATCAGATTTTACAAAGATAAAGTTCCTTAGCACAGCCACATGTTTATCTGAGAGTAAGTAGCATTGTGTTAAATGTAGCTTGCTGTCTATTAAGTGTTTTCAGGATTGCAGTACAGATCAGCTAAAATTCATACAATCACAGTGCAATCTCATGCGTGTCAATTCAGAATTCCCACTGCATACAACAGGATTTCCCTGGGAGTAAGTTTGTGTAAGATTGTGGCCTTAATTGACTGACGATTTATTTAATTGGGTGACAACCCTGATGACAATGATATACAAATCTGTGTATTATTTATTTAAATTATTTAAATTTAAATGATTGTTTCTTCCACTTCAATGTTTCCATTTTCCAGAGATGCTTACAAAATAAATGAATAAACAACAGCAGACACAACATGTGGGGTGGGTGTGGGTGGGATGAGAAATAAATCTGTTTAATTAAATTAAAAAGCAATTAAATCAGAAGAGCAACAAAGTAGACCAAATAGCAACATTAGTTAAAACAAAATTCAAATGATTAAAAAGCCTAAAGAAATAAATAGGTTACTATCTGTTGCCAAAAGGACATCAAAGTAAGCGGCATGTGACTTCACTGAGGGAGAGCATTCCAAAAATCAAGGCATCATAACCAAAAATGCCTCCTCTCACCCTCTACATGTGGAACTTCTGTAGGCAGGGGAGCAAGATGATCTAGTACTGAGCTGTAATCTCTCCTCCAGTTTCTTGAAAGTTTTCTTCCCCTGCAAACATGGCTTCTATTTTTCAACCTCATTCTCACAGCACAGTAAATATTTATCCAGTATTCCGTCACCTCTCAAGCGCCCTACACTTCTTAATCTGAAAAAAGGGCCTAAGGGAGGAGTTGCCACAAGATACCTCCCCCTGGACTTTAACTGAACCAAGGGCAGTCGGTCAAGCTGCAGAGTGCAGACCACTGGTGAGATGATTTTTAGAATGAAAGGAAGGGCGCATCAAAAACTCCCCCCAGCCACCTCAAAAATAAAGCAAGTGCATCAAAAGCCCTGATATCCGCCCATGAGAATTTCATGGAAATGTTCTCTTCCCTTTGATATTTTTCAAATGCAGTTTCTTTTCTCATTAATTGAAGGAGGATAGTTTTGGGGGTGGGGGGGGGAAACATATGAGAAATTTCTGGCACAGCACAAGGATGATCTTAACACACAGGCAGCTTCATGCGAAAGAAGAAGGTCCTCCAGACACCCAGGTCCCAGGATATTGAGGTCATGGATAGTCAAAAACCATATAATAAAAAAATGTATTCAGAACTGGTCTGACAGCCACTGCAGCTGTTTAACCACTGGAGCGTTGTGTTACATACAACTGATTCCAATCAATGACCTAATCACAATACTTTGGATCAACTGATTTTTCTGATGTCTTCAAAAATGCATTTCAATCAGAGCTGGTTCTACCACTAGGCAAAGTGAAACAGTTCCCTCTTGCAGCAGAATCTGGCAATATGGGTAGGATTACATGCCTTTGTTGGCCCTTTGGGAGGGGACAAAGAAAGAGCCCTTGCTTTGCATGCAAGAAGTCCCAGATTCAATCCTCAGCATCTCCTGCTAACAGGCGTGTAGCATGGGGGGTGCCAGAGGGGCTGTGGCCCCAGGTGTGGATTTTTGAGGGGGCGTAAAGCAGGTGTTCCAATGCAGGCACCCCCAGTTGGGCTCGGCTTGGTGCTCCTCTACTGGCATTGGAGGAACCAACGCTTGTGGAGAGGAGCACTGGGTCGGGCCATGCTGGGTGTGTGTGTGGTGTGGGGGCATTTGGTCCATGCCTGCTAACTGCTGTGTCGGCTGACCAGGCTCCCCACTGTGTGGTTGGGCAGGAGGTGTAGTGCAACCTTGCTTAGCTCTGGGGCAGGGTAGAGTTGCTCTGTTGTTGGCAGTCAGGGCTGGGTTGCTGCTGCAGGCTCCTTCATCTTCCGCCCCCCTCCCCCCATGCACACATCCCTCCAGCTTGTGTGCAACCGCTCCAGGCATCATGAGCCCAAGCAATACTGCCACCTGCCAAAAGGATAAAGTTGCAGATGACATGAAAGATGTCTGCTTGAGATATTGGTGAGTTGGTCTGAGTTGCCTTCAGATCATCCTTCAGATGTTACTGGACAACAGCTCCCATTGTTCCAGACCATTGCTCATGCTACCTGGGGCTGATGGGAGTTGTAGTGCAACAACATCTGGAAGACCACAGGTTCCCCAACTTGAATGCATGCTGTGACCCTTACTTCTCTTGCCAGAAAAAAAACCAAAACATTTTCCTTCTTTTCCTGTTTCACTTCTAACTTTTCCCCTTTCTTTTGGGAGCCTGCTACCATTTTAGCAAATGTGCTATTGACTAAGTTGAATAGTTCTGGATTCTATTGGGTGAGATGGCAGATGGATTCTGCTCTCTCGAGCCATCGCATAAGAGGAAAGGATTGTCACTCTGCGAAGCTTGGCAAGTTGAGCTGGCAACCCAAGTATTAATTAAACAGCTGATAAAGTTTCATTTGGCTCGTTTTCTCCAAATGAACGAGATCATTTCTGAGCATCCTGGTAGCATGGAATTGCAGCGACAGCAATTGCGACAGCCATGGATGTTAACAATAAACCCTCAAGTGCCATAGAAAGGAATATCACAGGACTGCCTTCATGGGTAATAGAAGTGTAATGTAATAGGACTTAACAGCTGGAGCAAAAATCTGTGCCCAAGGACAGGGCCTCATGGGTGCTTTTGCATGGTACAGCTGTGTCTTAGCTTCAGACACGGGTGCAGCCTCAGACTGCAGTACATCAATGCTGCGTTGGGTCTGTGTTCAAACTGGCACAAACAGCACCCCAAGTGTGGCAGTTGATCATGACAGTGCTTTCTAGGTCTGAATGGCTTGACAGAGGAGTGGGGTTTGTGATGGGACATCCTGAAACCATTTCTTAAGCTTTGGGACAGGACTAATGCTCAGCTGGCGGGGGGCGGGGGGATGAAAGAGACATACTGTTAAGCACTGCAATACTTTTCAGAGGCACAGTTTCTTGGAATAAATATAGTGGGAAGGTTTGGGCTGGGCGCACCTATTGGGGGTTTGGAGGGTAGTTGTTTTCTTCCTGATGGGCATACTTCTTTCCTTTCATTTGCTTGTTGTCTACTAGTTTGTCAACATACCTTCACATAAACAAACTAACAAAATAAATTGGGGAGAGAAAAGGGAGTAAAGCGAGATGAGCATCGCAACCCCAGAGTCGTTTGTGACTGGACTTAACTGTCAGGGGTCCTTTACCTTTTACACATTACTTGGTTAGAGAACTGCACTGCAAAATTTAGAGAAGCGAGAATTTTGAAGGTGTGGTTCGGTTCACGGTTGTTTCGGAAGGTATTTTTGAAGGTACAAATGTGAAGTGAATTGAATTTATCCTCCAACCCTCCTCACCAGAATTTTGGCTGAGTCCTACATTTAGGAAGCTGCAACCACCTCCTGTTATTTCTGTGTCTTTACAGGGTTGTAAATATTTCAACTAGATAATGCAGGTGAAATGCTTTGAACACTGTACAAACACTAAGTCATATTTATTTTACCTGTTTAAATATGTATAAGCTGTGTGCTTCCATAGAAAAATATAACAAAATGTGGTACAACCACAGTTCTAAAATAACAACAGTAAAAAAAAACATTAATGATATGGATTAAAACTGGTTCATTAAAAGGTTTCCAAAACATTGGTTGCCAATGTGGTGCCCTTCAGGACCACAATGCTCAGGGATGATGGAAGTTGTAGTACAACATCTGGAGGGCACCACATTGAAAATGAAGGAAAGCAGGAATGGTTCCTGGCAAACCTGGCAAGGAATACCACACGATAGCCTTGGTCCCGGGTAAAAGCTGACCAAACTATTGGAAGATCTCAGTGATTGAGATGGGGAGCATAAGGAGTCCTCAGGCAGTCCTCAAGGGTGTTGATCCTTTAGATTAGGAGTAGGCACACCAACGTGTATTTCCCAAAAATTAAACGGCTCATGTTTGAAATATCAAGGGTTGGCATTTTTGCATTTTCACACTGTTAAAAAAGACAAAATGTTGATTATTAAACAATTAATTAATAATTAATTAAGCAGGGGTCAGCAAACTTGTTTGGCAGGGGGCCGGTCCACTGTCCTTCAGACCTTGTGTGGAGCCGGACTATATTTTTTTTTAAAAAATATGAATGAATTCCTGTGCCCCACAAATAACCCAGAGATGCATTTTAAATAAAAGGACACATTCTACTCATGTAAAAACATGCTGATTCCTGGACCGTCCACGGGCCGGATTTAGAAGGCGATTGGGCCGCACCCGGCCCCCGGGCCTTAGTTTGGGAACCCCTGGTCTAAAGTGATGCTTTCAAAAGGGGTAGCAGGTGTCTCTCCAGCAATGGCCCTAAGTACAGCTTTCACACACATGCATGTTTTGGAGCCTTGTTGACTTTTGTTAAATAAGAGAAAGCAGCTTTGGGGAGATGGGAATTTAGAGCAAAGAAAGGGCCGGGGATTGGGTTCTCCTGGAGCTGCTGTCCTACAAATTACCACCACCATGCCTGCCCCTCCAATGAGATTCCAAAGGTGTGTTAGCATTTGCCTTTGTGAATGCACATCTGGAAAAGCAGCTGGTGCCCCTCCCCATGACTGCTGTATTCCTAATCACCTCTTCCCAATACTACTTTTCTCTAACTGAAGTGGCTCTTGTTACATGATACTATTATCCAGCCCACATTTAACCACATTTGCTATTCAAATCAAGATAAACTATGTCCACCACATTCCCACAATCAACTGATTTTAGTCTGATTAAAAAGAGAGCTAAAATTAATCTGGCAAAATTTGACAAATCCAAAATGGCTCCTACTAATCACTGCACTAGTATAAAGATGCTATCGACTGCTATTTAACCACAGAAGACAAATGCGGTTTGGCAGTATTCCACTGAAAACCAGTTGCTGCTCTTTTCAGGGAAGCATCTGGCTGGCTACTGTGGGGGACCAGGAATCTGGGTAAATGGGCCTTAAGGAATCTGAAGTTTCACTGCCTTTAAAGGTATTTGTGAACCACCCTGAGTTCTGTGGGTATAGGGTGGTATATAAATTTAATAAATAAAATAATTAAAGATTTAGGAGAGCTGTTAGATTCTCATGAGCATTCTTATTTTTTGGAGGTGGGATTGGATCTGTGGGGAAGCATCCTAAGCATGAATAGATGTGCCTCCTTAACTTCCTGCAACCTTTTCATCATAGGCTAAAAAGCTTCACTGAGCTGTATAGTTCACATCCATCTCCCTCTTCCTTTATTATTATTATAGAGAACCTATTTCCACTCCACGCTAGCAATTCCATTGTTGCTCCGCTGAGAATAGTGAGAATAAAAGCATACACGCGGGGAAATTGTAGCTCCTTTTAGCATTCCAGTTCTACTTATATCTGATGACATTTCAGGAGCCATTCTCTCCAAGGAGCCCGGTTCCTTTGGAGACAAGTGCTTTGGGGAGAAGCAGCAGCCGCAACAATAAAACTGCGGAGCCATATCTTTCAGGCCTCTCTGTGTTGTCTACAAGAATTCTGGCTGTCATAATTTTACCCACCTTGCCTAATTCAGAGCACATGGCTCAGTTCAAACAGGCCTTCCAGAGGCACGTTGCTGTCTACCTCCCAGTGGGCCTGCTGTGAGTTTGTCAGCAACACCGTTAACAATGACAGAGTAGTGTGTGTGTGTGTGTGTGTGTGTGTGTGTATTCCTTTCCCATCTCCAATATCCTACAAGCAGCAAAAAAATTATGTGCTGTTCCTTTGCCCCTGGTCAGACAGATTCAGCTGTGGAAAAGAAGGCTTTGTAGGCCTCAGGGCAAGTTGTTCTGTAGGTCACCCTATGAAGTCAGGGTCTGCGGGCTCACGATGCAGCAACCGTGGTGAAGCTAAGGAGGTCTAGATAATCAGTGCCTGGAGGGGGAGGCTTTCTGGGACCCTCATAGTCTTATTCACAGGTTACACTGAAGACACATACAAGTATTTGGCTGTACGTATTTCTTGTTGATTTGCTTAGCTCATCCGTTGCAGGGCACAGCTCCATTAACAGCACAGTCACTGAACATTGCCTGTGAATAATAATCCACAGCTCAACAATTGCACAGGTCTGTTTATTGTACACTAGTTGAATGTCTTTTTTAGTTAAAGAGAAGAAAACAGGAACAAAAATGAAATAAGTGCACTCTCACTTACTTGTGAGCCTCACAACCTAAGGCAGTTGTGTGGCACCTTGTACACCTCCTTCTAGCAACTCTTGCAGCTCAGCTGGTGCCAAAAGTAATGCTCTGCTTTCCTTTGGACCACATCAGCAAGGCTGAGAGGTAGGCTGTGTCATCTGGGCAGCCCAAGACCTCCATACACACTGCCCAGCAGGGGTGCCAGCTCCTGAGGTAGAGGCATTTTAACCCCCCCCTTTAAGGAGGGGACTGAGCCCCCTCAATATCCAGTGTTGTGTGCCGTTGCGGGTGGGATGTCATAAGATGTGCCCTCAATTGTGGGCACAAGCTTGCACCAATGCTACCCAGGGTTGCACCCTGGAGATGTAACTTTGGTCTCTTTGTGCAGCAGATTGACTTCATCCCTGGAGACACATTCTTTTGCCACTCAAGACAGACAGATGACAACAAAACTTCCTTATCAGCTTTGAAGATAACTTCAACAAAGCGCGTTTGATAGGCCCTCTTGTACTGTGGCAAAGCAGCAGGCTTTTGCTTTTGAACATTAAGGAGAAAGAGCCATCTGGCGTCCACCATTTTGTTATTCCCATGATACCCCAGGTTCTGCATCATTATGGGGCAGTGTGAGATAAACAAAATGGCTGTTCATGCTTTTGTAGCACCCACCATTTTGGAGTTTCTAGAAAAACAAAACAAAATGGCAGACTCCAGCCCAGTTGTGGTTGCCATAACTCAGTCCTTCAGGGGGATGCTGAGGGCTAGCAGGTGTCAGTTTGGCTGCCACACATTAACACAGCCATGTCTTTACTTGCAATGTAGGGATAATAATGCTGAGGAGTTACTGTAAGATACTCTAGTCTATGTGATACACGTAAAATACTCTAAAATGTATTCAGTTCTCAAAACTTTAAAGAGCTAGTGCTAGCATGGATTATTCTGCTTGAATTTTTCTGTTACTCTTGGGATAGCAATCCTTTAACTCTATCCAGTTTCTGATGCGTTTACTCATTCAGGGGACTATATAAAAAGCAGCTAAGGAGGCTGGACCCATCTTCCGCCATCTTCTTTAATTTGAGCATGGTAATTTACACAAGTCAGCAGTGGATATCTGGCCAAACCTAAACAGAATGTGTAATTGAAGTGCATGGACAGTGATGATATGGAAACATGAAAGCTATTTTGCTTTATTATTTTCTTAATGGTAAAATGGCTGTTTTCTGTTTTGAGGCAGTTTTTTTCTTGGGTTCCTAAACCTGAAATGTAAAGGAGGAGGAAAGAAACCTGGTGATTATGGGAACTGGAAACTTAACAAACTTTACTGTCCTACTGATTGGCTAAGAGACTAGGAAGGAAGTTTAAAATAGTCTTTTTAAGTGAAGCTGGCAAGCAGGTGTAAAAGAAATCAGAAGAAGCAGCTGCCAGGATGGAGAGGGCAGCGGAGGACCCAGCCTCCAAGGACAAAAGAAGATGAGTCCAGGGCCTGGCAGTTGACTAGGGCAGCAGAGCTAAAAGCAATTCTTTTGGCCAAGAGTAGCTGGTGTGGTGGAGCATTGCCACATAAATACTTTCTCAATCACTACTGTTTTATGTATACCCTCCAGAGGTGCAAACTTCTGAAAAAGACGGGGGGGGGGGGGGCTGACATGACACCCTGCTTTCCCCATCCCTCCCCATGCTGCAGCAGCAGGAGCTGCTGGCTACCGAAGCTGTGCCACACCCAGCTCTGTATTCGCTCTCCTCCACCCTCTGACATTGGGAGGGGGGAACAAACCAACCAACCAAACAAACAAAAAAACATGGGGGGGGGGCAATGTGCCTCAGCCCCTAGGAGTTGGTGCCTATGATACCCTGCAACACAGAATGATGGAAAAACTGGGATGCCATCTTACGGGGCCACGCAAGTCACAGGACCCACACCAGGTTGCAGCCACACTTTCCTGGGACAATACTGCGGCAGCCAAAATGGCTGTATTGTTTTCTTTTAGGTCCTGGCATGGGGAACATTTGGACCTCCAGAAGCTGCTGAATGACAGCTCTCATTATCCCATGTCCATTGACAATGCTTGTGGCTGATGACATCACTCAGAGGTCAGGGTGGCATGCAACACTCTTGTTAATTGTGGGTCTTCCTGGTTTAATACTGTCTTGCACAAAGGGAGAAGCTATGAGTCTGCATGCGCATGCAAAAAAGCTTGTTCATATCTCAAACCAGATGAGTATGTAACTTCCTCCTCTGCATTACTTGCTCAATGTTCCCATTTGCTTCTTCTCTGGTGAAACTGACAAGCTTTAGTCAATTGTGTCCACCCTCTTTTCTTAAAAAAGGTGTGTGTGTGTGTGTGTGTGTGTGTGTGTGTGTGTAATGTCTACCAGTGCTGATGTGTGTTAGGGATGCATTAGAATTTTGGTCAGTTAATATTTTTAAGTGAGTCAACCTGATTTATACTTCCCAGACTAAGGCTGCCTATGTACCATCCACCAGAGGTTTCAACCTTTTTGAGTCCATGGCTCCCTTAAGCAACTACATTCTTTCTGTGGCACCCCTGTGGGGCTCAGGAGCCCAGCTATGCCACCCCTTGCCTGCAGACCTGGCAGCCCCTCACCCTTTTTCAAACACCATCCAAGCAGCTGCTGCTGCCAACCCCTGGTCTCTGAGCTGCCCCCCAGCCTGCCCCAAAGAGAGGTGCCACCTCACACTGCCCCACAGGCGCCTGGAACTTGTCTGTCCATTCGCAACAGCAAGGGCTGGCGGACTGGCTGGCTGAACTCCCTGGCCTGCTTACTTGCTTACCCTGAGGCCACCTCAGCTCCTGGCAACCAGCACCCCCTAGCCAGCCCCAGAGGCGCCATTCACCTGGGGAGCTTGTAGCCAGGGCTGCTGCAACAAACAACTGTGAAAGTCGTTGGGAGGCAGAGACGCAAGAGGGCATCAGAGGGAAGGAGGGAGGAAAGAGCGGCAGAGGCCAGTTTTGCCTTTTGGCAGGCCTGACCATCATTCAAGACACCCCAGGGTGTCACAGCGTACTGGTTGAAAACCACTGCCATACACGTAAAAGCACACACCACCCCAAGAATTCTGGGAACTGTAGTTTGTTAAGGCTGCTGGAAATGTAGCTCCATGAGGGGTAAACTGCAGTTTCCAGGGGTGGTAAGCAACACTAGCCCTACTCAGAATAGACCCATTGAAGTTAGTGGACATAATTAACTTGAGTTCATTAATTTGAATGGAACTGCCCTGAGTAGGACAGGTGTAGGACATGATTCTTGGGGTGGAATTGGGGAATGTCCTTTAAATGTATGGCGTGTCTGCAGCCCTGATATGTGGCTCTAAATGTGGCCTAGAATGTTTCTCTGCTGTCCTTCCTTGTTAGTTTTCAGGGCAGTTGACAGAATAAAATATAATTCCTGGGGATAACTGAGGCAAGGGAGTAACTGTCAGTAGTTTGAACTCTCTCAGAACTACCCACCATACATATGCACTGCTTAGGGATAGCTATGATTAAGCGGTATACAAAAGGTTTGAAATTATATAATATTTTGACATATATAGCGTTTAATGTAATGCAGACTTGCGCCTGCATTTGCCCAAGGAAGAGGCAGACTTGACTGTTGTGCTTGAGCTTAATCTGATGTGAAGTAGGAATTTTTCCATGCTCCTCTTGTAATAAGAGATCAATCTCTCTTCGCAGCACCAAGTGCAGCCCTTAATTGCCCCATTGTAACATGTTATCCCTGAACTAATCATTTGAGTTATTTCTTTGTTAACCTTTACACAGCCAATAACAAATTAAACATCATTACCTGGGTTTAAAACTGGTTGTAAATCTTCCGGGACCTGGTAATACTTGGGCACTTACAACAAGGGAGCAATAAAACGCTATTTAATGGCACTGAAAGACAACTCAGAAACCTCTGTGAACAAACCTCGGGAAAATGGGCCCGTTATTGCAGTGATGCTTGATTACACAATACTTTCCACTTTCATTTCTAATTACAGGTTCCCAGGACTAAATCTGATGCAGTTGTGTGTGTATTCTGTACAACTGCAAGGCAAAAGGTTAGTGTGAGCTGAGCTGTACTTGCAATGAGCTGTACTTGCAATGATCATCCCATGATCCCTAGCTAAGAGGACCAGTGGTCAGAGATGATGGGAATTGTAGTTCAAAACATCTGGAGGGCCGAAGTTTGGGGATGCCTGGTCATAGTGATTAGAGTACCAGACTAGGACTGGGGAGACCCAGGTTTTAACGCCCACTAAGCCGTAAAATTCATTGGATCATCTTGCACCAATTTCTAGCTCTCAGCCTGATTTACCCTACAGGGTTCTTATGAGGATTAAATGGGGATGACAGTTACATACATCACCTTGAGTTCCTCAGAGGGAAGATGTATTATTAGACATATTAATACATAAGCATAAATGCAGCAGGGTCATAATTTCAGTTTCAATGTACATCTTTATGAACATACCCATTCTCTAAACCACTTAGGATGTTGTGCATGGTTTTCTCTCCAAGCCCATTTTACGTCCCCAGTAACCTTGCCAGGTAGGTTTTGGCCAGGGATGGAGAGGCTGTGGTCCTCTATAGACAGGGCTGGACTGGAATTAGGGATGGAGGAGAAATTCAGTTCACTTTACACTGAAAGGTGAACTTCCTTAATTTGCATTTTCTGAAACAAGATGCAAACTGAAATATTTTGCAATGCAGTTCTCCATTTTTATACACATTACTGTTATACACATTTACATTTTTATACACATTACTTAATGTGTATAAAATGCATAAACTGGGGTAAGTCTGCATATAAATTAATCTAACAGACAATGCATTGAATTTGTAAACCTGCTTTGCAAAAATGGGTGTATTCTGAGAAATATACACTAAAATGTTGAATTTTCATGAGAAGTTTCATTAAGATAAATAATATACAGTACCATGGAAATATAGAGAACTGACCTTAAGCTTGGAAAAATGAGAAACTAAGAGGAGCAATTATTTCCCACTGTTGCTCTCCAGCAATGGATTAGTCAACTGATTTTTTATTTTCATTTTATTACCCACCTTTCACCATAAAGTGAACAAACTCAGTCTATAATTTGAGAAGAAAGGAACAGAGACATTTTCTCTTAGGTCAGGCCTTGTACAGAGCAGGGGGATATTCAAGTAAAAATACAGAGGAAAAGCTTCATCAGAACTACAAAGCCAATCAAAGCATGTGCTACCTCAGTAAACATCTGGCCACCCAGCCTGGTTGCTAAGGAACCCATCCCCCTCTTGACTGTTTCACTCCGACACTAACAGACTCTACCCTTAAGTTGCTCACGGGATGATCTCTGCTGTTGCACTTCCAACATTTTCTTCATACAGTTCCATATCCACATACAAGACTGTGTGTAGGAATCTGGCAGTGTGAAGCGGCCCTAAGGGAGCATGGAGGCCAATGATTGACAAAACACTGTTTTGCAAGGTATGAGATCCTTCATCAATCGGAAGTTTGCAGGCAAAGTGAAAATATTTGTACAGCGGTTATATTACATAGTACTTATCATTCATCTTTCTAAAGGTTTTACTCTTTCTCATCCACTAGCATCGAAACAAATTCTGTATGCCCAATCAGCCTTGGATATCAGACATTTGATATTTGCAGCTGGGTTTCAGCACAGAAACCTAAACTCTAATCCTGGGAACTGATCACTAACTCGCAAACTGGTATTGGCCACCATCCAATTCCCCCCCCCATATTTTTCTGGCAGAAAAACTTAAATACACAGCACAATATATACTACTGGGGTTTGCTCTAATGGGTTAGTCAGTGGTGGTTCATTTTCCTGGATTCTATCCACTTGAAACGTATTTAAATCTTGGGTCACGGTTAGCAGAAGATTTATTTTCACAGAGAGACTAATTTTATACTGCTATTCTAGCCATCATGCCTTAGGTAAAACTTTATTATCAATCATTTATATGTCATTTTAATATGCACATTGCTTCCTCCAATGAGGTGGAGGTGGCAGCACATGGGTTTACTTCATTTCCCCCTCATTACCATCTGGCAAATTATCTTAGGCAGAAAGATAGTGACTGACCCCAAGTTCTCTAATAGTCTGTAAATCAAGCAATGATCTGCATGTGAAATGATCTAAAACCAGCAACCAGGACGACAGTTAGATTGTTTCCATGTTAGCTCAAACACAATGGGTTGTACCCAATTTAATGCTAATGAATGCATTTCATCAGCGCAAGGATATCCACTTCTGCAATGGAACTGTCCTCCTCTCCTGCCCCTACAAATCCCATAAAGCTGTTCTGGGGTTTCCCCAAAACTTGTGGAGCAGATTTGGAGAGGTTCAGGGGCCAAGTGAGGAGAGCAGGAGTTGTGTTGTCTAAGCAGAAATCCTTGTGCTGACACAACACATGAACTGGATACTCCCCAATGTTTTCCACTGAGACAATTCACCTGTTCTGCTGCTAGTCATCAAGTCAATTGATGTGGGAGAACAAGTCTTATAAAGAAAGGTCAAAGGAGGTGCCTCCTTTTAGCGTGGAGAACAGATGACTAAGATAAAGTTGCCAGACACCTGAGGTGGGTGGCAAGTAGGCAGGAGTGAAAAGGGGTCCTTGCCTAGTGGGTCAGGGAGATGAGAAGGCAGAGAGGAGCTTCTGCACCTTTAGCAGAAAATGTGTGCATGGAAAGGGGAGTTTCAGCAGGTATGGTAGAAGTTGGCAAATTTTCCCTTTTCCTCTTCAAAATATGGCAGCCCTAACAAAGAGACATTATGACAGCTGTCTTCTAATATGTTTGAAGGACTGCCACATAGATGATGGAACAATTTTCTTGTGGTTGCTCCAGAAGGCGAGACCTGAGGAAATGGGTTAAAATGACAAGAAAGAGGATCTCAGCTAAGGGCTTCCTGATGGTAGAAGCTATTTGACAGGAGAACAGACTCCCTCAGAGGGTGATGTACTCTCCTTCATTAGAGGCATTTCAGCAGAGGCTGGCCACCTCTTAAGAATGCTGCAGCAGCAGATTCCCTGAAATGGCAGAGGGTTAGACTAGATGACCTTTCAGGCACCTTTAAAATATTTCATTCTATTACTATCCGTGTGTAAGAGTGAAAGAGCTTCTCATCCCCTTCAGCTGCCAAGGTGTGTTTATTAGGAGCTCAGGGTTGTCAGAACCCTCCCCAGGCCACACACCACCCCCTCCCTGATCCACTCACTTTTGCCTCTGATCCTTCCACCATTGGCATGTGAGCCTCATAGGTTTGCCTAGAAGGGAAGGTGGCCCTTGGGCCAAAAATAGATTCCCAATCCCTAGTATAGACATGACCCTCCTTCCCTTCTACTGCTGCCAGAGACCCTGCAGTTTTCAAAGCTCCTGTGCTACATTGACATGCCGACCCTGCCTGCCACCATCATGCTTAGATTACAAAGCATGCTAAACATTACTTTCCTATCAGAAATGTTCTCATTGTCAATATCTTTCCAAGATGGGACAGCTTTGAGGCACGGAGGTTTAAACAAAAAATGAATGTTTCTGGGGGATTTGGATCACGCCCAGCTCTTTTCTGTTTAGTTAATTCTGGTGTCATTTTCCCTCCACTCAGTGTATGATCCCAGATTTGGCATTCCCTTTGAGTCAGGAAGTGCTAATTTGAGTGGCATTTTTCCATTACCCATGGAAACAGCCAAGAAAACACGTGTGTTTATATGAAGAGCTCTTGGCTTTGAAGCTGTCTTGTAGCATCAATCCCTCCATGGGGGAGTGACTGAAGGAGCAGCTTCTCCTGGAGTCTGATGCTGTTTTAGTTCTGTTTGATAAACTGTATTTGCTAACCTTTATCAAACACAGCTGACTGGGGTGAGCGTTCCCAGTAGCAGCCATGCATTTGGAATCTTCTTCTTTGCCGATCACTCGTAGCCGAGTAAGATTGTCTTCCATAAACACGATTTTAACAATGGGTCCGTAAGTGACTGTGGAGGCCAATTCTGGATCCACACGTCCTTCCACAGTGGGGACATTGGTTTCCAGGTGGGAGTTGATCACGGAGTGGATTTGCCAAGCATGCCTTCCTTTTAGCACGTTTCTCCCTTGTGTCCTGAGATTGAGTTTCTTCAAAGCCCATGACATCTTTGGTAAAGGCTGTTCTCCAACTGGAGCGCTCGCAGGCCAGTGTTTCCCAGTTGTCAGTGTTTATACTGCATTTTTAAAGATTTGTCTTGAGACAGTCTTTAAACCTCTTTTGTTGACCACCAGCATTACGCGTTCCATTTTTAAGTTCGGAATAGAGTAGTTGCTTTGGAAGACGATCATCAGGCATCCGCACAACATGACCAGTCCAATGAAGTTGATGTTGAAGAATCATTGCTTCGACACTGGTGATATTTGCTTCTTCCAGTACACTGATATTAGTTCGCCTGTCTTCCCAAGTGATATGTAAAAATTTTCAGAGACACCGTTGATGGAATCTTTCAAGGAGTTGGAGATGGCGTTTATAAGTGGTCCATGTTTCACAAGCATATAGTAAGGTTGGTAGTACAATAGCTTTGTAAACAAGCACTTTGGTTTCCCTGCGAATGTCCCGGTCCTCAAACACTCTGCACTTCAATCGGGAGAAAGCCGTGCTCACAGAGCTCAGGCAATGCTGGATTTCGGCATCAATGTTGGCCCTTGTGGAAAGGTAACTGCCTAGGTAGGAGAAGTTATCGATATTTTCCTATGTTACACCACTGAGTTGGATTTGTGGCGCTGCAGAGGGGTTATTTTGTACTTGTCGGTGCAGCACTTTGGTTTTTTGGATGTTGAGTGATAGGCCAAACTTTTTGTAAGCTTCTGCAAAGATATTTAGGATGGTTTGGAGGTCATCCTCTGAGTGTGCGCACACTATGTTGTCATCTGCATACTGAAGCTAGTCAAGACTGAAGCTGGTCAAGACACCAGCAGGGAAAGTGGCGTATTCCAAATGCCTTCAGTATGCCACTTTCACTGCTGGTGTCTTGACGCCTTTGGGTATTTTTTTAATTATTTGTAATAACTGACATACCTTTGTTTGGGGAAAAACAGAGTCAGGCTCCTTTCTTTCCCCCTGTGGTGAGGCAGATAATGGAAATGATCATACACAGGAGAGCCAACTTGACTAAAATATGCCCCCCCCCCAGATAAGCAGCACACACACACACACACACACCATTTAAATGGCAATGCATATCAACTTGGGGGGCAGCCCCCTCAAATATTTTATAGAGGGTGAGGGGCATCAGCCTCCAGGTGTTGGCTCCTATGATCACACAATTGTAACTTCAAAATTGGCATGATTTCTGATCAGGGCTGGTGCCAGAGGTTGACATCATCAGGTACTTCCTGATGCCCACATTCCTTCAAGGGGTCCACATATGACTCCTGATTCTGCCCTCCCTTCCCTGTGCAATTGCTTACTATTCACCCCCTCTCCAAGGATGCAAGCCAGGGAATGGCCATAGCTCAGTGTTGGAGCATCTTCTTTGACTTCAGAAGGTGCCAGGTCCAATCCCAAGCAACTCTAGGGAGGGCTTGAAACCCTGGAGAGCTGCTGCCAGTCAGTGTAGACAACACTGAGCTAGATGGTCTAGGGCATGCTGCTCAAAAGTCTGTGTGGTGTTTCTTCCAGCACTCCTTCTCCTGCTGCATTGCAAAAAAAATAAAAATAAAGCCAGGCTTTGTCTTGTTGCGTCTCCAAACAAACCATGACTAGCAATCAAGGTTTGTTCTTGATGTAGCACTTTTTTATTGGCCGGGGTGGGGGAACAAACCAGACACCTGGGTATGGACAACACAGCTAAACAGACACTGGGTTGTTTCATCCCAGCAAGAGTAGGGATGCAGCACTGAAGGAAGTTTTGAGCGGCATGCTGCTCATTCACATCAAACTGCGGTCTGCTTCAAGCTACAGTTTAATGTGACATACAAACTGGGCCATTATGTAGCAATTGTGTTAGAGCCAATTCCTCAGTAATATTCAAAAACCAATGGGTGGCATTGAGGATGATTTCTGTGGACTGTGCAACTGTTCCATCCATGTTGGTCCACCACACCCTCCCCGCAGCTCCAGTGAACCCCCACACACTGCCTGGCATAATACAGGATTGAGTAGTCACTGATGTATCACCAAAAAGAAAAAGGAGGTCACATACATACTATACATAAAAAGCAGACTCTGGCTGTAAGTGGAAGCTGAACTCTGTATTTGTGTATATTAGGGTTAAGAACTTTGCTTCAGGATGAGAACAGAAACCGCATGGTGGCAGCAGGGTGGCAGTGGGAGGCCCCATAAGCTAAAGTGGCACCTCAGGTTAAGAACAGTTTCAGGTTAAGAACAGACCTCCGGAACGAATTAAGTTCTTAACCACAGGTACCACTGTATTGTTTATAGCATTGTGGTATAATAAGACAATGATAAGGTGACCTTTAGGTGTGTGTGGTTGTTGTTTTCAAACTTTAGAATCCCTACAGACTTTTGAGCAGCATGCACTAGACCATCTAGCTCAGTGTTGTCTACACTGACTGGCAGCAGCTCTCCAGGGTTTTAGATATTCTTTAAATATTTTCCATTCTATGTATACTTTCTGGTTTAAAAGCCCTCTTACTTTCCCTGACATCATTGCCAATTCAAGATATTCTATCATAAGCGTCTGCCATTCTATTATCGTAGGTGCTGTTTCATCTTTCCATTTTCTTGCCAATAGTATTCTGGATGCCGTTGTTCCATACATAAACAATGGTCTTATCTCTTTTCTTATTTCCAATGACATTATTGCAAGGAGGAAGGCTTCCAGTTTTTTTCCTAAATGTGATTCTAAACAGGTAGGTAGCCGTGTTGGTCTGGATCGAAGTAAAATAAAAAAAAATTCCTTCAGTAGCACCTTAAAGACCAACTAAGTTTTTATTTTGGTATGAGCTTTCGTGTGCATGCACACTTCTTCAGATACAGTGAAATGGAAGTTTCCAGGCACTTATGTAGAGAAGGGGTGGGGAGGGGTGGGGATGGGGAGGGGGGATCACTCAGAAGGGTGGTGGAAATGGGTGATTGACTGACTGATAGCTGTTGATGACCGCAAACGACTGCAAATGGTTATGCAGTTTAGAAATGTGATTCTAAACAGTTTTTTAAATTCATTATATAGTTTATCCCAAAATTCCCAGATAACACTGCAATTCCACCACATATGTAAATATGTTCCTACCCCTTTTTTTTGCACCTCCAGAAGGTTGGTGATCTACCTTTATACATTTTTGCAGTTTTGCCATCTGTAAGTCATTTTCATTACATTCCCTCTAAGGTTATTGCACGCTGTGAATTTTATATCCTTCCTCCATAGTCTTTCCCATTGTTCCATGTAGATATTATATCCTAAATCTTGTGCCCATCTCACCATTACACCTTTAACTTGCTCTTCCTTCACTTCCCACTCTAATAAATAATTGTATACTCTTGAAATATGTTTTCCATTCTTATGTGTTAGTTCTTTTTCAAATTTTAATGTTTCTTTTGATAGACCCTCTCTCCTATCTATGGTTTATTTGAAAATATTGGAGCCAATCTGTTAGGTGGTTTTTAATTTCATCATATTTCTTCAACATTGGTTTATCTTCAACAAACTCCAATATTATGTGGGCCATTCTTTCTTCATATTTCTTTTTTTTTTTTAGTGCTAGAGCTTCTGCTGGAGAGATCCATAAGGGTATCTTTGGTTCTAGCAGTCTTTTATATTTCTCCCAGATCTTATAGGATTTTCTTATTACATGGTTCAAGAAACCCTTATGGACCCTCACTTTATCATACATCAGATAGGCATGCCACCTGTATCGATTATCGTGGCCTTCAAGATCAAGTACATCTGTATCTTCTAGTATAATCCATTCTTTTAGCCAGACCAGCCCTGTGGCTGTGTGGTAAAATTCTAAGTCAGGGAGTGAAAAACCTCCTCTCTCCTTTCTGTGTATTAACAATTGATGTTTGATTCATGGTTTTCCCCAATTCCATATAAATTTTGCAATTTCTTTTTTCCAATCCTGGAAGCATTTCATTCCTCCCAGGATTGGAATTGCTTGAAACAAAAAGATCATTTTAGGAAGGGTATTCATTTTTAAAACTGCGATTCTACCCAGTAAGTTTTGTCCAAGTTTCCATATTTTTCTTTATTTCCTTCCAGGTTTTAACATAGTTGTCCTCATATAAATTAATGTTCTTTGTCGATATCCAAATCCCCAGGTACTTAACTTTATTTTTAATCTCTAACCCTGTTATTTCTTCTAATTCTTTTTTCTCTTCCAATGTTATGTTTTTAGTCAATAATTTTGTTTTTTGATAATTTACGGTACCTTCAATCCTGTTTCAACCTTCAATCCTGCTATTCTACCATAGTCTCCAAGGCTGCTGGTACGCTCTGTTGTGGTTCTTGTGTTGTTACAATTAGGTCAAATTAGCAAATGCTCTGACTTTGTATGATTTCCCCCCTGTTATGATTCTTTTTATTTTTTCGTCTTTTCTAATATTTTGTAGTAATACTTCCAGAGATAATATAAATAATAGCGGTGACAAGGGGCATCCCTGTCTTGTCCCCTTGGCAATCGTGATGCTTTCTGTAAGATTACCATTTTTTAAGAGTCTGGCTCTTTGTTGATTGTAGATTGCTTTTATTCCATTTCTAAATTTTTCTCCGAAACCCATTAATTCTATTTGTTTTTCCATGAAGAGCCAGGAAATGTTATCGAATGCCTTTTATGTGTCCAGTAATAACAGAGCTGACTTTTTATCACTTTTAGATTCTAGATATTCTAAAATGTCAACAATATTCCTAGTATTTCCCAAAATCTGTCTTCTCGGCAGGAAACCTGCTTGGTTAGGATGGATAATCTCTTTTTTGGCTTCTTTTAGTCTGTTTTCTAATATGTTAGCAAATAATTTATAGTCACAGTTTAATAATGATATTGGCCTATAATTGGCTATCGATTCTGTATTGCCTCCTTGTTTAGGTATTAGCGTTACATATGCTTCTTTCCACGAATCTGGGATTTTCCTTTGAGAGTGAGGCTCATTATTTCTATTAATGGTGTTGTTACTACTTCTTCAAGTTTTTTTGTAGAATTCTGCTGGCAGGCCATCTGGTCCTGGTGTCTTTCCTGTTGTTGCCTTTTTTAATTGTATTTTTGAGTTATAGTATAGAAATCGGATCATTCAATGTTTTAATTTTTAATTTTTTTCACTTCTGGAGTTTTATGTTGTTTTAGGAAGGAATCTATTTCTTCCCCTACCTCTATATTTTTAAAATACAATTCTTCATAATATTGCACAAATTTTCATGTTATTATTTTGGGATCATCTATGCTTTTCCCTTCTATTTTTAATCTGTTAATTTGTTTCTCATTTTTTCTTTCTTTGAGTGCCAGGCCAGGTATTTACTCGGTTTATTTTGTTTCAGTGATTTCAAATTCCATTCCATTTCTTGCTCAATTTTTGGGATGAAATAAATTCTTAGCCCAAGGTACCACTGTACATAGCAGGAAATCTAGGTTGGACTCAGTGTAGAAAAGGAAGGAGGGACAGAAATGATGGGGTATGTGAGATTGAACCAATGTACATTTTTCAAAATGCAGAATCCCTTTATAAATAGCAGTTTGTTTGTTTTTTAATTATTTGTATAAACTATTTAGGGCATGCCGCTCAGTGAACCTGACAACCAACAGGCAGTGGTGGCTGCTTTACACAGTAAGCTAAAATACCACCCTCTCCAAGTCACTCACTTCAGGGTCTTGTTGCTTGCTTGAGAAAGAAGCGAGGCAAAGAGCCCTTTATTAACCAGGAGCTCTTGACTTGCCTTGGATTCATCTCAGTTTAACTACATCATCATCATCATCATCATCATTTCTACCCCACCCATATGGCTGGGTTTCCCCAGCACTTCATCTAGGTATGAAAAGGTGGCCAGATTTTAGAGCTGTTTTTAAGTGCACGCTGCTATGGAATAAGGGATTGTATTTACTAGGGCTGTGTGATAAATTGCCATATATTGAATCCCGTATTGAAATAACATTGCGATAAGTGTTTCAACAAGGCAACATACCAGTGAACAAAAGGGGGAGACTTAACAGCTTCCCAGGAGGTACCTCAGCTGAACTGATACTTTACAGATAATTTGCAGGCACCCTGTCTCCTGCTTGGTTTGCTCTCTCCCTCCTGCCTCCTCACCTAAGAAATGAGCATAAGTGCTCACACAAACCAGCAAACTCTTTCAACTTCACAGGCATCTTTCCACTTAGAGGTTAGCTACAGTAATTATGCGGAGCATGCTAACAATCCAGGAGGGACGCTAGACAATCAAAGATTCAGTAAACAAAGAAGTAAACAAAGAACTGGTAAGCACTTCTTTCACCCCTCACACTCCCCACCAGTGAAAAAAAGAGGGGAAAGAGTTTTTGTTTTTATTTTCTGGTGGTGTTTATGTTGTTGGTTTCCCCCTAAATAGCTTTCCTCCATATAGAAAAGGAAAGTTTTATTATTATTTAAAGGAGACTGTCTTTTTGCTTGCTTGGCCTCCCTTCCCTCCCTTTGATTAAAAGGGAGAGATTGGTGGGATGAGGGATTTTTTTGGGGGGGGGGATTCTTTAGTGTGTGTGTGTGTGTGTGTGATGTGTAAGTTTAGCTGAACTCAGTGGGGCTTATGCATGCACAGATTCCACTTAGACCTCTGAGTGGGGAAGCAGATGCAACTTGACTAGTAAAGCACTTAAACTACTCTTAGTTGAAAATATATTAAATATATTATATGGAAGTCAATTTAATATTTTAATTAAATTGACTACTTCCTTACATGTTAAGGTCCTCCAACGCTGCAATGAACCTTGTCAAGGCCCTCGGTAGGGCAGGACCCTCTGCGGCCACAGGAGGCCCAGCAAGGCCCTCCACTACCACAGATATGTATTGTGATATATTGGGATATCATGGTGTTTAAGTGGTGATATATCATGATGTTGATAACCAGATATCGGCCAGCCCTAGTGTCTACAGCACCCTGTGATTCACACACATACACATACAAAAGAGGTTGTTGACTCAGAATTACAACACTGTGTACATATCTCTGTAATTTGTTTAAATAAACTCTTGTTAAGATATCCAGCTACTTCAAGGCGCTTCTGCTGCTTCCTCAACAGTCGGAAGAAAGATTTTGCTAGGTTAGCCTAATGGATAGCACTTTATTACTAAATTAGCTTTCTAACCACTTGGCAGCTTGCTTAAATAAATGGAGTGGAAGCAGGTTGGGGCAGGGGAAAGAGTTGCAAGAGTGGTGTATTTCTCAGCTAGGATATTGTTAGCTATCTTGTTGAATGGTTGGTTTTGAGAATGAGATTGTAATGAGGATATAGTGAAGTGCTGGCTGTGGAAATGATGGGGAAGGGAAGAAGGGTCTTACATCATGTTTAACTCAGTATATATTGGGGTAGCAGTAATCTAAAGGCATTGCAACCAAACACCTTTCTCAACTAGCTCTGACAGCAGGGTCACAGTTCACCCAGGTTCCATTTTTTCCTCTTTCTTCTAAAAGACTTGGGAGGTTTTTTGCCAGGCAGGGCAGCACGAGTGCCATGGAGGTGGAGTCCCACCATCATTACAGGGGTCAAAGGTCAGCAGTCTAGAAATTGACACACTTGACCCATTTCCTTGCTGCACTGGACTGCGATCTGTAGTGATGCCCCCAAGGGACTGTAGTGTGGGTTAGAAGTGAGTCTCCAATCCTTTCTTCCCAGGAGGTGTATAATTTGATATTTATAGCCTCTTTTTCTGACAAGGTCTATGACACCTCCGGGACCCATTTGGCAAAGAATGCCGATTCCCCTTATGAATTTTTGATGTCAGGGGAGGAGCGTCATGATCCACAATGGGTTGCTTGTGAAAAGTTACTCAGCTCCCCTTTTAGTTTTGGCAACATCACTGCAGGCCCCTTTCCATGATAAAGTTGCTCTATCATGCCTTCTTCTGTGCAAAGCATATTTACAGGAGGAACAAGTCATGCCTGGGCAATGCATTTGAGCTCAAGTCTCCAGCTTTTTTAAGACCCAGGATGACCCATTATTAGCTCCAAACCTGCAACATGGGGCAATTCACCAGCTAAAGCCCAATGCAACAGAGCATATTCAGATTTCATTCTTGATCTTTTTTCCAGCAAGGAGCAAATGGAATATGTTGGGGTAAGATTTTTTTTTGTCCAGCTTGGGGGCTGCATCCACTTCTGGACAACCTTCTAGGGACCACATGCCAAAATGGGCAGAGCAATCAGTGCGCAATTACATTTGTACAGTGGACTAATTATATGCACCCGGGCACAACCCTCTATATTTACCAGGCCTGCAAAAACACTCAAGGAGGGTGCAAAGCAGGACCAGTAAGGGAGGCAACCTACAGAGGGCCACCTTTGGCTCTCAGGGCCGGAGGTTTCCCCTTCACTGACACAAGTCATATTTGCTTTCCCTTACACACCATTCAGTCTCATAGATGCTATTCTTAAGGTTTCACTTTCTTCAAGGTCACATTAGAACTAGGCTGAGGTTAAAATGAGAAAAAATATTTTGTAGCTGTTCCATTCACATCAAAATGGGTTATTTCAATTTTTGAGTGCAATGGGCAAATAAAGAAGGATGTCTTTCAGAAACATGGAGATACTTATTTTACTTATTTACTTTTACTTATTTTACTTATTTACTTTTACTTATTTACTTACCCAGGCCATGCAGGTTTATTCACATACTTCTGCTTATGGTTGCTGAAGAGGCACACTGAAGAATCAGGAAAACGAGTCAGCAAAATGAAGGGGTGAATGTTTCACACAATGGTTTCTCCTTGAATTGCTGAGTCATTTTCATGAACTTCGGGTTGAACTACTGTTTCTCATTAGCTCCAATCAGAACCCAGCCCAAGAATGCCAGAGTGTTGATTCATTGTGGGTGTATTCATCATACGTTCTTGACACAACAAGAGAGTTTTAGTGGTGTATTTATTGTGGTTTGGTTTGGTTTGCAATGCTTCCCTGAAGCTACCAGATTATTGCTGTCAAGGGGAGCCTATAGCACAATAAACGTGGAACAAAACAAAACCGCAACATTTGTGGTATAAAAACATACAGGATATTTTTGTTAAATATTCAGTTAGAGTCGGAATTAATTTGGTGGTATGTGAAGAAGAAAAATATAAAATTATTCTAATATTCACTGTTTGGATGCTGCTCAATTTAAGGATTTATATAATATTAATTTATGCTTTTAGTGTTAAGGTTGTTTCATGTTATTTTCTAAATTAATAAATAACAGTTGGAAAGAATCAAAAAAATCCCTAATCAGAAGTTTGATTCTTTTATTCAAAAACTCAAAACTCTCCAGGCCCAATTCAAAGTGCTGATTTTGACCTATAAAGCTTAATGGGGTTCAGAATCCCCTAAGGACCGCTTATCCCCAGATGAACTAACCTGGACCCTGTATTTGTCTCCTCTCCCCTGACATCAAAGTCCTGATCAACTTCTCTTGCTCCTGTGAAGCTGTGTAAGGAGATTTGAAGATAACAGCAAAGACCCACTTTTTGGGTGGTTGTCTGTGATGAGTTCTGAACAGAGAGATTTAAAGGTGTTTAAATTTGGCTGGAGTGTGGCCCCAAATGATTATGGTGATGGCTTTTTCTTTCTGGAGATTTTTCTGCCTGCTCCTAAATTGACTTTGACGGTGGCCTCTCTGTAGAAAATCTCATCTCCTGTTGCGTTTTGTGTTATTGTTCTTCCCCTCCACGCTCTGACAGTTTATTTTTGGCAACATATGGTTCATCATACGTATCATAAAACAAGATGAACCATTGTGCTTTAATTTGCCCAGCAGAGAGCATCAGTCAGGGGTTGAAAGGGACAATGTGTCTACCTGAGCTTTCATATGTCAGAAAGTGAGAAGAACCTTGCAGGCTAAGAAGGTGACTTTTGGGAATTCTGACTTTCGGAAGTGGAAAGATGAGCTAAGGGGCTGGTAGAGCACTGAGCCTGGCTGTTCAGAGGTGTGCCACTTAGCAGCCACATAAATTTTAGAGGGGTGGGGGTGGGGCAAGAAGTCAGTTTTGATCATATTTCATTATGAACCTTTTATTTTGCACTTACTGAAACAATATGCAAAAGTGAAATAGTTATCCTTAAAAATTCACACTTCTATGAATTTTGCAAGGCAGTCATTCAGCATCCCCCCTCCAAAAAAGTGGATAAAAATGCATATATTAGGGGAAGGTTTGCATACAAATATACATATTAATGAAAATGACATACATAAATGCATTATATTGGGGCACTGGTTTGCAGAAATGCACAAATTAGGCAGAATTGCCTGCAAAATGTGTGTATTAGGAAAAATGTACACAAAAATGCTGATGAATTTCCATGAGGACTTCTTCTTAGAAAACAAATAAATCGCAAACTGATGTGGAAATGTGAAGAGCTGAAATTAAGATTGGAAAAAATGAGAGACTGAGAGCAACCAAAATGGGCGCCTCCATCAATTTCACCCCTTGTCCTTAGTGAGGCAAACTCGGCCCTCCAGATGTTTTGGGACTACAACTCCCATCGTCCCTTACCACTGGTCCTGTTAGCTAGGGATGATGGGATTTGTAGTCCCAAAGCAGCTGGAGGGCAGAGTTTGCCTATGCCTGCATTTAACCCTTCTGTATTTTCCCCACTCACCTCACATTTGTCAATTGACAACTGTTTATATAGCTTGGCAAGAGGCAGAGCTGGTTCCTGGTTTGGGGAAAGCTATGGGCATGATGCTCTCAGTGGGACCCCTAACCTGAATGGAATCACCTCCTTGCTGCTGATGCCCATTTATTCATCCTCCCCATTTTGCTCCGCTTGGCACCATTTCCCAGAGAGAGCACAAAGTGTGAATATATTTACTACTCTTTGTTGTTTGCTTACTAGTAGACAACAAGAGAGCAGGCAGCAATAGCAGGATGAGGGAGAGCTTGGCTCCCTACTGGGTGTTGTCAAGGACCAAGAGTCAGATTCCTCTCATAACTGCCAAGTCTCCCGTTTTTCACGGGAAACCCCCATATTTTAAACCGTTTCCCGCTGGCAGCCCGGATTGGGAAAAATCCCATAAATCCCCTGGATTTCCTACCTGCCAGGGAGGCTCCATTTTGGGCCCTGGTGCCGCCCGATTTACGGTGCCCAGACATGGGTAGCGCAGCTCCGGAAGTCGCTTCTACGCATGTCCGGAGATGCGTAGAAGCGACTTCCGGTGCCGCGCCACTGCTGATCCCGCATTTTTCAGGGGGAGACTTGGCAGCTATGATTCCTCATCTTCGGGCGATGGAGCTGAGGACTCCAAACCAGAAGAAGAAAGCCTTGCAGGGCCACTCCTAGAAGCACTGGTGTCAGATGAGCCTCTGGCCTGAGAAACTGACACTGCCATTCTTGGAGGACTTTTTAACATTTGAATATGTGCATCATTTGTACACACTGCATGTTGCAAAATCTGGAGAAGTGTACATGTATGCATTATTTGTGCATTATTTCAGGAAGTATGAACTAAGTAGTTTCTCCTGGAAATGTAAACTGGATCAAACCCTCCTGTCCCACAGTACTTATCCAGTCCTCCCTCTACTACACCACACTCTTTCCTAAGGCCACTTAAGGAGTGAATGGTGTTTCTGATTCAGATCTCCAGCGCATCAGAGGATGATCTCATTAGTAACACCTGCTGAGGCTCATATCTTGAAGCAGGTCCGCTGTTGGTTATGCTCTCCCTGTACTCTCTCCCTCTGGTGCAGAGTAGCAATGGTAGCAATAAGGACATGCGTGCACACAGATACTCTGTTTCTAGCTATGATAAACTCGCCCTACTTATTTTTCCTCAGACCTTGTCAAGAGGAACTTGTCTCTGTATTTATATACTCACAAGCAGCCTCCTTCCCTGCTATATTACAAGGGAATTATGACCCAGGCAAATTCCGCAGGCATCTGCCAATGGAGTCCCTGATCTAATTTGAGGAACTTGGCGCCTCGCCGTTTTAACCGCCAGCCATCTTGATGTGTGGCTGCTTTGCAAATTGCTTAAGGGACACAGCCAGTCATGTAGCATGTATTGGGCAGGGGGGAGGAAGAGCCGACTGTTGCTGAGTGAAACAATGGCTGGGTTTTGTTTTGTACTTCTAGCAGGGGAAGGGGAGAGAGGAATATATATTAAGTGGGAGGGTGGGATCCTAAAGGGTTGTTGTTGTTGTTTTTAGGAAGCTGAAGCCTTGAATTTAAAGCACACACACACACACACACACACACACACACACACACACACACCACAAGAGAGAGAGAGAGAGAACTTCTGCAGTAAGCTCAAGTCTTGGTTTAAAGAAAACGCAAAACACATTATTTGAGAGAGCAATAAAGCAAGCAAGCAAGGTTCTTAATTTTATGTTCTCTCTCTCTGTATGTATAAATGTGTCCTTCCCCCTTTTGGTCTTCTTTCCTTCCACAGCGAGCGATGGTGGGGGGTTTGAAAGATAACCCGTGCATGTGTAATGGTCCCTTCCCATTTGCACAAAGTGACAAGAGCTCCCTGACAGACACTTCTGATGGGCTCAGGGGCTGAGGCCAACCTGCCCACCAGTCTGTGACGAGCGACTTTTCTGCTGGACAGACGGGGTTCATGGTGCTTCACTTTTCCTCTTCAAAGTGACAAAGGGTCATTTTTTCATGCTTCTGAAGTGACAGTGAAAGGAACTGAGAATGAGGAGAGGGGGAGCGGTTGACTCTGGGTGCCTCCGTTTGAGGGCATGCAGCACTGAGTCGCCATAACCGGCCTTTTGAAGTTTTTCAGTTGTTTTGAGAATGCACAACATTACCAGCAGGCTCCCCAGATGTTAGGTTTCGACCTGAACATTTCTGCCGCTGGCCTCCGTTCCCCAACCGTGGGATGGAGATTATGAACTGGGATTGTGCCTAGTGGCATCTGGCAAAGTCTACATAACAAGGCCAGAAGGCTTTCTTTCTTTTGTTTGTTTGTTTAAACGTGAGAATTGACAATTTGCGTGTTCAGACCCAGAGACCTCCCCGCTAAATAAATTTACACTTGACTCAAATTTTGGTTTGGTTTTTGGCAGAATTTAGGCCACAACTTTATTGATTACAGAAAGTGAGTGTTTGCATAGGCTCTGGTTCGACTAGCTCCCTGCAGGTAGCGCTGACCCAGAGCAGCAGCATAGGTCAGCCTAGGGTGAACACCTGGTTAGGTGGAAAGCTGGGAACAGGCTATGTCCGCCACCCAAATGCCCCCTGGATTCAGGCACGGGCACAACCCCCTCACAGGGGTTGACCAAACCATTTGAATCCTGGATTCCTTTAACGGAATACTGTACCCTTCACATAGGGATGGCGAGAGCGTTCTCCCATCCCTATCACCTGAACCAGTGCCTATCCGCAAACTTACAAGTTGTGACGATTTGCTACGCGGCAGGCGAAACCCAAATGGCACCAGCCAATTAGCCAAGTGGGGAAAATTCCTGCCCTGCCCCTGTGCTAACAACAGATGACACATGACGGCATAGCAAGGTCAAGCACAACAAAGCCCTAAAAGTAGGGAGAGGTGGGCGGGTGTTCCGAATGCATGGGCCGAAAGAGGAAGCTCTGGGTCATGTGCATGGGTATATATAGGTCCCTTGATCTATTTGGACTGTGCCCCATTGGCCAGATTGAACCCAATATTGAGGGACCTACCAATCGGGTGTTGTGGCTGACCAATCCTACCCACCCACAACACAGGAGGCCGGTCTCCAGGTCTCACCGCTACACATGCCTTCTTTGAGGGAGGACCCAATTTATAAATGGGTACAGCTAAAGCTGTGTTTTGGAATGTGTTCCTAAAGCAGGGGTCCGCAAACTTTTAAAACAGGGGGGCGGTTCACTGTCCCTCAGACACTGTTGGGGGCTGGACTATATAGTTTGAAAAAAATATGAATGAATTCCTATGCATATGTAGATTGTGACACATACATATGCACAAACATACTGTGTGTGTGTGTGTGTAGAAAAAAATATTATTTGTAATGTACATAAAAAAGAAGTGGGCTAGTGTTTGCTTTTGGAGGTTACTTTTAATGTGTGTTTGTGGGAGGTGATCCTGGAAAGTGCTGCGCCTGTTAACAACTTCCCCAAACTAAAGCCTATGTTGCTGTTCATATTTAAGTTGTTTTCCAAGCTTTATCTAACAAAAGTAAATCAGGGTTCCCGCATGAACAGTGTCAGCAACAGGAGGGAAAAGCCCAAGACAGAAAGCAAACCTGAATAAGCAAAGGAAGGGCGAGAGGAAGGAGGAAGGGAGAGAGGGAGGAGGAGAAAGAGACAAGAAACGGGATGGAAAAATAGGGAAGGGGCTCTCAGGTGGTGGGGAAAACAGCAAGAAGAGGCGGGAGGGGACACCATGTGTTGTGCGAGCCAGGATCTGATCCCACGAGCAGAAGGGATGATGCAGGGCATGAGGAGGAGGAGGAGGGAGGAACGGGATCCCCGCCATAGCTGCCAAGTTATCCCTTTTTTCAAGGGAAATTCCATTATGCTGAATAGGCTTCCTCGCGAGAAAAGGGAAAACTTGGCAGCTATGATCCCCGCACAGACCTCCAACATCCAAAAAGCCAACATCTTCCGCATGTAGGGCTGGATTTCCTTCTGCACGCTATAGCGCTCTTCCTGACTCAGGAGGCTCTGCAGGAACTGGCGGTCCCTTAGCAGCTGTGGATCCCACTTGGCCTGGATCACCCGCTCCATGCACAGCAGTTCCATGTGTCTGGATCTGGATGCAGGCAGCGGCTGGAGGGTGGCTCCTCTGGCAGTACGGAGGCTCCAGGCGCCGCACGGCATGGCGGAGGCTGGCTCTAGGAGCTGATGTGGAGAGGCACCGCGTCCAGCCTCTGCCTCTTCCGTGGCACCCTCCAGAACTGGGCGTCGTGGTTCCCTGTGCCACTAGCCTCTATGGCTAAGATGCCCTTGAAGGCATTTAGCCTGTGCCAGTATCTCAAATAGGCTAGATCAATTCTGGCTGCTAGCAAAGGGAGGCTGCCGGTGTCCTGCAGGGAGGCCCCAAAATCCACTGTCCAAATTTAACTAGCATCCTCCTAAGTCTGATTATTTAGACCCAAGTCCACTCGTCCATGTCCATGCCATTTGTTTCTGGTCTTCTTCTGGGTAAGTGGCTGCCTGTGTAATTTTGGCAGCCTTTTAGCTCAAGGAGCACCTCTCTGTTTGTGAAGAGGTGAATCAGCAACCAGAAAGTATCTCAGGTCAGTGAGTCTGAGAAGTTCAGTTCAGTGCTACTTTATGGCCTCTGTGTGCCCATGTGTTTACAGTGAAAACTCTCCCCAAGTATCAGGGACGTCCCCAAGGTGTCTTGAATGTTCGCCTGGATTTCTGCCTCAGTTGGTAGGACACCATTGGTAGCCACTTGTGGATGATCACATGTGGGCTGGCTTGGGGCCTCAAGTGGGGAGTGGAGTCTTTGGGTTTTTAAAATACCCTGTGGGAAGCATGGCCAGCTGCTGTGGGTAGTATTCCATCATGCCAGGGCTTTGGGCATTCTCACATCTGGGCTCCCTCGTCTTGACCCCTCCAACCTCAGCATTGGGTCAGAAGGGGTCAAGTCCAATATGTTAAATGAATCCAAGATATTGGGTGAGACATCCAGATCAATATCCCCAACAGCAGTGATGTTTAATCCAGGGCTCCTAGCTTGCCCTGCATCCTGGGTTCCTAGCGACCCTTCGTTAGCAAATGTCTCAAACAGCATTTGGTCACCCACAACATAATGCAGTGGTTTGTCGTTTAGAGCCCTAGAGTCCATGTTCTCATAGGAGGGGGGTTGCAATCCAGATCCATTTTCAACAAGTCCCACAAAGGCCTTGAGACCCATTACCTCCTTGCGAAGTGAGTCCACACTTCTAAAAATTCCTTCCACAGTGTGGTGAGATAGAAGACAGTGGTCCCGTAGGATCTCCCACAGTTCAGGAACCCCACTCTCACCTGGTCGCTGTGTTTCTATGGTGGAGGCATCTTTGCCTGTTGACGGTGTAGTTTTAACCTGTGAGGCTTGGTGTTGCCCAGGTTCATCGAAGATGCCATCATAGAATGCTGGGTCAATGAGCCAGTTAAGTGTCTCTTCAGCAGTGACAATACCAGGTCTGCCTTCTGTGGGGAGATGAACCATAGTGAGGCCAGGGCTTTCATGATTCTCCAGAGGCTGAATTGTATCCTGGCTCCTTGTATTTGCAATATTAGTCCCTGTTAGTATGTTGCTTTCTGTCCTGTAAAAGTCCAGGATGGTTTTCTGTTGCTGGGCACTTCCTTCAGCTTTCCTTGGGGAGAGGAAGCCCTAGTAGTTTCTATATGGGTGAGCACCATCCTCCCCTTACCATCCTCCCCTATTGTAAGCCTTTTGTAAACCAAGAAGATAAAGAAAATAATTGCAATTCCTTATATAAAGATATAAGAGTTTTTCTTGTGGCCAGCTTCCTTCCAGGTGGGTGGGGCAGTTTCTCATAGAGCCTCCTCTCCCAGGTGATTTATATGTAGCAACCAACACTATTCTTTGCTAACTGCACAGTAAAATTATTTGAAGGGAACAGGCCGCCTAGACTGGTGAACCACACATTTCCCAAGTTTTCAGGTCTCCAAAATAATGGGGAGTTGATAAAACAAGTGCAAGTTAAGTCTAATTAACAATGTGTTAAACCAAGTTAAAATCTCAATAGTTACAGTGTCGGTTTCAGCCGCCTTCTGCGCTTCCACTCGATAAAAGGGATGCTGACAAGACAGATAAGCTCCAGGCTTGTTAATTACTGTTTATCTCACAGCTCTGCATTCTTCTGCTCTCCAGCTTCCAGGTTAAAAGAACAGGTGATAGTGCATAAAATACTTGGTTTAAAACAAGTTAAAATCAATTAAAACTCAATTAAGATCTGTGAAGTTCTGGAGCTGGCTGCCTGGCCTGTCGCCATCTTAACCAGAAGTTGGATGTCCCATTGTTGCAAATGGGGGCTGAGAGTAAGAGAGGCGGCATCTACACAGCTATAAAAAAAATAAAACCTTCTGAAAAAAATGTTCTAAAGCTCACAAAGGAAATTTTTGTAGAGCTCCGATTTCAGCTGTACAGCGCCATCTGGTGTCATAATGCTATAATGCATTTATAATGTTTTATTTACACTAATGTAGCTGAGTCCAGAGAGTGCTTTGGGCCATACAGTACCATCAGCACAACAAATTAATTGCATAGAGAGATGAAACACTGTGGGTGGTGTAGACAGGGTCTGATCACCTATCTGCTGCCCTGAAAGCAAGGCAGTGAGTACGCATTCCGCCATACATCAGATGTTACAGCTGTCTTCCATCTGTTTTCAGTTGAACCAGTCTGGCCATAGACCAGGCATCCCCAAACTTTGGCCCTCCAGATGTTTTGGACTACAATTCCCATCTTCCCCGACCACTGGTCCTGTTAGCTAGGGATCATGGGAGTTGTAGGCCAAAACATCTGGAGGGCCGCAGTTTGGGGATGCCTGTCTTAAGGCATGACCAATTTCACACATGCCACTTGGCTGCCTCTGATAAGCATCTTAAAGCAAAAGGTGGGGAGGAGATAGCAAACATTTAAATGTGCCGCTTTTAGGTTTGATGATGGATGGCTCCCCATTCCTGCTACACTGGGAAATTCCAGAGATTATGCATTTCTGTAGCAGACTTTGACTTGTGGAATTGTCTTGCCCCATGCATGTGCACTCCATTGCTTCAGTCAATAGCACTTGCACTGTTACAAATTCAACATAATAGTCATGGCAGCATCTTCACTTGGGAACTCCCTGCTTATTGACACCAGGAAGTCACCTTTTCAGTGCCTGCTTGAAACATTTTTGTTCATGCAAGCCTACCCAGAAATGTAGAAGTTACATGCATTTTTTATTTAAAAAGTACTGTTGATTTTAATCACCTTTTGAATATTTTTAAATGCCTCTTTCTATTTTTTAAATTGATAATATGAATGTTTTATTTTATATTTTATAAACCACTTCCACTGTCCTTCTCTCCCAGTGACCAATCAGCTGTCTTTGGTAATACGGTGCTCTGAGCAAGGACAAAATCCCCACCCCCATTTCCTATTTTCACAGTACAATTCCTTTGGTACAGTTTATCAACGTTGACAATGATACTTTATGCAACTTGTTCTTGGTGTTGTTCCTTTCTAGAAGCTATTTTGTTATTTTTTTTTTTTAAATATTCATTTAGGATGATTTCTTTTTGGAAAGGCTCCAACAGCATATGGCAATGTTGAGCGAAAGCATTCACACTTTCCATGTTAATATTTGTGGGTGATCTGGACACTAGATTAATAGCCCATAAATACAGTCATAATATAGTACGGAACCGGCAACTACAGGCCATTGGGCCATGTCTTTTTGGAGGAAAGTAGAGTGCTTAGCCCACCATAGCCGTGGGTGAATCTGCCATCTTTGATTTCACATTTTTCTAATCTCTAATTCAGTTTCTCATATTTTCTCTCCAGTTTGTGATTTTTATAAAAAATAAAACCCAAAGCCCTAGTGAAAAACTACCAGCATTTTAGTGTGAATTTTTGTAAAACAATTTCCTTGAATAAGATTAATCTTAGATCCTTTTAGGGATCAAATTTGTTGCTGAGCTGGTAAGTCAATGGCTGTCCTATAAGATGTTGCTATCTTAAAGCCTTTGTAGCTCACCTATAAACTGATCTGCCTTGCCAGGTGACGTAGCTAAGGATCATGGAGCATGCTAAGAAAGAAAGAAAGAAAGAAAGAAAGAAAGAAAGAAAGAAAGCCTCACTATAGAGGAGATTAATTTGTCATATGAGGCAGCTAAACCTACATAGTGCAGAAGGGCCCTAATTGAAAATTGATGCACACTTTTGGAGTGTTTTCCTCCCACTCCTTCATTCAAAGAGGAGAAGACCACAGTTTAAAAGATTTAGAACACCAAATTATTAGAGCAGCCTAATCTCCCTAATTAATCTTTCTGCCTTTGGATCTCCCCTTTAAAGACACAAAGGCCAATTCTCTTACCTCAGTGTCAGCCTGATAACGAGCAGGGAGGGGCCACCAGTAGCTTGATTGTTCTGGATGAACTATCAGACATCCACCGGGAATACTAGTACCTTGACCCCTTTGACCTTCACATTGCTGAGTGTGGCAAACATAAAATCTCTGCAGACCTCGGTAGGCGCACAATGTCAGGGTGAAAATGCATTTCTTGGGAAGCTACCTTAAAAACCAGGCTGCATCAATGTGCTAATGTTTCATACACTTTGTATTTTAATTATCAGTTGCACATGTTTCCTCCTTTTGCCTCCCTTCCACCCCCATTCTTTCTTCATGTTGTAGGGCAAAGCTTTTTTTCTTCCTAGTCCTACAAATGCGTGTGCACAATGATCTTCTAATATTGTTCAGAGCTAAAATAGGGGCAACTCTTGTATACTAGTAATGCCTCTCCACCCTACCACTCGTTATTATGTACAGGTATTGCCAGAGACTCTCCTCTGTTTGCAGTTCCTTGACTCTGCAGTAGCCAGTCCTGAAATGGTTCTGAATTAGGATAACTGGTTGTCTGGATACACATTTATAGGTTAATCAAAAGAAAAGGCTATACAGTGGTATCTTCTGCACCTGCATTTGTGCCTGGGTCCATCCTCCTCAGTCCAAATTTCATGAATGCATTCTTGTACTTAATGGGCAAAATGACATCATCAGCTGGGGTGGCACTTGTAATTAGGTCAGAACAGGGAATGTAACCCTGCTGCAATCAAAGCCTACTTCTGAAGATGGTATTTGCTTGGGGGAAGGGAATCCCCCCCCATTGGTGTCAATGGGGAATTACTGTTCATTGTAATTCATTGCTTCAGAGGAGGGATTTACTGTGGGACTGCAGCAAGGAAAGGGTAAAATTCCCTCTTCATGTCTGCCTCGATCCTAATGATCAGTGGTTGTCTCTCATCTCCCCTCCCACAGCTGATACTATTTGCATTTTAAAATGAAAAGTAAAGGGAAGGAAAATTGCACGCTAAATGCCGTCATATGCAATGTCTAGTTTAAGACATTTTAGTACATGTGTCTGAAGAATTACACGTTGTTGTTTTTTAAAAGATGGCATTATTATTAATATGGCAGTGAATGCCAAAATAGGCTCCTAATCTTCCTCAGAGGTTGTGGGACCCAGGGATGTTCTCCAGTAGCTAGATACCCAATATGGGACCTTTTCTACAGTGGCCCCAAGGTTATGGGAACTCCCTTGCCAAACAAATTGGGAGCAGGATAGCTGATGGACAATCTTATTCACTATGAGCAACTGTGTTCCTCAGATTGTGCACTGCTGATGGTACTGTATGGCCCAGGAATGTGCTTAGCCTGTACTAGAAAATAGACTTTTAGTATTGCAGCTCCAGCTTTCTGGAATTGATTACCAGTGGAAATAAGACAGGCACCTAGCATGATGATGTTGAGGCACTCACTGAAGCCTTAAAAAAAGAAAGGCTTTCCCTAAGGTTTTCCCTTATATCAGATGAATTTGTTTCATTTTTAAAGAGTTTGTACAGATGATTTTACTGTTTTAGAGTTTTTTGGTTTGATTTTATTGTTCTTAGACCTTATGTTTCTGTGTTTTATTCTGGCTTTATGCTGTGAAGTGGTCTATAAATTTGTTTAATAAATTTAAGAAACAATAATAATAAATATTATTGTTTAATAATAAATAAAAAATAGAGATGATCCACTCCCCTCTGACTTTGCTGGTTTTCTGATACATGGTTTGTTTGGTTTTTTTAGCTTTTTAGCTTTTAGACTTTTAAGCTTTTAGGCTTTATTTCACCTGGGTCAAAGACCCAGTTTGGCACACACACCCCATGAGCATTTTCACGCGTGTGTGTGCGCACACACACACACACACACACACAGGCTAGGACAAAGAAAAAAAAGGCTTCCCCCCCAGCTATGGCTCTGTTTTAAGCATTCTCTTTTAATATTGGAGTGGATTTTTCTTGTTTCTCTGTCAATCATTCCTGCTGCTCAATTTATTTTGATGTTTTTGCAGTTTGAGTACTGTTTTTAATACTTTAACATGCAGCTTAGTATTTTATTAGCCACCTTGGAGGCCTAATGGAAGAATAAAACGTTTTTAAAAAGCAAACCGTGTATAATCATGTGAATAATAATTTACCTATCTTCCAATGGGACCACAGACCTCATATGACCTTTATTTTAAATACCAGTATATTTTCCTCCACCTCACTTTTTGGAATGGAAAGTAGTATAATATGACCCAATAAATCTGACAATGTGTTCAAAGAAATCTCTGTAAAGTCCATAATCATCTGCACACTTACATGGGAGTAACAGCACAAGCCTAACTATATCTACTCAGAAGTAATTCTATTGAATTCAGCGGGGCTAGCTTGAAAGGAAGTGGGGTAAGGATTGCCACCTCAAGTCTCTTGAATGTAGTTGAACTTTCTTTGGAATAATGATAAGACTGTGCTGTAAACATCTTCAAAAACATTGGAAAGAAACTCCCTCCACCAAAAAATGGGAGAAAAGCAAAGTTTTTATTTTAAAACAACAACAACATGCTGAATCAAAATGAATGAGTCAAAGGACTGTAAATATTACAGTTTGTCCCTCTGAAAGGAGGGGAAGGAAGTCTGCATCATTAGCATGAAAACCCAGTAATAAGTAGAATATGTACGTACCGGTAGGTATTTTGTATGTCTGTGAGAGAAAGAGTGTTGTATGTTAAGCTATTGGAAAACGGTTTAAAATCCCAACTGACATTTGCTTGTTATAAACTGCTTTGGCTGTCTCACCCCACCCATATACTGTAATTCAGAGATCACAAGTGTGTTTCTTCCAATGTAGACTCTCCACCTTCTTCATTTGAGATGGTGTTAGATAGATAGATCGATCAAGAGAACAAATGATAGCAAGGATCTCTTTGCTATTAAATTCCTGTTGCTAGGTCTCTAGAATATGTGGGTAAAAGCCTTTCAATATTTTGTATCTTCAATCCCACCCAATCCTAGATGTTTCAGATCAGTGGCAACAACTTAAAAGGCAAAAGTATAAAAATCGATCTCAGAACAACAAGGTGTCCAGATAGAAACTCACCATTCCCAGCATATTTTGAACCCAGGCCAAACCATTGTGGAACAGGTTCAACCTCAATCCCTCGAAGCTAAGTTAAGGAGTTGTTTGAATGCAAAACTTCACATTGCAAGCTGAAACTCGCTCATTTTATTACTTGCTTATCCCGCGTTTTCTGACAGAGTGGCTTGTTGTCTTTTCAGTTTGCTTATACATTCCCTATTATCTTCACAACAACCTTATCAGACAGGCTAGGTTTAGTGTTAGTGAGTGATTCAAGGTCAGCCAGCCTGCTTTAGGCAGCTGAGTGGGGATTTCAACCCCGGTGGTAATCCAAAATTCACACTGCTACACTTACATTGGCTCTGGATGGGGAGCTGTGAAGCCCAACAGACAAGTGGGCATAGGGACATGTTTATAACATCCTGTTTGTGCCTGTGGGCACAAGGAGAAGGGGATGACAGAGGACGAGATGGTTGGACAGTGTTCTCGAAGCTACCAACATGAGTCTGACCAAACTGCGGGAGGCAGTGGAAGACAGGGGTGCCTAACGTGCTCTGGTCCATGGGGTCACGGAGAGTCGGACACGACTAAATGACTAAACAACAATGCAATCCACACTACAAACCCAATCCCCCCCCTAAATATTTCTTTGTGCTTCTACAAACCCCAGAGTTCCCACAGTCATGCTTCCATCAGCTGCATAATACTATACTTGGAAATGTAATTGTTACACAGGATGTTAACATTTCAAAATGCATTGCAGCTCTGCTGTGAGTGAAATGGCAGGCTATGTATTGTGTGGTGACTTTGTCTTCACACTTGTGAATAAAGCAGTCCACAAGGCTGCCAAATGTCTCTATTATTTGGAACATATGAGTAAATGAAGAGCAATTTTGTCCCCTCTCCAAAGCAAATTCAGTTTTCCATGCTATTCTGTGGCATTTGTTTATCTCGTTCCCCAAGTGCAGCACCGTTTGTTGTGTTTTTATTTTATTACTTAAATGGGAAGCATTGCAAGTTGGAGGAATACTTAATTAAACTGAATTGCTGCGACTTAAAATATACCCACACCTGCTTCTGTGGGACTTTGAGAGACTCCTGCTCCCATAAGATCAGAAATACGAGGAGGAATTAGCAGGGCAATACATCTGTTTTGTTCCATCTGAATCTACAAGTTGTGAACTGCATTCTATTTCAGGTGTTCTGTAGCCAACCTTAAGTTAACTGTAGATTTTTTCATTTTATTTCACCCCCTCTTCCCTTTCTTCTTTTCCTTAATCAATTTTATACTATCCTCACCACACAACTACACCTTGAGAAGCTCAAAATAATGTGGCATTAAAATCCACTGTAGCTTAACTTCTCACAGTGAGGGAACTGCCAGAAGGCCCTCGGAGCTAGACCTCAGTTTCCAGGCCGAATGATGGGGGAAAGATGCTCTTTCAGGTATACTGGGCTGAGGCCATTTAAAGCTTTAAAGGTCACCACCAAAACTTGGAATTGTGCTTGGGACTGTACTGGGAGCCAGTGTAGATCCTTTAGGACCAGTGTTATGTGCACCTGGCAGCCGCTCCCAGTCACCATTCTAGCTGCCTCTTTCTGGATTAGTTGTAGTTTCCGAGTCACTTTCAAAGGTAGCCCCACATATTGCGCATTGCAGTAGTCCAAGTGGGAGATAACCAGAACATGAACCCCTCTGATGAGACAGTCCACAGGCAGGCAGGCAGGGTCTCAGCCAGTGTACCAGATGGAGCTGTGCTGGACACAAAATTGACCTCCATGGACAACTGTTCACCCCACCTGGCAAAGCACTTCTGGAGTTAAGTATCAATAAATAAACCATCAATAAATATACCATCAATAAATAAACCCCTAAAAACACAAAGCAGTCCAATCCACTTCAGACAAACACAGAAGCAAATGGAATATCAGTACAGTGGTACCTTGGTTTATGAACACAATTGGTTCAGGAAGCCTGTTCATAAACTGAAGCGTTCATAAACCGAAGCGAACTTTCCCATTGAAAGTAATGGAAAGTGAATTAATCCGTTCCAGATGGGTCTGAGGCGTTCGTAAACCGAAAATTCGTAAACCGAGGTGTTCGTAAACCGAGGTTCCACTGTATAACCACTTGCTTTCACTACAATGAATTTTAAATAAGTGGCGAAGTGGGTGGTGTTCCTGGCTGGCAAATACTCCCCCATTTGTTTCAATGGAGGCAACTGATCCAGGGGTGTTAGCATTTCCTTGTGTGCATCTGCTATCTCAATTGAAATACCCAGGGCAGCTCTTTCACGATATACTTTTTTATTTTTATTTAAGACTTTTACGGTAGTTTATTTACTATGATTTGTTCATACTTTTTGTCTGTTGTGTGTCTATATCTATTTTGTTCAGTATTCATGAGTGCCATTGGAAATTACATGGGTCTGTGGATCTGGCTGTTATTTACACCAAACCCACCAACACCAAAAACCCTCTGACAGGCGACAATTCTGATTATAATCCAACTAAAATCCAATTTACAAGGATTAACCAATTAATCATGCTGATCTTGTTAATTGAGTAATGAGCTCAGTTCTAAGGACTGATCAGATGTCTTTTTTGTAAAAATTGACTTTGCATCCCATCCATCTTAATGCAATGCTAAGAAGAAACAGGACAGAGTATTTCACCCCAGCTAAATTACCTAGCATTAAAAGAGCTATGTTGCAGTTGTCAGGTGTCTTGGAGGCCAGATCCTAAAATGATGGGAGTGATTCCTAGCAACACAAAGGGTGAAGTCTTATAGGATGGAATGGAGCCCATTGGTGCTTGGTGGGTCTGTAAAAGAACTGGCTGTGGGACATGATGACATTAAGAGATGCATCAAACCGCAGATGTACTTAAGCCTTACACGAAATAGGCCCCCTTGTTAATTCTGGACCCACACCTTGCAAACTTACACAGAATACTATTTTCCCATCTATTGTCTGTTTTAACCTTTCCCAACTTGGTGTTCTCCAGATGTTTTTGACCACAACACCCACCATCGCTGACCATTGCTATGCTGGCTGGGGTAGATGGGAGATCTAATCTATTCTGTTAGGTACCTCTGCAAGCAGCTGTTGGGTACAGATCTTCCATATCACCTGTTATCTGAATATTTCCCCCCTGGAACTACAAGGGATTGAGCCTGGGACCTTCTGCATGCAAAGCACATGCTCTGCCATTGAGCTGTAGTCTTCCCAAATGCACTTCTTCCTGCAGAGACCCCAAAAAGAAGACTAAAATCCCAACTACACTGAGATTGGTGCTAGAGAAGCACAGATTCAAATCTCCCTTAGAGGTCCATAGACCCATAGACCTCAATCCCGAGCCTTACCTGGGAGCAAGTCCTATTAAATTTAACAGGCATTTATTGCTGAGTAGGCATGGTTAGGATTGTGCTCCCAGCATGGCCAGTGCTAATGGGCACTGAGTGTTGCAGTTCAACAACATCTGGAGGGTCACAGGTTTCTTATCCTTGACCTTGAAACTCCCCCGAGTTGCCCTCTCTTTAATGGCCTTCACAAGTTGGGAAAACCATCCTTTTTAGGAAGTCGTTAGCTAAATGACTGTTTTATGATGTCAGTTTTTATCTGTCTTTTCAAATACTCACGTAAAAAAAAAAAAGCTGCTCTGCTGTGTCCCTCTGTTTTTAGTGATTTAGTATTTTTGTGTTAGATTGTAAGTGGTTTTTTTAATGGTTCATTTGTGGCAGCTTCATTTCTTATCCCTAGCTGCCTTGAGCTCTTTTGAAGAAATGCAGGATGGAATGGTCTTTAAGAAATAAACATTTTATGGGTTGGCACGTTCCATTGAAATTGATCAGCAGAGGGTGTAGTCTTTAGAATTAGGAGAGCCTTGCAAGCCAAGAACTACAGAAGTAATTGATTATTTTGAACTGTTCAGTTTATGCTCGGTGTGACTTCAGTCGAATACATGTTGCCATTTTCAATCTAAATGAGGAGCTCTGGATGGAGGATCAAGAAGGATGTGCAAGTGAGTATTGAAGCACACCTACTACACAAAGATTAAATTAAAATCAACTGCTCCACCTCCTATTGCCTCTGGCCACACTCACCTCTGCCATGTGGCCCCCAGAAGGAAATATGGCCCTCAGGCTGAAAAAGCTTCCCCAGCTTTGGGTTACATTGTTATCCCATCCTTTTTTCCAAGGAGCTAAGGGTGATACAATATATTTTCTTCTTTATATTTTGAACAAGAGGCACCATTACAAGAGGCACCATTACAATCCAAGGACACATTCCAACCTAATAAAATCTTCCAAAGAGGACATGGACCAAAGCTACTGGCTCCTCCAGCAGGCTGCTGTTGTCCAGGTGCTGCATGGACATCTGAAGTATAAAAGCCTGCATACATAGATTTCTCTGGGTCCTAGAACCCTGTGCAGTGTGGATCCCAGGACCCAATGAATATAGATATCAAGTCCATGGGCTTCTCTACCTCTGGGTGGGTCATGTGATATGATATGTCAGGTCATTCAAACATAATTCAAACTCAGGGCCTCCTCTGAGAGTCTTCTAGCAGTTCACTCACTGTGAGAAGTGAAGTTACAGAGAACCAGGCAGAAGAAGGCCTTCTTGGCAGTAGTGCCCTTCCTGTGGAACACCCTCCCAGAAGATGTCAAGGAGATAAAGAACTACACAACTTTTAGAAGACACCTGAAGGCATCCCTGTATTGGGAAGTTTTTTAATGTTTGATGTTTTACTATGTTTTTATATGCACTGTAAACAGCCCAGAGTGGTTGGAGAAACCCAGCAAGATGAGCGGGGTAGAATAACAACAACAACAACAACAACAACAACAACAACAACAACAACAACAACAACACAAACAGAGGAAGAGAGCATATGGCACTTTTGAGGCAGGCCGTGAAATCAGAGAATGCATGGCACAGTTGTAATTTCACAAGTTTTTCCTGAGAGCAGAAAAAGGAGAGAGCTTTCATCCCCATGCTTAACGTCTGGATTCCATAGCAAGCAATAATGGGATCCAGGCTGCTTGTTTTGTGGCACCTACACCTTCATCCAGACGACTGGCAAGAATCTGAGGGCTTAGGCTATTCTAAATGACAATTCCATCCCTTTTCAATTAGTAGGACATTGTCCGTTTCCTTCCACCCTGCCCCTGTTTTCAGCAGCACACTTTCTCAGGCGCATTCCTCTTCTACCCTGAAGAATCATTCAATAAATATGTGTAAAAAATCCCTGCCCTCCCAGCTGTTCTCCACCCAGCTTCAGGCTCCCATGCCTGATGTGTGTATGCACTTACTCTCCTACAGATGCTGTGGTTGCTGCGATCAGCGGAAAGACGTCATGCCTTTTTCTCATTAACTCCCACACTGTCAGCCTTTTCATTACTTCCTTGTAGTTGGATGCAACTTATCCTTGGATAACAGTTACATTTTTGGCACTGGGTGTCTAAGAATATTAATGGCTTATGAGCAACAAATCCTTATGCTGGAGCCATGCAGGATATCATTTACTTAGTCTTCTCTTTCTTTCACCTCCCAGATCCGGCAGTTCATGTGGATTAGGAGCCTGACAGCATATTCCAAGGCTGCGAGCTCCAAGTTGTTGGGATTTTTAGAGGTGATGTTCCATGCTAGTGTTGCTATGGGCTTGCATCCAGAGAAGAGGAAGGGAGTTAGGAAGATGAGAAACTATATCAAGTAAGACCATTGTAGACGGTACAGTATATAGTATGTCCAACTGCAAAATGAAGAAGAAGGACATCGTTGTCACCATTGCCATCACCTTCTATCTCAAAAGGTATATGCTTGGAGAAGCATTGAATCTCCTGCCCCTAGAGAATTAACAGGCCCTGTCCAATAGATTCCCCCCTAATATAAGTGCAACCACATTTCACACCACATTAACAAACACAATTGATGGCTATCCAAAGGGGTATATGATGTTTGAGTGTTGGGAAGTTACAGTTCCTGCAGCAAAAGTGTTTGTGCCTTTGAGGAAAGAAATCTAGATCCTGTGCAACCAAGAAATGTATTGGTATAATGGCCACAATCCAACACCAACTGAATGTATTGGTATAATGGCCACAATCCAACACCAACTGAAATGCCCCAAAGCCTATGCATTTAAGCCAACTGAAATTGAAATGAAATTCAGTTTGCTGTGTTGGATTGTGGCTACTGTATGGGATCAGACTGGAGGGCTGATTCCAAACCATGCAGCTGGAAAGTGATGTCATCATTTTGTTTCTTATGCATTGAAGAGGCAAGGCAGTCTTTCCCCAGAGGAAGATGGGCGTGTGGGTGTAGAGGAAGCTGTACTGTCCACAAATGATATAGATCCACTTGATCTTCTTCAGACACTGGGAAGTATAGAAAACTCCTTTCAGGCAATCAACAGTCTTTAGGCTTCTACAGTTCCTCTCCATGTAGTCCACAAATTTACTCCAGTCTTTTTGGAACCTTGCCTCTCCCTGGTTTCGGATCCTGCTAGTCAGCCTTGCTAATTCCGCATAGTCCATCATTTTCGTCTGCCACTCTTCAATCGTCGGTAACTCCTGAGTTTTCCTTTTTTGGGCTAACAAAGTCCTAGCCGCGGTTGTTGCATAACTGTGTGTAATCTGTGATGTGCTGCAGGATCTAGAGCTGCCTCAGTTCACAAGCTATTGTGGCATAAAGGAGTGTGCAGTCTGCAGTGCTTGATTGGAGCGACTGTCTGTAGCAGAGGCATTATGGCCCTGTGTTGAAGGAAAGTAATGTAAGACACGATCTGTCATCACTGGCTTTAATGTTGCTTAGTGAAATATGTTACAGTAAATCTTTATAGACTGTATGAGTACACTGAGTTCCAACAAAGTTAAACCAAAGCAAACATTTCTCTTATGGGAAATTAAATTCCATACGGTTAGGGCAGGACTATGATTAATTCAGCGACAATGGAAACAGAGTAAATGCATCCACTGCGAAACATTTTGATAGCCAGAAAGAAAAAAATGCTCTAAATAATGAAATTGTGGGAAATGACAGGCTTGGGGTCACTGATGGTTTTGCTGCCATGGAATTTAAAAGGAACTTTGGACAATTGAAACTTTTGTCCAAGAAATTAAAATGGTTTACTTGACAGTATCCTGATATTTGCAGCTTTTCTCTCTCTAAGGTTCCAGTCCTCATAGATGTAGGAAAGAAATAATCAAAGCTTGACTTCTATTTTTCTAATTTTGCCTCCTAAATTTCACTTTCCTGAAGTATTGCCTATTCTGCTCTCAGCAAAGAAATTCACATGAACAACGCAGCAAATGTGACTATAATTAAACAATTTAAGCTGCTCTTGGTAGTGGGGCAGTTAGGAAATTTTAGATGCTAGACTTTATGGGGAAGGGCCATAGACCAATGACAGAACATATGCTTTGCACACAGACGTTTCCTGCTTCAATCTCTGGGTAGGGTCGGGAGTGTCCCCAGTCTGCAACCCTGGAGAGCTGCTACCAGTCAGTGTAGACAGTACTGAGCTAGATGGAGTAATGGTATGACTAGGTATAAGCTAGTTTCCTATGTTCCTGAGTCTTATGGGGCTGGCCCTGGACTTCTCTCCGAAAGTCCTGCACTGATGCCAACACAAACTATTGGAGGAGGGACTTACAAGAAACAATGCAGCATCCTGCTCATGAGAAGTCCAGCTCCACAGGTACCTATCACTTTCAAATTTATCTCCATTACCCTGTAGTAGGACTATGGAAGTCCCCCCCCCCAAGTCACACCTGTCACCAGCAGCACAACTCACTAGCACTGGTCTACTAGTCTTCTTCAAGTGCCTTTGTCTGTAAGTAAAACTTGTTTACCTGGATGGAGAAATGTGGGAGGGCATCAGATGCAGTTGAGATTTGCCACAGACATGTTGCTCCACCCACTATTATCTGTGACCCTGCCCACTTGTACCTCTGGCCCCAGCCACTGTGGCTCACAGTCCCTGGAAATTTTCACATGAGAGAATGCATAGCTTAGGCTAAAAGAAAAGGTTTCTGTTTCCTGCCTTAAAGGTTGAAAGGCCAGCTAAGATTCTCTTGATGCTGTCATCAACCTCCAGTTCTTTTGTATTACAACCAAACTTGAAGTATTGCAATATGTTGTATATAGTTTGTCCTCCCTCTCTTTGGGCCTCACAGAAAACCTGTGTGGGAGGTTAGGCTGAGAGATGGTGACTGACCCAAGGGAGCTTAGTGGCTACATGGGGATTTGGAGCCAGATCTCAACAGTCTTGGTCTGGTACTCTAGTCAGTGACTTTCCATACCAGTGTGTCATGTGGCTATTGCATTAGGGCAGGCATCCCCAAACTGCAGCCCTCCAGATGTTTTGGCCTACAACTCCCATAATCCCTAGCTAACAGGACCAGTGGCAGGGGCATACCCAGGTTCAGAACTAGGGGGGGCAAGAGATGGGAAGAGAGAGGGAAGGAAGGAGGGAGGGAGGGAAGAGAGAGAAGGGAGGGAGGGAGGGGTGAGAGAGAAGGAAAGGAAGGAAGGAAGGAAGGAAGGAAGGAAGGAAGGAAGGAAGGAAGGAAGGAAGGAAGGAAAGAAGGTGTGTGTGAGAGAGAGAAGGTAGGGAGGGAGAGAGAGAGAGAAAGGAAGGAAGAAAGAGGGGGAAGGAAGGATGGAAGGAAGGATGGAGCTCCCTTCTGCCCCCCCCCAGCTCAGGCTGCTCCTCCCCCCTCCTACGTTCCTGTCGCTGGCTGCAGCCGTGGAGGGGGCGGAAACAGCCCGATTTCCATAACCCGCAGTGACTTTTCCCCTTCAGTTTTCGGAGGAAAAAAGTGTGGGTTATGGTCCGTAAAATACGGAAAATTTTTTTTTGCTTGGGGGGGGGGCAGCTGCCCCCCTGCCCCTCGTTGGGTACGCCCATGACCAGTGGTCAGGGATGATGGGAATTGTAGTCCAAAACATCTGGAGGGCCGAATGGGGATGCCTGCATTAGGGACTAGTGGACTTGGAAAAATGTTAACCTTATCAGTTGGGTGCATCAGGAAAATAATAATAGAAGAAGCCTTCAGGTATGTTTACTGTGCTCAAGAAGGTTTTAACATAAGAACATAGGAAGAGCTTGCTGGATCAGGCCAAAGATCCGGCAGTTGGTTCTCACTGTTGCCATCAAGATGCGAATGGAGAGCCTACAAGCAGGACCAGAGCACAACACTCTCCCCACTTGCAGTTCCCAGCAACTGATATTCAAAGGCATACCGCCGCCCACAGTGGAGGTAGATAGAACATAGTCAGCCTTATCGTCCATGAATTTCTCTAATCCTCTTTTAAAGCCATTCCCCTTGGTGGCCGCCATCACCTGTTATGGGAGCTAATTCCATTGCTTGACTATGTGCTGTGCAAAGAAGTGCTTTTCTTTTGTCTTTTCTGAATTTCCCCACATTCAGCTTCACTGGGTGTCCCACAGTTCTCATATTATGGGTTTTGGATATTAATCCTTCTTCAGGGCAAATAACACCTATTGCACCTCTAAGACTCAAGCTGGTTGTGCTTTAAGAAAAGTTAATCAGGTTATACCCTGAAAAAAGAAATTCACCTGCAAGACATGTTGGACTGTATACATACTTCTGTGCCCCTGGAGGCTCTCTCTCTCATTTTTCTGCATTCACTATCGTCTGCATTATATCATAAATAACCACCCAAATGGTGCTGTATTTGTGTGTGTGTGTGTGTTGAGATTTGTGTATCATCTTGTTTAGTCTTCCCACCGTGAGGATAGCCATGAATGGTGAGTGCACTGAAGGCTTTTGGCCCTGAGCCTTAGCTGGGGCAAATGGTTTCATAATGTTCATTTTAACGTTAAATGATTTTTAATATTTCACATATGGTTTCATGGTTTTAAGCTTCCTCACTGGGAATGAACAAGGCTGTGGTATGATGATGAATAGTGGACGGTGTCCAGGAACACCCACTTTATTCCCTCCATATCAAACATGTGGCGCTCCCATTAAATTTGGAATTCTCTCGGGGGAGGTTGACTTGTCCTATCTAATCCAGGCCTATTTTGTTCCTTCGACCTGGATTGAGTAGGATGCATTGTTCCCATACATTCTTCATTTAATTAAATGCAGTAGATATGTCATGTCAGTGAAATATTCCAGGTCTGTTTTTACATCTGTAGCCGTTTTCTTCTCCACTCCTTCCATTTGGCTTCTTGGAAAGAAAGTTCGACATTCAATGCAGCCTTGGATTAGATGATTGGCTCTGGGTGTGCTGCCAAAACAGCTCAAATCAAAATCTTAATGTTGGGGATTTGGGTTTTGTGTGTGCATGTGTTTGTTTGCCCCTCCCGCCCTGCTTTATAAAATGAAGTTTGTAAAGGGTGCATCGACTGTTTTGGTTCCCAGAGAATGAGGGATGTAGACTTGGCTTGCATCAGTGCAAAAACTAAATGATACTACTGCTGTGTAAGATGGAGCTACTATATGTTATACTGCAAAAAAGAAAAGAAAAGAAAGTGCTTAACCCTTCCCGCCACCATCAGTTTTCCCTTGTAAGTGCTACTCTGGCAAATGTGTTTTTAACTCTCCCTTCTGCTGCCAATTTCCCTCTGTAATTTCTGTTGTGTACTTAAACCCTTCCTGCCACTGCCATTTCTCCAGTGTAAACACTTACTACGCTACCAGGTGTGTGCTTGATCCTTTCAGCTGCCTTCAACCCTTCCATGTAAACGCCTTATTGCCAATTCTCTCAGGTAAATGCCACACTGACAATGCCACACTGTTGCCACCCTTTCTCACATGTAAATACTATACTGCCATTGCCAGTTGTCCCATGTATATACAGTACCTAAGAAGGGGGGGGGGAATGAGCAGAGGAGCATTTCAGGGAAGAAATGACATGTGTCGTGCAGGTTAAATTTCACCCTCACTCAACATCAGTATTATGAAACAACCACAGGTCTCAGGGCAAGCCCAGGACATTTTGGTACAGGACAGGAGACAGACCACAAAATGCTGTGCTCCCCACCACCACCAAGGAAGAAGGTGTGAGGGATGATCTACATCAGGAGCAAGGGATGAAGAGAGAGCAATATAAGGATCTGCTGCTCTGGTGGACCCTGCCACCCAAGGCAGTCATCTCACCTTGCTTCATGGGTAGGGTTCCCATATTTCAAAACCAGGAAACCACCAAAATTGTTGAGCATTGACCAGGACAAGCCCAAAGTATGGCAGGCCTATTCGCGGGTGGGCCAACCCTGGCAATGACATACCTTGCTAGTCCTACTCAGAGTAGACCCATTTGAGTAAATGTGTGTGCTTGACTCAAGTTAATTGATTTCAGTGAATTTACTCTTGAGTAGGAATAGCATTGGATACAATTCTAAGATTTAACTAGTTTGGACAACTGTTCAACTAGAAGGAATCTCCAAGAGAGGCTGTATGCATAGCACATTGCTCTAGGTGCAGAGGTCCTCTTCCCACTACTGCATTGGCTGGTCAATTACTTGAATGTCCAAATTGGCTGCAAGTAAAATTTTTCTGTTAGGCATTTATGGCAATAGTTTCAAATTGTGTCCACTCAGGTTTTTTTAGGAGGGCCACATTGGAAAAACTGTATGACTGAAATTGTAGATGTTCTGTTCCTGTTATATATTCTGTTCCTGTTTATATTTTCTTGTACAGTAAGTGGCTAAAACCTTTTTGGTTGGCCAGTAAACTGAATTGACAGTGAACAGGGTGAACAAAAAGAGGGTGGACAAAAAACTCAGGTGAATAAATTGTGGATCTTTCTAAGTGATGTTGGATATCACTCTGCAGCTAAAGAAAATAATGTTATTTCTACCGATAGTTTTGGATGAAGCAGTGCAGGGGAAGCAGCAATCTTGGGACAGTCTTGATCACTTTTGAAACTGTTCTGTTGTAGTGTGACATATGCAATATCACTTTGAGAACTTTAAGAAACATACTCTTGGAATTATCAAGCTCAATTCTGAAGCTGTTATGCCAAATGCCTTTGTCATAATAATTTGTTACTTCCTGACTGTTAGAAGGAATGCAGATTACGGCTGCTAAAGTTGATTGCTCTTTGTTTTTAATTGATGAACTAAACAAAGGGTGACTGAACCAACTGCTACAAAATAGTAGTTCTTCTGCATATACACACGGCAGATTATTTTGGTCTGAAAACTGATCTCATTTTTTTAATACCCCTGTTGGATTATTATTTTTTTAAATGCTGGATTACAGTGAACAATTCACAAGAGGTTAAAACCGCAGCCTTATTATAAGGGATACTAGAAGTAAACATTATTAATTATAAAAATCGCTTAAATTAAGAGTTTTTTCCACACCTGCCTCTTGCTAATTAGCAAGTAGTCCACACACTTCAGTTGGTTGAACTCTTTAGTATTTATTCAAGCATACTTGACATTAACATACCGTTTGATGTTTGATAGCTTGAGTTTTTAATTTAACCACACGACAACAAATGGTATTTATGAAATATCAGTGAGCTGGAAAAGTAGCTTGTGTTTCATTTGTGCACGCTATAGTGAACTGAAAGCAGCTTTCTTCCCTGAGGCTTCGGTAGAGGAGATATGCAGGAAGCAGAGGAGAGGGGAAGCTCCCCCCCTTTTGTTGGGGTGCATATCAGAAGTTGGTGCACAGCACCAGAGGCACTCATGAGGCAGGGGAATGGCAAAATAGCAGACAGCATGATATCACAAGAAAAGATGAATCCAGGGACATTATCTCTCAGTTCTCCTGCCCAACCACCGTTGACATGTTCAAGAGCAGCGCAAAAATGTGGCGGTGTTTTTGCACAACTATTTCACTGGAGCTCCTTGACAAAAAGTAACATTCAAAGGTAGAACATTTTGAAGGCATTATATTACGTAAAACATAGGTCTATCTGTTGATCAAATCTTTTTCAGAAACACCCTTCTATGTAGCTCATTGGTAGTGCACCTGTTTTGCATGCAGAATGTCCCATGTTTAATCCCTGGCATTTCCAGGTAAGGTTGGGAGAGACTTCTGCCTGAAACTATGAAATACGCTGCCAGTCAGTGTAGACAGTACAGAGCTACAGTAGATGGACCCCAGGTCTGACTCAGTGTAAGGCAGGGGTCGGCAAGGTTTACCTCGCCTGGGCCAGTTCACTCCAGTGGAGATCCCTCCGTGGGCCGGATTGCGTGTGCACCCATGATTTCCGGCGTCTGCGTAGACATAATTTTCAGCGTCTGCGCAGAAGTGAGTCCCCGGGCCCCACTGTGCTGGTTTAGTGCAGCACATGGGGACTCACCAAGCGGGCGGCTCAGTTCGGCTTGTGGACCGGTTAAACAACCTCCATGGGCCGCTTGTGACCCATGGGCCTTAGGTTGCCTACCCCTGGTGTAAGGCAGCTTCTTATGTTCCTGTAACAGTCATAATAAATGTTAAGCAAATCATTTTATTTAGGGCTGTCTTAAACATATGACAATGTTTCTATTTTGCTTAATGGGGGGGGGATTGTCAGTGTCGCTTGTGTAGGTTCTCTGCTGTTCACTTGTGTTCCTTTGATAGTGAGAGATGTTGGGGTTGGCCTAGGATATGGTTGTTCCTTTGTGGTTGGCTGTGTGGTCTTTGTTTTGTGTGTGAGTGGGGTGGGTGAGTGTTTTGGGTCAGGTTAACCATATTGATTCGTATGCTGTTGGTGGATTTTTGTCATTGTCTTGTTGGGCTGTGTATGTGATAAAGGGGAACCATACCGGGGTGAAGCCGTCTTCTTCTATTTGTCCCCGTGTCAGTTTCAACTTATTGGTTAATTTTTCTAGTAAGGCTGTTTCCCATACTATTTGGTACCATTGGTCCATGCTTACCCCTGACAGGTCTTTCCAGTGCCTGGTTATGGTGCTTCTGGTTGCTGAGAGTAAGTGGGTTATGAGTTCTATGTGATTGGCATTATTGTCCTGGAAGATGTTTAGCAAGACCAATTCTGGGGTAAATTCTAATGTTTGTTGGGTTATTTTACCTATTTCTCTTATGGTTGTTGTCCAGAATAGTTGGATTTTGGGGCACTCCCATCACATGTGGAAAGATGTGCCTGTTGAGGTGCATCCTCTCCAGCATTTTGATGAGGTTCCTGGGCGTATTATCGCTAGTTTTCACGGTGTTAGGTACCACCTGTAGATGATTTTCAGGGTGAGTTATTTCCTTTTTGCTGATATGGATTTAGAGGGGGGGGGGTTAGACCACATTCTGGTCCATTGGGTGGGGTTAAATGTCGTCTTCCCATTGTCTTTTGATTGTGTCTAGGGGGTTTGTGGGATTTCGGAGCAGTATTTTATATATTGCAGATACTATCCCTTTGCCGTGTCCCTTTGTTGTTAGGAGGAGGTTTTCAAAGGTTGTCAGGGGCCTGGTTGCTGCTGATTTTACTGCTGGATTAAGAGGGCATGTAGTTGCTGTTGTGCTAACCAGGAAATTTGGGTGTCTTCTAGTTTATCCTGTATTTCTTGTGTTGTCAAAGGTTTGTTATTTTATAAAAGTCTATTAGGCGATATAAGCCTTTGGTCTGCCAGGTTTTTATCTGGAGGTTTTGTGCTGCATGGTGGAATAATGGGTGGTAAACCAGGGGGGTAATGGGGGCGGGGTTGTCTGTTTCTGTTTTCCATGCTTTGAACATGGTTTGTGTGTACCTATTTAGTGTTGTGGGAATCTTCCTTAGTTTGTTTGGGAGGAATGGGTATGCTGTGGTGCAGATACTTTCGATTGTGTCCCTCTCTAAGTGTATCCATTGTTTTGTCTTATCTTCCAGTATATATGGGATTATATGTCGTATTTGGTTGGCTCTATAATATGTTTCTATGTTAGGGATTCCCCATCCTCCTTGTGAGGTGGGGAGGTGCAGGTATTTGGTGCTTATTCTTGGTTTTTTATGTGGGAAGATAAAAGAGTGTAGTTTTCTCTGCCATCTGCGAAGTTGGGTTGGGAGGATCCAGATTGGGAGGGTTTGGAATAAGTAGGTTAATTTTGGGAGAGTGATCATTTTGATCATGGCCATTTTATCTGAGAGGTGAAATTCATATTGTTCCATCTCTTTAGGACTTTGTTTATTTGTCACCACAAGGGTTTATAGTTGTTTAGGTATAATTTGTTGAGGGTTTTGGTTATTTGTACCCCTAGGTATCTGAACTTGGTGTGACAGAGTTTTATCTTGGTGATATTAGTGAGTTCTTTCTGGGTGTGAGGAGGGGTATTGAAGCACATGGCTTCTGATTTTGCAAAGTTTACTTGTAGGCCTGACACCGTTGCAAATGTGTTGAATTCTCTGATTAGGGAGATTGATGTTTTTAAGGGGTCTGATGTTGTGACCATTAGATCATCTGCCAAGAGCCCTAATTTATATGTTCTGCCTTTTATTTCCACTCCCTTGATGCTTGTGGATGCTCGAATTTGGTTTGCTAGGGGCTCTAGAGCCAGAATAAATAGGAAGGGAGATAGTGGGCATCCTTGCTTTGTGCCTCTTTGGATTGCTATGGTATTTGAGTCCATATTATTAATTCTGCATTTTGCTGAGGCTTGGGAGTATATTTGTTTGAGGATTTGTAGGAAGTTGGGGCCAAATTTCATGTTAGTTAGTACTGCTATTTCCACTCTAAGCAATCAAAAGCTTTGAGGATGTCTAAGGACATAATTGTCAGTGGGAGTTTAGTTGCCTTGCTGTGTTTGATTAGGTTCAGTAGTTTCCTGATGGGGTCCATAATACTCCGACCAGGGACAAAGCCAGTCTGATCTGGGGCTATTAACTTGCCTAAGAAAATTTTTAGGCGATTGGCCAGGATTGTTGTGAATATCTTGTAGTCTTGGTTTATTAATGAGATCGGGCGGTATGATTCTACTTTAAGATTGTCATTCAATGGTTTTGGGATGAAAACTATTTTGGAGTGGTTCCATGTTTTGGGAATGGGCCCCCCTTTCATGATGTCATTAAATAAGCATGTCATGTAGGGACCATATTCCCTTCTGTTCCTCTGAATGCTACAAGGCAGACATGCATACTAGTTGTGCCTTAGCAACACGAAGGTTGCTAGCGTTCTTCTTCTTGAGAGCCAGTGTGGTGTAGTGGTTAAGAGCGGTAGACTCGTAATCTGGGAAGCCGGGTTTGCGTCTCTGCTCCTCCACATGCAGCTGCTGGGTGAGCTTGGGCTAGTCACACTCAGCCCCTCCCACCTCACAGGGTGTCTGTTGTGGGGGAGCAGGGGAAAGGAGATTGTTAGCCGCTTTGAGACTCCTTCGGGTAGTGATAAAGCGGGATATCAAATCCAAACTCTCCTCCTCCTCCTCCTCCTCCTCCTCCTCCTCCTCCTCCTCCTCCTCCTCCCCCTCCTCCTCCTCCTCCTCCTTCTTCTTTTTTGCCAGCCCATGCTGCTGTGCCTTTAAGAGCACTCTGACCTGTGGCTATGATCAAGCAAGGTTGCTCATCTGTGTGGCGTGAAAAACTTGCTAAGCTGGAGGGTAGAGAAGAGTGAGCATTTGGGGAAATTAGCCCAAAGTTATATTCATTGCACTGTTTACTTTTGCCCCAGGCTCTGTCCACCACTGTTATGTGGCCCTTGGACAATTATCCAGAAAGGAATGTGGCCCTTTGAATGGAAAAAGTCCCCACGCCTTGTCACATATAATGCTCCACAGGAGCTTCAAGCAGACACGTGCAGCTACTCTTTAATTGTGTGCCCCCCCCAAATTTGGCTATAGAATGCATTAGCATCACTCAAATGATGGAGGAGGAGGAGGAGGAGGAGGAGGAGGAGGAGGAGGAGGAGGAGGAGGAGGAGGAGAGAGAAGTGTCTCGGTGATATACAGATTCTGGTTAATGACAGAAACTTGTTCCAGTGAATTTCTGCTGAATGATGCTGGCTTGCCTCCAGTAAGACACCAACTTACATCTGATGTTGATTTGTGCCTTTAAATCATTTTAACATGGATCTTGTAGAATTTTTTTTTTAAAAAATAGCACCGTCAAACTATTGTTCTGGTTTGACATCCATCATTAGTCTTGTTCTTCTGTCTGTGCCATTTATATTTTGGCTGCCAGGAGAACAGAAAGTGTGTGTTTGTGTTTGTGCATGTGCATGCACACAAGAGTTCTTTGGAGATGCAGTGGCTATAACCTCCTTCTAAAACGAAGATGCCTGTGGGATGGGATATCAGTTGTCATGCTGTATACTCAAGGGGTGGCTTTGCTTAGAAAATTTCTGGTGCAGATTTCTTACCTGCCTTCACCATGAGATCCCAGAGTGGGTTGCAATAATTTTAAAATACAATGGGTTGTATCCAATTCTAGTTCCCTTCAGAGTTGACCCACGGAAATTAATAGACATGGCTAACTTAGGTCAGTAAGCAGTGGTGGACCATATCTCAGATTTCAGGGGTGGTGCTCTTCACCTCCCGTCTTCCATCCTACAATATAGTTGCAGTGCCCCCAAGGTTCCACAGCCTTTAAATCCGCCTCTGATCTCAGGTGTCAAAGGCAAGGGTAAAGAGGTGTGTCATCCCAAACAAATTTCAGTCAGGCAAATGCACTCAGGGATGGCACAGAGCATGGGGGTAAGTGGTGTGACCTGGGGAGGGTGTGTGTGACTTAGTTGGAATCTTCAAGAGCTTGATAGAGATGGAGGACTGGACTTAATCTCTAGGCCTGAAGTTTCCCATCCTGGTTCTCACAGGTACAGTCTCCTATGATATAAGAACTCCTTTCCCAACCTGGTGTTCTCAGATGTTGTTGGACCACAACTCCCATCATCCCTGACCATTAACCCTCCTGGCTAGGGATAATGAGAGTTGTAACCCAACACTTTCTGGCAGGACCATGCAGAGCAGGGGACAGCTAGGTACACTTGTTCCAGGTCTCAGAGGGCTCAGCCGGACAGGAGGCTTATGCTACCTAGCAGGCCAAGAACACCCCATGCCTCCCAGCCAACCAGGAACTCTTGCCCTGGGCCTCATATGAGCTCTGCATGGGCCTGCCTTCTGGGAACCCAAGCTTAGGAAAGGCTTTACTCAGAGTAGACCCATTGAGATTAATAGACCTAACTTAGTCATGACTTAAATGGATCTACTCTGAATACAACCAACATATGATATGGGTGGGGAGCCTTTGATCCATCAGAACAGGGTTTTCCAAACTGACTTTGGACTACAGTTCCCATCATCCCTGACCACCTGTCCTGCTAGCAAGAGATGATGGGAGTGGTAGTCCCAAAACAGCAGGAGACCCAAGTTTGGGAAACCCTGCTCTGGAAGTTGGGGAACTACAACTCCCATCAATCCTAGCCAATGACCATGGGTGATGGGAGTTGTAGCTCAGCAACATCTGGAAGACCAAAGTCTCCCCACATAGGGCCAGTTGCCTTCTCAATCCGACCCACAAGCGGTCCGGGAATCAGTGTGTTTTTACATGAGTAGAATATGTCCTTTTATTTAAAATGCATCTCTGGGTTATTTGTGGGGCATAGGAATTCGTTCATCCCCCCCCCACATGGTCTGAGGGACGGTGGACCGGCCCACGGCTGAAAAAGGTTGCTTATCCCTGGTCTAGTCCTTCCCCTGCCCACCCCTCTAATATTCTTAAGAGCAGGCATGTCAAACCTGCGGCCCTCCAGATGTTTTGGCCTACAACTCCCATGATCCCTAGCTGGCAGGACCAGTGGTTGGGGAAGATGGGAATTGTAGTCCAAAACATCTGGAGGGCCGCAGGTTTGACATGCCTGCTTAAGAGGGTGTCTTCTCCAGTCTTCAGAGAGTAGCTAGAAGTGGAGAGGCAGAAAAAGGTCCTCCTTTCCTTCCACTCTGCAGTTTTAATCTGAAATCTTAGGTGCAGTACTGTGCCCAGAGCTCAGGAACTGCTCGCTGTAATGAAATTCCCTGTCGCAAAATGCGCCTAGAACAGTGGGAGTTTCAAACACTGGAGGCAATATCTGAAGGCCCCTGTGTCAGCAATCTGTGGCTTAGTAAATACTGCTCTTTGACTGTAGCAGCAGGTGAAATTAGTTGCTGTGTTCAATAGCAGTTTGGTGATGTTATTGGGCGGTTGTAGGAAAGAGCTCAGGACTGCAGTGAGGTAGCCCATGAGGAATGCAGGAAGACCATAAGAAACTGAGAAACAGACAAAAGCTGTGAAAGGAAGGGTGCATAACACATTATCATTATTATTACTCTTATCTATTATTATTATTACTCTTATCTATTATTATTATCTTCAAATGCAAATAAAAAACCCATAAAATAGACTAGCAGGAGAATGTACAACACAAGTGGGTCATAAAATGTTACAAGCAAGTACATTTCCTTTTGATACATTGAAATGTTACATCATTGCTATGTAAGCCAGGAACGAGAGAATTTGCTTCAGCGCACTGGAAAAATCACTTGGACTTTGTGGGATGAAATTTCCTCTTGGACTTTGCAAGGAGAGGGAGGAGGGTAGAATTTGCAGCCAGGGGAGGAGAGGAGGGAGAGAGAATGAGAAAACAGTGTAGGCCAGAGAACTGGGGTTAAAATTGAATGTTGCTATTGGGCTACTTCCAACATAACATTGGGAGTGCATTGAAAAGGATTCCCATGGAGGATTATGGCTAGAAAACACTATGACAGGCAGGGCCAAACTAGACAGGACAGCAGCAGACCCATGGACTGATTCAGGTTTGCCACCAAATCCCCATAAAATTATGGGAGCATGGAAGAGTTGCAGCATGGGGGTGGGTGGGATGGAGGGAGATGTGAACCCCCCCTCTCTATATATGAGAAAGATTTGAGAACCAGCAGATTATCTAGTAATCCTTAGGTTATCCTGATTGTGCATCTTACCTGAGAAACTTAGATGGATTCGAAATTCCAGTGAAACTGCCCATCATACAATGCTTTCAGCAGACAACAGGTCCACTTGTGAACTCTGATCAGAGGTTCCTGGCTAGACGGAATCTTGGCAGTGTGGTTTTATTTGGTGCCAAATTAAAACAGTATGTAATGTGAGCAGTATTCCAAAAGAACAATTCGGAGCACACTCTAAGGCTCCTGGTTGTTTCTTTGCATCCATGGATCTACCTGCCCACAGGTGATTTTCTACGATGTCATGTGAGTACCAGATGGCTGTGGCCAGGGGAAAACATTCATGGGCCAAATTAGGAGGCCTGATGGGTTTCATTAGGCCTGTTGGCCAGAGCTTTCCCACTAAATATGCCAAATATGCTTAACTTGGTGGCTATTGCTTCAGAGTAGGCACAATGCAAAGTTCTGGTGAATAAGTCCTGCATGGTTTAGGATGGGAATATTTGAAGGCTGTCTTCTTCCACTTAAACCTGAGATCATAGCCCCTGCTATGTGTGGTAGCATTCCCCTGCACTTGGTTGGGACCAAGGAACTGGCTTTTCCTTGTTCTCACCCAAGCTCTGAAAGTCCTTCCCAGGGTATGCCTTGACCCATCTTTAACAGTCTTCCAGAAACTAATTAAAACCTTCCTCTTAAAGATATTTGCTTTGTAGACAACTGTTCTATTGTACAAGTTTTAAGCTACTGATTTGGAATACTGCTGCTGTTGGCGTATTCTTTGCTTGTCATTTTTTGTGTTTTAATGGTTTGTGACTTGTACTTGCAATCCAAACCTCTTTTGCATCAGACTGAGGTAACTGGGCAGAGATGTCCCTCTGCCCAACTGTACAAGGCTCTGTCCCCCACATGTGCACAGTGGCACCAACATCACTACACTGGCATGGAGTTCCCTGTTCCACTCCCTGAGAGTTTAGGTGGGTGGAAATATACTTTTGGAAAGCCCCCAAATGAGGGGTCTTGGGCTAAAATGGCCTGGTATCTGCTGTTTCCCTATCTGGCCCTACTGCTATCACTTGACAGTAGATTTGCTTGCACTCTTCCTTCCACCCTGGCAGGCATCAATCTCAGGGCTGTCAATGCAGCAATGATTCTCTGCCACTCCATCACAACCTGCCACAGCCTGGCCAAGGCGTGGAGTTGCCCAGTTAAATGGTTAATTTAGGATTTAATGTTACTGCCAGTTCCAGGGATTGACCAGGTTAAATGCTGTCTAGAGAAAAACTTTTGGTTGGACAGTGTCTTCTTTCCCCTGCTCTTGAAGGAGACATATTTATTGTCCTATATCTCATGCAACCCAGTTGTCTGCATGCATACTTAGCAACATGTTCAACCATGTCCAATGAGTGTTACTCTCCAGTAGGGAGATGGATGAATCTGTCAGTTTTAGTTTCAGTTTCTCTTTTTTGCCAATTTTCAATTTAGTTCTCCACATTTTTTAAGCATTCTCATGCACCATTCTACTAAAATACACATTTTGGTAGAGGCATTTTTTTTTTACTGATACACACATTTTTGCAATGAATGTTCATCAATGGAATGCACATTTTGCTAGACACACATTCTCCTACTACATGGATTTTTGGACATATTGTTGGAGAACTGCATTGCAAAAGTCAGAGATGTGCAGATTGTGTTTCTGTTTGCATATTTGGTTTGAGAAGTGTTAGTCAAGCAAGTAAAGCTAAAGGGACCCCTGACCATTTAGGTCCAGTCGTGACCGACTCTGGGGTTACGGCGCTCATCTCGTGTCATTGGCCGAGGGAGCCGACGTACAGCTTCCAGGTCATGCGGCCAGCATGACAAAGCAGCTTCTGGCGAGCCAGAGCAGCACACGGAAACGGCATTTACCTTCCCGCTGTAGGGGTACCTATTTATCTACTTGCACTTTGACGTGCTTTCAAACTGCTAGGTTGGCAGGAGCTGGAACCGAGCAACAGGAGCTCACCCCATCACAGGGATTTGAACCGCCGACCTTCTGATCGGCAAGCCCTAGGCTCCGTGGTTTAACCCACTTCTCATTAAATTCTAAGAAAATTGAATTTCTTCCCACCCCTACTCTCAGATAAATATGTAAAGAATCATAGCCTGATTTAATGGAATAGATCTGGCAAGGTATCAACTGGGAGGGGTGGAAGATATTTACGACGGTGCAAATTGTTTGAACATTGTCTTAGAAATGGTGAAATATCCTTGCTTTAGCCATAATTATTCAGCAACATAACATAAGTTCTAATGTGCCTTGGCTTGTTGTTTTGTGGGGGGTGGGTGAATCCTTTTTTATGCAGTAGACTTTTTAATTGGGCCACCAAAAAGACTTTTAAGGGTTGTTTTATTTTATTTTATTCCAGGAGAAGGGATAGAGGCCAGATCAACAAGGGCTGTGTAAATAAGATGCCTCAGGCGCTCTCTCTCTCTCTCTCTCTCTCTCTCTCTCTCTCTCTCTCTCTCTCTCTCTCATATATATATATATATATATATATATATATATATATATATATATGCATGCTACTTCAGATTCTGCAGAAGTAATAATAAAGCTGGACCTAATGGGTCACCATATGTGGAGAGCCATCCTCTTGGGCCTTAGCATATACACTTAAAGAGTGAAACAAAGAGAAGGAAAAAAGCTGTAATATTGGCAACTGTTGTTAGGTAGTATAAACAATGGGCTGCCATTGGCACAGAAGAGGGGATCGGATTCCAATAGCACTCAATAGGGAGCCTTCCTTAAAAAATTAGAAGAAGCTGGGCTGGAGCTGGCCCATGCTGGGAATGGCAGTAGAAGCAAAAACAAGAGTAAATGAATGGAAATTAAGCAGCAGGAAATGGGGATTTGGCACAAGGTCGGAATTTGAAACTGCAGAGAGGTGTCAGTGATAAGGGCTGGATAGAGTTTCTGGCTGAAAACAGAAAGAAAGAATGCAGATGTGTTCATTGAATAAAGTACAGATGTAGAGAGCAAAAAAGAATCAGGGGGGGGGAATCACGTCAAGTGGAGGTGCTTTTATGGAAACTGCTCTGTCCATGATCCTGGGTGAAAATGACAAGCTCAGCTTTATATCATGTTTTGCTGTTTATTACACATATGCACAGCCTTGGTTGTTGCTTTTTAAGGGAAGATATCAGAGTCTGAGGCTGGTCTCTGTGTGCTCAGGCCTCTGGACCCACTCAAAGCACAAAGGGCAGCTCCCCACCATTGGGAAGCAAGAAAGAACTTCTGAATAAGGCATACACACACACACACACACACACACACACACACACACCAGAAATAGGGGGGGGGGGGCTGTGACCTCCAGATGTTGATGGAACTCCCATTCCTATCCATAGCTGCCAAGCCTCCCGTTTTTCGCGGGAAACCCCTGTATTTTAAACCATTTCCCGCTGGCAGCCCGGATTGGGAAAAATCCCGTAAATCCCCCGGATTTCCTACCTGCCAGGGAGGCTCCATTTTGGGTCCTGGCGCTGCCCAATTTCCGGTGCCCAGACATGGGTAGCACAGCATCGGAAGTCGCTTCTATGCATGTGCGGACATGTGTAGAAGCAACTTCCGGTGCCACTCCACCCATGCCTGGGCAACGAAAATTGGGTAGAGCAGCACCGGAAGTTGCTTCTACGCTTGTCCAGACATGCGTAGAAGTGACTTCCGGTGCTGGTGCCACCCGATTTCCAGTGCCCATACATGGGTAGCGTGGCACTGGAAGTCGCTTCTACGCATGTCCGGACATGCATAGAAGCGGCTTCCGGTGCCGCGCTGCTGCTGATCCCACATTTTTCAGTGGGAGACTTGGCAGCTATGTTCCTATCAGCCTCTGTCAACATAGCCAATGGTTAGGGATGATGGGATTTGTAGTCCAATAATAACTGGAGGACTCCAGATTCCCCACTCCTGAGTTAGAGGCTAAGACCTGCCATTGACTCTTACCACACACCTCCTTGCTTGCAATATTTCAGCTTCCACTTCTTTTATCCTCCAGATCCACTTCCTGACCATGAGCAGTGTTGTGTATTAAAGTAATAGCACAACCAAGTATGTATTGTAATATAGAGTTTATTGTATTGTATTCCAGGGTTTATATGAATGTACAAGTTCCAGCGGGAATGTCAATCATTTGCTGGTTCAGGGTGCAGGATTTGGATCCTCTGCCGGATTGGTTTCCGCGAGAGGGAATCTGTGCCATTGGTTCCCGCCAAAATGTATCTTTTCCCTGCTAGTCCTCTGTTATTATATAAGCCCCCGTTTTCCCCATTCCTGTGTTCTGGCTCTTACCTGTTCTTTGAAGTAAAGAGATGTTGTACCAGATTCTCGCCTCCAGCTTCTTATTTGCCCGGGCTGAAATCACTGAATACCCACTACACAACAAGCACTGTGGAATATAAGACTTGGGTACAACTGCTTGCAGTCCCTGCCTGGCTCTGAATATATTCATATGTATGTATTTATTGCAAAATCAGCCTCCCTCAGATTAGGTGAGTGATGAGAAACCTATGGGCTACAGCCTCCATCATCACTGACCATTGGCCATGCTGGCTTGCACTGATTGGAGTTGGGGTTCCAACAGCTTCTGGAGAGCCACAGATTTGGGGCAGGTGATTCCTTACTTAAATATCTGGGTGTTCACCATATGTTTCTGGTTCTTCCTGCCTAAGTGCAGAACCTTACATTTGTCCCTACTGAAATTCATTGATGAGCATCCCTTCAATTCCTTCGTCCAAGTCGTTTATAAAGATGCTGAACAATAATGGGCCCGAGACACCCCACTGCGGCACCCCACTGTTTATGTATGCTACTACAACTGCAAGGATGTTGCTTGCCCAGAACACATATGGGTATTCCATACAAGAAATCATGGGAGACTGTCAAAAGCATTACTGAACTCAATATACACTATGTTCACAGCATTCGTCTGATCCACCAAGCTTGTAACTCCATCAAAAAAGAAATGATATTGATCTGGCATGACTTACTTTTGAGAAACTCATATTGGTTCTTAGAAATCACACCATCCTTTCCTAAGTGCTCACAGGCCAACTGTTTAATTCTAGGACCTTCCCTGGTATTGATGTCAAGCTCACCAGTTGGTAGTTACCTGGGTCTCCCCCCCCACCCCCACTTTTGAAGATGGGGACAACATTTGCCCACCTCCAGTCTGCAGGGACCTCACCTGTTCTCCAAGAATTCTTCCAGATTATAGACAAAGGCTCTGAGATTACACCCACAAACTCCTTTAGTACCCATGGATTAGCGGTAGAGCAAGTGCTTTGCATGCAAAAGGTCCCGGTTCAACCCCTGGGTTCTCCAAGTAAGGCTGGGAGAAAACCTTGCCTGAAATTCTGTACTACTTATGCCAATCACTGTAGACAATACTGAGCTAGATGGACCAGTGGTTTGCCTTAATATAAGGCACCTTCCTAAGAACACATGTCAGTAGTGTGATGTGGTAGACACTGCTTAGAGAAGGGTAGAGCAGCTACCCTTTGGTAGATTTTGCCCAACAAGCAGTAGTCATTTTTATTTCATTTATTGATATAAAAAGTTCTATCTCATAGTGATGTGCCCTTAGCCAGTGTGGTGTAGTGGTTATGAGCAGTAGTCTTGTAATCTGGGGAACCGGGTTCGCGTCTCCGCTCCTCCACATGTAGTTGCTGGGTGACCTTGGGCTAGTCACACTTCTTTGAAGTCTCTCAGCCCCACCCACCTCACAGGGTGTCTGTTGTGGGGGAGGAGGGGAAAGGAGATTGTTGGCCGCTTTGAGATTCCTTCAGGTAGTGATAAAGCAGGATATCAAATCTAAACTACTATTCTTCTTCTTCTTCTTCTTCTTCTTCTTCTTCTTCTTCTTCTTCTTCTTCTTCTTCTTCTTCTTCTTCTTCTTCGCAGCCCCTTTAGTAAAATGCTGCTCATATAAGCAGAACATATGAGTATGAGTTTTTAAAAAATGATATTATGTTCTTTCTTTTTAAATTTTATTATTTATTATAATAATTTCTATTATTATTTGGTTCTACAAGTTCATTCACAGAAAAATATTCTTGCAAATATTAAAATTCTTTCAAATCCTAGGACTTCCCTCCTCCCCTCTGTGGGTCCGTTAAGAAACTTTTCCAACTGCATATTGTAAATCCATTCAGTTTACAGTCCTCCATTATATCCAAAGTCTATGTATCATTGCAAGAGTTAATTAAAGCCTGCCAAACACTTTCAAGTGTTTACAGTGGTCTTTCAAATACACTCTATATTTGTCCCATTCTCTGTTGAAGTTTTGATCCTCCTGATTTCTGATTTTCCCAGTTAATCTTGCCATCTCTGCACAGTCCAATAGTTTCATCTGCCAGTCCGCCCTTGTAGATATCTTACCATCTTTCCAATTCTGGGCAAGCAACATCCTTGCAGCTGTTGTAGCGTACATAAACAGTCTTTTCAGTTCTTTTGATATTTCTGCACCTACAATTCCTAACAAAATGCTTCTGGTTTTTTTAACAAAGGTTATTTGAAACATTTTTTTGAACTCATTATATATCATTTCCCAGAATTCCTTTATCACTTTACAATTCCACCACATATGGTAAAAGGTGTCTTCCTTCTCCTTATATTTCCAACAAATATTTGAACTTGTTCTATACATTTTCACTAATTTACTAGGGGTTAAATGCCATCATTTTCATATGATTTTCTTTCAATGTATAAGACGCTATAAATTTCAAATCCTCTCTCCATAGTTTTTCCCATGCTGCAAACTGTATATTATACCCCAAATCTCTTGCCCATTGAACCATGACCAATTTGACTTCTTCATCTTTAGTAAATCATTCCAACAACAATTTATACATTTTAGAAAGTAGTTTCACATTATTTTGTAACAATTATTTCTCAAACCTCAATAGGTCAGTGGCAAAACCCTTCCTTTTATCCATTTTAAAAACATCATTCAGCTGATGATCCTGTAACCAATCTGTTAAAAGGTCTATTATATCCTCATCCCCCCCCCATTTTAGCTGGTGGTCCTCTATGCCGTTTTTTGTTTTAGCAAATGTATTTGTCCCAAACTGCATGTGACTTTCTTATTAAATGGTTCAGGAAACCTCTGTGTACTTTAACTTTTTCATACCATAGATGCGCGTGACAACCAAATCTGTTCTTAACATACAAAGGATAAAATACAAGTTTTGTCCTGGGATTTAGGAGAAAATGAAGTTCCCCCTTAATAAGGCACATTCCTTGTTTGTTTTAATCTATCATGGGCAAATTAATGCCCCATTGGGGGGGGGGAGATTTTGGGATGGTTTTTGTAAAAATGCTGTTTAGTATCCACACACATGCGTATTCCTTCAGATTTCAACCCTGCCTCCAAACTGGATACGGTAGTTAAATCTCTGTGTGGAGCATGAATGCATCTTGAGTCTAGGTGCAAGCATTTTTGTGAACAGAAAAGGCCAAGACACAGTTTCTGTTCTACATCGCCATGCCGAACATGTCTAGACTATTTAATATAAGATGTCTAGACAACTTATTTATTTTATTTTATTAATTATATTTCTATACTGCTCTTCATCTGAGGATTACAGGACAGTTTACAATATAAAAACACAAAAATATATACTATAGTAACAAACAAACAAACAAACAAACAAACAGGACGCAGGTGGCACTGTGGGCCACAGAGCCTAGGGATTGCCGATCAGAAGGTCTTCGGTTTGAATCCCTGCGACGGGGTGAGCTCCCGTTCCTCGGTCCCTGCTCCTGCCAACCTAGCAGTTTGAAAGCACATCAAAGTACAAGTAGATAAATAGGTACTGCTCTGGCGGGAAGATAAACGGCGTTTCCGTGCGCTGCTCTGGTTCAGCAGAAGTGGCTTAGTCATGCTGGCCTTAGTAATGACCCAGAAGCTGTATGCTGGCTCCCTTGGCCAATAAAGCAAGATGAGCGCCGCAACCCCAGAGTCGGCGACGACTGGACCTAATGGTCAGGGGTCCCTTTACCTTTACCTTAACAAACAAAAACAATACCCTCCTCCACAAGTTTAATCAGTTATAGATTCTTTAATTAGCCAAAGGCCTGGTTATAGAGTAATGTTTTTGCCTGCTGCCTAAAGATATGTAATGAAGGTGCCAGGCAAGTCTCCCTGGGGAGAGCATTCCACAAGCGGGGAGCCACTGCGGAAAACACCTGTGAGGGACAGAAGCTATAGACAGCCCCCTCCCATCTTAAACACAAGCTCTTCGCCCAGCGCAAGTGAGAGCGGGGAGGGGGATGTTTCGAGTGGGGAATCAGGAAGCAGAAGCCTGGGCTCAGGCAGGGTAGCCGAGCCTAGGCGCCGCTTGGGAAAGGAAGGGGGAAGTAGGGAAAACGCGGGACGAAGACCGATCCCAGCGACCCCGGAATTGCGCAGGAAACAACGGGGGCGGAGATTTAGTATCCCCAGGCTACTTTGCTGGAGAAAGACGCGGGAATCTCCATTCGGAGGTTCTGCACCGGACTAGCAACATGTACATAGTACTGTTTCTGCACTGTAAATAGACTGCACTAAATAAAAGGATAAAAATGCAGAGCTGTGAGGCGTCGTTACTCTAAAGTAGCCACCACCGCCACTGTGACAACACCCATTGCCATGTTGCTGTCCTCTGGGTCTCTCCCAGGGGAGGCACACAAAGAAGGGCCTCGGATGATGATCAAAGGGTCCAAGCTGGTTCATACAGGGAGAGGCCCTCCTTGAGGTATTGCCTAGAAGGTTAGAAAAAAAATCTAAGTGATATACAAATATGCAGTAAAAAAGCATACAATCACTAAAAGCATCATAAGAATATAAACAATAAAATGCAACATTGAGAAAGTATGGAAATGTAGAGTTACAAAGTCTAGCCTTGGAGGCGGGTGTCAGGAAATGTGGGATAAAAGGAAGGAAGGAATATTTTCAAGAAGTGCCTCAAGTAGATAACTGATGGCACCCCACAAATCACTGAGACTGCCTGCTGAGATAGTTTATGCTGATGACTGTTAAGTTAGAGGTGAACCCTTCTATGAAACCTTCTTCTGATCTTCAAAGAAATAAGCTGTTATGGTCAGTTTTGTATAATGGACAGAGGAAATGTTTCAAACATAGGCCTATCCCGATGTTCTGAAACATGCTATGATACTTAGGGAAAGTAAATAAAGAAATTAGAGAAGTTGTTGTTTTTATACCCATTGAAGTTTTTGAGCTTTTTCTTTTTTGAAGGCAGCACCAGGTCAGGAGCTGTATAACATGGTCCTTTAACTGCTCTTGGGCTTGGGAGGACATGTTAAAATAAAATCGTTCTAGCTGTAGTCTTAGGTTCCTTGCATCACACACAGCCGATTGAGATTACCTACTCATGTGGGAACTTTCTTATTTTCTTTTTGTTGCTTATGCTTTATTTGTTGTGCTTAGTTGTGTACCTTCTTAGATAGCTATGTATGTCTTACAAAATATAATAAACAGAAAACTACAAAAAGGAAACCAACACAACCCTAAGAAATAGTTAGCATTCTTTCATTGAAACGAAATCAGATCTGGCATCCCTAGTATAATCCTCAACTCTCTGTCACTCAACAAATATATTGGGACTTCTGCAGTAGGAGCAGTGGAGGAGAAGAAAAAGGCAGGAATCAGGATCACAGATCTGGAGGCCTCCAGAAAATCCTCCTCTGGATCTTTAATGTGTGATGCATAGTTGTATTTTTATATTACACTAGTTGGCCCGGCCATCCATGTGATTCCCCCCACCCTGTGTCGATCCATGACATATCCCGCCCCCTCCTTCCCCCACCCCCGGCTCATCCCTGTGACTGGTCCCACCATGTCCTGACCTATCCTGTCCCCTCCCCCCCCAACCCCCATCCAGGTGAGCTAGTACCTCCTTTCAGCCTAGTATGTAAACGGGAGCCGAGGTGCTGTTGAGAGGAAAGGTTTTATAGGTGCAGTACCAGTGTAGCCACTGCTAGAGGGCACTGGTTTGCAACCTGGTTCCCAGCATGCATTTTCGTCTGAGTGGTGTGTTTTGAAACACAGGGGTTTGGGGGGTTTTACCTGGCGGAGGTGTGACACCTGCCTTTGAAAACGTTACGGGGTCACTCTCATATTTGCATGTGGCATTGTGGCAAAATTTGAACACAATTGGTCAAGCGGTTTTGGTGAAAAGCTAATGGTCATGGCCAGTTTGCATCTTTTTATATATAGATTGGAAGCTGCTCAGGGTGGCTGAGGCAACCCAGTCAGATGGATGGGCTATAAATAAATCGCCATCACCATAATTTCTGCATGTTCATCTGAAGGGGTTTGAATGCAGCAGGGTAACTTTCTGCCCGAGGGTCAAATGTGTGCCTCCAGCCCTCAACATCTGTCCATTGGGATTCTCCCCAGGCCACACACCCCTGTGGTCTTGCCTCACATCCTCCTTGACTGTTTTTGCCTGGCTGGAATGTGTCCTGGAACTCTGCTAATGATTGTTGCATGTCTGAATGTAGAATGAAGACACACACACACACACACGAAGGGAATGTGGCTTTGGGGCTGAAAAAGATTCCATACCCACAGCATAGAGCCTAGAATGTTTGAGCACAGGCTCTGTGTACTCATTGCCCTTTCATTTTTCAGGGTGCAGGGTGCCCAGTTGTGCAAAGATATATAAGCTTTGCTCAGACTTTGAACCCTTTTCAGCCCAAGGGCTACCTTTTCTTCTGGACAACCTTCCGAGGGGCATGTGCCAGTAGTGGCCAAGCCAGAATCTAAAGTGGGTGGACTGGCCTTTGTTTAGTGTCATTGGTCCCATGCTGTAGAACATTCTCCCAGCAGAGAACCAGCAGCCCCCCTCCCATCTTTTCACTTTCAGGCATCTCTTGCAGAGTTTTATGCCATTATATAAAATGTCCCTTGCTTTGCCTTGTTTTTAAATGCTTTTATGTTGCTGTACAGCACCCTGATGTTTTGCAAGAGGGTGATACATGAACACCTTTATAAATAACAAATAAATACAATTGCATGGCCCGAAACCTGCTACTGCTCTGTGCTATCCTGGCCCCATCCAGGTAAGCAACAAGTGTGTGTGTGTGTGTGTGTGTGTGTGTGTGTGTGTGTGTGTGTAGCCATGATCAAGCTGTATCCCATTGATCACAAATTTCTGATCAACTATCTTCTGGTGCTTCTTACCAGCTCCATTCATGCCCCATCACCAGAACTCTTTCTGGCTGTCAGATAACATTTTTTCCACTTCCCAAAAACCTTTCGGAGCAACACTGTTGATAATGTAGTGCTACACTGATGGGGGCTTCTGGCAGGAAATGGGGACAAGCACCCCCTTCCCATCCAAAGAACATCACTTCTGAAGGATTTGGGGAGAGAGAGTAAATGATAGCTGGTGGCCACCAGAAGGCACTCCAAATCAGCTAAAATGTTTCTCTCATGTTGTCTCCTACAAATGGGGAGGGAATATGTGGGGGAAGCATTTTGGCTCAACCCTAGTGTAACCCCTTTCAACCCGCATAGCATTTGGCCATTGTTGAGGCTGGTGGCTGGATGATCTACAGTGATGGTGCTGAAGCAAACAGGCTTCCTCTTCAAAGTGCCTCACAGTTGCAGTGAAAATGAATGAAGACACACACACCCCGCCACCTTTAGAGGTCTTTTGTCTCTAACTCTACAGCATGGAGCCGCTCAGTTTTTCAAATGGGTTGCTGAAAAGTTGATGGGCAGGATCTCGTTCTCTGTAAACAGCCAGAGCAGCTTGCACAAAACTTTAATCATTTAAATCTTTCTTGGATAGTGACGCTGCTCTGTAGGAATTTGCTAGAAGTAAATGTTGGGTTAACTTTTTCACTTTGGCCGTGCCAAGGCTTTCCATCATTCCAGAGCCAGCCATTTTCACAAAACCTCATGTGCCTTTTTAGCCCATTGATGATGTGTTTGCATGAGCTGTTTCTGTTCACGAGGGAAGAATAAATGTTTATTGAGAATCAGCATAGAGCCAGCGGGGGTTGCCCTCTTCTTCAGACATACAGAGTCAAGCTTACAACCTTAGTATACCTAATTTCAATATTATTTTATTTTATTCATTTTCTTACTTTCATATTCCACCTTTCTTCCATTATAGAGCCAAAAGTGGTTGGATGTGTTGCTTCTAGGTGGTCCCACAACCAAATGGCCAGACCCAGACCTCAGTCAAGTGGTCTGGACATATTTAAAAGGCTTGGTTTTAATGAAGGCTACAAAGTGTACTTGATAAATTGGCTTAATCAATTGGTTTTAAAACAGTCTGTGAGCACCTAGAAAGGAACGCTGTGATCACTAAAAGTCAGCATGGGTTTCTGAAAAATAGGTCATGTCAGACTAATCTGATCTCATTTTTTGACAGAATTACAAGCCTGGTAGATGAAGGGAACGCTGTGGATGTAGCCTATCTTGATTTCAGCAAGGCCTTTGACAAGGTGCCCCATGATATTCTTGTAAAGAAGCTGGTAAAATGCGGGCTAGACAATGCTACCATTCAGTAGATTTGTAACTGGCTGACTGATCGAACCCAAAGGGTGCTCATCAATGGCTCCTCTTCATCCTGGAGAGAAGTGACTAGTGGGGTGCCACAGGGTTCTGTCTTGGGCCCAGTCTTAGTCAACATCTTTATCAATGACTTGGATGATGGGCTTGAGGGCATCCTGATCAAGTTTGCAGGTGACACCAAATTGGGAGGGGTGGCTAATACCCCAGAGGACAGGATCACACTTCAAAATGACCTTAACATATTAGACAACTGGGCCAAAGCAAACAGGATGAATTTTAATAGGGAGAAATGTAAAGTACTACACTTGGGCAAAAAAAATAAAAAATGAAATGCACAAATACAGGATGGGTGACACCTGGCTTGAAAGCAGTACATGTGAAAAGGATCTAGGAGTCTTGGTAGACCACAAACTTGACATGAGTCAACAGTGTGATGCAGCAGCTAAAAAAGCCAATGCAATTCTGGGCTGCATCAATAGGAGTATAGTATTTAGATCAAGGGAAGTAATAGTACCACTGTATTCCGCTCCGGTCAGACCTCACCTGGAGTACTATGTCCAGTTCTGGGCACCACAGTTCAAGAAGGATACTGACAAGCTGGAATGTGTCCGGAGGAGGGCAACCAAAAGGGTCAAAGGCCTGGAAACAATGCCTTATGAGGAATGGCTTAGGGAGCTGTTCAAATATATAATGGAGCAATGGATTCAAACTACAAGAAAGAAGATTCCACCTAAACATTAGGAAGAACTTCCTGACAGTAAGAGCTGTTCGGCAGTGGAATTTGCTGCCAGGGAGTGTGGTGGAGTCTCCTTCTTCGGAGGTCTTTAAGCGGAGGCTTGACAGCCATCTGTCAGGAATGCTTTGATGGCGTTTCCTGCTCGGCAGGGGGTTGGACTGGATGGCCCTTGTGGTCTGTTCCAACTCTATGATTCTATGATTCTATGAAAAATGTGTCCTAATTATCTGGGTAGCATTTAAAAATATTGTTGTTTTTATTATACTTATAAAAGCTGTAGATGACAAGCAGTCTAACTCTTGGGAGATTATTATTTCATAAAATTACACACACCATACATTTAAGCACATCCCCCCTGGGAACCCTGGGAACTGTAGTTTGTTAAGGGGACTGAGAATTGTAGCTCTGTGGTGGGTCAACTACAGTTTCCAGGTTTCTATGGGGGGAAGCCCTGTGCTTCAAATGTGAAATGTATTATATACAGTGTGTCTGTGTGTGTGTGTGTGTGTAAACTTTATTGAGGTCTAAAGACCCATAGAACAATTTCAGAACAAAATACAGTTAAGACAGCCAACCACAAAAGAGAGAGAGAGAGAAACCGAGGCGGTCATTTTGTTTTATCTCCAGCTTGATGATCTTTGTTTCTTTTGACTTCTGAAAGAAACTTTGCCATGGCCAAATTTAATATCATTAGACCTGTCATCCAAAAGATACTTAATATGGGAGGCTTCAGATTTCCCCAGCAGATTTGCCAGTAGGGGTTAGATCAGTTGGTCCCTTGCTTGCTCATATTGCCTACAATGCAGTAAGTGCTTCAAATGTGCTTTAAATAAATGGTGTGTAAACTGCCCAGGTGGAATGAACACATGTATTGGGGGAGGTGAGGAGTGAGATACTGGCTGAAAGCCCCTCCTTAACATATGTATGCTCATTTTATTGACGGAATAGTATACAGCTCCCTGTACAACTCTCTGTGTGCAGGTGTGTGCAGGGAGGACCTTGCTTTTTCAAGAGTCCCAGTCATATGAATAGAAAGCTGCATATGCTTGAGGAATGGGCAAATATGTTATTGTCTCTAATTTTCTCTTTTTAAAAATCCTATACCCATTTTTCTAACCTTATGTTGTAAACTGCCCTGAGATCTACTAGTTTGGGGTGATGTACAAATTATTATTGTTATTGTTATTATTATTACTACTACTACTACTTCCCAATTGACATTTCTGTTATTTACACATGTTATTTTCACTAATATGCTTTATGCATTTTAATGCACATTTTACACTTTTTGTACACATTACTTGGCTGGAAAACTGGATTGCAAAATTCAGAAAAATGTGAATTTCCAAGAATGACTGTGTTTCAGCTTGCAAGCTATTTTGAAAAAGGTGAATTAGGTAATTTCAACTTTTAAATGCAAATAGAATAAAATTTCTCCCCATCTCTCAATGGGGATGGACTAGGCTCACAATCGTAGGGCTAGACTCAAATTTTGAGCAAGGCACGTGTGATTCTGCTTTCTCTTCTGTGAACATTCACAGAACGTGTGAAAGAGTTTAACCTTTAAAAAGGTATTCCCTCCTTGACCTCACACAGAAGACAATGCCTCTTCTAAGACAACACACACAGCTGGTGTCTTCCCCCAGAGTGCATTGTCTATTTAGTGGTGGATGGACCTGTTAATCTTGATTTTTATCAGTTTCTTATTTTTCCAATATTTCTTTCAGTTAACCCTGTTTTTTAAAAACAAAAACCTTCTTGTGTGTATATCCTTTCCAAGCAATAACACTTTCCAAGCAATTTCCCCTAATATTAGGCATGTGTGCGTGCATTATTTTCACCAATATCAACATTTTTAGCACATTTCTATCATGGAGCCAAAGATGGTGCAGATGTGGTTCCCAGGCTGTCACCCATTTAGGCACTGGCAGCTTAGCTTCTACCAGGTGGTGGCTTCATATACCTTCTGACCATGCCATGGGACCTTCCTTAATATCACCCATCCCTACCTCCTGCATTTTTCTTTTTCTGACATTAAGAATATTTCTTTTCTCTCCTAAAAAAGAAAGTAAAAAAAATTACGGTACACTGTTTTCCGTATTGCATTTTTGTGCCCTAAGCAGAGTACTTCGTTTTAATGAAGCTTAACAAACCTTTCTGGTGGAGAACCCCCATGTTTTGATGGGGTTCTGAGTAACCAACTATTGATGGGAAGGGGGTGAAGGGGAGGGGTAGCAGTGGGGAGGGGATCATGCTGGTCCTGGAGGAAAAGGAGAAGGGGCAGCTATAAGAAGAGTCAAATGCATCAAGAAAAACCCCATCATGAGCTCTTTATTAAGTGCTGCTCCTGCCAGGGAAAGCTTGATGGCAATAACTTCTTGATGCATATCTTTAAAATCAAGTACAAGGTTAAGATATTACTCATCTAGGTGCGGTTAGAGACAGGCAGAATTTTCAACAGCTGTGTAGCTGCACTGGGTTTTTTATTTGTGATTTTTCTTTCTCTCTCTCTCTCTTTTTTTTTACAGCTGAGAAGAGTGGAAAAATTACATTAACACAAAGGAGCACTTCTTACTAAGAGTAGGCGGTGAAAGGCATAAAAAAAATAATACCTCAAGATGCATTGAAACATTTTAGGGAATTAGGGAATACTGATCTCCTGCAAAAAGAAAAAGAGAGAGAAAATTAATATTAAAGACAAGCTGTGAGTGCTGCGATTTTCCATCTGGCCCAGGCGCTTTCGACTAACGCTTCCATGACGGAATTCATCTGTCCATCAACTGTCAAAAATTCTCCTGTCAGTAAATCCCAGGATACCCCTTCTGGCCCACCCCGCTCAAAAATATTCCAAGCCACAAAGAATTCAGAATTCAGAATCTTGCCTCTGCACCCCCTCCACATCTCTGCAACTGACAATAAACACACACACACACACACACACACACACACACACACAACTTCTTGTTGTGGTTTTCCTTTCCTTTCCAATACTGGGGTGCTAGGCAGGAATTGAAATTAGAAGGGAGTGGGAAGGGGCATTCAATCATGCAGAGATTAAATTCTTACCAGACCATTTTAAGGTCGTCGTCCCCCACTCTCTCTCTCTCACACACACACCACCCATTCTAGCACAACAACAGAGAGCCCACATCTGTTTTAAAACTCTGAGTGGTTGTGAAGTGTGAACTCCCCACTGTTTAATGTAACTACATGACTATTTAATGTACACAGTGGTAGAGTGAGTTGGAATGCCAAGATGCTGTGACATGCCTGAAGGATGGATATAAACATAATATACGGTGGTTTATTGTGACAAATGCATCTAAGTGGCAAATAGGGATGACTGGGCTGGCTTCGTGAGCGGCACTGAAAGGAAACAGATTATTTACGGCAGTTTTCCTTTCCTTTCCTTACAAAGCTTAAGATAAATATACATGGAACACATGTTCGCAAAAAATGACACAGTCTATTTAAATGCCCAAAGCAAACAACTGGAAGTGTCACCCACCCACCCACCCCACACATGCATTGCAAGAAAGGAAAAACTCTGGACAAAAACAGGAAATAATTAAGCTGGTTGTATATATTCAAACACCACCACCCATATTCTTGGTGGTTGGAAAAGGGTTCATATTAGGATGGAGGTCAATGTATAATAATTACTCTCCTTCTCTCTCTTGCTTGTAAGTCATTCCAGAGTTTGGAATTCCACCCACCCACCCCATCATATAGGTAGCTAAATGTCATTAGGTGTCATTTAGGTCCCCTCTTTCAGCTTGGGATGCAGAAAGTGTGTGCAGACAATAACACAATTTGCAACTTCATTTGCTGTGTGTGTGTTTCCCCCATTCTGTTTTCCCCTTGCCCCACTCCAACAGAAACATAGAACCTGTAACTTGTGGTTTCTGACACCTCATTAATCAACCATCAGAATAGAGTATTTAACAGCAGAAAGGCCAATTAGCTTTTCCCTCTTCTTTTTTTTCAGAGCAGCCAAAAATAATTTCTAATTGTCAAATGGAAAAACAACCCCTGCCCGATAGGGGGTCTCTACTCTTCCCCCACTCTTCCACTCCCCTCCCCCCCCCAAAAGGAATTTTACCTGTGTTTGTTTTAAAAGATTTCTATCAGAAAGGAATGTTTCAATGGAAGCTTGTGTGTTTCACTTTCTGGACTCTAAAGCAAACAGTGAAATGTGAACACATGCAAAGAGCGCAAAGGTTTTAGTCTTGATTCAGCAGCAGAACAAAACTGCACCGACTTTGAAATCCCTTTGGACAAAATAGAGGTGTACTCCACTCTCACCTTGCAATTTAATACCCCAAATTTGCAATTTGCAGAAAATATAACTTATACTGAGGACAACCAGTCAGATATGAAGTGAGTCAGCCTGAGAACTTAAGATCACACCGTTTTGCATGTTCTCTCTCTCTCTCTCTCTCTGTCTGTCTCTCTCTCTCTCTCTCTCTGTGTGTGTGTGTGTGTAAAAAGAAAAATGCATACATTTCCCACTTAATCTTTGACCTGAATTCACCTATTTATCAGTCTGTTGAAAATCTTGATCTCAGTGAAGTCATTGTCGATTTTGATTTAAGGCTTCACAATTAATTGGGAGTAAGTTTCACTGAAGTCAGTGGACTTACTTCTGAGTAAACACACTTGTGGTTGGGCTCCACATTGATTTCAATATGCTTTAAGGTTCAGATGCAAAATGCTTTCAGGCACTTTTTAACAGCTGATTTTATGTCATATTCTTTTGAAGTCTGGAGTACAAACCAAACTACAATTTGCTGAAGGGTTCTTAACATATGGAAAATTGTAATAGTGGTGTGCTTAAATTGTCAAAATTGTGACAGTTATCTGGGTCCCCCCCTCCCAAAGCATCCTACATCTAGTGGGGATGAGACCTAGGCTGCAATGCTAAATATACTTATCTGGGAGTAAGCCCTATTGAACAGAATGGAACTTATCTCTAAGTAAACATGTATAGGATTGCACTGTTAACTACCAGCAGAAATTTACTGGGAAATAGCTGAGTTTTTTTTAAGGGCAAGAAAAAGAAAATCTTTTATTTTAATTATGAAAAGTTTTAGTTTTTTAAGACCATTATTTTTCCGAACTGGTGGATGCAAGAATACGAAGCTTTTATTCAAGAACACACACACCGTAGTTAATATATTTGGTTTTGTTCCAAAAGCAAAACACATTTTATACGCAGTCCTGGAATGTCACAATGACAACCTTAGTAAAGTAAACACACCCGTGAACTCAGGAAGATGAAAGGATAATTCTAAAAGGATTATTGTTTGTATAGAAAAGTAGGTTTTTAAATATATGCACAAATGTGTGTGTGTGGTGCTTGTTATGCACATGTATGTGTTATCTCTCTCTGTGTTTGTGTGATCTAATTTTTTTTTGGGGGGGAGGGTGCTTCAACCTGGCCCTTTCTCATGAAACATGATATTTGCAGCAAAGATCCTTCACTGGCAAATAAGTAGTTTCCAACTGTTGTAATTCCTGTCATTTAGTCCGTCAGTTTTGAGCGGACCTGCATATTCATAGGGCTGTTCCGTTGACTGCTGTGCTTCACTTGCTGATGTTGAAGAGTAGGAAAAATCTGCCTCGCATCACTTTGTTTTGCATTGTTGTCCTTCCTGTTTATTTCTGCTTATGGTCCAATCTGGCCAATATCATTTGGCAGAACTTTCACACAAAGTTCTTTTACCCCCCCCCCAAAAAAAAATCCAGTTGGAACCGTAAGGACCAATTCCTTCCCGAAGATGTATTTAAATCAGCGTAGCAGTTAAGTCTCATCAATCACACTTTTAATTAAAAAGACGGACATCAGCACCCTCACGTTAGGCACAAAGCACATAATGAAATTGTGTAGTAGGGAGGTCCTGTGGGGAGGGGGGGGCTCCTCCATCCTCCCCCTACCGTGTGTTGTTCAATATATTTCGAGGAGGGGAAGAGATGGAGGGGGGGGGGAAGGTCAAAACATGCGGGTGAATATGCGAGAACGAAACAAATAACATCTCTAAATTCTGATAGGGTTGGGTGAGATGTGTCAAGCCCTGTCATCCAGGAACAAGAGAGGCAGTGTGCCTAGACAAAGGGGAGGGTGGGATCTTGACGCACTGGCAAACTCTGACCCACGCGTAAGGGCTTTGTGTAGCAGATGCCACGTCTTATTGTTGCCGCTTTCCCCTTCCCAACACCCCTGACAACAGCCACTGCCGCTGGCATTCCACCCTGACATCTGTTCAGCTTTATTGATGCACTCCTGGAGGGATTCCCAGTGTAAACAGGGAATTCTCTACGGGAACCCTATGTTGTAAAAGGGATGAGCTGCATAATGCAAAGATTTAACCACTATTTAAAGGTGTGACACTTGATTGAAAGTGACTGGATTTTTTTATAAAAAAACAACAACACCCTCCCCCCTCCCCATACTTTAGCTATATTTAGTGCAACATCTCTGATTCCTTTTTGGCTCATATCTTGTCCACATTCTTGCCATTTCCTCCTTAAATAATAAAAAAGCAGGCAGGCAAGCAAACACATTTTTCACTGGGGGGGGGGGTTGACTACAATAGGGTGGAGTGTTGCCCCTTTCAGGTTCTTGAGACAGCAAGTGTGTTCCTCACAGGTCTCTTTCACACAGATACCACCGTGTTTGTACATGGATGCTTTCAGGCGCTGCAAAATTGTTAGCTTAGGATAATTTAAAAACAAAGCAAAAACCAAGAAGCAGTATCAAGCAAAAAAGTAGTTCTGGCTTCATTGTGATCTACAAGTGGCTTAAAGTGATGCTATCGCTGCTTGGGAGCCAGTTCACATCTTTCATTCAGCTGCACATTTTCTCTTTTTCATGCTCAAATGAATGAAGAATGTGAACTGTGAACTTGGTGAAGCTTAGCTGCAGGAATGATAAAAAAGTGCTCCAAAATGTATTTAATAAGAAATCGCTGGGTCTGATTTTCTTATGATTCAACCTGCGCTTATGAAGTGACACTAGGCCCTTCAAGTACCTTTTGATGAAACAAAACTTATTTAATTGGAAGAATAGCGGTTGAATATATTTGTACATACTGGATGTTCAATTTAACATGTCCTTGTTCTAGCGGGGCAACAGAGGCTTTACATTTATTCTAACGTTACCATGGTTCTGCCATGGATGGGCTATTTATCTATTTAATGCTGAAGCACCTATTTCCCCCCCTCAGCGTTGTATATATAAGATACTAAAATCCACACACACGATTGAGGAAAGAAGCTCTGCCGTGGTTTTCTATTTGTGATGACTGCTTTGCATGACTGGGGACCTTGCTGTACCAGAGGCTAGACAGATCTTCTCATATTCAAGTGAATGCATGTGGAAGTCACCTTGAGTTGCATGTAACTGAGTTCTTTTCACAGGGGACCCTTTGAAATGAATGAAACTAAGTTAGTTGTGGCCATTAATTTCAGTGGACCTACTCTGAGTGGGACTAGCATTGGTTACAACACCTTCTATGCATAATATGAGGAAAGTAATGGAATGTGGGGGGGGCACAACATGCATGATGATGTTGGGGTGGGATTTAGATATGTGCCCCTGATCCCCAGCCCCCATCCAAACTTTGTGAGCCTTTGTGAGTTCAGGCCAATTTATGAACATGCCTACAGCACATAGCAGTGTCAAAGCAGTTATCTATGTCACCTGATACTATTTACTGCTGGCGTGGGAACCTTTGGCCCTTCAGATGTTGTTGGACTACAACTCCCATCCACCCCTGGCCATTGGCCTCGCTTGCAGGGGTAGATGGGAGTTGTAGTTCAGGAACACATGACGGGCAAAAGTCCCCAACCCTTGATTTACTATAATTGTCAGAAACTCTTATGGTTGTGGTGTGTCCTACTCTACAGAGGCCATTCCTCTGTTTGAAGGGCTGCCCCATCTTAAGTCTAGCATAAAGGTCCATAAGAATGAAAAGATAGAGGAGATTTCACAATCCCAGACTTAGAACTGTACTTTGAAGCCACCTGCCTTTGTTGGATAACAGACTGGGTATTGCTTGAAAATATACAGCTGCTATATTTTGAGGGTCATGATGTCAAATATGGCTGCCATGCTTGTATTTGGTACGGCAAAGTTGGAATACATAAAAGCTTCACCAAACATGTTATGGGGGGGGGAGGGTGTGGGAAAAATATATAAAAAATTATTAGAGAACAAAACACCAAGATGGCTATCCACAACAGAAGCAGAAGCAAGGGGAAAAAATGGCAACTGGGGAACCTATAATGAATTGTTAGACTTTTCATAAGGAGAGCCCGCACTGCAGCAGACTTTGGCTATAAGCAATAAACTTGATACCGATACCGATAAGGAGAGCCCAAATAAAAATAAAATAATAATAAATGATTAAAGAATATGTGTTGGATTGGCTAACTATCACCAAATCAACTCAAAATTTAAGGCAGATAAGAAATTGGGATTTGCAGAAAAACCATAACAATTCGAAAAAGCAATATTAATATCTAGAGTTAAAAAATTATCTAAAATGTATAGGATATTACTCGACTGGGAAACGAATGAAGAACTTGTGAAATCATCTATGATCAAATGGGCACAAGATGTGAGTCATAATATTAATTTGAATTTGTGGGAACAATTGCGGAAAACAAATCTAAAATTTACTGCTAGTTACACATTAAAAGAAAACTACTTTAAAATGACCTATAGGTGGTATTTGACAACAAGTGAACTAGCCAAAATGTTTAGATCAAAAAGAGACCTATGTTGGAAGTGCAAAGAAACAACCAGCACATTCTATCATTCATGGTGGTCTTGTAGAATAATAAAAGAATTTTGGGAGGTGGTGTATAATGAACTTTAGAAAGTGTTTAGAAGAACGTTTCCCAGAACCCCAGAAGCTTTATTCTGGGTTAGTAGAGTCTGTAACCTGAAGCGTTTGTAACCCAAGGTACCACTGTAGATGTTACAACATGGGATAGTGTAAGGTAATGAAAACAATAGAGTAAGAAAACGCAGTTGAAAAGAAAGCAGATGGGAAAGCAGGGAAAGAGTGGAAGCTAAAGTTAAGGTTTATAAGAGACAAATAAACTGGAGGAAAAAGTTATGTTATCATTAATATGTGTGTGTGTGTGTGTGTGTTATTTTTCTTATTATCCTGTGTATGACTGTAACACAGAATATGTTGATGATATGATGGAACAGAAAAGCAAATAAAATATATTTTTTTAAAAAAAGAATGAAAAGTGGGAAGTGGAGTCTTGAATTTGCCAATAATAGTCATTTTTTAAAAAAAATATTATAACCCAACCATCTGGCTGGGTTTCGCCAGTTTGGTGTGTATCTAAATCGCGTCTACTCATAGTAGACCAATTAAAATCAATGGAGCTAAGTTTACCATGTCTGTTATTTTTAATGGGTCTATTCTGAGTACAAGTATCATTGGATCAGCATCTCTGCAGCAGACTAAGCGTGTATATAGACTACCTAGTCACAATCTTCCCTACAATGGTGAAATATATTGTATTTCTATTTAAATGATAGCAAATATTTCTAAATTTGCATCTATTGTGATATGCAAATTTTATGCAGACCTGTCCTCCTTTGCCCTCTTTCTTGGCAATGTGTGAAGCGACTACCCTTGAAGCTCTTATTGCCAAGTATTGTTGCCTGAGATCCATTATGTAGAAACGCACTAAGGTTTGAACCTGGACTTCAAGGTGGGAGTGGGAGACCAATGGCCCTGCCTAACACCCCAGACACTGCAGGACCCTTGGAAGCTAGGGTGACAAGAGATGTGCAAACTTATTGGGAAACAGACATCTTTGCTGAAAAGAGTTCCTTATGAAATCATCTGAAACTTTAGCTTTGTGGCATTCTAGAGTTGTGACTGTGGAAGAGATTTTGAGAATCTTTGGATTTTAATTGTAAATGTGATCGTGTACTTTTCAAATATAATTCTATGTAATAAATGCATTAAATTATTGGGTGCTTTTTATGTATGTATGCATGCATAGAAGGTTAACACCACACTTTGAGCTGAATCCAAAGCCTTCCACTAGCACAATGGAACTTCCCCTCCCCCTCCTTCCCCTCCCAAAATCTGCTCCAGAGGGCTGGGGGAAAGTACAGAGTAGATTTCAGGGCTACAGAGGGAGAATAGAGGCAGGGGACATTGCATTGATATAGTCCAATATTTAACTCTACCATTCTATGATTCTATTTTTTCTCTGAAATATCAAAATCTAGTTATTTCAATTTTGCCAATTAAATCCCCAAGATTATAATCAGACAGCTGTAACTGTAATACAGAATTAGAATGTTACGGACTGACTACGAATGCTTCAAATTTCATTTGGATTGATAATTCTATTTTGTCATCCTTTCCCACTGAAAACAGTTTTTAAAAAAGCTGGCACGGGGTGGGAAAGAGATATCACGACTGTGGTGTAAAGGGAGATTTTTAATCCTTGCCTTCATCACAATCCTAACAGAAATCATTATTTGCAATCGGAGGAAAGCTCCCATGGTGGCCAATGGAAGAAAAGCTCCCATTGCAACCAATGAGAGCTTTTCTCCAACTGTGAACAACAGGTGTGTGGGATTCAGATCATGACATGGCAGAGGCATAGAGCTAACACCCTCCCCACGCCATTGTACTGATCCATTGTACTCACAATCACCTCGTGCCAGCTATTTAGTTTTTTAAACAAACAAACAAACAAACAAACAAACAAACCAAAACCTATGGTAATGCAACTTATGTGGCAAATCTAGTTTGATCCTGCATCTATGTTGGAATGTACCCATACCCTACAAGCATTATTCGAGGCGCTTCTCCTTGTGCCTCCTACAAGAGAGGTGCAAAGGGCTGCAACAAGGGTGACAGTCAGGCCCGGCTCTAGGTATAGTCCCGGTGGTGCGGGGCCGGCAGAGGGGGGGGCAGAAGCCATGCTGTGCACTGTGAGGGCAGGGGCGCCGGAGTGATCTCTGTCCCTCAGCGCCAGGGCGCCTGACCTGCTTGAGACGGCCCTGGTGACGGTCTTTTCAGTTGTGCCCCCCCCCGAATAAGGCCCATTGACTCTCATCTTCACCTAGGCAATTTATGGTTGCAAAGATTTTAAACTTGATTGTAAATTGCCTGACAAATTAATTAATAGATTCTATAGCGAAGATATAAAGGTAAAGGTACCCCTGACCTTTAGGTCCAGTTGTGGACGACTCTGGGGTTGCACGCTCATCTCGCTCTATAGGCTGAGGGAGCTGGCGTTTGTCCGCAGACAGCTTCCGAGTCATGTGGCCAGCATGACTAAGCCACTTCTGGCAAACCAGAGCAGCGCACGGAAACATCATTTACCTTCCCGCCGGAGCGGTATCTACTTGCACTTTGACGTACTTTCGAACTGCTAGGTGGCCAGGAGCAGGGACCAAGCAATGGGAGCTCACCCTGTCGCAGGGATTCGAACCGCTGAACTTCTGATCGGCAAGCCCTAGGCACTGTGGTTTAGACCACAGTGCCACCCGCGTCCCACTACAGCGAAGATATAAGGTGATTTTAATTTAAAATCCTTTCTTCCCAGGAAAATTTAGGAACTGTATTGCTATGTCCTAGGCATAATTTAGTCAAACTCACCAGATAATCATGTTTAGAATTCTTTTTTGGGGAGGGAAGAACAGCTGTGTGAATTAAATGGTAATAAAACTGAAATCTGCAGTGTAGATACTCCCTGAGCAATGGAAAGATAAAAACACTGCATATAACCCAATCAAAGGCAAGGGTTTTCAAAAATCTATTTTATTTCAGTTAGAGAGAGATGTATACCTTGATAGCATGTAGAGTTAGGTTCAAACTGGTGGGTTACACACAGAAGGGTGTAACATTAGCCCACTTTTTAAAAATAGGAAAACAGTTCCGGAGAGGCACTCAGGATTGTAAAAGTGCCAGCTGTGGGCAGGGAAGAGGAGATTTACCCCTTTACCATCTGCCATTTCCTTGATCTGAATCACCCTTCACCCCAGCTGCTGTCCCCCACCCCTAAACACACACATAGACTGTTTGATTAGATTTCCTCCCCCAATTAGATGACTAAAGTAATCTTGATCTTATTATGCTCCAGCTCAAAAGCTTATGTGCAATACAAATTTCTGAGGAGCTATTTAGGGGAAAGTCTTCAGGACAGAAAGCATTGTGTTTAAAATCATACATGGAGTTGCCCAGTAACTCTCCACCCCTTCAGGAAGAGGGTATAAAGAGCGAGGGGAGGGGGACACAAAATCCAAAATCCAGCCAGAGGGAGCTCTCCCTGCCTATATATGCAACCATCTGTTCCTCTCTCCTATCTGTAAGACTATTGTTCACTGCTTAAGAAATCACTTTCATTTTTTAAAAAAGTTCTGGGCCTGTGGAGTGGCCACTTTGTGCTGGTGAAGCAAAGGGGCCATAGCTCAGTGTTAGAGCACATACCCCTCAGTACAACTGAGAAAGATCTCTTGCAGAAACTCTGGAAGCCAGCATGGGCAATTGTCAGGAATGCTGGGAGTCATAGTCCTGCAACAACTAGAGGGCACAGGTTCTTCACTCCTGAGGATGAACTAACCAGTGGTTCAACTCGGTACGTGGCAGCTTCCTGTTAGAAGTCAAGAACAGGAAACACCCTGATGATTATGAAATTCTTCACCAGTGGTGTTAATGCTTAAATTACAATACAGTTGAACTATGGCACTTCCCCAATACAACATTGGTTTGTTGGGCTTGGTACTTAGCTTTACATGACCAATTCCCCTGACCTGTGATGGTTTACTTAGTAAACTTTTACTTACAAATATTTGGTGAAGAAGTTGCTCAATGCCCTCCCACTCTCAAGTAGGGGCAAACTTGTCACACCCCACAACCCCTGTGAAGAAGCCTCCCGTAGGGGAGGATTGGGGTTCAGAACTTTGGCTCTTTGGCTCAATCAGAAAGGGGCAGTAGCCCAGCTTCCTCAGTTGGCCCCACCCCACATTCTGCCCTCTCCTTCACTGCTGCACCCTTTGGTGTGTGGGCTACGCTAGTCACTCATTTTGTGAGGCTGAGTGATATGGGGGGGGGTGATTCATAATTTTTTTATTATTTATATCCCGCCTATCTGTCTGGGTTTCCCTGGCTGGACTGCTTACAACATATCTTACAACATAATAAAAACACCAATCCTTAAAATCGTCCCTAAACAGGGCTGCCTTCAGATGTCTTCTAAGTCAGATAGTTGTTTATTTCCTTGACATCTGATGGGAGGTCGTCCCACTGCTACCAAGAAGGCCCCCTGCCTGGTTCCCTGTAACTTCACTTCTTGCAGTAAGGGAACCAGAAGAAGACCCTTGGAGGAGGACCTCAGTGTCTGGGCTGAGTGATGGGGATTGAGACGCTCCTTCAGGTATACTGGGCCAAGGCCATTTAGGGCTTTAAAGGTCAGCACCAACACTTTGAATTGTGCCCAGAAACATACTGGGAGCCAGTGAAGAAGATCATATAAGACCGGTGTTATATGGTTCCGGCGGCCACTCCTAGTCACCAGCCTAGCTGCCACATTCTGAATTAATTGTAGTTTTTGGGTCACCTTCAAAGGTAGCTCCACATAGAGCGCATTGCAGTAGTCCAAGTGGGAGATAACCAGGGCATGCACCACTTTAGCGAGAAAGTCTGTGGGCAGGTAGGGTCTCAGCCTGCATACCAGAAGGAGCTGGTAAACCGCTGTCCTGGACACAGAATTGATCTGTGCCTCCATGGACAGCTGTGAGTCCAAAACGACTCCCAAGCTGTGCACCTGGTCTTCCAGGGGCATAGTTACCCTGTTCAGTACCAGGGAGTCCCGCCATACCCACCCACCTCTTTTCCCCAAGAACAGTACTTCGTTCTTGTCAGGATTCAACCTCACTCTGTTAGCTGCCATCCATCTGCCAACCACCTCCAGACACTAACACAGGACAGCCCCATGGAGGCCATGCTTTCCACGAAGTCCTGAGCAGCCCCTTGTAAGGTTGTGTCGGCATGGATGTTAAAATCCCCTAGCACAACTAAACTAGCTGTCTCCAGGAGAACATCCACCACAACCTGAAGCAGCTTGGGCAGGGAATCCTTGGTGCAGTGGGGAGGTCGGTACACCAATAGGAATCCCGTACTGCCTTTATTGCCCAACATCGAGAACATGCACTCAAAAAACTGGGTCTCCCTAATAGGATGCCTGGTGCAGGATAATGACTTCCTAGAAATTACTGCAACTTCCGCTCCCTGCCCCTATGACTGGGTTGCTGTGCATAAGAGAAACCTGGTGGACAAGCAGTGGCAAGAACAGGCCCATCTGCTTCATCCAACCAAGTCTCCATTACACATGCCCAGTCAATTCCTAGCACTGATTGGCCTGATTGCAACTCCTCTTGTATACCCTCTTCACACAACTAGGTGATTTTCCTTGCTGTTGGAGTGACAGTTTGTGTATTTTGTTTAATTGGCATTTAAGTGAGAGAATTTAAGAAGTGGTTGGTTAAACACCTGAGCATAGCTGCCAAGTTATCCCTTTTTTTAAGGGATTTTCCCTTATGCTGAATAGGCTTCCTCGCGAGAAAAGGGAAAACTTGGCAGCTATGCACCTGAGGCATTATTGGGTTTATTCACCTTTCACTGCTGTTGGTCTGGCAGGGGGGAGATGCCCTTAAGGCTTGGAATGCACAGCTTGGTGAATGCTAGACAGCAGGACCACAGTGTGCAGGTAAGGTTCCCATACCCAAGGTTCATGTAGGAAGGAAGGAGAATTTCCTCCAATCCTTTGCTGCTTGGCCACAGATTATGGCTGTGCATGTGCCCAGGAGATGAGAAGGATGAGATCCCTCCTTACTGAATATCTCTCCTGCTTGGACTGCTTTGATTTGGCTGATCTGGTTGATTGGTTCATGCAGATCCTGTAATTTGTTATATTTAATAAATATAGCTTTCCCCATGTAATACATCTCAAATATTCTTTATGGGTAAGATGGCAAAGGCTTTTTGTGAGTATTACGTTTTCCACATTGCCCGTTACAGTATGTCTGTTGGTACTCTCAAAAATTTCTAAAAAGGTGATAAGGCAGGAGTACACTTTGCAAAAGTCATACTGATTCATCCTCAGCAAGGCTTGTTCTTCTATATATTTCACAATTTTAGCTTCATTAATTCTTCAATCAATTTATCTAGGACTGAACTTAGGCTGACAGGTCTATTGTTTCCTGAATTCCCCCTGGAACTTGTTTTGAAAATGGGTGATACATTGGCTATATTGCCTATCCTCTACAATTTAATGATGAGTTGCTTAAAGACCAGACATTTTACATGCAAATTCTTTAAGTACTTTCAACTGAATGCTACCTGGTCTGGTGGAGTTATCAATTTGCAATTTGTCATTTACCTGTAAAACTTCATTCTCTGCTTGATATACTTTTTAGACACCCTCCGTGGTAACCATGGTTTCAATGTGGTTGTGTTTCAGGAAGTGGTTATAATTCAATGTGGTTATAATTCAGAATAAAGACTGATGCAACGAGTTTGTTGATCCTCTCTGCAATTTCCCTTTCCCCCTTTTACTCTGTTATAGTTTAAAAGCTCTACAATTTACTTAGCTTGTTTTCTGTTCCTTATAAGAATGTGCTCTTTTCAAAGGAAGCTTTCTAGCATTTCCTTGGCACTGCTATCACCATGTCGGCATCTTCTTGGACTTGTTTGTGCAACTTCTAGTTCGCAGCACGTGTTTTATCTGAAACTTTCTTATAGTGGTTTTTTAAACCTGCCTGCTTCCTGAAGGGATTTTTAAACCTCCTGACTCTGCCCTTCAGCTTCCTTCTAAGTAATCCCCTCATTTTTGAGATATTACCTCTTCTATAATTAAATGCAATAGTATTATATTTTTGGGGCAATTTTCCAGTGATTATATATATATATATATATATAGAGAGAGAGAGAGAGAGAGAGAGAGAGAGAGAGAGAGAATTTGGTAGTGTTTGGGCTGTTATTCCCAAATGGTTCAGCAACACTTACATCTCTTATCAGATCCTAGGCACCATTCAGTATTAAATCAAAGGCCAACTCCCCTCTTGTCAATTCCATGACTTTACTATTCTAAAGCTCTCTGTCGTGACCTGCATGTGTATTTACTCAGTCAAAGTTAGGATAATGGAAGTCACCAATTATCTCATCATTTCCCCCCCTTTCCTGTCTACTCTGACTGGCAGCAGCTCTTCAGGGCAAAGGGGATGGGTCATTAATGTCCCCTGTCGCCCAATCCTTTTAACTGCAAATGCCAGGGACTGGATTATTGCTGTGTGTTGGCCTCTGAAATTCTCTACTCCTCTCCTCTCCTCTACTCATGGCCAGAGTATATGGGGAGGGGAGCAACTGTTTTCTCCAGGGAAAGGAGAACAGAAGTGGGGCTCACTATTAGCAGTGGCAGTAGCAGATTCTTCCTTTTATGTAAGCTGTTTGTTTGCTTGCTGAAGTGCAGTCTGTATCCCAACATAACCAGAAGTTAGCATTGTTCAGTCTGGGGGGAAGATATAGATTGCCACTTGTGGAATGTGGAATGGTAGCTCCAGTTGCGTAACAGCTTCAGTTACACAGACTCCATGCGAACAGACAAATCTTGGAATACCCCACCAGCTCAAGGCAGTGGGGAAGCTGCAACTAACTGCAGGACAACAGAGCATACCATATCATAGCAATTATTTGTTATTTCCAGGTCAAAGGCCTGGAACCGATGCCTTATAAGGAACGGCTTAGGGAGCTGGGCATGTTTAGCCTGGAGAAGAGAAGGTTAAGGGGTGATATGATAGCCATGTTCAAATATATAAAAGGATGTCATATAGAGGAAGGAGAAAGGTTGTTTTCCGCTGCTCCAGAGAAGCGGACATGGAGCAATGGATTCAAACTACAAGAAAGAAGATTCCACCTAAACATTAGGAAGAGCTTCCTGACAGTAAGAGCTGTTCGACAGTGGAATTTGCTGCCAAGGAGTGTGGCGGAGTTTCCTTCTTTGGAAGGAATGCTTTGATGTGTTTCCTGCTTGGCAGGGGGTTGGACTGGATGGCCCTTGTGGTCTCTTCCAACTCTATGATTCTATGATTTATTTATTTGTTATTTATTTGTTTGATTTATGCCCCACCCTTCCTCCCAAAGGAACCCAGCGCAGCAGACACAGCAATGATAAAACAATTTTAAAAGTAGTTTTGAAACATTATAAACACAGTTTAAAATATTATATTCTAGCCACTGGTTTTGAAATTTCTCCTGAAAGTCCGTCACAAAGAAGGCAGAAGTAGTTCACTTGGGAGAGCATTCCAAAAATGGGGAACTGTCATTGAAAAGACCTTCTCATGGGTCACCACCAACTTGACAGCCCCCAGTGGTAGCTTCACCACGACTTAGGCCAGGCTATCACTATCTAGGAATGACCTTACTGGTAAATCTGCCTAAGCTGGATATAAGTGCTCTTAGACACACAAGTCACTTGAAACTCCAGTGACAAATATGAATCCAGGAATACTAGCTCAGTTGGTTAGAGTGGGTTTCTGATAATGCCAAGGTTTCAGGTTTGATCCCAATATGAGACAGCTGCATATTCTGACATTGCAGGGGGTTGGACTAGATGATCCCCAGGGTACCTTTCAACTGATTCTATGCTCTGCAAACATGCCCCTTTGGAGGGAGTGCAGCCCCTCCCAGAACAAGTCATGCACCTAATTCTCAGACACAAGAACCACAATATTGCCTACATAGCACATGTTAAGGGTGTGTCCATTAGCAGATGTTCTTTCCTGGCATTTTGGAGCTTGAGTGAGCATGGAAAGCCCTTAACACATGTTCAACTGAAAGGGTTTCTGTTTACCGAATACATCATATATCTTACCCACTTAAATCACAACTTCTATTACACTAAACTTTTTATTCTCAATTTGCTTGGTTAAAATCAAGCTGTTTGGTGTGGGTATATTTTTTTAAAAAAGAGTTAACATCTGAGCTTTTTCTAATCAGTTTTCTCATTTTGCTAATATTCTAACGACTGTCAATTTACGTCAGTGGTGCCATTTGCAGAATTTTCCAATTAGCAGGAAACCTGTTCCTCCTTCTTCTATAATTACAGGGGACTCACTTCAGATCAGCTGTGGCCAGACAGCAGAAGAGACCCTTGCCAAAATCTTTGGAGTGTGTGCATGTGTGGTTTGGGGGGTGGGCTGGGGGGGGGGACCTTTGAATGAGTTGGAACTGATTTAACGCCTCTGTTTGTAGGAATGGAAAAACCACTCCAGTGGCATGTGTCAAAACATCCAAATAATTTCCAATAAACATGCCACAATGAAAACACAAATATGCACAGACCATATTTTTAAATAGATCTAATCAGCAACAGCTCTTCTTAACTGGTTTACATAGATCATTGCTAATTTACAGTATGGAGATAAAATATACAGTCATCAATCCCTTACTTCCAACATTTACAATAAATGTTAAAAGCAATGTATCAGCCAAGTTCTGCCCTAAATGGTTTGGGTAGTTCAGCAAATGTAATGTTGAGTTTTCATTTTGTTGTTTTGTTTTGTTTTTCAAATGTTTTCCTATTAAACAGCAAATCTGCTGCCTTTTAAAAGCATTTAAAGCACTGACATTGCAGCCACACCGATAACTCTGATTGTTACATGAAAAGAAAATATATTTAATAATAAGCTCATTGATTTTTAACAGCATCTCTGTGTTGCCTAATTGATGGGAAGTTGTATGTTTGTGTAGCCAACGGGGATTATGAATTAAATATGGCCGTCGTTCCTTGAGGGATGCATGTCAATGGAAGAAGGATGGAAGATCTACATTTTCCCCAAGCTAAACAATCCCCTTGTAACAGAGATAGGGAAATCTGAAACACAGGGAGGTTGGAGAAGGGGAGGGATAGCGGGGGTTGGAAATAAAAAGCATCCATCACTGTTTATTAAGTGCTGCTACTTGAAGGTAAAAGAGGTATTGAACTGTTTTTAAATTGGAAGGAATGTAGCTAGACAAAACATTGATGGTAATATTAGGTTGGTGACAAATTTTATTATTTTGTCCACATTTATCAAAGTAGCAATTTGGAGTGATTTATGTCCTATGCATCCAAGGATCCTTTTTTTTCCAAATAGAAAAGAACCTATTTATTAAGAATTCTTTAGTAATAAAATGAACTCCTTTTAAAAAACAAACAAATCTGTCCTAAACTATGGGATAAAGGAGATTTAGAATCTGGGTGGATTTTAAACATTGTTTATTTAATCTAGCACGGGTAACGTGATGCTGTTCAGATGCTGTGGACTGCAGCTCCCATCAGTGCCAGCCAGGGATAATGGGATATGTAGTCCAAAACATTTGGTTTCTGCTACCCACATTTGCTACCATAATTTAATCTGAATACCCCTTTAATGCATCTCCTATGTAGGTTGAAACAATTTAAGAAAATGACAATAGTTAATTGTTTTGTAAAGTGGATTACTGGTCCATCTCAAGCTCATACCAAAATAAAAACTTAGTTGGTCTTTAAGGTGCTACTGAAGGATTTTTATTATTATTTTGGTCCATCTCAGTTTCACATGTGTTCATTCATAAATTCTTTCTACACAGTTTCTGTATTAATCTGATTTTTTTAATTTAGAAAATTTCGTAGAAAAGATTCATATTTAAATTCAGAACTAAATGCCTCTTTAAATATGCAGCTTATATTTTGTCCCAAAAATGTATAAAAACATATTTTCCTCAATATAAGCATTTCTAAAAGTATGCTATGCAAAATGTACATTTTGGTATATGTTTTTGAGCCAAGAGCTATATTGCAATATTTGGAGAAGTGTGAACTCTGAACAATAACTTCCATTCTGCACGTTACTTTGGGAGGTTCAGACCAAGTGAGCTCACAGAGAATTCAGATTTCTCAAGCATCTCTAGGGATGGAGGAGAAATCCAGTTCTGTTTGAATTTTAATGTAGACCTCTCTAATGGCACATTCCAAAACAATATGTGAGTCACAGTACCCTTCAAAATTCTCTAGAGTTTGTGATGCAGTTCTCCAACCAAATCATGTATACAAAATGTGTACATTAGGGGAAAATGTGTATAAATATCCACATATTTGTGTAAATAATGCATAAAATGTATTACATTAGGAAAATGCTTGGAAAAGTGCACATAGGCAAAATTGTACACAGAAATGTGTTTATTGGGAGGAATTTGCACTGAAAAGCAGATGAATATTCATGAATTGTGAATTTTCATTTTTGAAAAATGCTAAGTGGTGGGGGAATGTGAACTGAATTGAAATCTGGGGGGAAATGGATACTGAAAAATTAACAGAACCATCCATTCTTAAGCATCTCCACTCAGAAGTGAGGCCTGTGGCATGCTATTGGGCTTCATCCCACTTAAATTGTCTACAGGACAAAGCCAATGTCAGACAGAGCCAGCTAATTCTAGTCTTGCCCCTATTCTCCTCCCTGCTGAATTCTGCAAGGGCACCACTGAGACTAAGAAAGAAGGCAGGCAGATGAGAACTGGCTGGGCAGACTGAGGTTGGTCAGTGTCAGGGGCGGGTGCTGGGAGAAGGTCAGTAATAACTTACACATCATCAGTGAAGCTAACTCTTTATTCAAAGAAACAAGCAGCTCAGGAGGCAAGGTCTAGTGAGCACAGCAACTCTTCCCAGCTGTTCTTGCTCCAATGAGGTAGTTGTGAGGACTGAAGGTCCCCACCTTCCCACAGTTACCTAAGTCTTCATACCTCTTATGGTCCTGGGACACTGGGAAGAGGGGAGCTAACTGCAGAAGGAGCGAGAAACCCCCTGGCTTCTTCAGCAGCCTGCCTTATCTCTGCCTCTTGGCCCCTCTCCTCTCCAGCCTCCGCTTTTGCCTCTGATTCTGTACTGCTCTCTGCCATAGCCTCTTCCTGCTCACTAAACCCTATTGCCTCTTCAGCTTCCAGCACTTCTCCCTCTGACCACTCATCCTCCTCCTACCGCCAACCCCCTGGTTCTGAGCCTTCTTCCCATGGGGGTTCCCATAGGGGTTCCCCAGCTAGTGCCTCCCACCACTCCTCTACATCCAGGCAGTCCATGACAGTGGGGCAGTGCCCCACTTGCCCTAATGGACCAGCCTCCACTGACCAGACAGCATCTTTAGATGACTTTTTAAAAAGAAGTGCACATGTTCATGGAACATGAGCCACTGCCGTTATGTTAGCTAAATTGTTAGCTCCATGGTCAGAGCCAGTGGGCCCCTAAGTGTCAGTTGCTGGGCATGAATTCTGCTTGTTCAGTCATTTGAGGTCCCCATTCCCTAATTCATAGTTTTGCATTGCACTGTCTTCAGTAGCGGACATGAAACTGCTCCTCTCCCATCTGAACACAATTGCATGCAGCTCATGGTGTGCGTCTGTCTCTGAGTGTGTGCACTGTAGTTCAATAGTAGGTGCCATGCTTTCCATGCAAGCAATCTCAGAATCAGTCCCTGGAATCTCCAGGGAGGCTGGGAAAGACCCTTGTCTGAGACTCTGGAGAACCAGTTCCAGAGCAGACTGCTGCCCTCCAGATATTTTGGACTGCAAGTCCAAACAACTGATTATGGGGATTGTGACCACCACCGTGAGTTTATTATGGTCAACTGACCATAAAAACCATATAGTACACCAACAGGGTGTACAGGACAAATAAAAAGGAAAATAAGATGTAACAGTTGAGTTATATGCAAAATGAATAACCTGAGACAAGCCCCTGGAAATAATCCCTTCCTATTTGAGATGATTAATTACCTCCATATTCTTAGTGCCACTGATAGAAATTTGGTCACTATCAATGAGACCACAGGCTTTTCTCTCCCAGCAAATATTTAACACAGAGAATTGAGCTGTCCTTCCTGATAGTTTAGCCGGTAGAGGGCCAATCATCATGGTCAGGGCCGGCTCTAGGTAGAGTCCCGGTGGTGCGGGGGCACCAGGGTGCTGGGCCGGTAGGTAGGGTGCTGCACGGCGAAGCCATGCTGCGCCCTGCAAGGGTGGGGGCGCCGGAGCGATCTCCACCCCTCAGCGCCAGGGCGCGCGACCTGCTCGAGACTGCCCTGATCATGGTCGAAAACATCTGCTTTAGTTGAGTATTTGTTCTTGAAATGAATGGCAGTATACGCCTTTCTTTGATAATGATTTAATAATAAAGCATCTGGAGAGCACCAAGTTGGGGAGAGCTAGATTCAGGGGTCAGCAAACTTTCCCAGCACTGTCCCTCAGACCTTGTAGGGGGCCGTACTATATTTGGGGGGGGGGTGAACGAATTCTTATGCCCCACAAATAACCCAGAGATTCATTTTAAATAAAAGCACACATTCTACTCATGTAAAAACACCAGGCAGGCCCCACAAATACTGTAACCCAGAGATGCATTTTAAATAAAAGGACACATTCTAAACATGTAAAAACACACTGATTCCCGGACCATCCGCGGGCTGGATTTAGAAGGCGATTGGGCCAGATCCAGCCCCTGGGCCTTAGTTTGCCTACCCATGAGCTAGAAGGAGCAAAACTCTGACTTGCTAATAGGTAACCTCTTTATTCCAATGTTCATCCATGTGCCTTTACCACTCTCCTACCACTAAACATGGATGTGTTGGTGAAACTTTTTTAAAGCAGAAATCTTGATGTAACTGAGCATTTTGCTGTATCAATATTCATTTTTGTTGTGTGTATAGAAAGTTTACTTAGCTTTTACTTTAAAATATTTATATGCTGCTTTTCTGAACAAGCTCTGTCTGAAGTAGATTATTATAATTAAAACTGCAAATATATATACAAATATGTATATATCTATATATTTATGTCTATATCATTTATTACTAAAGCCAAGAAGAAAACAGATTAAAAAGAATTTCCAGCAGCATTACAATATTTGCAGGCAGGACAATACTTACCCAGGGAAGGTCAGCTGAAACACAGGCTTTCAAGCATTCTGAAAAGGCTGAAGTGTTAGCCACTCACCAAGGGAAGATGTGGAATCACCACAGGATGTGGTCTGTCTCTCTAGGCCATGGAGGTAGAAACATCAACAGGGCCCCTGATTGAGATTTATTTTATTTTAGTTTAAGATTTATAAATTACTTTCCAAACACAAGTTATTTATTTATTCATTAAATTTCTATTCTGCCCAGCCTCCCCAAAGAGCCTTGTACCGAAGCTGTGTACAATAAAAATAAAATACGATAAAATGTAAAATACAAATGATTCAGTAAGGGATAGGTAAATCTGTCTGTTTCTCTCAGTTTCTCTTTTGTCCAGTGTTAAATTCAGTTCTCCACATTCTTCAATCAGTTTATGATTCATTGTTTTAATTCCCTCATGAAAACTCACCAGCATTTTCATGTGAATTTCTCCTAATATAAACTTTTTTGCAAAGCAATTTTATTTAAGGCAATACATGTTTGTATGCTTTTCACTAATATAAGCATTTAATGCACACATAGACATTTTGTACACATCACTTGGCTGGATAACTGCACTGCTAAATTCAGAGATGTGCAAATTTCTAAGGATATCTGAGTTTCTGTTCATGTATTGGTTCAGAAAGTGTGCATTAGGTAGGTTCAGCTAGTGAACTGAATTGCACTCTCCCCACCTGAACTCAGTCAGCTAAAAGATCTCAAAATGCAGGCAGGATGGTACTGGCATACAGGTAGGCAATCTGCCAGAAAGCCCAGGTTCGATCTATTTGCAGCTGCCAATATCAAAAAGTTAGAAATGCATAAAAAGACCCCAGATGCAATTGCACATAGAATCAAAACACTGTAAAAAAGTGACATCACTAATGTGGAAGGAGGGTGAGGGAGATGCAAATGACCTCAGCAAACTCAATGCTGAAGGAAAACTATGTATTCTCCAAATATGAAATGAATTTTAGAAATTGTCCTGGTTTTTCTTTTCTTTTTTTACTAAAGGTTTTCTTGGTTTACAAAGATATGTGTAATGTCTCTCATAACATTTTTACAAATCAGTTTCATTTGTTGAGACATTAGGAAGAAATGCAGGAGTATTAGAATAGTGCATTGTACAATAAGGATGGGGGAGAAATTTCTGGATACCTAATTCACACTTACTGAAAAAATGGGCAAACGGAAACACAACCATCCTTTGAAATTTGCACCTCTCTCTATATATACTTTGCAAAGCAGTTCTCCAGCCAACTGACGTGTACAAAATGTCTATTCTAGAGTAAAATTTGCCTATGAATGCACATATTTGTGAAAGCAACATACAAAAATGTATTATATTAGGGGGAAATGTTTTGCAAAAATGTCTATATTGGACAAAATTGCATTAAAATGTGGATTTGAGAAATGTGCACTAAAATGTTGGAGAATTTTCAGGAGGACTTTAAGAAAAATGGCAAACTGATGCGGCAATGCAGAGAACTGAACCTGCATTTGGAAAAATTAGAAACAGGGAGAAATGGAAATTGACAGATGTATTGATCCCTAGTAAGGAGCAGGCCCAATCAACAATAAAGGAAGAGAAGGGGGCAATTTCACCTCTCCCCATTTAGATATCTTTGGGTGGCGCTGAAGTTGATGAGTAATTGGTTCATGCCATAACTTGCTCTGACAAAGAAGGCACTGACTCCTCGGTCTAATCTCTCATCCAACATGATCATGCTAATGACAATGCTACTCCCTTGTTGGTTCCATTTGCTAGTCTTGATGTCTAGCTCTTCCAGCAGCTTCTCAATTATTGAAAATGCAAACATCTGGATGAAATAAACCAAGGAAACATCCTGCAAGCTTTGCATGTGATCGAAAACTTGGTTACATTTTTTTAAAAAAATTAAAAAACCTTTAGATTTATGGTGGCCTGGGGAGCGGGGTGAAACTTAACTAGGAAAAAGTTTCCAAATTGCAGCATCCAGTGAATGTCTAATGCTCCTAGTGATAAGACTGAGGAAAAGGAAGAGACTTTTGCTGGTAGGGAATAGAACACATTCAGACAAGACACATTGAAGTGTTGTGAAGAGGACAAAAAATACTTTGTATCATAGGAATGTGTCTTAGGCCGAGTCCATCTAGTATTGTCTGCACTGTCTGCCAGCGGCTCTTCTGGGATTCAGAGAGGTTATCTTCCCAGAGGGAGATGCCAAGGACCTTCTGAATGCAAAGCAGATGCTCCAGCTGTTTTCTCCTTCTAAATGGATGGATGTGTATGCATAATCTATACTGTTATGAAAGGTGCATCAAAAATGGATATCTGATTAAAATGGTTGCCCACTTCCCATTCTAGATAAATGGTGCAAAAAATAGTTTCAAGGCCAAGAAAACAATGCTTTTCTACATTAATAAGAGAACAGAAATCTCTGCTGATATCATCCAAATCCAGAAAACTGGAGTTCTGTGACCAGTAAAATAATTATGCAAAATGTTGGGCTGCAACACTGAGTCAATTAGATTAATCAGGTCAAAACATTTTGATTAACTTAAAAGATACCCCCCCCCCCAATTTAATCAGTCAGCAAATTATATATGGAAACTGCAAGTCCTACGTGGAATGGCTGAAAGAGCTAGGTATTTTTTGCTCGAAGAATAGAAGATTAGAGTCTTTAAATATCTGAAGGGAAGTCACACAGAAAATGGAGCAGATGTGATCTCTGTTGCTCCAGAGGACAGGACTAGAACCAATGCAGAAATTGCAGGAGAGGGAGCAGATTTCAGCTAAAACATTAAGAGAAATGTCAGAGCTGCTGAAGAGTGGAGCAGGCTGCCTCAGGAGATAGCTAGCTCTTCTTCCCTAGAAGAAGCTGGATAGCCATCTATTAGGTTTGCTTTGGGCACAGTCTGCACTGCAGATCCCACATTGAACAAGGTGGGGAAGTAGATGGTCTCCAGTATCTCCTTGCAAATTTTGTGGCTTCGTGAGCCAACGATTCTTGCATCATCCCTCTGTATTGCTTTTAATAGTACATAATGAAAACTGTAGACATTCCCTGTTTGCCATCTTAAAAGAAGCAGTCTCTTGGAGTAAATGTGGCATGCATCATAAGAAGATGTGGTCTTCTTATTTTAGAACTACCGGTATTGGGTTGCATCTTGTGTTGTACTCAGAGCAACACCACTGAAATTGATGGATATGACTAAAGCCCCAACTGCACTTTACATTCAAAGCAGTATCATATCCCGCCCCCCATATCCTGGGACCTATTGTTTGTTAAGGGTAGTGAGAGTTGTTAGGAGGCCCCCATTTCCAGATGCTACAGTTCCCAGAGGGGTTTAACAATCAATCAAACCCTTTTACTGGGGAACTCCAGGTTGTATAGTTCTGCAAAAGGGATGTGGGCCTAACAATTCTGAACAGTTTTAGCAATCTACAGTTCACATGGTTCTTTTGGGGAAGCCATACTTGTTTTTGAGGTGTAGTGCAGATGGAACCTTAGGCCAATTAATTTAAATTTAATTAAAAACTATGCAGACACGTTGAATGTTGGTGTATGTTTTAATCTGTTTTTAGTTAACTGTTGGTTTTTTAACAAAATGTTTTAAATATTAAATGTTTTAACTGTTTTTTATTGTTTTATTCTGTTTGTAAGCTGCTTTGAGTTTTTTTAAAGAATTTTTTAGATATTATTATATCTAAAATAATAATAATAATAATACAGTAGTAGTAAATAATAATAATAATAATAATAATAATAATAATAATAATAATAATACTTGATTGGCAGGAAGAGAAAGAAAGTGTATTACAAAACTGAAACCATCTCTTTGAAGAACCACATGGCTTGTCATCAACATATGAAGAATTGGATCCTGTAAGCCTGGTCCACACTTCCTGAGATGTTTTCAGACCCATCTCCCATCAGCCTTGGTCCATATGGCCAATGGTCAGTACTGATGGGAGTTCTGGTCCAAAATTTCTGGAGAACACTAGGTTACATCATGCAGAGAAGGAATCAACAACTAAAGTAAGAGCAGAGACTCCTTTGGGGCCTGATGATCCCATTCCCTCATGGACAAATGTCGGGGGGGGGGGCACATGACAGAGGCGGGCAAGGCTAGAGGCGTGATCACCAGAGGCAAAAGTTGGCAAACATTTGCCTTTAATTAGCCACCTGCTTTCCTGTCAAACAAAACCTGGGGGTTTTCTAACACACACACATCTCTCCATCTTCCATCTTCCAAGGAAAGGGTGAGACATTATCATAGTTCAATGGCACCTTCCAGACTGGCCATATTACTCAGGGGCATGGGCTGGGAAGGGTCCTGAGAGGGAATTGGAGAGGCCTGGATTGTTGCATTTATCTCCTGGGCCTGAGGCGCCAGTCCACACCAGAAGTAGAGGTTGCAAGGCCGAGCCCATACCTCTGATGAATCTCAGGTGGCCACTCAGCTGGCAATGCAGGCACATGTTGTAATGAAGTGGGGTGGGGAGGTTTGCCCCTTCAGCTCCCTCCTCAAATTTGCACTCTTGTAAAATTTGTTAATGACCAATTCGTTAGTGCTGGAGATTATTCCAAAAATATTGGGCAAAAGGGGCTCCTTTTGTGTTAGGGATTTTTATTTGTTATTTATTGAATTTACACACCACCCTTCATCCAAGATCTCCAGGCGGTTCACAAGATAAAAATATGGGATAGAAGCACAAAATAAATAGTTAAAACAAAAACAAAATAATAACTTCCCCTCCCACAAACACATTTAAAAGGCCATAGGATATTAATTAGCCAAAGGCCTGGTTGAAGAGGAATGTTTTCGCCTGGCGCCTAAAGGTGTATAATGAAGGTGCCAGCCAAACCTCCTTGGGGAGAGCATTCCACAAATGGAGAGCAGGCCACTGCAGAAAAGGCCTGTTCTCATTTTGCCACCAAATGAAGAAGGGCCTCAGAGGATGAGCACAGAGTTCGGGGCGGTTTATATAGGGAGAGGTGATCCTTTAAGTATTGGGTTCCTGAGCCATTTAAGGCTTTAAAACAAGCACTTTGAATTGGGCCCGGGAGCTAATTGGGAGGTAGCGCAGTCAGGCCAAGATTGGTATGCTCAAAGCATCTTGCCTAGGTCAGCAACCTGACCACCGAATTCTGCACTAGTTTCTGAATCGTCTTCAGAGGCAGTCCTACATAAAGCATGCCACAGAAATTTCTCAGAAATCTAAAACAGAAGAAGGAAGAGAGAAATTTTGACTCAGTTCTACATAAAAATCTCATATTAGTCTGGAGTATTCATCACAGAGGATATACACTGTGTATCTTTAGGATTCACTGTGTTGTTTAATCCAGCACAGATGGGATTCATTCTGCCATAGTCATATTTTTCTCATCCATTCATTCTTTTATTTCACACTTTTTTTACATCATTGAACTCAAGTTGACATGAGGTTACAAGGTGGTATCCTATCCAGGCACTGAACAAAGACAGCTGGGCTTAGCTTCTCCACAGTGGCTCCTTCATGTACCCTCAGCCCTTTCCCTTGATAATTTCATACTGATGCATGCCCCATACATGCCCCAGAGTGGCTTGCCCTCTGATGAAGCTTCCCATTGCCTTCTAGTGTGATGAAACTGAATTGTTCTTGCCTCCTTCAAATCAATCCTTGCTGGAGCTGGGTTATTTTGCCCTTTACTTGCCTTGGGTTCAGTCATTTGTCCTGATGCAGAATGGCCTTTGCTCAGAGGATACTCCTCATTGACTTCTTAATTTCATCTAAAAATGAAAGGTGTGTGTGTGTGTGTGTGTGTGTGTGTGTGTGTGTGTGTGTGTAAACATCCCTGCAATTTAAATTCAGAAGTGGGGTGGGAAAGTGGTATCAAAGTTTGGGAAAGACAGATCTAGATTGTGTGACCTCTTATTAAATCCACTACAGAGCCCCATTTTTATTGGATCCACAGTGATTGGCTCATAACAAAATGTAGCCTTGAAATCTCAGTTTGGGTAAGTGATGCACTTGCTATCAAATTACATTTTAAAAGCTCCTTTACTCATTGGCACACATGCTTCTTGAAGCCTAAGTTCTCCAACATTAAAGTGATCCCCTTCATTCTAATTATTACCGAATGCCTCCAATACTAATGGCACTTAATTGTTCCACTAGAGCGATTGCTGTTGTTTTTGGCAGATGGAATAAAAACAGTTCCAAATACCATCAAAAGTGCTTATCAACACACAGCGTGTACAAGGCAAACGTTTGATATACAAGGGTGTGTTAATATCATGTCACTTCTTAATGCCACAGACCGTTTTGTAATCCGTTCCTGCCACAGTGCATGCTTGAGGAAAAATCCAGCGGGTTGAAAGCACCAAGGAGGAACTTCTTGGTAACAAATAGAACATTTATCCCTGTCCTTGCAAATAATTCACTGGCGGTCTCTTATTTCCTGAAGTACGATTCTTAAATTGATCTTGATTTACCTCTATCTTTCCCGCTTGTTTGAATTTGTATGCAGCATCAAACATGCTTTTCTCACATATGTTCTTACCGGGGTTGATTTTTTTTTTTAACACTTACTTAGCAGTTTATAGAAGGAAGTGAATGATCTCATCAAGATGCTTACAAATTAAAAAAAAAACCTGTGCTTATTAATTATGCAGGATTAGTCTAATTATAATTCAGCAAATTAATTAGCGACAGAAGGTGTTCTGAAACATTGGCGTACATTTGCATGTTAAATGGAGAGGCTAGTCTGTAATATATGTAAATTTATGCATGGCTTCATAGTTTTAATTTAAAAATTTGCAGCTGCATATGGTATGGGAGCAGGTGAAAAGTCAGTTTTAGTTTAATAATGCTAACAAACATGGGATGCCGTCCTGTCTTAGGGAAGGGGTAGGCACCCATATCTGCCACTCTATAAATCTGTCATTGGAGTCTAATGTTACATCAATGTTCAAACTCAAGGTCATCGTCAGCGACTAAGACACGCCAGTGCAATAGGTGTAAAAACACCAACTGAAACAGACCTTTGAGATGAAGGGGAAAAGGTATGTGGACCCAAGGTGCTTGATTGCAAATTGGCTCTCTTAGCAAATTAATGTATGTTTCCTTTCACGCAACTGCAGTTTAGGGACTAGTAGGGCTCCTGGCTTGTGTAGGAGTGAAAGCCCTTATCTGAGTGTTATCTGCTCTGGCAGGTGTAAAATAGGTTCCTAACCTTGATTCTGTCTCTTGAATGTTCATGCCACGGCTGCCTCCTCCTCCTCCTCCTCCTCTCTGAGAGTTACAGGAAAGTTATTACCAAGTTTGGAATTAAATAGCAGAGGGTGTTTGTTTGTTTTTAATCGGGTTGGCCTCTACCATCTGGCAGCAATAGTAAAAACCAGTGGACCAGTCAACAGCAAAAAAAGGATGGAAAGGAAAGGAAAAGGCTAGTGGTGTAATTGGTGTTCAGTGCACAGCCTTCCACAGAGATGTGGGGGAGAAAGGGGGATTTGCTCCAAAGGCATAGGAATGACTAGGCTCTGTTGAGGATGAATGTGTCTGTTGGTAATTGGTCCTGCCTTGGGAATGGGGGATGCAAAGGGGTAATAATTGCCCCAATAATCCTGAGTCTGAAATAAGGCTTTGCATTCGGAAATTGTAGGATTCATGAGGCTTCATTTCAGGTATCTCATAACAATGGGTTTTTGCATCCTGCCTCCCCACATTTGAAATAGGCACAGAAATTAATGTTTGAACTTCTGACAGGGAATATAGGAACATATGAAACTGTGTTGTTATTGGTCTGTCCAGCCCAGTGTTTTATCTATCTACATCTCCCTCTCCCTCTCCCCCTCCCTTCCTCCCTCCCTCTCTCTCTCTCTCTCTCTCTCACTCACACACACATTCTGCAAGGTCTCAAGCAAATATTTCTCCCTTCAGCTGCTAACCTGATCCTTTAACTGATATAGAGGATGGAATAGACATATACATGGGAACTGAGCCAAAGTTCCTCAGAAGACATTTTTCCTCCTGAGATTTTTTTATTTTTCTCACCTGCTAGAATTTCTCCAAATATTTGCCACTGTGTGTGTGTGTGTGTGTGTTATGGGATGTAAGAAGGCATCGATTTTCATTGCAGCCCGTGTTCCCTGCATTCACTGCTGTTTCTGTTCTGCTGCAGTTTAGCTTCTGACAAAAACTATTCATCTGACTGTCCACTGTAGTGATGCTGTTTCACACCATTCATTTCAGTGCAAAGGAAACATAATGCAAATGTGATGAATGTCATCAACAATGTATCCTTTGCAGACTGAAAACAACAACAGCAAACATGATTGTATCCGCTGGATTTTCCATTCTAGATGTGGGACAAATAAGTGAACATCAGCAATTTCTGCTCCCATTTTTGTTGGAATTCTCCAGGATCTAATGGTAGCCAAATCTGTGCCCCCCACCTGCACTGGAATGATGCTCAGTTGAGAACATTGCAGAGGCTGAGAACTGGTGGCCAGGCTTCCAGTACAGTTACTGATGCTGCTGCCACTTGCAGTAGAATACAGTGAAATTGCCCCCACCCCAACAAACAAGGTATACAATTTTATGAGACCAATTGTGCTCAGGTCAAAACACATTGAGTTTCATTGTGCAAGGATGTGTTGCATTATGATTTATTTTACATCTTTCCTGAGTAATTTGAGAATGCATATGCATGTTGTACTAGTGTTTGAACTTGGAGTGTAGAATTGTGTCCTGAATGTGCATACCAAAGCTTTCTGTAGATTACTCTGATATCTCAGCATTCAAAGCAGGTATTGTGCTACAATGTATTTTGCACCTTACATTTTCCACCTTGAAAACCAGAGTTTTGGTAGATTTGCCATTCACTATTGAAGTGTAGTATGTACTACATTCAGTTCAGGCATGTCAGCACTGAATGAAGATATCAAGGTATTAACTAACAAGCAGAGTACAGTAAACAGGGGGGGGGGTCATTTCTTTCTAAATCCAAACATTTCATTCTACCTATGCAGCATGCGGGAAGGTATCAGCTCTCTGATTACACATTTATCTATAAGACAAAGAGAGGATGTGAGCTTGTGCCTTAACCCTGAATTCCTTACTTAATTCACAAAGAAAGATGGCCTTGGGATAATAGCTCTCAGTGGCTGGATCCCCCTTTGCACCTCTCAGTTTTTTCTGCCTGCATCTGGGCTCCATCATACTTCTACCACCTCAAAACTCTGCCATTTTATTCCTACTTGAGTATGCATATGTGAGGCCTTCATTTACTTATAGGACATTGTGGCAAAATGGTGTTAGAATTTGGGTATTAATAGATCAGGGATAACCAATGAGGTGTGTTCCAGATGTTGTGAACCTCTACTCCCATAAACTGTGGCTGGTCTGGTCAGTGGTCAAGCATATGGGAATTGTAGGGTTGTCCCCAATGCTACTCCTACACAGAGCAGCCCTGCTGAAATTAATTTCAACTGGTCAACTCTGAAGAGAAGCTAGTTGGATATGACCCAGTGTCTATAACACCTGGACTACCCCTTCTATAATTCTCATCCATTTTTTTCCAAGCTGACTTTTTGTGGGTGGGGAGGGGAGAAGGAGAGAAAAGGGGGAGGGGAAACTGAGGAGAAAGGGAAGCTGCTCATATTGCAATTTGCAAAGATCTCTCCAAAGACTTTTTTTGGAATAACAACGGCAATTACAACTGCATTGTTAGGGTAGTGTTTTATTTTCAATCCCAGCCCATAGAGCTCAATTATTATTTTTTATTAATGGTGCCAGATTTTCAAAACAAGGTGGCTTTCTTTGGAGATCGTTTTGTTCCTAGTGAGTGTGAGAGTAGCAAATGACTGTCTTTGGAGCTGGGATGTAAGCAGTAACCAGTTGTAGTTTTGTATAATTGCTATGTTAGAAAATAAATGGTGGATGAAAGGGGAAGAAGAGCATTACATATTGGATGTTCTCCCACATTAAAAATAAATAAATCCCTGCATTTTTTTAAAAAAATGTTTTGTTTGTATATTTCTAGTCCTTGATGGAATACAAGGGCTGATGCTAGGGCTGAGCCTGGTTCTCTCACACGCAGGAATGCAGAAAGCAAAATTGATTAAACCATTAAAAGAGGCATCCCCTCCCGTATGAGAAAGGTAAACAGAAATGCTTCTCTTGAGATGGTTCTTTTCATTAACAGTTTATGTAAGTACTTTGGTCAAACTTCGTTAATAATATGATAATATGATTGATCCAGGGTTGAGGAACCTGCAGTGGCTCCGGATGTTGTTAGACTCCAACTCCCATTAGCCCCAGCCAGCATGACCAATGGTCAGGGATGATGTTAGGGAAGTCCAATAGCATCTGGGGGACCCCAGGTTCCCCATCCCTGGATTAAGCATTTGAACATTCAACATTTCAGTTCTAATCTAAGCCAGCTATGTTGAATGTGAATATTTATTTCAAACTTTAAGATAGAAATAGGGAAGCCTCCAGATCAGGCATCCCCAAACTTCGGCCCTCCAGATGTTTTGGACTACAATTCCCATCATCCCTGACCACTGGTCCTGTTAGCTAGGGATCATGGGAGTTGTAGGCCAAAACATCTGGAGGGCCGCAGTTTGGGGATGCCTGCTCCAGATTAACCATGCTGCTCAGGCTGCTGGGAGTTGTAGTCCAATAACATCTAGAAGGCCACAACTTCCTACTCACTACTAGATATGATAAATGCTGTAATAAGAAAGGTGTTGATCCACTGGTGATCCAATTATCACACAGCCTGTTGTTGAACTCACTTTCATTTCAAGGTATTAAAGGGGCATAAGAATTAAGGCAAATAGTCAAAATAATAATGATGATGATGTTCCACAATTATAAGAATCATTTTTCTGAAACTTATAGAAATGACACCAAAAACCTGATTCATCTAATTGATGTGTTCTGTGAATGAGTTCTATGAACCGTGTTTCCATGCGCTGCTCTGGTTCGCCAGAAGTGGCTTTGTCATGCTGGCCACATGACCCGGAAGCTGTGCGCCGGCTCCCTTGGTCAGTAAAGCGAGATGAGCGCCGCAACCCCATAGTCGGTCACGACTGGACCTAATGGTCAGGGGTCCCTTTACCTTTATGAATGTCCCAAATTGAAAACCAACTGATAAAAATTGCCACAGGTACAACTGAAATGTGTCATATTAATAGTTTTACTCAGTTTTTTCATATATTTCTTTCCCATTTTGTCAATAACTACTGGTGTATTTTATTCAGACTTGTCAGGGAAGACACACTTTCATTGGTTTGATGAAGTTCTGAGCAGTTACAAAGGTTTTCCAAAATAATATGGTGTGTTTTCAAGTTTGAAGTGAGAATTTTGCTAGTACTCCAGTATTTTCAGAAAGAGCCATCTGCTGGATGCTATGCACAATGCCTATAATTATGGAATATGACAGTGTGGTGCAGTAATTAGACCAGAGGTTACTAAATATTTTAGACCACAGTTACATTTGTAAACCTAATAAGCTGTTGTTGGGATCACTCACACCACCTTGAAACCACACACACACACACACCTGTGTAAAATATTCTGCTAATGTACATGTGCGCGCACACCCAACTGCAGTGTTCAAAACTCCCATTGTTCTAGGTGCATTATGTGACAGGGAATTTCATTAGCCTGAGCAGTTTCTTTGCTCTGGGTACAGTACTGCGCCTAAGTTTTAATAATAATAATAATAATAATTTATTATTTATACCCCGCCCATCTGGCCGGGTTCCCCCAGCCACTCTGGGCGGCTTCCAACAAAACAGAAATTCTAAAATACAGAGATCCATCAAACATTAAAATACAGAAATCCATCAAACATTAAAAGCTTCCCTAAACAGGGCTGCCTTGAGATGCCTTCTAAAGGTCTGGTAATTGTTGTTCTCTTTGACCTCTAGTGGGAGGGCATTCCACAGGGTGGGTGCCACTACCGAGAAGGCCCTCTGCCTGGTTCCCTGTAACTTGGCTTCTCGTAGTGAGGGAACCGCCAGAAGGCCCTCGGAGCTGGACCTCAGTGTCCGGGCAGAACGATGGGGGTGGAGACGCTCCTTCAGGTATACCGGACCGAGGCCGTTTAGGGCTTTAAAGGTCAACACCAACACTTTGAATTGTGCTCGGAAACGTACTGGGAGCCAATGTAGGTCTTTCAGGACCGGTGTTATGTGGTCTCGGCGGCCGCTCCCAGTCACCAGTCTAGCTGCCGCATTCTGGATTAGTTGTAGTTTCCGGGTCACCTTCAAAGGTAGCCCCACGTAGAGCGCATTGCAGTAGTCCAAGCGAGAGATAACTAGAGCATGCACCACTCTGGAGAGACAGTCAGTGGGCAGGTAGGGACTCAGCCTGCGTACCAGATGGAGCTGATAAACAGCTGCCCTGGACACGGAGTTGACCTGTGCCTCCATGGACAGCTGTGAGTCTAAGATGACTCCCAGGCTGCGCACCTGGTCTTTCAGGGGCACAGTTACCCCATTCAGGACCAGGGAGTCCTCCACACCCGCCCGCCTCCTGTCCCCCACAAACAGTACTTCTGTCTTGTCAGGATTCAATCTCAATCTGTTAGCCGCCATCCATCCTCCAACCGCCTCCAAGCACTCACACAGGACCTTCACCGCCTTCACTGGTTCTGATTTAAAAGAGAGGTAGAGCTGGGTATCATCAGCATACTGATGGACACCCAGCCCAAACCCCCTGATGATCTCTCCCAGCGGCTGCATATAGATGTTAAAAAGCATGGGGGAGAGGACAGAACCCTGAGGCACCCCACAAGTGAGAGCCCAGGGGTCTGAACACTCATCCCCCACCACCACTTTCTGAACACGGCCCAGGAGGAAGGAGCGGAACCACTGCATGACAGTGCCCCCAGCTCCCAAACCCTCTAGACGATCCAGAAGGATGTTATGGTCGATGGTGTCAAAAGCCGCTGAGAGATCCAGCAGAACAAGGAAACAGCTCTTACCTTTGTCCCTAGCCCGCCGGAGATCATCGACCAGTGCGACCAAGGCAGTTTCAGTCCCATGGTGAGGCCTGAATCCTGACTGGAAGGGATCCAAATGGTCCGCTTCTTCCAGGCGTGCCTGAAGTTGTTCAGCAACCACTCGCTCAATCACCTTGCCCAAGAATGGAAGATTTGAGACTGGGCGATAGTTGGCCATATTGGCCGGATCTAAAGATGGTTTTTTAAGAAGCGGTTTAATAACCGCCTCTTTCAGCGGGTCTGGGAAGGCTCCTTCATGGAGAGAAGCATTTACCAACCCGCGAAGCCCATCGCCCAGCCCTTCCTGGCTAGCTTTTATAAGCCAGGATGGGCAAGGATCAAGGAGACAGGTGGTTGGTTTCACTCGTCGAAGCAGCCTGTCCACATCCTCGGAGGTAACAGATTGAAATTGATCCCACAAAACTTGACTAGACAGGACTCTAGCACTCCCCCGCCCCGGCCCTGCTCCCACGGTGGAGTCTACCTCTTCCCGAATCTGAGCGACTTTATCTGCAAAAAACTTTGCAAAATCATTGCAGGAGATCATGTGGCCCGTACTGGGCCCGGATGGAGCAGGTGGTTCCGCTAAATTGCGAACCACCTGGAAGAGTCTCCTGCTGCTGTTTTCTGCAGATGCGATGGAGACGGTGAAGAAGGTCCTCTTCGCTGTCGCCATTGCCACTTGGTAGGCTCGAAGTTGAGCTCTAACCCGTGTCCGGTCTGATTCAAAATGAGTTTTCCGCCACCGGCGCTCTAGCCGTCTCAACGACTGTTTCATCGCCCTCAGCGCCGGGGAAAACCACGGGGCTGTCCGGGCTCCATGCAATCTGAGAGGGCGCTTCGGAGCCAGACAGTCAATAGCGCTGGTTAACTCCGCATTCCAGCGGGCCACCAGGGAATCAGCTGAAAGGCCATCGACATGGGATAAAACATCCCCTACCACTCTCTGGAAGCCAATTGGATCCATTAAGTAGCGGGGGCGGACCATCCGAATCGGTCCCACCTCCCTGCAGAGGGGAAGGGTTGCAGAGAAGTCCAGTTGCACCAGAAAGTGATCTGACCATGGCACTTCTTTTGTTTCGCTTTTACTTAATGTCAGATCACCAACATCCATAGAGGTGAACACCAAGTCCAAGGCATGTCCGCGGCTATGAGTTGGGCCAGACTTATTCAGGGACAGCCCCATGGTGGCCATGCTTTCCACGAAGTCCCGAGCGGCTCCTTGTAAGGTCGTGTCGGCATGGATGTTAAAATCCCCTAAGACAACCAAGCTAGGGGAGGGGCAGATCAACCACATCTGGAGGGTACCACATTGGCTACCCTGATATATAGGATTTCAGCTCCCAAAATGATTGATGGTACAGCAGACAGCAACTCCCCACTAAAGATTTCTTTCCCTGAGGATCAGCAGCATTTGATTGCTGTTTGCCCTCTAGCCAGGCATTTTCTGGACTTTAACCTCTTTCAATTTCCCTATTGAAATCAATATGAAATGGTGGAATAGAAAAAAATGCACTGTTTTTCCCCAAAAAAGAAGAAGGGTTGTATCCAACCAAGATTTACCCTGAGTAGGCCGATTAAAATTAATGTACATTACATAGTGAGGTCCATTTATTTTAGTGGGTCTACTCTGAATAAGATTAGCATTGAATACAACTGCATGTTTGGGGGGGGGTTGAGGGGGAAGGAATAGCATATTCCTAGTATTTGTTCTTTCCTCTTCTTTAAACCCTAGTTTCTAGCCAGAATTTAACCACTTTGGAACCACTCGGTGCTGGAATCCCAGAATGATTATGGAGTAGAATTGTTCCATTTCACACAACTCTCGTTGTGTGAATCCCCAAATTTTCCTCTGAGACTTTTCTTCTTTTTGCTTTTTGAGGAGTGTTGAGAGATGCACATGAAATAAAACACCATGGAAGTATTTGTGTCGGAGATTATTCTTATGTTTGAGGTCTGCTCTATCAGATCTCACAAGCCAGATGGGATCACGTTGCCGGACTCTGAAAGCGGCTTTATTCCTCACTCACTGTGGGCCACCTGAGCTGCTTGCTCACATAATGTAATGCCAAGGGTAAACTATTTTCATCTGTCAAGCGTTAGAAGGTATGGACTGCGGCACCTGAAAAATAGCTTTGGTAACCTTGCGACTGTGTCCTGATAATAATACATGCTGATGGTGAGAGGAGAAAAAAAGACAGCACTTCCATCCTGGGAGGAAAAGAAACAAACAAACATAATTGTCCAAGTTGAAATGTATGTGTGTGGGGGGGGTCTAGATTCTGGACTTCTGAAAGACTGAGGAAGTTTGCATCAAAACACCCCAATTTGTTGTCTCCTTCCTTTGCATGATGGTATTGGAATTAGGCTCTGTATCTTGCTGACCTCCCAGTTGGCAATGCCAATGCTCAGATTTTCCTTCTGGAAGCAAGACCTTCACACTACCAGTTTTTCTGATGTTGATTCCAGGGCAATTAAAATAGCTATATGGAAATGAGTTGATTCATAATGCGCTGTTGATTTTCTCTCTGTCCCTTGAATATATTCTTAGTGACTTAATAACTATTTAGGAGGCAAAGGCAGAATGCTGTTCTGTTACACAAGGGTCTGAGGACCTCATAGCCCTTGAATGAAGCCTTTGAACATATTCCATGCAGATAACAGCTTTCTATGAATACGTTGCTGGATGTTTGGAAGGCTTATATTATAGGTTTAACTTAAGATGTATGCAGTTAGGGCTATTGCATTCAGATTGTGAACTGATTATGGGTTTTTATTGGGGTTTGTTGTTGTTAAATTAGCAAATAATAATAGCAGCAGCAGCAGCAGCAACAACAACAACAACAACAGCAACAACAATGTAGGGTGCCAAAGGGCTTTAATTGATAAATATTAAACACCCTGATGCTGCATATTAATAGTCAGCTCTCCATCCTGATGAAAAGTACAAGAATTTTGCCCTCCCAAAAAAGAGGAACTGCCCTCTCTACAGGAATGGCAAATGAAAATGTTGGACTTTATGGAACTGGCAGAATTGACAGGAAGACTCCCAGACCAAGCAGAGGAAAGGATGGAGGAGGATTGGAGGAAATTTAAATTATATATAGGGAATTATTTTTGAGAGTTGAAAGTTTGAATATCTAGGGAAATACAGAAGTTAAGGCAATAGGGAGAAAAGTGGAGAGTAAAAAAAATTAAGAAAAATACAGGATGATGAAAATTAAAAGTAAGGAAATAGAAACTGTTATAGCTGAATTTAAAAGGAAAGAGAGGAGTTGGGGAAGCAAAAGAGACAATGAGTTAAAAAGATAATATAAGATGATGTATGTGTTTTTTTTCTGTTTGTATTGTTGTGTTTTTGTTTTCTATAAAAAACCTTCTAATAAAAAATATTTATTAAAAAAAAAAGAATTTTGCCCTCCCCCCTGAAAGTGCAGCTTGCCCCTTTTGGTATTCCCCAACCACATCCATAAATTCAGAAACAAAGAAAAAAGGAGCACAGAAATCATTGAGCTCTGTCCTCATGCATACCACCCAACATTTCTCTGATGAAAATAGGGATGCCCTATTCCATCATCATCATCATTATTATTATTATTATTATTTTCACTCATCTGACTGGGTTGCCCCAGTCACTCTGGGCAGCTTCCAACATATATAAAAACATAATAAAACTATACAGGGCTGCCTTCAAGTGTCTTCTAAAGTTTGTATAGCTACTTATCTCATTGGCTCGGGGGGGGGGGGGTCGCATAACTACATACCCATGCAACATTTATCTGATGAAAATAGGGACAAAAGCAGAAATTGGGACAGCTTCTGAAAATCTGGGTTTGTCCCTGGAAAATTGGGGCACTTGGAGCTCCTGCTCATGGTCAATCCTTCCACGCCATGTAGAATTTAGACCTGTGGTGTAAAGTGGAGCAGCCCAAAACAGGTTTATGGCCTGAAAGAGAAAGGGTGGGGAGAGAGATCCTTTGGTTGCAATGCTGTCTACTACATGCCGTCTACTACAGCATGGGGTGGGGAGGGGAACCTGTGGCTTTCCAGATGTTATTGAACTCCAGCTAACCATCTGCCCCCGCCAGCTTTATGGTCAGGGGAATGATGGGAATGGTACTCCATCAACATCTGGAGGTTCACAAGTTCCTTACTCCTGTACTACAATATGCTTGTGTTTGGCTGCCTTTAGGTGCCTATGGTTCCAGTAGGCCTGGAATACTTCTCCAAAATAGCCATGCATTTCAAATTAGGCCAGGCTTGCCTCAAGTACTTGAGTGATTGAAATATGTCATGAAACAAGCTGTATCTTTCCACATGTGGCAGCAAGAGTTTGAGTCATGGCTGAAAATATTTGAAGCCAAGCATGGGCCAAGTAGCCATTGGAGTCCCTGTTTAATGCCTGTGTGAATTTTGTCTAGGAAAAGTTGTGAAAGCAGCTTTCTAATTATATAAAAACCAGGAAAACCCATTCTGTGGCTCTCCCATTGCCCCTAAATCATACTTCTGTGGTGTTAAGCTCTGCCTCCTTTTTTGCTTCCTCTCTCCTGAAGTCATTTTTATTGTAATACCTCCATAAATATTAATGCCTTTACCAGATGCAAGCATGTAAAATATCTGGATATATATATAAAAGACAGCACAGAACTCTTTTATATGGCTGCTTAGTTATCATTAGAGACTGGCTAGAAAATATCTGAAAGGAGAGGAAGGAATGAGTAACACGGTTCAACTAACACACACACACACACACACACACACACACACACACTTGTGCATATGTGAGTATTTAAAGAAGTTTAAAGCCAGAGGAAGAAAATTAGGCACTTTAATGTTTCTACTGGGGTTTAAAGCAAATAAAGCAGCCATAATAAGGCTGAGTGTAGGCAATGACCCATTGAGGTTGAAATGCTAAACATTCCTTGTGATTTAGGGTGTAGTGTTTGTTTGTGAAGAGGTTGAGAGGCTGATGTTGAAATGGTGGGGAACCATCGCTTTGCAATTCAGGACTTTGAAGGTGTTTCTAAGAAAGCACACTCAACATGCTTATGGGGCATTGATATAAGTGTGTGTGGTGCTGTTATTGTCTTTGTTACTATAAGGGCTGCATATGCTTGAGCAGCTCTCACTTGCTCCATAAGGAACTCCAGCTAGCCATGAACTTCATTTGAACTGTGTCTATTTACACAGCTTTGGCACCTTCCCACGGAAATATACACAGGAACTCAGGAAGCTGCCTTACTTAGGAGGTGATCTAGTCCACCTCTGCAAGTTTTCACGCAGGGATCTTTCCTAGCCATAGCTTGAGACACCAGGGACTGAACATGGAACCTTCTGAATGCACAGCGTGTAACTAAGGCTGATCTATTTGGGCAATAAGGGCCCTGCCCTGCCTCAGCTTGCCCTCAGTCGACTCTCTTCTTACCTTCTTACCTCTTCTTAGAGCCAGGCTGACACTGGCTTTAAGCTTTCTCCCTCAACGTCTCAGTGTTGCCCTTGGGCAACCTAATAGCAAGGAGGCCAGGGACAAAGTTTGAATTAGTTGGGCATGTCTTCCCATGGATCTGGTTCCACCTCCTGTTGGTCTCCCTGCTTTCCATCCTACCAGTCCCAATAGGCACCAGCCATGTGCTCTGCCACTGAGCTATGGCCCTTCTGTCATGATTCATTTCTTAAGAGCAGTGGGAATTGTAGCTCTGTAAGGGGAAAAACTACAGCCCCCAAGATTCTTTCAGGGAAGTCAGGTACGTTAAATGCGTTCTGGGTGTGCTTTAACTGTATAATGTGGAGCTGCCCTTTGGTGACCTGGTTTTCCCCAAATCATGCTGGAACTGGAAGGTGGGGATGGACTTTCTTTGGCGATCACTCGTAGCTGAGCAAGGTTGTCTTCCATGAATATGGTCTTAACAGTGTGTCCGTATGTGACTGTGGAGGCCAATTCTAGATCCACACATCCATGGGATGGTAATATATAGATGAGTAAGGCCACAAATTAGAACATGTAACAAATTACAAATATCTCGGAATGGTAGTACAGGCCTCAGGATCCAACAAACTACACATAAATTCTATCGGGAGCTAAGCAGAAAAAAACGCAAACTGCATCCTCAAATTTTTCAGAACAGGTTTTTTTTTCTGTTCCTGTGGCCCTTAAGCTATTCAAGGCCAAAACACTGGCCCAGCTCCTCTATGGAACCTTTCTGGGTCTGCCCTCCTCTTCCTTCTCCCCCCTGGAGCACGTACAATCCAAATTTCTCAGAGCCCTCCTACACGTCCCCAGATGCGTTTCGAACACATGGGTCAGACTTGAAACGGGAACGATGAGAGTGGAGGCTTCAATCTGCCGATCATCAATCTACAAATGGCTGGCTTTAAATCTGCTCCGCCGAGGAATTGCTCCATTGATCCTCTGTGACCAGTTCCAGTCCGGCTGGCAGCTAGCAGTCCTGAACACTCTCTAGACAATGGGCTTTGCTCCCCAAGCCCTTCTAAGTTTGGGATTGGGCCAAGCAAAAGCCACGGTCAGACAAAGACTCATAGATATTGAGAGACAACAGGACTGCTCAAGATGCCCTGAATATAAAATTGGAGAAATCGAGAGATACATAGCCGCTCCGGCACCCTACCTCTCCTTTCTCTTATCAAAAAACGCAAGAAGGGCTTATACACTTGCCAGAAGCGCGCCCTTGCCCACGCCTGTTTTGGAAGCATCATACAAAAAAATCCCATACTCCCAAAGACTCTGCACCTGCCCTTTGAGGGAAATAGGAAGCCCAGAGCACCTTTTCTTCAGATGCCCCTTCCAAGAAGAGGCACGGAGGGAGATCCTGGACCCCATACTGGTGAGGTCAGCAGGCCTCCCGGAAAAGCAATTATACGACCTGCTCCTGCTAGGCAAAGACCAGAAGATAACCAGGACGGTCGCCAGATTCTGCGTCCAGATATGCAGACACAGACTTTCTACTGAGAATAACCAGCCCGTCTGAACGTCCCAAAATACGGTTTCCTGAGCAACCTAGTCTCAGTTCTCTGCGGCAGCTTATTAAGTTTTAAGGCTTAAGTTTTAAGTATTCCTATGCACATTGCATTTACAAATATCAATTTTATTGTTGTACAAAGTGTCACATATATGTTATGCTCCTTGGAACTGTTCTTCCAAAGGGATTTTTACAAGAGCTGGTCTTTGACCGTAATAAAGTATTCTATTCTATATAGATGAGTAAAGGTTTAGCCCCACAACCACTACCCATTTGCTCCAAATATCATACACCACTCTCCAAATGACTAGGGTACACTCAGATTTAAGGAAACAGCTCAGTTGGTTAGAGTGTGATGCTGAGAGGTCTATGACCATGCAGTTAGTTAGAGACTGGTTCAACTGAAAACAGATGGAAGACAGCTGTAACATCTGATGTATGGCGGAATGCGTACTCACTGCCTTGCTTTCAGGGCAGCCGATAGGTGATCAGACCCTGTCTACCCCACCCACAGTGTTTCATCTCTCTATGCAATTAATTTGTTGTGTTGTTTTCCATGGGAAATGGGGCCAAACTAGATGTGACATCATGCAGGTGATGTGCACATTTCTAATGATGTAAGTAGCCATGGGAAAGCCTCAGCAACTAGATGCCCATAGAAGTGAGGAGGACAGATTGTACTCTTTCCTTCCCTATACCATGGTTCCAACAAAAAAAAAATCCATTTAATATCTCATAATTTTTGCATTTCAATGCATTCTTGTATCAATAGCACACATTCTTGTTATGGACTTCTGGGCCGAGACTGAGATGTCACAGTTGTATCATGCAGACAAGCTTGTGGGTCTGTGCATCTATTTAGCAAACAATTGGAGGAGGATGTCAGAAGGAAGCTGCCACCTCAAAATGTTCCTCTTTCCAGATGTTTTGAGAAATAATTCTCATCCGCTTCAGCCAGCATGGCCAATAATCAGGATTGATGGAAGCTGTCCAGCAATGTCTGAAGGGCACCAGATTAGTGAAGGCCGACATAAACAATCATGCCCACGAAACCTTAGGGACTGACTTCTCCCATATGTTCCTCCTCTTCCCCCATGTGCACAGGGAAAGTCCTGCTCTAAATACTTTGTTCAGACTTTAAAAGTATAGGGCCTTATCAGTGGTGGCACCTACTCTAGAAATTGCTTTCTAGGGTGACTAATGAAGTTTGGTCCTTCACAGTCCTTAGGAAAATGGGGAAAGACTTTTAAAAAAATACTTCAAAGGGCACTGGATTTTATTAGATGAACTGGTTTGTTTATTTGTTCCTCTATTTTTTAGAATTCGTGCTGCAAATTGACCTGCTCTCTGAATCTTGTTGGCTATGGCTGTTCTTTCAAAATGTGTTGTTTTTGTAGTTTGGATTGTACTGTGAGTCCCTCTGGAAGGCTTCTGACATCATTTTGAGAGGCATATCCATTTAAGACTGAATGAATACTTTATTAGCTAAACTATTTATCCAAATGAGTGTGAGGCATGCTCAAAGGTCCAATACTGTATTAAAAACTGTATTAAAAAAGATAGCATTTGTTCATGAACAATATGGATCAGTGGAAGAAGCAGACACTCTGCCTCTTCCCTTTCACACTCAGCTCCATCCTCTCTCTCTCCATATATTGGAGCTCAGCCCCCAAGTCAGAGAAAGCAAAGTGCTGCTATTAGTTGCTGGGTCCTAGATTTGCACATCCTCACTCTCTTTTTAGTCCAGGCTACAACAGCAGAAGACCCACAAGCCACAAGGCCATCCTGGGATGCAGGCATTCCCTCATCAGGCAATCTTAGGGAAAATTTTGTTCAGGGGAGACGATAAGTTCTTTAAGATTTTACTCATTCTCTTGCACAATGTGAGATTTGGGATCAAACATAAAAAAATGAATTTTTTAAATGAATTTTTGGGTTTATAAAACCTCAGAGTTTGTAACTCTACCATAGGGTGAATTGCAATTTTTGCATCTCTTTAAGTACATACAGTAATGTGGATAGCTATATATCCAAGGGCCAACATTTGCCATTATCTACTCACCCTAAAGTGTGGGCATCTGTATGGATTTCAGTGGAGTCTGTTTCTGAGCTAGCCAATGAGGTGCCCTCCAGATAGCATTGGACTATAACTCCCATCAACCCTGATCATCCGCCATGCTGGTTAGGGATTATGGAAGTTATAGTCCAAGAACAGCTAGAGGGCACCACGTCAGTTGTCCCTGATCTATTTGTTCATAAAAGTTGCACTCTTTTGGGGATGCCTTTTATTCATCTTTTCCAACTTAAATTTAACAATGGAGTTAATTGACAGTAGCCAGGAGTTTGTGTGTATATACTTCCATGTCCATCAGACAAAGAGGTTTGGATAGTCTGCATTAGCCACAGAGGGAAGTTAGTACAGACATGGCAGGAAGGGGAAAATGACCTTACTTTTTAGTAATCCCATTGAGAAAGACACCAACTTTAAAATAATAATGATAATACACAATCTGTTAATAAAGTTAAAAAACACAACATTGGTATTTTTAAGAACAATTTAGGTGATATTAATATCTCATCAGTTTAATGATTTTCCCACACTCCCCATTCTTTTGTTGTTTATTATTTGCTGTTGGAAATGAATTGGATCTCTAAATATTTCCTTTGTTTCTGTCTGTTGGTAAAAAGAACCCACAATTTTTGAAGTTGGAAAAACTAAGGTTTTATTGGAGATGTAACACTGGTGTGTATGTTTTTTGGGGGAGGGGGGTGATATGTTTTTTGCCTTGTATGTCTATTGCTTGTTTTTCTTGTTGGTAAACCTTGGGAAAAATATACATCTTTCTTCTTTAAAGTTCTAATTCAAGGCATGAATGTGTGAGTTCTGGAGGGACTTTGGGACTGCGGTAAAAATTCGTTGTCATAGTAACAGAAAGGGAACTAGGCCTAGCTCACCTGGGACTTTAACTTACTGCAAAAGCTGTTTTTTTTAGACAAGCACTCAGCAAGGGAAATAAATAAATAAATTGCTCATTGTGTTCCCAGCTGACTTTCAACTCCCGCCCCTCTCCGCAAGTATTCAACCCTTATATGAATGCATTTTATTTTGTCCTGCAGCCTTCATGAATTTTCCGTGTCCCAGTTAAATCTGTGGGTTCCTCCCTCATCACTGCAATTTAGATGTACTACTAGGATATCAGGGCAAACACACACACACACACACACACACACACACACACACACACACAACGAGAACAGAAAATGTTTCCAGCTAAAACAAAGCTAGATAGATCACAGACAGACCTAGTGATGGTGGAGAAATCAGTTTTGTTTGCAATATAATGAGAAATTACTTAATTCACACATCACAAACCAATACATAACTGGAACACAATTATCTCTCGAAATCCACATTTCTCTGAATTTTGCGATGCAGATCTTAACCAACCAGTTAACAAAAATATGAATGTTAGTGAAAATCACATACAGAAATGCATTGTGTTAGAATAAATGGTTTTGAGAAACTTACATGCTAGTCAAAACGGCATGCCAAACATGTGTATATTAGAAAGTCACATGTTGGTTACTTTTCATGAGTTTTAATTATTATTGCAAATTACCGCAGAACTAAATTTGAGACCAGAAATAGGAGAAACTGAAACTGACAGATTCATCCATCCATGAACAGAGCCATTCTCATTTTTGTGTTTGGATGGTGTAAACTCTGAAAATATGTTTAGGGGCCTTTTGTTTTCTCATTCTCTACCAGTTGCACACAAAAATATCTAATGTAGCATAGGCTAATAGGTCACAAAGAGATCTGCTATTTATTCTGTAACCTCGTTGTACATCTCACCTGCCCAGTGTTTCATTTTGATTTGTACATCTTGTGTCCCCTCAGTCCCAAAATATGGAAACATCCATGTGTTTCTTAGCATGTTTAAGATTGTCTCTTCTTTTTGAGTATTTTGAGTGGGGACCTAATAGATTTATGACTGTATCAGATGGAAACAAAACAGAGCTGGCTCACACCATTTTGAAGCAAGTAAAATAATGCACATTAGCAACTAATGTGCACATTAGCCTACTCCTAAAAATATTAATTCCAAAGGCTAAAATGGTCCACTGTGAATAACCTATTGTAGGTTGTTTGGTCCTGGGACAAATTGTCGTCCTGCTGGATAGGAAGGCTCACCCTTCTTGCTGCACTGTTTCAATGGCCACAACTGCAGATGGGCAAATATGTCAGTTGTAATTTCAGTTTCTGGTTTTTTCAATCTTAAATTTATTTCACTACATTTCACTAAGAATTGGTGATTTACTTTATTTTATTCTATTTGGGTTTCTTGGCATTTAAGTGTGCATTTCTCTTAATAGACACATTTTTTTCAGGCAACATCCATGTTTCCATATTACTTTCACAAATATATGGTTTTGCGTTTTTGTGTTGTTGTTTTTGTCTTTAATAATATGTGTCTTTAATATGCACATTTTAAATCCCCCTTTTGGGGTTGGAGCACTACATTCACTAAAACGTGAAGCAATGTGAATTGTGAAGGTTAATTGTGTGTTTTTTATGTATTGTTTTGGGGAAGGGAGAATTGGGTAGATTTGCATTAAAATGTGAACTCGACCAAATTTCTTCCCCATCCCTAGCTGCCATGCTACGGCCATAGCAGCAGGGCTCTCGGGTGTGTTGTTAAGAGGCCAGCTTAGCCCTGCTCTCGAAGCAATTTGCCTTTTCCCTCTCCCCACCTTTGCCCTGACTGGCCTTACCTAACTGCACTGTTGAATTGTACAGTCTATTCTACCACTTCCAAACTTTACCACCTCGTTTCATTCCACGTGTAGACAAGGCCTTAACCAATCCCTTTTCAGATTTCAAATCAGGTTCTAAGTCTCAAACTTTAATAAATTAAATGTACCAATGCTATTCATTCAGGTTTGGTGGGGGGTTAGGGGAAGGCACAACATCACAACAGATGCAATATTCAAGGGTAAAACTGAATTTTTCAAGTCAGTAAAACATTGCACTTTTAGTGGCTGGGAACACATGGACTGCAATAGAAGAATCTGTAACCATGGTGGTAAATAGAGAGGCAAGGAACAAGGTTGATTGAACTGGGCTACAATATTTTCACTTTTTGGGATACTGAGTCCTTCAGCCTTTCAGCCTTCCTGCTTAGCTCCCTCCTAGCACACCATAAGTCTGGGAATATGTTACAGCAGGCATCCCCAAACTTCGGCCCTCCAAATGTTTTGGACTACAATTCCCATTTCCCCTGACCACTGGTCCTGTTAGCTAGGGATCATGGGAGTTGTAGGCCAAAACATCTGGAGGGCCGCAGTTTGGGGATGCCTGTGTTACAGGCTGCCCCCCTGCTGGCAAGTTCCACAGCCCTGTACAAAATTCAGTCAATATATGCACAGATCTCAAGGGCCCTTGGAGATTATGTATATTGACCCAGAAATGTGCACAATTCCTGCCTTGTGGAAGGATTGTGTGCACATTCTCCATGAAACCGGGTGAATGTGCACAATGGCCAGTTGTTATGCACATTAATCACTCAATTTACAGTCCATATACAGTATATAGATATAAAGATTACAGTGTGGTAAACAAACAAACAAACAAACAAACAAACAAAAACAAACTCACCACTTGTTGTTGTTGTTGTTTAGTCGTTTAGTCGTGTCCGACTCTTCGTGACCCCATGGACCATAGCACGCCAGGCACTCCTGTCTTGCACTGCCTCCCGCAGTTTGGTCAAACTCATGTTCGTAGCTTCGAGAACACTGTCCAACCATCTTGTCCTCTGACGTCCCCTTCTCCTAGTGCCCTCAATCTTTCCCAACATCAGGGTCTTTTCCAAGGATTCTTCTCTTCTCATGAGGTGGCCAAAGTATTGGAGCCTCAGCTTCACGATCTGTCCTTCCAGGGAGCACTCAGGGCTGATTTCCTTAAGAATGGATAGGTTTGATCTTCTTGCAGTCCATGGGACTCTCAAGAGTCTCCTCCAGCACCATAATTCAAAAGCATCAATTCTTCGGCGATCAGCCTTCTTTATGGTCCAGCTCTCACTTCCATACATCACTACTGGGAAAACCATAGCTTTAACTATACGGACCTTTGTCGGCAAGGTGATGTCTCTGCTTTTTAAGATGCTATCTAGGTTTGTCATTGCTTTTCTCCCAAGAAGCAGGCGTCTTTTAATTTCGTGGCTGCTGTCACCATCTGCAGTGATCAAGGAGCCCAAGAAGGTAAAATCTCTCACTGCCTCCATTTCTTCCCCTTCTATTTGCCAGGAGGTGATGGGACCAGTGGCCATGATCTTGGTTTTTTTGATGTTGAGCTTCAGACCATATTTTGCGCTCTCCTCTTTCACCCTCATTAAAAGGTTCTTTAATTCCTCCTCGCTTTCTGCCATCAAGGTTGTGTCATCTGCATATCTGAGGTTGTTGATATTTCTTCCAGCAATCTTAATTCCGGCTTGGGATTCATCTAGTCCAGCCTTTCGCATGATGAATTCTGCATATAAGTTAAATAAGCAGGGAGACAATATACAACCTTGTCGTACTCCTTTCCCAATTTTGAACCAATCAGTTGTTCCATATCCAGTTCTAACTGTAGCTTCTTGTCCCACATAGAGATTTCTCAGGAGACAGATGAGGTGATCAGGCACTCCCATTTCTTTAAGAACTTGCCATAGTTTGCTGTGGTCGACACAGTCAAAGGCTTTTGCATAGTCAATGAAGCAGAAGTAGACGTTTTTCTGGAACTCTCTAGCTTTCTCCATAATCCAGCGCACCACTTACCTGTTGGTAAAACACAGAAGTAAATTAAATGCATCCTATAGGATACTGAAGGGACGCCATGTTGTTTCTGTTCTGGATAACAGACGTGTGTGTGTGTGTGTGTGTGTGTGTGTGTGTGTGTGTGTGTGAGTCTTTTGTAAGCCCCTCAGGGTTATAAAGCAGGATGCAAGTATTCAAAATAAATAAATAATCTATTTATTGCTATGTCTTGAAAATATTATTGTCTCTAATACTTTCCAGTGTTATGAAAAGATATGTGATGTGGAATGTTTTCCCATTCATATTTATAAATTGCATTTCTGTTCCCCTGGAGATCTGAGGATACTATACATTGTTCTTCACTCCCTCATCATTTTACCCCAGCACCCCTGGAAGATAAATTAGGCTGACAGGTAGAGACTTCCCCATGGTCAACCTGTGTGATCATTACAGCAGATGAAGATTTTAAACAAGCCGGTCACATTGGCCTTTGTGTTGGACCACACTCACTGACCTCATCAGAATGTCTGCAAACATCCCATGCAAACATCCCAGTCTGTCGCTTAATATCCATGTGCTGATTGGAACATCTATGCATTCAAGTGTTGTGTGCTGATGTTCTGCTTAATGCCTATATATCAGGCTGTCTCCCCCCCTCCTCCGTGCTTTAGGGGGGGGGGCTCTGTGAACAGCTCTTACATGAATTTCATATTTTATGTAAGCTCCCAGCAATTTTATAAAATAGTCTAAACTGAGAGAGAATTGCCCAAGGCTATTCAGTAAGGTTGATGACCTGAGTAGGGATTTGGCCCTGTGTCCCTCCACACCAAAACTCAATATTCTGTCCACTTCACCATGTTTGACCTCATTATGGCTTCTTCACTTTTTAAAGTATATACCTTAAAATGTAGAGTATGGATGAGATCATCACATAAAATTGCCTGACACTTAAACAGACTTTTAGTCCTTTATCTCAGTATGGTCTGCCACAGTATTGTCTGTGACAACCCCCCAAATGTTGTTGAACTACAACACCTATCATCCCTGACCATCAGCATCTGGAAGGCCAAAGGTTCTCCAGCCTTGGTCTATCATGACCAGCAGTTGATCTCAGAAAGAGGATCTTTTCCAGCCCTGGTACTGAGATCCTCTTGTTGAGATGTTGAGGATTCAACCTGAGCCCATGTGCATCCAAAGCATGGGATCTACCATTGAGGTACGGCCCCTGGAAACATATTTATTATATACATACACTCAGCTTTTTTTCAGCTGGAACTCACCGGAGCTGTGTTCTGGCACCTCTTTGCTGCGTTCTGGCAGCTTCGTAGTGCTGCGTTGCCCAGTGTTTCATTTTGAATTTTGAATAATGGGCCCCCATTAAAAAAAGCTCAACAACTTTGGGTGGGTTCAACAAGTTCTAGCACCTCTTGTTCTATCAAAAAAGCCCTGCATACACTTATGAAAACACCAGGATTGGCTTCAGCTCCTCTGGATTTTATGCAAATCCCAGTTTCACATCCACATAATGTGTGAATGTCACTTAGACCCAGATAAAGAGATATAAATTGCAGAGTTGCATTCATGAGTATACAAATACTTTCAGGGTTTTTTTATGGGGGGAGATTCTAGGTCTATTATCTTTATTCTTTCTTTTTGTTTTATTGTTTCAAATTCCCAATGCAACTGTTCTTGCCTCTGTCCTCAGATTGGAAGCTTCACCTATTGTATTTTGCCTTGTTTGTCTGTGAGCTAAAAGTTTTTTTTTTAATATAAAAAAGGATCTCTGGTTTCTAATAGCACTAGGTATTTCTTTGCAGGGCAAACAAATTCCACGAGAAATGTCATTTTAATCTGTTTTAATTGACAGCATGCTTTTAAAACACTCTGTTGATGTCTCCCGGTGGATTCTGCCACAAGGCACAATCATATCCGCACAAAGCAAGTAAATAATAACAGACACAATTTTTTTTAAAGTGGAAGATGTCACACACACTCTCTCTTTCCCCCTACAGATTCTTCTTAAAATTTTTCCTCAAGTGCAATCAGAATTGTTTGAAAACAGCCGGGAACCCTCGAGATATGCGACGGTTCCAGGTAAGTGTTATGGGATTCTCTGTTAAGTAAGTTGTCTGTCTTTTCGCTTCCGTTCCTCGTCACTGACACTGTGGGTAATAAATGAGATGACAGTAAATGATAAACCCCATCATATATTGTTAAAGTTTTCCCTGCATTTGTCGTATTTAATCCTTGCTTCCCCCGCTTTCCCCTTCTGAATGCCCAGGAGGGGAGGTGATGTACCCTGCCAACTAGTGATGTATATTTGATTTGACACCCCAAAGCAAAGCGCTTGCATGTACAACTGCCCATAGCAGGGACTGTGTTCATGATAGGTAGCTGTCTCTGAATTTTTCAAAGTAGCTCTGTCTGTGAGCCATGCACAAGTCCGACACACACACACACACACACACACACACACACACACTTTAACATGCTCAGAATTGTCCATTCAAGTGCTTTCAAAACGGCAGCTGATCCAGGCATGGTCACTTTAAAGATCTTGCATGGTAAAGGCAACAAGGCCCATGGGACAATGACCCAGCTGCTTTGCAGGAAAATCTGCCACTGGTTTCATCATAGCTGTCGCTGATGTATTGAGAATACCAGCTAATAAAAACACAGAAGGAGGTGAAGTGTGTCAAGTTGGAAACATGGGGAGGGGGGGAGGGAAGGAAGAGGAGGGGGCTGAGGAGACACAGGCACTAAATCTCATCTCTCTTTCTCTCTCCTTTCCACGCTGTAATTATTTAAGGCTGTGTGCAGACGTAACACATTCACAGCAGTTCTCCACATACCACTATAATGCCTCGAGCCTAACCACTCTCCATTTGATTCTGCTACTGTAGCTTGATGACTGAGCAAACATAATGAAAGAGTAAACACACAGCCTTGCTGCAGGTGGTTTTAAGGGTGCTGGGGGTAGGAAACAGGGTTGCTTCTTAAAGAAAAACAACCCAGCAGGTTAGCTTTCAACTTGGAGAGAGATAATTTATTCTGTAAATCGAATCTGGTGCTAAACCATCATGGTATGGTTTAGACAAGTCTCTAGCCACCACATTCTGTACAGATTGTGGAGTTCCCAGGCTACCTGCTTGTGACTGCAGAATCAATGTACCTTTCCTTATTTTCCTTTGACACTTAAATTTGGCACATTATCTATAGTGCAACAAAGAGGGTCTATCCCTAACCCTAACCCAGATTTTCGGTGGTGGTGGTGGTGGTCCACAACAATTGCATAAACATTTCTCTGTTGTTGCTTTGATTCCTGATGTCTTCCCTTCCGGAATTCCACTTCTGGTTCTCTTGCAGTGTCTGCAGAAGCAAATGGCCTTTGTAATCACTTTGAGAAAGGGAAGTCTCTGCATCAACCAGGGTGGAAGAGGGCATAAAGCTATTTAAGCCTGTTCTACCACTTCTTTTGGCCTCTTCAGTTTCAAAACTCAGAGTGGATATGGCCAATGTTCACATACAGTCATACCTTGGATCCTGAATGCCTTGTGAGTCGAATGTTTTGGCTCCTGAATGCCGCAAATCCGGAAGTGGGTTTTCTGGTTTGCAAATGTTCTTTGGAACCCGAATGCAGCTACATGGCTTCCAATTGGCTGCAGGAGCTTCCTGCAGCCAATTGGAAGCCGCTCCTTGGTTTCAAAACATTTTGGAAGTTGAATGGACTTCCACAGGGCTGTCTTAAGGGTATCCAGCGCTGTGGTGCAAAAATCCCTCTGGAATCTGCCCCCCCCATGGGCTTGCTAGGCACCGTTAGAACGGCGGCTAGCAAGCCTGCTGTTGCGAGGGGGCGAGGCGGGAACAGTGCACCGAAAGGAGCCCTTTCGGGCGCTGCTCCCGCTGCCCCCCCGCCTGGGCTCGGGAGCCACCGGAGCTCTTTCTGCAGTGCGCCCCGGCCTCGCCTCCACGTGGGCCGCGCACCTCCCTCACTTGCTGGGGCGCCCCTGAGAAGCCGGCGCCCTGGCGCAACGCGCCAGTCAGTCCAGTAGGAAGGACGGCTCTGGACTTCCGGAATGGATTCTGTTCGACCTCCGAGGTACAACTGCATTTGTTTCATGCTGAGACAGAAATCAAACCAGCAAATATATATTCACTGTTGTTTTTGCTTTTTGTCCACATTTACATCTTCCTGCTATTTGCATTGTTTCCTTTGCATTGAAATGAATGGGGTGGAATAACAACTTAACTTTTATAAGTTACTTAATGTGGCTTGAGGACCTCTGGCCCTCCCTTCCCCCAGATGCAATACGTCAGCATCAAACTACTTCTAAACTTCTTCAGGCACAAGTCTTTATGGAAGACGCTGCTATGGATGCTATGCAATTTCCAGCCAGGGCTGTGTCCTCTCAAGCAGTGGAATGGAAACAGCATTGCATGTGACAAATACAGGGAAGAATGGAAAATGTCGTCCTCTTACACCCCTGACCCTCAGATACCTTTAAGAGTATAATTTCACAACTGACCTTCAGAGCTGTGGTGCTTGCTGTCAGGGAAGGGAATATTTTGGGGGCCAACCTGTAGCATACAGCTAGAGTTATGGGGCCTTGGAAGGGAGTATAACAGGAAGGTTTCCCTACTTAAGGTTTGAGACTCAGAACTTGGATTGAAATCTGAAGAGGAATTAGTTAAGGCTTTGTGTACACATGGAGTGAAATGAGGTGGTAAAGTCTGGAGGTGGTAGAATAGATTGTACAATTCCACAGCACAGCTGCATTGGACTTAATAGTCTTATGAGGCCACCTCTTTCAATTTAAATGTGAGTTACTTTACTTCAAAATGTGTTAAATCATTTCTGCTACACTGAGGATCTGCTTGCTCCTTCTTCTGGGTGTGGTCCTCAACTATAGCTTCAAAACCTGTCCGCGCAACATAACTGGTACCATTTCAGATTGCAAAGGGAAATCCATCTTTTAAGTGCTCTTTGTTTAATTCTCTCCATGTGAGAGAATTTTTAAAATGTGTTGGTGAACATGGTATTTTTTCTTTCTGTATTTTTTTCTGTATTCTTTCAGTATTTTTTCTGAGCTCCTTCCACTGCTAAACACTATGCACTGTAAAAGCCCAGAGATTCCTGGATCCCACATTAAAACTATCTATATGGTATATTAAAGAATGCAAAAAAAATACTAAAACTTTTTCTCTTCTGAAGAGTTTCACACAGATGCTGGTAAGAGTTCCACTCAAGTGTTTTTAGTGTGAATATCATATCAAAATATCAGTAATGTTTTTGCAGCTCCCAAAATGCATGCTCTTTTATCTTTCATCCAACTTCTTCCATATGCCCTATATCAGCAAAAAATAATTAAAGTGCCAGAGATTACGATTTAGGTTACAATGGACACTTGTCAATCCTAAAAATGTAAGACCATCTCAGATTCATTAAAACAAGATACAGGCGTTGCACATGCAGAATGAAGGATTAAAGGGGGTGTTTCTTCAAACTCTTGATTTAATTATGTTTTAGAAACAGAAAAGTAGGTGAGGGGAACAAAAAGATCTGAGTTAATTTTATCTCTATGCTAGATCATGTACAGGTTATAGAAGGGTCATATATATGTAATGTAAGCTTGTATACTATAGGTCATGTAACCTTGTATAGTATTAGAAACACTGTCAGAAGAGAACCCTCTATTTGAAGGTAACTGATGTAGATATGGCACAAGGCTTTTTAGTGCTAGTACATGTCCAGGGAGAAAGTCAATTCAGTTCACATTTAAAGGTAAACCTACCTCATTTGCACTTTTTGAAACAGTACATGAACTGGAGCATGGCCATCCTTCTAAACTCACCCATCTTCGAATTTTGCAATGCAGTTCTCCAGCCAAAGTCATTCTGTGTAGTAGCTTTACAATGAGACGTGATCAGTGATGTGACATTATTTTGTGGAAACCCCCTCCCCCTTTTCTAACAAAATACTGAGTCTGGAGGTGACCAATCAGTATATCCTCTGAATAAGCAACTGACATCTTCCATAGATCTCTGGGACAAGTAAAAATTTCATCCAACCAGGTTTCCAAATTAAACATATCTCTTACCATTATTTAGCCACTATTATTGTGTGAACCCCAAAGTGATTAGGCAGTATTAACAATGAGTTAATCCGTTAACTAAATTGGTGCACACTCACAAAGACAAATTCATTAGTCATTTTATCTCTTCCTTTCACACTGGAACCCCAATGGATCACTTTGGGAAGCTTGTCCGAATGGAAAGAGAAAGCAGAATGGGAGGCTGCTGTGACTTGTTTTTCTTCTTCCCATGATGAAAATAACAATAATAAATATTAAAATTTAATAGCATAGCAACTTTTGCCAAACTAGAAAAATATGTTAGTGTAACTGAGCAGTTATAAAGGAAAGTACATCATGAATTTCGCATTGTTTCCAGATGTCCGGTGCTATAAAGGATCCCCACCCCTCTCTTGGAACTATATCAGGATTCCACCCCCACCATTTCACTGAGGGATGAGATAGGCTGCACAAATTCTGGACACTCATTGGGAACACAAACCTCAGAACAATTCTAGCAGAAGAATAACCTTGGAGTACATTGATGACACCATTATATTTCAATTAGTGCTGGTTCTCACAGCGGTCCCCACTAATAGCAAACTCAGGTGCCTGTGTGCCAGTCAGTCTGGGAGCAAATAAATGAGTGATTGCTACATGCTTTGCAGAAAGAAGAAGAAATTTTAAGGACCAAAACAGGCACCTGTGAGGTCCTGTTATTTAGAGAATAATGTTGGTGATTAACTCTAGAGAGAGACAAGCAACTATACCCTCTTAGACCCCAATCACCTGATTACAATATCATTCTTCTGCATGCATAGACATATTTTAATCTTAAAACCAGCAAGTAATGAACAGGTAACTTGTAATGGGATATGCACTCCTAGATGTAACTAATGTGCAAGAGAGAGAGAGAGAGAGAGAGAATATGTGAGCAAAGGTGAAGGCAGATCCACTCAGCCACTGTATTAAGTGTACATTTACAACGTAAGAATTAAATTCATGCCACCAGTGTTTAATCTTGGCTGGCAAAGTGAACCCAAACTAGAAAAGTGTCTTTCAGGAAGGCCTTAGCCTGACATCTTGCTTAGCTATACAAGTGATACTTGCCTATGGTGTTCAACAGTTATACTAACAGTCCAGTGTCTTTCACCAGCCTTAAATACCCTTAAAGAAAACAAAAGCATGTCATGTTTTATGATAATGGGTGAACAAGTGGTATTGATGGATATGCCATCAGGAGGGCATTGGCAAAAGAAGGGAGGGGGAAAGCACCTAAATGGTTAACAAGATAATGGTAAGAAATATTGACCTTGATTTGTTTAGCTAAGATGTAAAGATTTCTGAAGGTCAAAGGTTTTCTTGTGTAGTGTTTTGGAGTCTAACTGTGCCTGACCCTCTAACATTAAGTTGCTGCGGCCTGCAGTTTTGAAGAGTGAAGCGAACGAGGGGGGAAAGGAGAAGGGGGAGAGAACAGGAAATGGAGTGAGGTGTTTCAGGAAGTTGTCAGGAGTTGACTGATTGATTCCAGATGGAAAGGGTCACCCTCCATGACCCAGGAAATGCTCACTGGGGGAAAGCTGTTGGCTGGTGAAAGGGGGAGGGCCTGGGAGCTGGAGACTATAGAGGAATGTCCGCTTCCTTTTTTAAAAAAACCCAAAACAAAACACAAAAATCATGGACTTTTAACTCTTCAGTATAGAACATGCTTGGTAGTGGTCTATTTTCAGCATGAGATTTGAGTGGAGCTAGGAATCAATTAAAGAACAATTTCTCATCCATAATGCTAAGCAGCTTTTCGTTGATAAAATATGTTGTTGTGGTGATTACAATAATGGCAAGCTAGTATACAACAAAACAACTCAATACAAAACAGCAATTCAAAAATGAATTCAATATACAATAAAACCAACATATCATTATTAAAGTAGTGGGGAATCATTCAACTGGTATCAGGAGGCACTGGAAGCTACAGTAGGTATATTTTAAAGTAGATGAATGATTCATGGTGAAGGAAAAGCTTGGGTGGAACATGATGAAGATTCATCTAGTACTCTCTCTAGCCCTGTGCCAGAAAATGTCCCCTGCATTCCTCCCCCCTGACTATTCTCCATTAACTAATGGAAAAAAGAAATTTCACCTGAAAATTATCAAAGGGGACATAAAAAGTTGGTGAAATTCTCATGGGATGCAAGTGGCCAAGGGGTCATTGTGAGTGTCATGTCTTTCATTCTGTAAATCATCTCACCAGTGATCTGCACTCTGCAGCATTCTTGGGAGTCTGCACTTCAATCAAAGCCCAGGGAAGACATCATGATGTAACTTATTCAATGGGGTGGAATGGAAAGTGAGGGCAACCCAAAAGGCTGTAGAGTGCTGGAGAAGTTTTTGATGGAAAGAAAAACACAAACACTACCCTTGGCCACCTGTCAGAGAACAGGTTTATGCCACACTGCAGACCAACCAAAATCCCAATGAAGTTCTAAAGTGCCCTATAGAAGCCTCTTTCACAGAGGAAGAAAACTTTTGAGAAACCAGAAGACAGATCTTGGCACAGCACTAGTTTGCCCCCAGTATCCAACAATTGAATTGACGCATCCATGAAACAAGATGAGGTGACCACCTTGAGTGGCAGGATCCACAAGGGCAGCAGATCTGGCCTCCAGTGAATACATTGCCCACTGCTGCTGCTGCTGCTGCGGTGGCAGCAACAGCTAAGGCTGTTGGAGGCTGATCTGCCTACTCCTTGCCAGCACTCTTGGTGAATAGGAGGTCTCCTCCCACCCTTCTTCCTGACGTAGATCTTTCTTCCCCTTTTGTTCTTCACTCACCCTTTCTTCCCTGGCCGGGGAGTGGGGCATGTTGCCATTTTATGATTCACCTCAGGTGTCAAAATGTCTTGGGTCAGAGGCATACTGACACTGGGTGTGGATAATAATAATAATAATAATAATAATAATAATAATAATATATTTATACCCTGCCCATCCGGCTGGGTTTCCCCAGCCACTCATGTTCCATTCTTATTGTTCACTTGGGATATGCAACGAAACATTGCAATGTGGAGTGTTGTTTCTCAAGATGCCAATCAGCCATGCCCTTTTACAGGATACTCCACTTCCTTCTAGTTGCCCAAACTAGAAGCAGCAAAGGCGGGGGGCTGGAATCTATTTTGTTGTTTTTGTTGCAATACACAGCATATTTGTGTACTGTTCTGGTGGACACACATACTATGAGCTGTGAATGTCATATGGTAATGATGGCTGTAACAGTAACAAACATGTTAGAACCAACATATGCCAGGGACTGCTGTGCCCATACTGATTGTGCAGTTTGAAAGGTACGTTTGTTAAACATTTCCCTTGGTGTCCTAGAGTACTACTGCCAAGGTTTGAGAGTGCAGATATGGAATATACACAGTTAGGTGTACGTGTGCTGTTCACATATATGTATTCTTTGGGCCTAGTGTGCATAGGGTTGTATCCAGTGTAGTGCTAAGGAACCCATCATGGTAGCACACTTCTCCCCACCCCCACACTACCCCAAATCTCTTCTGGATCCCCTCCCCACCCACTAGAGCAGATTTGGGAAGGCTGCTGGGTTGTATGGGGAGGAGGAAAAGCAGATGAATTTCTGTTGCACAAGCATAACTTGTGCTAGTACTCTGTCCAGAGTATGTAAGAGACTGCAAAACTATGAATTAATTTACTAATTATTTATTTCAACATTATCTAAATTATTTTGTTTTGGTGTGGGGTAAGAGAAACTCCCCAGCCCCCTAAATCCAAGACAATTGGGATAATGTTGAAATAAATTATAATATGTAATAAATGAATAGATCTATTAACCTCAGGGGGATGGTGCTTAGCATTATTTACCATTTTATTATGTATACTTGTTTTTTAAATTTTGTGGATTTTATCTGTATTTTTGGTGGATATTTTATGGAAACAGCTGAGAGATTTTTCTTTTTTTGTGGTGGTGGCAGGAAGCACACCCACAGGAGATTCACAAGTTGGACCATTCCTAGTTTGGCACTGAGATACTGGGCAAGAACTAGGCTGGGGAGGGAAGAGCTCAAAGCATCCAGACCTGCAATAAGGTAGTGGGGCAGTCAAGTTTCCTCCTCCACATGCAGTTTTTGTTGTAAAAAATAATATATTTCCTCACCTTACTTTATATGAAAAATGAGGCAGAACCATGAGAAAACAACCATAGCTACCACATCACATCTTCTCTGGCCCCAAATCTCTCACTACATGATTGTTTTTGATACCTTATGCCACTGCCACCTCCAGACATATTAAATTAAGCACACGCATGAACACACATATATACATAAAAATATGCTAGAATGATCTGTGGTTGACTGTATGCTTCCGGTGTATATATAAGTTTATACCTCTATCCCAGTGGGTGTGTATAATATAGTCTCTGCTTGTGCGTGGTTGGAATTGTTTGTGTGTGTGTGTGTATTATGTATGTGCAATAATATACATTTTGATTTACATTTGGTTACAATTTAAAATCTTCTCGTAAATATTTCAGACACTGGAATAATTCAACCTTATTCCCTTGCCACTGAAGTGTGGTCTGGGCTGGCCAGCAAGAGATTAAAATTTATTTCCATTGTTTAAGAGAAAATAATGAAGTGCATCTGACTGGGCTCTCTTATGTCACAGGGGAAATGTTCACTTTGGAGCAGAGTCCCAGCTCCACCCAAATGCACAATGATGAAATCTATTGGCACATGAAAGCAATACATTTTGTGGCGGGAATGCGAGTACAGCATTAATGTGCAGTATGACAGGCACCTTTTGGAATGAATTAAGTTCATCTTGTGAAGACAAAGCATTCTTTCAGTCAGCATAAAATTCTCCCAGAGAGCAGGTTTCCCTTTTGTGGGCCAAGAACAGTTTTGTCAGCTGTTAAAGCCAGAAATTCTCTTTCTGAAAGTGGGACACACAGGTTTGAGAATATTCCCACACAGGGTGAGCTTTTTATTTTTCAATGAATGCACATTGGTCTAGAGAATATGGGTGCTTCCAAAATTCTCCTCTGAATTTCTCCGTGGATTTTTGAGGTCTGGAGTATCTTGTCTTCCTTCTAAAGTAAATTGATGCACTGGCCACACTCCATTGTCCTGTTTGGCTTTTTTAAATACAAATTTTCTACTAAGAAGAACCCTACTGGATCAGGGCAAAGGTCCATCTAGTCCAGTAATCCATTTACACACTGGTCAATGAGATGCCCATGAGAACCTAAGCATGAAGCCCTCTCCTTACTTTCAATTCCCAGCAACTGATGTTCAGAAGCCTACTGCCTCCAGCAATCAAGGAAGAATGTAGCCATCATGGTTAGAAGCCAGTGACGGCCTTCTCCTCCTCCATGAATTTGTCTAATCCTCTTTTAAAGCCACCCAAGTGGTGGCCATCACTACATCTTGTGGGAGCAAATCCCATAGCTTAACCATGCACTGTGTGAAGAAGTACTTTATTTTATCTGTCTGGAATCTTCCAACATTCAGCTTCCATGGATGTCCCTGAGTTCTAGTAGAATTAGTTTTGACTTTTTAATCTTAATCCTTCAGGGGAACTCTTGAGGCATTAAGGCCAATGCCAGTCAGGGCTCCATTGGGAATAAGGGCAGAAAATAAATTTAATTAATAAAATAAATAAAAATAGTGGCGATAAGAGAAAAAGCTCTAGGCCTTACTGACAAATAAAAAAATGAACAAGCCACCAGGTCCAGATGGCATTAAAGAAGTTCTAAATTCGAATGTGAAATTGGTGATTTTCTTACCAAAAAAAAGTAAGATAAACATCCATACCTTAAGATTACCGTAATACCCATACCTGACCAATAACACTAATAACACTAATGAATAAGAATAAGAATTGAGGTGAGACATTACAGGCTAGTTAGTTTAATATTTTTCTGGTAAAACTGGTGAAAAGCTTTCTCAAAGAGAGAATTACCAAACATATAGAAGAATACGTCTTGCTGAATAAGTGCCAGCATAGCTTCCTCAAGTCCCATCTAACAAACCTTTAGTGTTTTGAGTGGGTAAGTATGCAGATGGATAGACATTGTGTACTTGGACTTCTGAAAAACTTTTGAAAATGTCCCTGAGTAAGATGAACAGTCATGGGGCATGAGAAGTGGTTCTCATAGGATAAGTAACGGGAAGAAGAGAGCAGGAATAAATGGAGAGTTTTGACGGTGGAGAGATGTAGTGGAATCTGCCCAATACGCTCATTGGGATCTCTGTGTTTTAATTTGTTCATAAATAATTGGGATGAATGGTGAGCTGGGATTGAGAGGAGCCCCCAGAGAACCTCTCGAAACTGAGTGAATTGAATTCAGATGAGAAATATGATTCCAATCTAAACAAGTGAGGCAAAAAATTCACACTCACACTGATGGTGCCTGAACTAGTGAGGACTGACCAGGAAAGAGAAGTTCATGATAGTTCAGTGAAAATGTTGACCCAGTGTGTGGCAGCTGTGAAAAAGATGAAGTCCATGTTACAAAAGGTATTGAAAACAAGGCTGCCAACATCACGATAACATTATAGCAATCCATGGTGTGACCACATTTGGGATACTGTGTGCAGTTCTAGCCACTGCATCCCCACAAAGATATTGTAGAGGTGGAAGCAGTTCAGGAAAGGGCGACCAAAGTGATCCTAGGGTAGACATAACTGCCTATTTGATACCACAAGATGTAGTGATGCCCACCACCTTAAAAGAGGTTTGGACAAATACATGGAAAATAAGGCTATCAATGCCTGGTAGCCCCAATGACTATGCTCCTCTTTCAGCATCAGAGGTAGTATGCTGAGGAGCACAAGTGGGAAAGCACTGTTGTGCTAATGTCCAGGATTCCCATATTATGCATCTAGTGAGAACAGGATGCTGGACTAAATGAGCCTTTGGTCAGATCCACCAGGAGATTCTTCTTATGTGTGTATAGGATTGCAGCCTTTGATATTACTTTAGCCATATGGCAGTTACAGCTCCCATGCAGCTAGAGGCAACATGAAAGAGCCCCCTTTTCACAACCATAAGGGGTAAAACCCAGTCAATTACAAAGGAGCTTTCCCCCACTGCCCCATCCTTAACCCCATCTTGTTGTCTTCTGTAAGCTTATCAAATCATTACAACTTTGTATGGTTTGGTGGTTAGGCATTGGAAAAGCTTGGTTGATGGGAGGGGAAGCTGTGGCCATCCCCTGTCCCTCCATACTAAAGGGTATTCTGTTAAAGGAATCCGAAGGGCGTGGTCTCTGTCCAAAGCCCAGACGGTGGCTAGGGCCATGGCATGACCCCTATTGGTGACCCTGGGGGAGATCCTAGTTGATGTGTATTAGCAGGGCTCCCCCTGCTGGTGGTAAACCCTTGTGAGACTTCCTGCAGGCAGGCAGGAGTCAGATATAGTCGGTTCAATTCCAGTGCCTAAGCCAATACCGTTCACATTCTGTAAGCAATAAAGTTGTGGCCTAAATTTTGCCGATTAACTTAAAATACGGTGTGCACGTGTTATTATTCAACATAAGGGGAGGCCACGGGGTCTTGACACACACAAAAATGTTCATTTCCCCCCAAAATATAGTCCGCCCCCCCCAAGGTCTGAGGGACAGTGGAACCTGCTGAAAATGTTTGCTGACCCCTGTCTATTCCCTTTCCCTGAAATAAATTACACATGTGCTGGTTTCAGAATCAGTTTTAGAAATGCTTGGAAATAGGGTGGAACATGAAGCTGGACCAAGCAAACTTAGAGAATAATGATGGAATTGAACTAAGGAAATAATAATAATAATAATAATAATAATAATAATAATAATAATAATAACTATTATTTATACCCTGCCCATCTGACTGGGTTTCCCCAGCCACTCTGGGGAAATCTATTCATTGTATGGTTCTACATTTCAAAATGGAGGTGTAGAATTGGAAAATGTTCCAGATAAGACAACCACAATTATCAGGGGGCTGGAGCACTTCCTGCATGAAGGAATGTTTGAAGCTTTTTAGTTTAGGAAAATAGTGACAGGAGGGGGCTTGATTGAGGTGCTTAACTTTATGCACAGTGGGGAGAAAGTGAACTGAGAGACCTTTCTCTCATAATATTAGAATTCAGGGTCATCCAATGAAACTGACTGGAGGCGATTCGGAATAGACAAGCTGAAGTACTTCCTCACACAGTACTATGGAATTCACTCCCAGAAGATGTAGTTCACATCTTCACAAATATTTAAAGCAACATAAAGCATTTGGCTTCCCCTAAAAAAAATCAAAAATAGTAGGAGCTGTATTTTTTAAAGAGTGTTGAGAATTGTAGCTCTATGAGGGGGTACACAACAATTTCCAGGATTTCTTGGGGAAAGACATGTGATTAAAATTTGCTTTAAATATCTGGTGTGGATGTGACCATAGTGACAGCCACTAACTTAGATGGCTTTAAAAAGAGCTTTGATAGTAAGTGGGTTACTCTCAGTAACCAGAAACACCATAACCAGACACTGGAGAGACCTGTCAGGAGTAAGCATGGACCAATGGTACCAAACAGTATGGGAAACAGCCTTACTAGAAAAATTAACCAATAAGCTGAAACTGACACGGGGACAAATAGAAGAAGACGACTTCACGCCGGTATATTCCCCTTTATCACATACACAGCCCAACAAGGCAATGACAAAAATCCACCAACAGCATACAAATCAATATGGCTAACCTGATCCAAAACACCCACCCACCCCACTCACACATGAAACAAAGACCACCACAGGCAACCACAAATGAAAGCCATACCCTAGTAGGCCAACCCCAACATCTCTCACCACTAAAGGAACACAAGTGAACAGCAGAGAACCTACACAAGTGACGCTGACAAAACAAAACAAAACCTCCCACATATATTAAGCAAAATAGAAACATCGTCACTCCACCCCACCCCCACCCACCCTTCTCCCATCTACCTCTTTTCCCCTTTTCTTCCCAATGTCTCAACAAATGAAACTTATTTGCAAAATGCTATGAGAAACATTGCACATATTTCTGTAAACCAAGAAAATCTTTAATTAAAAAAAATGGGGAAAAAGAGATTTGATAAATTAATGGAGGATAACAATGGGTATAGGCTCCCTTCCAGGTCAGAGGCTCTGAAAGTTGGAGAACTTGGTGGAAGAGGACTTCTGCACCCATCTCCTGATTGTGTGCTTCCCAGAACATCTGGTTGTTCTTTTGCAATAAGATACCTGCTGTGGAATAGAATGCATGTCAGTAGATTCATATATTAATGGTTGCACTCATGTACAAATTGCAGCAAGTCACTGAGCAGGGGGCAATATATGCCCTTGTTTCATACATTGTTTGCCAGCAAAACTGGCAAGACGGATATTACAGAGAATGTCTAACTGTTTGTGACTGAATCCCAGATGGGGTGTAGTGGGTTAGAGTGTTAGGCTAAGCCCCAAGAGACTGGGGCTCAAATCTCCACTCAGCCATCAAGCTCACTGCGTGATTATTTAGGTCACAGTCAAGTTCACTGGTGCATTTCATTTTTGGTTATTCATAAATATTTGGTGTGGGATTTGCAGTATTTACTTGCAAATGTTGACATTCAGGAGCTTTCAGATATTCGTTGTTGTTGTTGTTGTTACTACTGCTACCACTAGCATTTCAATTTAGCCATGCAATAACCAATAACACTCAACAAAAGAGCAGCAAAGCTAGTACATGTTTGATACAGGCATGCTCATTCATATAAGACTACTCTCATTGTATGATTTGTGTTTTGGAATACATTCCAGCTTACAAAAACACTCTGAGAATTATGTTCTGATTCTTGACCAAACCAGGCTTACCAGACACCCTTTAGAAAGGGTGTACTTTATGTAACGTGATGACTTCATCCTGCTGAATTGCAAGGTGAGCTGTTAGGTGCCCCTTGCTTGCACATTTAAGATCTTTAATGCACTGGGTGTTCTTTAATAAATACAGGAGTAGCCAAAAGTCTTAAGAGCATTACAAAAGCTCTGCTGGATTGGATCAAAGGTCCTTCTAGTCCAGCAATCTTTTTCTCCACAGTGGCTAGCTGCTAGCAGCTTCCAGCAAGCTCCTCAGCAGGGCACAAAGGCGATACCCTTTCCCTGCTGTTTAAGGCCTTGGCATGTGCTGACTCTCATGCTAGCTAACATCATAGGGGCTTCCCCTCATTTCCCTCAGTGATGCTCTCATTGCTCAGAGCAAGTGCTTCAATTTCTTATTGTACCAGTTTTAAATTTAGTCCTCCACATTTCCACGTCAGTTTGCAGTTTACATTTTTGAAAAGTCCTCTGGAAAAAATGTCAGTATTTTTGTCTGACTTTCTCCTATACAGTTGATATCTGCAAATACATACATTTCTGCAAAGAAATTTCTACTAACATAATTCATTCTGTATGTTATTTTCAGTAATATGCACATGTATACACATGCTTTTACTATGTGCATATTTGTACATATTGCTTTGGCAGATGACTGCATTGCAAACTTTGGACAGGTGTGAGTTTTGAAAGATCATAGACTTGTAGAACCATAGAGTTGGAAGGGACCATCATCTAGTCCACTGCCCCCTACCATGCAGCAATCCTTTGCCCAGTGTGGGGCACGTATTCTAACAATGATTATTGTTTCAGAAGGCAAATACCACCCAGTGTGCAACATAGCTAATTAGGGATTTGAATTCAGGTATTCTAGGTTCTAATCTAATTATCTACAACCTCCTCTTACTGTTTGCTAGAGCCTTAATTTTTTCCAGTGCTGCATTTGTAAGGGCCAGCTTGTCTGTTCTATTGATTTTCGAAGCATGCTTAGGTGATTTGGGAAAATGTACACAGAGTCCTTGACTTCATAGGCAAATGCATTTTAAATATGATGTTCTATAATGCTTACAGGTGCAGTATTGCTGATGGCTGCACTACCCATGCGCGCATTGAGAAATGTACTTGCTTTGCATAGTACTTCTTTAGACTGTTCAGAAATGCATGGAGGGGCAGTGGGTTTATTATTTACTTACTATTTATTCCATAAAATTTCTGCACTGCTTCATTCTAAAAAACAAACAAAGCATCCAATCAGTTTGCAAAAAGATGATACAATGAAAAAAATTACAACAATGCTTTAAAAACAATACTTTAAAAACATGCAAAAATACTAAAACAGATTAAAATTAAAAACAACTTTCTAAGCATCTGGGTAGGTTTGTCTAAACAATAATGTTTTTACCTGGCACTGAAAAGAATGCTTATTGTTCACCCCACCCACATCACCAATGACTACATGTTAACAGGCTCTGTATAGAGTCAACATTCTTGCAACTTGCATGTAAAGCAGGATACATGGCCACCCTATCAGAAGTAAAGAGGCAGTGCACACAAGCAGGACTTTTCCCACTGACTTCCCCCAGTAACTGGTATTTGGAGCTGTGGAACTTTTCATCCTGGATTAGGGACCTTACTTTTTCCTGAATACTCAGTAGTGCATAAAGCTTGTATGTGCATAAGCTCTGTGATCAATAGATGGCACAGTCCCATCCACTCATCTTTGGGGAAGTGCTGTGGTGTGCAGAAGGTCCCAGTTCAATAGCTGGCATCTCCAGGTAGGAGAGGGAGGGACTCCTTTCTGAATAGCTCAGTTGGTTAGAGTGGTGCTGAGACCCTAGAGAGCCATTGCCAGTCAATGTAGACTGAACTGAACGAGATGGACCTGTGCTCTGACTCAGTACAAGGCTTCTTTTTATATTCCTATGTATTCAAAATAGGGCCTTTTAGCAAGTCTGAAAAGAGTCTGTGATACTTTCTGATATAGGAAATAAAATGTAAGGCCATTTGCAGTCCACTGGCATATTACGATGCCAAGACCCAAGGACGATTCCAGTCCTTAGGAAGCTTTGCTAAATGAAATTAATGCAAGGCAGAAAGATATTTTCCCTCAATGAAAGAATAAGCCCCGCAGGACACAATTTCATTTTGCCAAAATAGAATGGAATTTTAAACTCAGCTGATTAATTAATGCATCTCAAACATGGATCTCTGAAAGTAATTTATCTGCCTTGTCTTCCCCTGTAATACACAGGTTGTGTTATCAACAACGGTGAATGTCGATGGGCACGTACTGGCAGTATCTGACAACATGTTTGTTCACAACAACTCAAAACATGGACGGAGGGCGAGAAGGCTTGATCCGTCTGAAGGTATGGCCCTTTATCTGGGGTGGGGATGGGGAAGGAAAAACAGCTATTAGCTATTTTACCCCTCTTATCCATTTGAAAATATTTCATAGGTCTCTTTTAAAAATTGTGTTGCCATGGACAGCTGGAGTTACCAATCGTCAACCCTCCCTCGCCCCCCTCTGTGCCTTCAAACATTAACAATGCAATCCTATACAATGTATGTTTACCAGGGCTTGTTCCTCAGAAAGTATGTTTAAGATTGCTTAACAGAGCAAGCATAGACTTTTTACTTACTCTTGGGCATCTCAATGGTTCTTAATTCCAAGAAAACCTGTACAGGGTTGTGCTTTAAATCCCCAATTGGAGGCATGGTGGCTGCACCCTCTCTTTAGTGAAAATCTAAATGTGCACACATAAGCACTAGGTCTCACTCCCCTCAACTGGAAAGGTCATTTTTGAATTGTTGCTTGCAAATTTATATTTCTAGTATGTTGGGGCAAGAAACCCTTTTCAGCCAGAGGATTGCATTCCCTTCTGGACAACCATCCAAGGGCCACTTGCCAGTGGTGAGTGGGGCAAAAAGCAAAAGAAGGCAGAGCAACAAATGTAAAAGTTATTTTGGGACAGTAGGCTGGTTTCTACACAAACTCACACACTCCTTGGTATCCGCCATCCAGATGAGCAAATTAAGGCAAGGAATAGCTTGCATTCCAAGTAAATCTATGCCATTAATATCATATGTTAGCTTGGCCCTTCTCTGTAGTGTGTAGCTGAACAATTCGTTTGGCTAATTTACTAATGTTCCTAAGATCTGAAGGGAAAAGCATCTGCTTTCCATGCAGAAGATCCCAGGTCTAGGGCCTGGGATCTCCAGGTAGGGATGGAAGAGATCCTAGTCTGAAATCATGGACAGCCATTGACAGTCAGTGTAGATAATACTGAGCTAGGTGCACCAATGGTCTGATTAAATACAAGGGAAAGACCATAACTTGAATACAGAAAATTCCAGCTTCAATCCCTGCTATCTCCTTGTATGGCTGGGAGAAAGCCTGATCTGGTATCCCGGAGAGCCTCTGCCAGTCAGTGTACTGCTCTGGATGGACCAATCAGTGTATTATGACAGTTCCCCATGTTCCCATCAGCTTATGGATTACCTTGCTTGTTGGGTTGCATAAGGAGGCAACCCTTGCGAATGAGATCAGCAACCCTGCATAATGTCTAAAGTTGACCAACCCTTTTGTATCATTAAAATTTGGCGGTCTCACTATGCATTCTAGTTGCTTCTTTAGGACAGAGCCGCTGAGAGGCAATGTGCTAAATATTCCACAAAAGAATTTCAGACTCCGTTGCTCAGCTGGGCTTGACTTGATTTTGAGCAAATCAAGCAACATGACATCTTAGTTAAACAGAAATGTAACAGCACAAGATGTGTATGAAAAAGTGTCAGCCGTTCCCTTAAACAAACTGCGGGAAACGTAACAATGCGCAGAAGGGAACTGACACTAATTGATTTTCGTTTGTTTGGCTAAGCGAGGAATCACCATCGTCTGCAGGCTGTATTTTCAAGCAATTACAAATCACTGGATCTGCTAAGCTTCAAATTGGATAATCGCCTACACTCTTGCCAGCCCCATTCTGGCACCAGTTAAAAATAACTAGAGAAGCCCCTCTTGGCCCTGTCCTTGCAGCTAGTGAAAGTGAGAAGACTTTGTGACGTTACGAGAAGAGACAAGTTAGTCTATTATTTCATTAGGGTGTTTTGTTGCGTCCCTCCCTTTTAAAATGTGCCCTGCATCAACCTAAAGGAGAATTAATGAACTGGAAGAAAATGATTGAATCAGTAAAGAATTCGGAGCAGTGTTAATTCTCCCCCAGCGGGCAGTGAAATGGTAGAAGGAAACTCCCAAGATTCCAAAGCTAGGAAGCCTTCCAGTTTTTCCTTGACTGATTGAATGTGATTGACTGGCTGTTCAAAGGAGTCTCGTATTTTTGGAGCCCTGCCAAAGCTCCCTTCCACCTCTGACCTTGTCAACATTGGGAATGGAGTGATGGATTGACTTTGGTTATGGACTGGAAAACCATATTGGGATCTTGATGGGATGTATAGTCCAGAGGCCCTGAACGTATGAAAGAGGTTGGAGGGTGTGTGTGTGTGTGTGTGTGTGTGTGTGTGTGTGTGTGTGTGTGTGTAGGGAAATACCCTATCCTATGAAAGCCAGAAATTCTTAAAATGAATTTTATTACCTATGATCTATTTATTACATTTGTATACAACTCTTCAGTTTATATTCCCCTGGATGGCTTGGGGGGGGGGGGAGAGGGGGAATTAATACAGGCATTAAAATGTAAATACACCAGGGACAAAACACAATATGTAAAATGTAGATATCTCTTGCAGTAATACTGGGATGAATGCAGGAGGTGTTTTGTTTTCTGTTTTGTTTTTTACTATGCCAACCATTAATACACCCAGCCTATTGATACTAACTTGTTTTTATTTGTTTTAAATTATATTGCACCATCAAATTCCCTGGGGCTTCACAGAGTTAAACTTACTTCTGAGTAGACATGGATAATAAATAATAATAACAATAATTTATTATTTATACCCCGCCCATCTGGCTAGGTTTCCCCAGCCTCTCTGGGCGGCTTCCAACAGAAAAATAAAACACAGTACAGTGGTACCTCGGTTTATGAACACATTTGGTTCCGGAAGTCTGTTCATAAACTGAAGCGTTCATAAACTGAAGCGAACTTTCCCATTGAAAGTAATGGAAAGTGGATTAATCCGTTCCAGACGGGTCCGCGGAGTACTTAAACTGAAGCGTTCATAAACTGAAGCATGGGTGTAATTGGTTCCAGAGGTGTGTTCATAGACTGAAGCGTTCATAAACCGAAGTGAACTTTCCCATTGAAAGTAATGGAAAATGAATTAATCCGTTCCAGATAGGTCCGCGGCGTTCATAAACCGAAAATTCATAAACCGAGGTGTTCATAAACCGAGGTTCCACTGTAATCTATTAAACATTAAAAGCCTCCCTAAACAGGGCTGCCTTCGGATGTCTTCTAAAAGTCTGGTAGTTGTTTTTCTGTTTGACATCTGATGGGAGGGCGTTCCACAGGGCGGGCGCCACTACCGAGAAGGCCCTCTGCCTAGTTCCCTGCAACTTGGCTTCTCGCAACGAGGGAACCGCCAGAAGGCCCTCAGTGCTGGACCTCAGTGTCCAGGCAAAACTATGGAGGTGGAGACGCTCCTAGTATACTGGACTGAGGCCATTTAGGGCTTTAAAGGTCAGCACCAACACTTTAAATTGTGCTCGGAAACGTACTGGGAGCCAATGTAGATCTTTCAAGACCGGTGTTATGTGGTCTCGGCAGCCGCTCCCAGTCACCAGTCTAGCTGCCGCATTCTGGATCACATGCTTAAGAATGTAATCCTAACCACACTTACTAGGAAGCCACACTTAAAGCAGGACTTGCTTCCAAGCAAATATGTACAGGATCAGAAGGTCGGTGGTTCGAATCCCCGCGACGGGGTGAGCTCCCATTGCTCGGTCCCAGCTCCTGCCAACCTAGCAGTTTGAAAGCACGTCAAAGTCCAAGTAGATAAATAGGTACTGCTACAGCAGGAAGGTAAACGGTGTTTCTGTGTGCTGCTCTGGTTTGCCAGAAGCGGCTTAGTCATGCTGGCCACATGACCTGGAAGCTGTACGCCAGCTCCCTCGGCCAATAACGCGAGATGAGCGCTGCAACCCCAGAGTCGGTCACAACTGGACCTAATGGTCAGGGGTCCCTTTACCTTTACAGTTAAAATGCTTAATATAAATGTTGTGTATTGTTATTAGCCAGTTGACATTGGTGCTTATATTTCTGCTTGGTGCTGCCTTATGGCTGGTTCAAGACCACTGATGCATCTAATCAATTACTATCAGTTCTGACTGACAGCAGACTCTCAGGGCTCTCGGGCAGGGGTTTCTCACCATCCTGCTACCTGAGCTCTTTTAACTCAAGATGCCATGAAGGAGCCTGGGACATCCCACATGCAAAACATGTGACCTACTGTTGAGCTGTTGTAGGGACCCAGGTGGCTCTGTGGGTTAAACCACTGAGCCTAGGGCTTGTTGATCAGAAGGTCAGCGGTTCGAATCCCTGTGGCGGGGTGAGCTCCCATTGCTCGGTCCCAGCTCCTGCCAACCTAGCAGTTCGAAAGCACGTCAAAATGCAAGTAGATAAATAGAAAGCGGGAAGGTAAACAGTGTTTCCGTGTGCTGCTCTGGTTCGCCAGAAGTGGCTTTGTCATGCTGGCCACATGACCTGGAAACTATACGCCGGCTCCCTCGGCCAATAATGCGAGATGAGCGCGCAACCCCAGAGTCGGTCACGACTGGACCTAATGGTCAGGGGTCCCTTTACCTTTACTGTTGAGCTAATTCATACTTCATTGCAGCTGGCTCTGTTGGTTGTCCACCCCCACCCCCAATATCAGTTGGACAGATATTAACATTTTTGGACTGCTGCAAGGCAACATGATTCCCCAACCATCACCTTACCAGCATCAGAAGTTTAACAAAGTTATTCTGCAATGAATATCCTACACACTCACTAGAAGGGCATATCTGAACCAGGGATGGGCGTCAGAATCCCCTCTGCTTCTCATTTTAACATGAATCTACCTCATCCACACTTCCTGAAACACTATACAAATGTATATACAGCTCTCCTTCAAAATGCATCCTCCTTCAAAGTTTGCAAGACTGTTATCCAACCAAAAATGCATTATAAATATGCATTATAAATGCATTATAAATAATAAATTATTATTATTAATTTTATTTTGTTTGTGATTTTTTGTTTTTTGTTTGTATTGTCTTATTGTATTTTTATATATAGGTTTTATAGATTACTGTGTTTTATTTTCTGTTGGAAGCCGCCCAGAGTGGCTGGGGTATAAATAATAATAAATAATAATAATAATAATAATAATAATAATTATTATTATTATTATTATTAAACTGAATATTTGTAAGGACTGTTTTTCTAAAGAACAATAATAACAATGCAAACTGATCTGGGAATCTAGTGAACTGAATGTAAGACTGACCGGGGGGGGGGGGTAGAAGCTGAGAGAAACAGAGTTGGCCATCTCTAGTAAGAGCATAAAAACACAAGAAGAGACCTGCAAGGGCAAACTAAAAAAGCCAATGCAATTCTGGGCTGCATCAATAGGAGTATAGCATCTAGATCTAGGGAAGTAATAGTACCACTGTATTCTGCTCTGGTCAGACCTCACCTGGAGTACTGTGTCCAGTTCTGGGCACCACAGTTCAAGAAGGATACTGACAAGCTGGAACGTGTCCAGAGGAGGGCAACCAAAATGGTCAAAGCCCTGGAAACAATGCCTTATGAGGAACAGCTTAGGGAGCTGGGTATGTTTAGCCTGGAGAAGAGAAGATTAAGGGGTGATATGATAGTCATGTTCAAATATATAAAAGGATGTCATATAGAGGAGGGGGAAAGGTTGTTTTCTGCTGCTCCAGAGAAGCGGACACGGAGCAATGGATTCAAACTATAAGAAAGAAGCTTCCACCTAAACATTAGGAATAACTTCCTGACAGTAAGAGCTGTTCAGCAGTGGAATTTGCTGCCAAGGAGTGTGGTGGAGTCTCCTTCTTTGGAGGTCTTTAAGCAGAGGCTTGACAGCCATCTGTCAGGAATGCTTTGATGGTGTTTCCTGCTTGGCAGGGGGTTGGACTGGATGGCCCTTGTGGTCTCTTCCAACTCTATGATTCTATGAACATCTTAGGATGGCAAAGAAGAATGTAGAAGTTCTCCAGAATCAGCAGAATTTATATCTATGTTATAAAAGCCCAGGGAGAAAATGTTAACTTTTCTGAAGTTTCTGGCAATAGAACGATAGTTATTTAACCCAACTTTCACTGCTAATATTTACTTTGCTGTTCTCCAGATGTTGTAGGACTCTATCTCCCATCAATCATAGCCAGCATGGCTAGTAGCCAGGGGAACACCTGGCCCTCCAAATGTTGCTGGACTATGAGTCCCATCATCCCTGACTCCCACTGACCCATGATGGCTGGGGGTGATGGGAGATGGAGTCCAACAACATCTGGAAGTTCCAAAGGTTTTAACCCGTGTAGTAAACAATACTGGCTGCAATTGGTATAAGTCAGCTTTATATTGTAACAAAATGGAGATAGCTGGAATCTTCCCTGCAGGGAAGGCTCAAAACTCTTGGTACAATAAAGCTATTAATCTTTGCTAGAAAAGTAACTCTGGTGTCTCTTTTCCCCTTCTCCCATCCTGTAGCCACTCCCTGCATCAAAGCAATTAGCCCAAGTGAAGGCTGGACCACAGGTGGAGCAATGGTTATCATTATAGGAGACAACTTCTTTGATGGGCTACAGGTCGTTTTTGGGACCATGCTGGTATGGAGTGAGGTAGGTCAGCGTGCTTTCTGGTTATTGCTTGCCAAGCTGTCCTTCTCAAAGAGCTAAGGTAGATTGCATTGGTTCTACTGTACTGGCCTGAATATAAGCCACATTTTTTTTCCCTTCCAAATTCTGACTGGGAAAAGTTAAAGTGTGGCTTAAATTCATGACCTTACAAAAATGGGCTTTTACGATATCGCTGCTGAAACAGACATACTCTAAAACAGAATGGGTGTGAGTGCCTGCGGAGCAGCTTATATTTGGATATTGTCTTTTTTCCGTCCCCTCCCCCCCATTGAATTTTAAAGGTGTGGTTTATATTCGGGCCAATACAATATTTATCATTTCTCAGGAGGTAAAATTCAAATAGCATAATCAACGGGTTGCTAACAGAGAGAGAATATCAATTTTTTTGTAAGATTTTGTACAGTGCACCCCCAGTGTTTCATGATGGGAATGTCCCCCCAGTGGCAGAGGTGATGAGGTTGTGTGAGGTTGCTGCAAGGACAGAGGAGTGCCATAGACCATTGCCATCAACCCAGAGCTCCTTTAACCTCACTTTTGTCTTGCCTCCATCCCTAAAAGTGCCGTGCTGCTGCCAGGAGACACAACTGCCTCTGCTCCCCCACACCCATCAATCAATCTCTGCAGTTTGCTGTAGCTTTCATGTTCCTCTAAAGGCCTACTTCAAGTGGAGGCATTGGCTTCGGACCACTCACGCCCCCCATGGAAGTGAAAAATACGTAATACAGCTATGGGGGCGGGACAGACAAGCCAAGGTTTTCAGAGGAGGGTTGGCTTAACTTCAGGTTTTATACAAGATGGCCAAGTGTGCCCCTATTTACACTTTAAAAAAAAACATTTTGATGTCGACCAAACAACTTTCTGAAATATATAGTAGATGGTGGAGGGGGGCTTGTGGGAAAAGAGAAGATGAAACTCATAGGCAGCAATGGGCAGAAAAGGAGGAGCTGTTGATGTAGACATCGTGGGCACCAAGACAAGTTGCTTCCCACCCCCCACCCCCCATGGCATGCCTGAAATGGCAGAACAATTTGCCCACCCCCAGGGAAATTCAGACAGCCCTACACCAATCCCACCAACAATAGTTTTGGGGGGCAGTGTTTTGTCAACATGGCCACACTTTATGCATTAGCTCCATAGAAGGGGTGCAATGGGGAGGCACTCACTGAAAACTGTGCTGAAAACTGTCACAAACTGTATATGCAAAATTTGGAAATGAAAAATAGAACTAGTGAGGACATTTAGTGGATTGGTTTGTCTTATGAAACAAAACCAGGCAATTCATAACTTTTTTGATCAGGCTTTACAGATATGAAAAGTTGACCCAATTTATTCAGTACTTAAAACAAAAAGTACTAGAGATGGAGTAAAATTGGTTCAGTTCACATTTTAATGCAGACCTACTTACCTTCCTGAACTAAGACGTAAACTGAAACACGGCTGAACTTCCCAAGTCACTTCTCTGAAATTTGTAGTCCAGTTCCTTATGCAAAAATACACACCAAATAGCATATATTAAAGAACACTTGCACACAAAAAGCATATATCAGTGAAATATGCATCTTAGAAAAAAATAATTTAAGAAAATGTATTATATATGAGGAAATTGTTTTAGAATGCATGTATTAGACAAAATCGCATGCAAAAATGTATACTAGGAGAAATGTGTAAATTCATACAAATTGTTCAGACTTTTTTAAAAAGCAAATTTATGTGGAAATGGGGCAAACTCAACTTAAGTTTGGATAAAATGAGAAACTGAAATGGACAGACTTGTTGTGCACCCCACCTTCATCATTAATCTGAGTAAATAAAGGTGTGTGTTTTATTTACCCGCTGACTTGGAGAAGTTTAATTCTGCTAAATTTTAATGTCCATTTTTATGTAGAAAAGGCCTGGGGAATCTTTGACTCTCTGGATGCTGTTGGACTACAACTCCCATCATCTCTGACTATTGGCCATGGCGTCTGGAGCTGATGGGATTTGGAGTCCCACAGAGTTTGGAGGGTCAGCAGATCTCCAGCCCTGTTCTAGCAGCACAAACTGAGAATGGTGAAGGGTCCTGTGGAAATGCTTCACCACTGTTAATTCTTTTCTCTCCTTGACCCTTCCCAGCTGATCACCCCTCACGCCATCCGTGTCCAGACACCCCCTCGTCACATCCCTGGGGTCGTTGAAGTAACATTATCATATAAATCCAAGCAGTTTTGCAAAGGAGCCCCTGGTAGATTTATTTATACAGGTATGTGAAAACTGTGTATCACAAAGGACCAAGTCCAGGTGACCTATTTGTTCTAAATTACTAAAGTGGAAAGTTGTGTTGAAAATGGATCTGGGGGGTGGGCAGCAGCAAAATGTAGTTTTTTGTTTCACTTTTCTTTTCTTTTGCTTTTTTGCCTCTTTCCCAACATTTGCACTGGTTTCTTCCCACCCAACCCACTGGTTATACTGTATTTAGTTGTCCTGAGATCTCACATTGAAATATCAGTATAAACAACAGACCATGAGGAAGGACTAGCATCAGCACCCAATGTCCTTGGACAGTTGTTGAGGTCCCAGCACCAGAGCAGGGCCTCTGACACCTGTCCACCTGTCCTTCACACCCCCTGCATCATTTTCCAGCCTAACACTATGACTAACACTGTGTAGCAGTATCGTGCTGCCATCCCAATGTAACTTAGCTCAGGGGCATTGTGGGAAAATGTAAATGGTGACTAGATGCAGCCACACAACTCCGCTTGGAGCGCAGCTCTTGGTAGAGTTGCTGCTGCCATTTTCCCATGAACCCCACAAAGCTGGAGTTGGAGCTGTCGTAAGAGTTTTTGTATTTCTCATGAGTAATAATAATACAAACTAAATGTAGGCCTGATTTCTTTTGCCTAGGGTGGTCCACCTATGCCTGGGCTGTATCATTTTGGACAGCAGCTGTGAGATCCCCCACTTGTACCTTTCTGCATTTCTTTCAATGACAATAGTGCTTTGTGGTAGAATGGATTGTGCCAGCACTACTGAGTTTGAACCATTTCAGAGTGCACTGATCCAGTTGTATACTCTAGGGCATGTATTGGCTCTAGGTATACTCCAAATTATATATATATCATTTATATGCAGCTATGTCACCTGGACGCGGGTGGCACTGTGAGTTAAACCACTGAGCCCAGGGCTTGCCAATCAGAAGGTCGACTGCTTGACAGATACAATGATCTGATCCAGCAGAATTATTAATACTCATAATAGCAGATAATATTTTTTGTTTTTCATATAGAAAATATGGGTGTAAATAGAAGTTCTGCACAAGCGGATTCTGCTTATACTGTATTTGAATAAGCCACAGATTTTGCGAAGGAAACTTTGTTTAGAAGTCTAGAACTAGCTCCACAAAGACACTCACATGTCCCCTTCCTGAAACCCTGGAAAGCCACTGCTGGTCAGTGCTGAATTAGATGGACCAATGGTCTGACCCAGTAGAAGGCAGCTTGCCATGTTCCTACGTGTCTTGAATGAGAACCAATTCCCATGTGAGAATGTAAGTAAAAGAACTTGCTGGATCAGGCTAGTGGTCCATCTCGACGAGCATTCTGTTCTCTCAGCAGCCTAAGGGAAGCTGTAAATCAGGACTTGAACAGAATTCTCCCCACTTGTGGTTCTCAGGAACTGAAAATTCAGACGCATCCTACCTCCAACAGTGGAGATAGAACATAGTCATTATGGCTAGTACCATTGATAAGCTTACGTTCCATGAATTTGTCTAATCCTCTTTTAAAACCATCCTAAATTGGTGGACATTACTGCCTGTTGTGGGAGCAAATTCATAACTGTGTCTTATGGGTGTCTCAACTCTTCTCCCCACACAAACCTTCTTTTTACCTTTTGGTTCCCTCCCCTGCACTATGGGCCCCCCACTTTCTGTTTGAAGTGTGGCTTCAGCCAGTGCCCCAAGTGAGGCTGCTGCCAGAAACAGATAATCCATCTATCCAAACAGTGAGCCAGTCCCACTGCTGCTGTTTGACCATACAGAAGAACATAGATACCCAAGGAAACAGTGAAAGATGATTTTCAGATCCACCCAGAAGGGAAAGGTTGTTTTGCTGCTTTGTGCTAGAAGATGCTCCATAAAATTAGTGATGGGAGGAGGGAGAATCAAGCAATTTCTCAGTCTCTCTATCTAAGTAGATCATGACAAGCAAAGCGATAAACACAACTATTAAGTACAGCTGCACCTGGTGTAAGCAATTCCCCCAGCTCATTTTGGCTGGTAGTAGAATTGTTGAAAGAAAAACACGGAACAATAAAATAAGAACTTCCAAGCTGCACAATTAACTCAGGGTGCTGTTGTTTTTCTTGCCTCCAATCACTATATTAGTGGTGTTCAAAGTCTGTTTTGATCGCTCCTTTTTTCAGCTTTCACTGGTGAATCTATACATAGTCCTGGATAATATGCAATACTTCCTATATGAAATCAACAATTTAAGTCAAAACAATGGCTGGAGTAAAAATCAAATTGGGGCAGGGAAGTGGGAATAATTTCTTTTAAAAGTAACATTTGAAATTTAAAATTTTACCCTGCCCTCAATAAGCTATAGGTACAGCAGCTGTCTTGCACATATTCGTGGCAAGACTGAAGGGTCAGCATTCAAAATGTGGTGTTATAATTTCTGCATTCTGAGCAGGCAATCCATGTGTGTGTGTGTGTGTGTGTGTGTGTGTGTACACACGCACGTACGTGTGAATTAGGTATAAGCCAATTTCACCAGTTCATTTCTTTTTGGGGCGGCCATAGCTCAGGGGAGAGCATTTGCTTTGCATGTAACAGGTCCCTAGTTTAATACTGGCCATCTCCAGGTAGGACTGGAAAGCCCCTACATGAAATCCTGGAAAGCTGATACCAGTTAGCGTAGACCAGGCATCCCCAAACTGCGGCCCTCCAGATGTTTTGGCCTACAACTCCCATGATCCCTAGCTAACAGGACCAGTGGTTGGGGAAGATGGGAATTGTAGTCCAAAACATCTGGAGGGCCAAAGTTTGGGGATGCCTGGCGTAGATCAATATAAGGCACCTTCTATGTTTATTGTTCCATGGATTCCCTCTGTCTGGCATCTAGCTCCTCCTGAATTTATTTATTTAATCCACCAGTCTTTCTTCAAGCAGTGATAGGTACTATCTCAAGTTTTCTTTTCTTAGTAAAACAACACAAATAAAGAATCTTGATGCAACCTTGCACCCAAAACAGCAGTTCTTCAATGTGTGCAAAACTATGACAAATTCCACATACAAAGAGCTCTGTACCACATTTGGGGAGGGTGGGGGTATGGAACCGTTCAAATTTGGAAACAGGATCAGGTAATAATTCAGATCTCAGAATAATTGTCAAATTGATGCTCAGTTTCCACTTAACCCCCTACAAGGTACTAGGAATCAAGTCCAATTAAATCCAATGATATGTCTGAATAATCATGGATAGGAATCAGGATCAAATATTAAATTTGTTCTCATCTCTTAGAAACTGCTTCTAATTGTGTGATACTTTGAGCCATTCTTCCTTATTAGGAATAAGATGGATCCAAGTCTTTGATTGGATTTGTACCATGATCAGCACCAGAGTGGAAGTGGAGTCAATAAGTCAATAGCAGTTTTGATGTCAGAATCAGGTTCCTATCAAGATCCCTCCCAAGGGAACTGGCCATGAAGGCAGAGACTGAATCCGGTGTTCCTATTAGCAAGCAGGTGGAGAGATGATAAAGCAGAGATTTTCGGAGCTCAGGTTGCAACTGCTAAAGATCTGAGGAGAAGTCTTCAATATTTAATACAAAATCCAATATTCATTCCATGTTCAAACTGATTAGGCATTAGCTGAACAAGAACAGCACTGAGACAGCTTGTTTGAAGAGGAGAGAGCCATAAACTGTTAAAAAGACAACCATAAAAATTAAAGATAAATTCCAAGGGTAAATCTAAATGTCACAGTGGGAGCTGTTATCGGCATGCATATGTTCCCCATAATGGGTATTTATAATAGGTTACGGCAAAGTATGTCATACTAGCAATGCTGTAGTTAAGAATCTGTCAGCAGTTCCTCTCTGAGTGTTATCACTCACAATGCTGCTGCAAAGCAATCACCCAGCTGATTGTGGTGCCAAGGCAGTGTTTATTGTTTTGAGCTTCTCCCCGCTTCCCTCTACCCACTCTATAAGGGGGGGGGAAGTCCCCCAGTAGCTGAAAAGGTTTAGAAACCTATCCATGGAGGTTTGTGGAAATGGGTTGATTTTTGGCACCCTGCTTTGGGCCTGAAAACACAAAAGACACACAACAGTGGGATGGATCCAGTCAAAAGCTGCAGTCCTAATCCCACTTATCTGGGGGTTGGGATGCTGGAGAATTCTGATGAAGGCAGAAATAGGAGTGGAAGTTGCCACTGTACACTTATTTGTTCCATGTCCAGAATGGAAATCAATCTAGTGAATACGATCAGTTGTTGCAGCTGCTGTTGCTTTCAGTCCACCAAACAATTTGAAATTGATGACATTTCCTCCACCATTTGCATTATGTTTCCTTTGCATTGAAATTAATGGTGTGGAATAACATAATGGCAATGTAATTTACGTAACTTACATAATTACACCACAGTGGACAGTGAGATGACACTTTTTGGTGGGGGCAAACTGCAGAGGAATGGAAACAGTGTTGCATGCAATTAATACAGTGTGGAATGCAAAACGATGCCATCTTACATCCTACCTGTTTACTATTATTGATGGATTATTGAATATTGCTTTATTTGATATAAATTATTTTGGTGATGCAAACACTCTTTTTTTGGCAATGCATTACTGCCCTAATAAAATTTCATCAACAAACTGGAGGACTAGAATTGTTAACAGAAAAATCAAATCAAATAAGAACTGAGATTCACTAGATGCTATAGAGCAACTGTTGCAATTTATCATGACAAACTGAAAGCACATTTTTGTTGATTTTTTAAACAATTAATACTAAGTAGTAGCCTGATTGTTTTCTTGATCATTAAATCTGGATATTCCCATTAGATATTTTTATTTAAATATGCACATTTAGATTTTATTTCATTTATTATTTTTATTTCATAAGTTCATAATCACTTTTGCTTGAAATAAGACATGTAATTCACTTAAACTATTAGACTCGTAAGAAAGAAGAGAAATGGCACATTGTGATATATAAGATCTCTGGAGGATTCTGACAAATTCTCACGATTATTGGCATAACTTTCCTGCCCTGCTCCCAAATGGGAAATAGATTCTGTGGCAGTTGAAATGTGTAATATTAAACTCCTTAAGTGATCCAGAATGGTTCCCAGTAGGCAGGAAAAAAACATTCTAAGTATAGTAAAATCTAAATTCTCAGGTTTAAGGCTTTCCTGCTCAACTCAGTCCCATAATATTTAAACTTGCCATCATTGTTTCATTAAAATAAATCAAAATGTATGTCACCAGGACATATTATTATTTCTTGCTTCTATGTTGCTAAGTAGAGGCAGATGAGAGCAGGGGACACCACTATGATTGCCAGTTTAATTCATTGCTGCCAATCAGCTGTCAAGCCCACTCGTGTCCCCCAGGCAAAGTGTAGCTCTGTACTATTCTCAGCATTAGTGCCCTCCAAGTGGTTTGACCAGTGGTGAGGGTGGGCTGCCGTGGAGTGAAGCAGCAGTGGCGCAGGCTGCAGCAAGGGTTTGTGAACCACCCACCATTTAAAATTTCCCACAAGGCTCTGGTGCAATTTTGCTCTATTTGGATATTGTGGGCATTTCAAGGTGGTGAACCATCTGCCATTAAGTTAAAAACTAGGATGAAAGGAACAAGTGGGCCCGAACTCTGCTTCCCGCATCAGCACTAGTGAGCTCTCCCAAGGGGCTCTCCTAGCAAGCTTGCTTGTTGATATGGGTAAAAGTAGGAGTCTGTCCAGAGCTGAATCCACTGTGACCTCCTCCAGTCCACTTTGAAAGATATTCCTTTATCGTTGATCTGGTCCAGGGGTGGAGAACCTTAATGTTTTACATCAGGCATGTCAAACCTGCGGCCCTCCAGATGTTTTGGACTACAATTCCCATCTTCCCCAACCACTGGTCCTGTTAGCTAGGGATCATGGGACATGTAAAATTTACATGATGGGTTTCATTTGAAGACAGTTCTGCAGCTGGTGCAGCATTCGGTGGCAAGGCTGCTGATGGGGGCAAGACAGTCTGAACAATTAATACCAATTCTGGCATGCCCTGGTTACCACTTCATTTCTGGGATCAATTCAAAGAAATGTTTTTGAGCTATAAAGCCTTATGAGGCTCAGGACCCGGTACCTCAAAGACCGCCTCTCCTTACATAAACTGCCCCAGACCCTGCAATCAATATCAGAGACCCTTCTTTGTTTACCCACTCCACAGGAGGCATGGAGGGTGAGAATACGAGACTGGACCATTTCAGTGGTGCCCTCACACACTTGTGGGGAATACTCTCCCCACCTAAAGGGTTTTGTTTTTTTACTTAGGCTTTGGGTCCTTATATTGAAATGTAGCACTGTTTTATCTCTTTAGTTGCATTTTTTAGATTTTTATTGGATGTTCTGAATTGGTTGTAATGTAAGTCACTTTGGGCCCCTCTGTGAGAAAAGTGATCAACAACTTAATAAATAAATAAATAAATGATCAATCAATAGGTCCCTTCTGGGCAACCTTCCAGAGGTCAGACGCCAGTGATTAGTAGGGTTAAATGCAAAAATGGCAGAGCAACAAATGAAGATTTTACCTTTGTACAGTGGGCTAGTTTCTACGCACATCCATCTCTATCCTCCATCCAGGCAAGCGAGAGGCATTCTCAAGTTCAGACCTGGGGAGATCAGGTGTGGCGGGGGGGGGGGAATGGTATGGGGAAAGTTTTGTGGACCAGTTAGAGAGGTTTAGAGAGATGCTTTTGGTCCCCGAGCCAGAGGTTTTTCCTACCCCACCCTGTTCTAATCCCTAGGAGATTAGCCTTTGCACATTCAGTAGAAATTGTTCTCATAGAATCATAGGGTGCACATAGGTGTTCTATTGCAGGTGTGACAGGGGTACTTTTTGTTGTTTTCTATTGGCTGGAAGATGTGATGTCATAAGCCCCCATTTCCAAAGCACTTTGACAAGTTATTTCCCCCCTCTTAATATGGCCAAGAATAAACAGACAATATGCCTCTTAAAAGATAATTAAAGGCATCTGCCAGCCTGACAAAACTAGCAGCTGTTGCAGCATTGGGTGATTGCTGTGTAAAGTTGGTTGCTTTTTCAGTGCTGCAGAGATATTGCTCCCCCCCCCATATCAACTGGAAACAGAGTTAAAACAGAGGTTCCACATAACACTAAAAGTACTTTACTGTTTAGCAATGCCATTTTCAATAGCCCATATCCTTCTGTAATACAGTGGTACCTCGGTTTATGAACACAATTGGTTCTGGAAGTCTGTTCATAAACTGAAGCGTTCATAAGACTGTCCGCGGAGTACTTAAACTGAAGCATTCATAAACTGAAGTGAACTTTCCCATTGAAAGTAATGGAAAGTGGATTAATCCGTTCCAGACAGGTCCGCGGAGTACTCAACCTGAAGCGTACTTAACCCGAAGCATGGGTGTAATTGGTTCCGGAAGTCTGTTCATAAACTGAAGCGTTCATAAACTGAAGCGAACTTTCTCATTGAAAGTAATGGAAAGTGAATTAATCCGTTCCAGATGGGTCTGCGGCGTTCGTAAACCGAAAATTCATAAACCGAGGTGTTCGTAAACCGAGGTTCCACTGTACTTACTTACAAGTAAGGCCTGTTCAGTAACAGTACCTTGCACTGTTAAAACTTTTTTCCATAAAAGTTCTACATGTTTTAAAAATTGCCCCTTAATTGCCCCTTAAATAGCCAGCTTCTGTTCTCCACTCGTGTGTGTGTGTGTGTGTGTACACGCATGTTTGCTCTCAGTTACTGATTTCATTGTTCCTGCAATAGCATTTTTCTTTCCCAAAGGAAGGCACATCTTTAAGCCGGTTGTTGCCCATATGTGATCTTTATTTATTTTTTCCCCATTCCCTATTTTAGCTTTAAATGAGCCTACCATAGACTATGGTTTCCAAAGACTCCAGAAAGTTATACCAAGACATCCTGGTGACCCAGAACGACTAGCGAAGGTAAAAAGTTTTCTGTTACTTAACATATTTTTGAAACATTGAAATAAATATTGTATGTGTATCTAAATGTATGCCAGTTTAATTGACTGGTTGATACTCTCTAGATAATATGGATTATAACTGCCATTATCCCTGACCATTGACTAAACTTGGTTGTAGCTGATGGTAGCTGGAGTCCACAGTATCTGGAGGACACCATGTTTTCTACTCGTGGATTAGTCTAACAAAGCTCATATAGTCAATCAATGGAGATTTCTTAATAGATAACTCCCACATTAAACATTCATAAATGAAGGGTCAGAGTAAGTACTGGAGGTCAAATTGACACATATAATCTCCAAACAATTGTGAGTGGTCAAAGGATGGGCTTACTTGCAACATCTGTTTTCTATCATTTGTAGTAAATGGCACAGCAATAACCATGGTAACTTGTGTAAGTTCATCATTGTTACTTCCCAATGCCATTCAAAAATTCTGTGATGGAATCCATTGAATGAGACCAAAAAGAAGAGAGATTTCTGGGGAATGTAATTGTCCTCAAACCTGCTTTCCACACGTTTCACAGCTACAGCCTCTCCATCCGCCTGTTGGAGAATTCCCCTGGCTGGCTGCAAAGGAGGGCAGTATAGCTTGCTATCCACTGGAATTCAAATTGGCCAATCATTGGCCAGAGAGGGCAGTGCTTGAGTGACAGACCAGAGGGAAGTAATCTCTCCAGTCTGCCAGCCAGCTATATAGGCTGGCTAATTTTATGTTCATTTCTTTTGACACTGGACCTACTCCCCAAAATGTGGCAGTCCTTCCAAATGAGAAACTGGTTGGTTGTCCACTGGAACCAACTTATTTTTTAAGGGAGAAAAGGATAACCCCAAGGAATTGCATAGCTGCCAAGTTATCCCTTTTTTAAAGGGATTTTCCCTTATGCTGAATAGGCTTCCTCGCGAGAAAAGGGAAAACTTGGCAGCTATGGAATTGTTAGATTTGTTGTATTATTCAGGATGATACTGAGAAAACTAGCAGTGTGAGAGTGCAAATGATGTGATACATAGCATCATTATGGCTACACATAACATCAAAGCAAATCTGAGTCATTCCAACATGGGATCCTGTTTCCCAGAGACTTGCTGGCTAGCCCTTCTTTATAACCATTGGTTGTCCTTCTCTCTTCCTTGCAGGAGATGCTATTGAAAAGAGCAGCTGACCTAGTTGAAGCACTGTATGGAACGCCACACAATAATCAGGTTTGAACACACACCCTTTTCTCTTCCCACTTCTCTCTCTGACATTCATTGAATTGGGGAGAGGGGAGACATCAGGATTGAGTTAGCTGCCTTTTCTCCACACCTCTGCACATTTATCTGAACAAAACCAATGAGCTCCTCCCTCTTTCTCTTTGTCCCTGATTTATCCATCCATCCATGACAAGAGCCAAGGGTTGCATGAAAATGGACTGACAGCCACATGCAGCCCTGGAGCTGCAGATTGTCCACCTGTGTTTTTAAATAAATAGGTGAAGGTTTTTAGCAGGGACAATAGCCCTGACCCTAATTTTTAGGGGTATGCATCAGATTCAAATGAATCCCAACCTGAGGTTGCTGCCTCAGAGGGATTTAAGACTTGTCAGAGGCAAAGCAGGACCTGTACAAGGTGGCATATGTCAAAGTGGGGACCCATGAAGCACTTTGTGGTGCCATTGCATTCCAGACATTAAAAAAGGTCGTGCAAACAAGTGTCGGCTAAAAACAAAAATAATGTCTCTAAGCTGGAATAACACCAAGAGCAAAGACTGGAGTGGAGAGAGCTTGGGGGAAGAGCTCCATTGTGACTGATTCATCAAGCTTGTAACCAGAGGGACTGAATCCCTTTTTGTTCTCTCACCTCCACTGCCCCACCAAATCAACTTTACAGGTATCTAGCACAAAAACTCTTTGTCCGGTTTGGCAGGTTTCTTACTCCAGGACACCTCACTCATGTCTACAGTTTTCAGATCAGCTGCCCACAAAACACTAGGGGAGAATAAGTGATTGCTTTTTACAAACCCGAAAACTGTAACGGTTGCCCTTATGTGAAAACTGTTCTGGCCATCCTTCTGAAATTTGGCAGGATTCATGCCCTCTGCCTCCAAATTAAAAAGTTATAGACATTTCCTTTCTTAAAAATATCAAATTTAAAGGTGTCCAGCACAAAAGCCTCTGGAAATATTTGCCTCTAATATGACAGGCTTTAACTACTACAGAGGGCTGCAAATGTCATCCACTCTTGTGAAAAGAGAAAAGAGGTCTTTCCAATAGTGAATAAGAATGAGGAGGACCCTTAGCTGAGCTGGGCTGCCTGCTTAAGAACATAAGAACAGGACTTTTTTCAGGCGGAACTCGCTGGAAGTCACTTCCGGCAGCTCTCAGATGGGCGCCATTGTCATTCTAAGAGAATGAGGGAGGTGTTTATGGTGATTTCCGGTGTCTCTTTTTCTAGAAACGTAGCAGTGCATGAGGAGGGTCATGCTGTATCAGAGTAAAGACCTGTTGAGACCCCATTAGCACATATGTGAAACTAGGTTTCTTTGTTTCTTTGCTCCAGTGTTCATCAGTTTATGCTTGCTTACAGTGAATTTCATTTGCCATTTCACCTTCCTACAAAGTACTTCAGACTAAGGCAGGATGTTTTTTGAAGTGCAGAACAGGGGTCCGAATTGAAATGCGGCCATCCTTTGAAATCTGCACTTCTCCAAATTTTGCAGCACAGTTCTCCAAATACTGGAGCAAGGGGTGCATAGAATGCATATACAGTGGTACCTTGGTTTCCGAAATGTTCAAAAACTGAGGCAAAAAGGGCAGTCTGCAAATTTAATAGAGAAAATTGAGAAAAATAACATATACACTCAGTGGAAGCCATTCGACTTCCAAGGCGCATTCGAAAATGGAAGCATTTAGTTCCAGGTTTACAGCGTAAACATTCATCAATGGAGACGTTCGAAAACCAAGGTACCACTGTATTGGTCAAAATAACATATAAAATGAATTATATTGGGATAACTTGCTTTGCAAAAATCTGCATATTGGGGAAAGGTAGATACAAAAATTAGAAACTGGGAGAAACTGAAACTGACAGATTTGCCCATCCTTTGTTGCATGCAGGACATTATTCTGAAGCGAGCTGCTGATATCGCAGAAGCTCTCTACAGTGTCCCCAGGAATCCAGGCCAGATCCCTTTGTCAAGCTCTCCAGCTCACAGTAGCATGATGGGCATCAACTCCTACAGTAGCCAGTTGGGAGTCAGCATCTCAGAATCAACACAAGGAAACAATCAAGGTAAGGATCCCAATATTAGAAATATGGAAATGTTTAGCTGTTTTTCTTTTTACCCTAGTTTTATTTACACAATTAGCACATTGCACTTGTCAAATGATTGAAGGAGCCTTCTGTTTTTTTTAAAAAAACTATAAATTACACACTAAAAATATACAATCCAATAAATACATCATTAAGTCTTCATACACACCCACACACCCACACCCCTTACATATTATTTACTTGGTCACTGCCATAAATTATTAATAAATATGAAATATTTTAAAGTGTTAAATTATAACCCAATCATTATTCCAATCAAGAGAGACTACTTTTGCATTCTATTCTGTTTTTTCTTCCTCTAGAAACAAATAATCTATTCCTTTTTCTGATATATATTTTTTAAAAAACCACAATGGATTCCAATGCCTTATTTCGTATGCTACACTAGCCAGTGACATACTTTGCCCCTGTGAATGCACTGGCTTGCCCTGGTTCCAGTTGATCTATGGGGAGTAGGGGTTGAATCCTGTGCACCTCTTTGATTCACTGGTTGTATAGTCCCTGGCTCCCCTCCCTCTTTGATCACATGGGTACTAGTCTTCCTAGAATGTTGGCTTCCCATTTCTATGATTTGGGGTTGTTTGCTCTCATGATTGGCTTCATCCATATGACTGCAAGGAGGAATTTTTAGCCTTCCACCCATACTTGGCCTTCTCATTCTGGCTACCCAGGGGTGATTTGTGCATGTTAAGTAACTTAGGAAGCTGCCTTATTTCAGATTATTTGTCTATTGAACCTAGAATTGTCTACTCTGGATGTAGCTCTTTAAAGTCACAAGCATAGACTTTTAAAATCCCCTACTAAATGATATTTGTGACTGGGGATGCCAGAGAATAAACCTGGAACTCCTATGTGGAAATCCCAGTGACCTCTGGTCAATGCAGGTGCATTGCTGTATAAACACAATTCCATCCTGTGGGCTCAATAGATTCAAAGCTGGAAGTTGCCCTTCCACATTCATTTCTGATCCTTGTTTTGAATGTCTTTAGGCAAGGCAATCATTGCCTTCAATCTACAGCTACTCTTTTATTTGATTGGGTGTTTTATTCTTCCTGCCCTATCAGTACATTGATTATTACAGCTTTGGTCAGTTAGCTCCGCCCAAAACAGACTCCAGGCAAGGGAGCAAGAAGCCAACAGGGAAGCTCAAAGAAAGACAGGTCAACAGCCTGCAAAGCACCCAAGGCTGGAGAAAGACTACAGTTCAGGGATGGTGAACTTCAGGCCCAAGTCTCTATATATGACCCTCAGGATTCTCACTAAGGCCACAGCCCTCACAACTCCTGCTCTGTGCTCTCAAGTGCTTTGACAAGTTTTGTGTCCTTGAACTCTGATGATGCCTCTTGCTTGCCTGGATGGAGATAATACATGTGTAAACATTTGTGTGGCTGGAATGTAGCCTATCTCTGCTGCCTTGTGCCTATACTCATTCATGAGAGAGGCTTCAAACCCCGAGGAACAATCTGTACCCGCTGCCTTGTGGGACATCTTTGGGAGTACAAAAGACTAAGGAGTAAACCCTACACAAATCCCTAAGATGGGTGACACCATGTACATCTCCTTCTGGCAACTCCTGCAGCCAAGCTGGTGCCAAATGTATTAAACTGCTTTCCTTGGGACCACATCAGCGAGGTTGAGAGGGAGGTCTTGTAATCTGGACAGTCCAGGCCTTGCGCCCTGAGGAGGTAGGTCACTTTGGTGCTGCAAACATGCCAAAAACAATGCAGGAGGCAGAAGATACTAGTTATAAGCTCAACCTGTTCAGTGTAAGGTACCAGCACTATGGGTTGCCTTTGTCGGTGGGAGGGATCATCATGTCTCACCGGTCAGCTAGTGCCCACCATAGCTGCCAAGTACCCCGTTTCCCCCGGGAAACCCCCGTATCACTTCGTCTCCCATTTTTCTCCGTTATTTTCTAATGCCGGAGGCCATTTTTTTCTTTCCGATTTGCCCTTCTATGGGCACCAAAAATGGCCACCGCCGGCTTCAAAAGTCGCATCTACGCATGTCTGGAAGTGCAAAAACGCGACTTCCGGTGTCGGCCATTTTTGGGCGGAGCGACACCGGAAGTTACGTCGGCGCACTTCCTGACATGCCTACAAGCGACTTTCGAAGCCGGTGGCGACCATTTTTTGTGCCCATAGAAGGGCAAAGCGACACCGGAAGTTACGTCGGCGCACTTCCTGACATGCCTACAAGCGACTTTCGAAGCCGGTGGCGACCATTTTTTGTGCCCATAGAAGGGCAAAGCGACACCGGAAGTTACGTCAACGCAACTTCCGGTGTCACACGGCTGCCGGTCCCGGATTCTGCAGTCCGGGACTTGGAAGGTAAGATGCCCACTTTAAGCTGGGCAGCCCCTGGTCAATAAAGTGCTGACCTGCCACTGTCTACCTGCATCAGTGGTAGACTTCTGCACCAAGTAAAAAAGAAATAAAACTAACACTCTTGTGCCCAGCAAGCTGGAACATCAGGACTATGTAACCTGGCATGCCCACCGACCTATTTCAGGTCAATAACTCATGGAATGTAGCCTAATGTAGGAAGGTCAAAATCACACCTGCTCTTCCACTTGCTTTTTGGCTCTGGCCCTACCCTACTCACCACTGGTATGAAGGCCCCAGAAGATTGTCCACAGGGGACTGCAGTTCCCCACCCCTGTGGTGTGTACATGTGCCCCACTTTCACCTCTTTTAAACAGGTTTATGAGCCGCCATTCATTAAAAAAAAATAAGCAAATGAGTTCCAAATGAAAATCCATTCCACGCTCTTTTTGTGTAACTTGGAGCCCTGCTGAAACAATCTTTACAGGTCACAAAGAGGTTACCAGGAGGGGAAGGAGAGTGAAAGTTGGCCTGCCTTTATAAATCACTTATAAAATTAGGAACCTTTGTCCTTTCTGTCTGAAATGATCCTTTGGAGGAGGAAATTGATGTTTTAAAATCTCATAGCAAAGAATAGAAAACAGACATTGCAAGCATGCAGAGATCAGCAGGATCTTCCATTGACAGCAAGGTTTATAAGATGTTCATATTTTTAGTAGCAACTGAAACTCTGGTGCTTTGCCCAAATCATTTGATATCTGGCAGATCTCATACCTTTACAGAATATGCCTGAAAACATCAGACCTATAGGGTGGAAAACAACAAAGCTGCCAAAAGTAGATGATTGTCTGGGTCTCTCATCGAAACCAATTGCAATGAAAAAGAAATGGGAGCGGCGGAATGTGTTGGAATTGGCAATGCCATGAATGCTACATTAATGAATGAATAACAAAATGAATACAACTTTTAATAATGAAAGTGAAAGGACTAACAAAAAAACCGGTTTGTATGTTAGGAGAAGGGGTGCCCTAGAAATGAATATAAAATATACAATTTCTTTTTTAAAAAATGACTTATAGCAGTACTTAGAAAATTGGGAGGCACTGGCTTAGAGGAAGGGTAGCCAATGTGAATATTGTTGGGCTTCAACTCTCAGCATTCTTGACCACTAGTCATCTTGGCTATGAATGATCAGTATTATAATCCAGTGGTGTCTGGAGGACACGACACCAGTTACCCCTGATCTAAGCCATCATTATTACTCCATAAGCATCTATTGTGTGAAAACATTGCAAAACCTATTTTTAAACAAAAACAAACAAACAAACAAATGCCCTCTGCAGTGGAGAAGCACCCCCTGAATCTCTTGAAATCCTTGAGAAGATACAGCCTTGACCACAGTTTGCAGCAAATCCCATGTTAATGTTATGAACATTAAAAACATAAGTGCACTAATTTTTTCCAGATCCAGAAACACCCTTTCACATTCTTTCAACAATCAGATGTGATCAGCAAAATGTACACATGTTGTCAAACAAAGGCGTGCTCTCCTCAGCCAGAGAAACATGCTTAAGGGGTGAGAAATGGAAAGAAATCCTGCACAGTGATCCTTGTGTCTGCAGGCAGCTCTTCATCCAGCACTCTGGAGTTGGGGTTTCTGCCAGCATTAGCACACTGGCTAGTGATGTGCCCTGTAAGAGTAGGCCTTTATTCTAACAGTAACAATCCTGAGCAGGGATTTGGGGTGTGTGTGTGTGTGTGTGTGTGTGTGTGTGTGTGTGTAATTTGATTTAGTTCCCATCAGGGCAGTCTCGAGCAGGTCGGGCGCCCTGGCACTGAGGAGCGGAGATCGCTCCGGTGCCCCTGCGATCATTTTCATGAGGATTTTTTAAAAAAGAGAACAGATTACTGCAAAAAAAGAGAGAACTGCTTAGCTTCAGTAAGCTTTTGGACCAGGGGTAGGGAACCTGTTTTAGTCGAAGAATCACATTCCCACACAAACAGACTCTTGGGCCAAATGATAGGGCTAGAGGTAAAAATGGATGAAACAACAGGGGCACAACTCTTGTATCTAGTGTAGTCAAAACAGCACCACCTGGGTAGATCAGGGAGACACCAACAGACTTGGAGGCAATCCTGGTACAGTGGTGCCTCACAAGACAAATTTAATTCATTCCGCGGGTCAATTCATTTTGCGAAAAATTCATCTTGCAAATCGCAGTTTCCCATAGGAATGCATTGAAATTTCTTTTTCTTTTTTTTGCCCATAGGAATGCATTAATTAAATTTCAATGCATTCCTATGGGAAACCGCGATTCGCAAGATGAATTTTTCGCAAAACGAATTCGTCTTGCGAGTCACCATCAGATCGCAAGACACATTTGTCTTGCGAAAAATTCGTCTTGCAGGGCATTCGTCTTGCGAGGTACCACTGTACAAGGGATTGTGTTGCCTGAGGTGAGCAGGGGCTCTGGCCCTGTCACCTCCTTCCACCACTGCCCCATTGTCTTCTTAGTGGCAGCATCACTACCACCATTCTTATCTTCTCTCCTACCCCACCCCCATCGCTCTCTCCCTTTCCACCTTCGGCCCCCTCTCTTTCTTTCTATTTTAAAACCTGTAGCCCCACTACGGTACATTTACAGTGTCAGTGCTGAAAGCTTCTCTGCCACCTCCCCCCCCCCCCGCCTCATTATGCCTGACTCTAAGAAAGGGTTGCGGGGGTCCTTCTTCAGAGCCAGAAGACGACATGCACCAGTTTAAACAGCATTTCTAGTCACTGTGGCATCTCACCACAGTAGCAGAGGCCCTCTTCTGGCCACCTTACCCAGAATGTCTGGCTCTGAAGAAGGACTCCTTCAGCCCTTTCTCAAGTTGAGGCAGGGAAGAAGAGATGGAGACAGCGGGAGGGGGGCGGGAATCAAAATTCTGATGAGGACTTGACTTTTTTTTTCTAAACTGATATGGAAATGTAGAGAAGTGAATTTAAGAATGGGGGTGGGAATGAGAAATGGCCTTGGTCCTGTATACCTGAAGGAGCGTCTCCCCCCCCCATCATTCAGCCCGGACACTGAGATCCAGCACCGAGGGCCTTCTGGCGGTTCCCTCACTGCAAGAAGTGAGGTTACAGGGAACCAAACAGAGGGCCTTTTCGGTAGTGGCACCTGCCCTGTGGAACGCCCTCCCAGCAGATGTCAAGGCAATAAGCAACTATTTTACTTTTAGAAGACAACTGAAGGCGGCCCTGTTTAGGGAAGATTTTAATGTTTGATGCTGTATTGTTTTTAATATTCAGTTGGAAGCTGCCAAGAGTGGCTGGGGAAACCCAGCCAGATGGGCGGGGTATAAATAATAATAATATATTATTATTATTATTATTATTATTATTATTATTATTATTATTATTATTATTTGAGATCAGCAGATTTGTCAACCTAGTCCAATGAACCATTGAAACTGATGGGCCTCAGTTAGTCATTTTTTATTATTTCATTTGGTCCACTCTGAGTATGACCAGCATTGGACACAACAGAGTGTGCCTGACACACACACCTATGCCATGAAATAACGCAATTCTCAGGTGGGTGGCTGCACCCACTGTGATCATTGTGTCCTTCTCCTCCCCCTTGATGAAAAGCCACTAGCTGATGACAGCATGCTATGATCAGATGGATTCACATTCAGGACCATGACTGGGCTACTCTGAGCGTCACAGGGGGCAACATTTGGTGAAGGGAGTTGTTATAAGAAAAAAGATGGAGGAAAAAGGGAGAAAAATGGGGCGGGGGGTGTCCACTACATGCACACTCTTACCAAGGGAAGAATCCTCAGCTATTAAAGGTAGGATTTAAAAAATGGCAAAATTCTCTCTCCCACCCTCCCCAGAAGCCTCCAGTGCCCTCTGAACCACTGAGATTCATCTAGGGCCAGGACTAGTTTCCTCATCTATGGTAACATTTGTTCCATTGAAATCCAAATTAGTGGAGAAATGCGCGGCTGAGAGAGATCATCCCGCTGTCCTCATCTCTGGGCACTCAGTGAATGTTTATTTCTTGTAGGTTACATCCGCAACACAAGCAGCATCTCCCCGCGAGGTTACTCTTCCAGCTCGACCCCTCAGCAGTCTAATTACAGCACCTCCAGTAACAGCATGAACGGCTACAGCAACGTCCCCATGTCGAACCTGGGTGTTCCTGGCTCGCCTGGATTCATTAATGGCTCTCCCACAGGATCTCCCTATGGCTGTGAGTAGTCATCCCTTCCCTTCCTTTAAGATGACCTTTGGTTTGACTTAAGCCAAGAGGCAATCTGCCAGAAAATACTTCTCTCCTCTCCGCCACCAGCTTTCTGGGGCAGTAGTGCACCAGAAGATTTCCCGACTCTACAATAGGAAATTGAATGCAAAGCTGCTACAGAATGAGCCTGCAAGGGCCACCGCTGCTTCTGCCTTCTTGCCTGAACCTGCCAGTTGTGTAGCATAGTGGCTAAATTGTTCAGACCACCCAGTGTCAGCATTTGCCACCCTTGAGAAGTTGTCAATGATGCCTTCCTGGGGCTCTGATCCAATGAACACTAGGTGTGGGAGCTGGTGTCTTAATTTTTGCAATACCCCTGAAATAGCATTGCAGTGGGGCACTGTGGGAAATTTAATGGTAGCTCCATTGCTGTTGCAGCCTCTTTCTGTTTTTGATACCACTAGGTAAATTAACATAGGGGCAAGGGGCAAATTAATATTGGATGGAGGGGCAGCAGAGGCTCCAGTTCTGGGCTGACCCAAACTCTTGCCTATGTCATTAACTCACCAGATTGGCTGAGACAAGCCACAGCTCTCCTAGACTCAACCAGCCCTCTACAAAAAAAGGGCAATAACATCGGCCTGCTTTATAAGAGTCATTGTAAAGGAAGCTTCCATTGTCTGCTTGCCTCCAGTGGACTAAATAACAGACTGTCTTCTGGGTTGGAACACTGGCAGGAATGAAGGTTTAATAAACCCTGTATACAACCCTGATTCAGATCAGGGTACCTGTAGCTTCTTTTTGCATTAAAACTAAGCATATAATTATCTGGCCCTAAGTCAGCAAAAAGATGCACTGAATGTAAAAGGAGAAAACTGGAGGGCAGTTTTCACATTATGGCTCCATCTGCACTACACATATAAAGCAGCATCCTAGCACTTTAAGCAGATGTCGCCTCCCCCAAAGAATCCTGGGAAGTGTCGTTTGTTAAGGGTGGTGAGAGTTGGTAGGAGACCTCCTATTCCTCTCACGGAGCTACAATTCTCAGAGTTTCCCGAGGAAAGGGATTGACTGTTAATCATCTCTAGGAATTGTAGCTCTCTGAGGGGTCTCAGCTCTTAGGATTCTTTGGGGGAAGACACGACTATTTAAAATGAAATGAATCTGCTTTAAATGTATAGTGCATATGATGCCTATATTTGTGCTCAGGTTTCAGTAGGGGCATAGCAAGGTGGCAATGGGGGCGGTGCGCCCCAGGTTCCACTCTAGGGGGGTGCCACTCGGTGCCCCCCACGACGCCCAAGCCAAGCCCCAGCGCCCGGTTAAAAGCATGCGCCGACGGCTTGCTCGCAAACCTGCTCGGCACGCGCTTTCCTTTTTCCAGCTGGAGCAGAGGCAAGGGGCGGGCCAGGGAGGGGCCTCAGTGTTGCTCCGTAGCGCGCATGCGTCATGTGTCGTGACGACCCTCCCTGGCCCGCCCTTTGCCTCTGCTCCAGCTGGAAAAAGGAAAGTGTGTGCCGAGCAGGTTTGCGAGCAAGCTGTCAGCACATGCTTTTTACCGGGGGGCAGGGCTTGGCTTGGGTGTCGCGGGGGCGCTGAGTGTCACCCCCTGACTTTGCTTGTGGGGTTTGTCGCGCCGCCGCGTCCTAACGTGCATGTGCAGTGCCACGACGCACAACACATGCGCCACGATGCATGCGAGCTGCGGAGCACTACGCTCTGCGGCTTGCTCGTGGGGTTTTTTGTGGCTCCGCTACAGACACCCCCGCCCCCCGGTGCCTTCAGGTTTGCCACTTGCCAGTGGGTTTCAGTAGCCAAGCACAAGATACTTTGTCAAATCTGAAGCATGGAGGCATGTGGAATAGTGAGGTTTTCACACATTTTCCTCAAAGAGAAGCATATGCTGTTATTTTGTGTGTGGAAACCTGCAGTCAGATATAAAATGTAAACTGAAAGTTGACTTATAGCCAAAGGCAAAACTTCATAAATATGGAGCTCTCCCTCTCCCTCTCCCCCCTCCCTCTCCCACACCACCCAAGAATATCTAGCATTCTGCCTCAATCCCACGTTCTTTCTCTCTGCAAAGTATTTTTTTGCTATTGGCCCACCGTGTCTATGGTAGTTGCTAGAGTGATCATGGCCTGTCCCATCCTGCAGGCCTGGGTCAAACTACATGCTATGTATGTCAAGAAGACATTTAAAATAGTGTGCTTAGGACTGGCCACTTTCTTTCTCTGAAAAAGAAGTCGTCGTGGGGTCCTGGCCCAGATCATGAATATGTTATGCCAGGTGAGCACTTCCTGCATTGTTTTTCAAAAAGTCCCTGTCCAGCTGCAGTTCATAATTTTGAATCAATGAAATACAAAAACAATCCACAGTTCTAAAACAATTGATCAATAAAAGACAAACATCAGCACAAAATTAACAGAAAGTCATGCAAACTATAAAGAAGTGTAGAACCAATAAATGGCACTTTTAAACCCAAGAATTATAAACAGGTAGGAAATAAAACACCTGGGAGAAAAGAAAAGCCTGGCACGGAGAAACATTTAACAAGGAATTACCAGGCAAGCCTCTCTGGGAAGAGCATTCCATAGCCATGGTGCCACCACTGAAAAGGCCCTCTGCTGACTAATCCTGTGGTTCTTTGGGTGCATGGTTAGGATATATAGTAGTCACCTACCATACCTCATTAGGGGACAGAATCTGGAGAAGGGTCTCTGCTGATGATCTCAAGGTGCTAACAGGTATATATTGGAAGACGGTTGGATGGCATCTTGTTTGCCTCCTTCTGGGAACTCCTGCAGCTCAGATGGTACAAAACATGTTGTCTGGACAGCCCAGGACCAATGTGGCAGGCAGCAGTTATGTGTTACTAGTCTCTGCAACCACAGCAAGCACTATGATTCTCCAGTGGTTTAACTTTACCTCCAGAGGGGAACTCCGTTGTCTCTTGATAGGAAATCTCAGCCCCAGACACCAAACATGGGCCCCAGGCCTCTCTATTGGGCCCTTGCGACCAGGCGTGCTGGGTTCTTCCCCACTTTGTTGGTGCCCGTCATGGTCCTGTGATGTCACGCCCGCAGCACGTGCGTGACTTCACATGGCAGGAGGAGACCTGATGAGGCCCATTGTGGCCTCCAGAAGGCCCAGCAAGGCCACGAGAAGACCCAGTGGGGCTGCAGGTGGGGCTGCACCATGGCTGTAGATAGGCCCATCGCAGCCTCAGGAAGGCCCCAACCGAGGCCCCACAGCAAAGGCGGAGGCCCCAGCCCAGTCACTGTGGCGGCACCAGAGAGCAGCAAGGCAGCTGCCACCGGCGGCTGGTGGAGGCCGGGCACCCACAGTCAAACGTTTGTGGGTGTCCAGGCCCCCCAGAGATGGCTTCAGTGCTTGTGACTATCTTGCTTGCTTTTCGCTTGGTGGGAATGTGTGCCTGACCTATGATCATGCCTCTTGTTTGCCTGGATACTGGATGGAAAGGTCTATGTGTGTATTTTTTAAAAAAAAAAAACACAACCTCTGACTTTTATACAAAGGTCACTTCTGTTGCTACACTCACTTTTGCTTCTGGCACCATCCATTGCTGGCGTGCAGACCCCAGAAAGTTGCCCATGAAGGAATGTGGCTTTCAGGCTGAAAAAAGCCACACACACAAACACACCCTCCATACAGTAACACAGCTTTAGAGTGTTCCCAGCATTTAACACACAAGAAGCCATTAAAATAGGTGGTGGTGGTGACAACTGAAGAGAGATTATATCGGGAAGAGAAAATGATTTGCCTGTGTAAGATTAGTGGGGCGTGATTATTATTATTATTATTATTATTATTATTATTATTATTATTATTTTATTATTATTATTTATTGTGGGGGAGATTCACACTGCCATGGATACACCTTTAACATAAAGGTGTACCAAAAATCTTCCTTTGCTTTCAGATGAATGCTTTCAGAGGGGGCCTTGTTCCCCTGTGAAAGTGGAGGAATTTTCAGCTGCTTTTAGGGCATGGGAGTAATTCTGAGAAATATTGAGGACTGGGTGTATTTGGCATACCTTAATTTTAAACAAGGTGGTCAAGCATTCATCATCGTCATCTTCTTTATCCGTTTACTAAAACACCATGTCCTTATGTTTTAGCCATAGTCAGTGGCAATAGCACAGCTACCATTTGGGTGGCCTGTCTCCTATCTCCTACCTGTGCACTGTGGTGGGGAAGTGGCAGTTCTACTGGACCTTATACTACTGTATACTGTATTAGATGTTTGCTCCATCAATCCCAGTATTGTCTGCTCTGGCTGGCAGCAGGTCTCCAAGATCTGAGCCAGGTCTCTTTCTTACTACAGTATCTGAAATCCTTTCTAATGGAAGAGGACAGGGATTGGAGCAGGCATCCCCAAACTGCGGCCCTCCAGATGTTTTGGCCTACAACTCCCATGATCCCTAGCTAACAGGACCAGTAGTCAGGGATGATGGGAATTGTATTCCAAAACATCTGGAGGGCCGAAGTTTGGGGATGCCTGGATTGGAGGATAAGGTCAGCAATGGCTACTAGCCATTATAGCTATGATCTACCTCCACTGTTTGAGGCAATGTGCACTGAATACTAGTTCCTGGGAATCCCACATGGAGAGAGGATGCTAGACTAGGAGGGCCTTTGGCCTGATCCTGCAGGGGTTCTTATTGAAACTGGGATCTTCTGTGTATAAAGCAGAAATAGGGAACTTAGTGGCCTCCAAATGTCATTAGACTACGACTCACATTACCCCTGCCAGCCAGAGTTGATGGGAGTTGGAGCGTAACAACATCTGGAGGGAGCTGCAGCCCAAGATATGAAAAGAGGTAGTAAGGGGACACGTAGCTACTTTAAATGAATTCAAATCTCCAGAGCCTGATAAGCTGCATCCAAGGGTACAAAGGAGCTTGCAGATGTAATTTCAGAGCCTTTGTCTATTACCTTTGAGAATTCATGGAGAACAGATGAGGTCCTTACAGACTGGAGGTGGGTCAAGGAAATGCTGTGGACATCTTGATTTCAGTAAGGCTTTTAAGAAAGTCTCCCTTGATATTCTTGGGAGGAAGCTGGTAAAATGTGGGTTAAATGATGTAACTGGTAGGTGGAATTGTAGCAGGTTAACTGACCAAACCCAAAGAGTACTCATTAATGGTTCCTCATCATACTGGAAAAAGTGAGAAGTGGGGTGCTGCAGGGTTCTGTCCTGGGCCCGTTGTTGTTCAGCATCTTTATAAATGACTTGGATGAAGGAATTGAGGGATGATCAAATTCACAGATGACACCAAACTGGGAGGGGTAGCTAATGCTGCAGAAGACAGAATCAGAATTCAAAATAACCTTAACAGATTGGAGAACTGGGCCTGAGCTAACAAAATGAATTTCAGTAGGGACAAATTTAAGGTTCTGCACTTAGGCAGGAAGAACCAGATGCACAAATATGGGATGGGGGAAACCTGGCTTACTAGCAATACATGTGAAAAGGATCTGGGAGCCTTAGTGGACCACAAGTTGAACCTGAATCAACAGTGTGATGCAGCAGCAAAAAAAAAAAACTAATGCTATTCTAGGCTGCATCAACAGAAGTATAGTGTCCAGATCAAAGGAAGTAATAGTACCACTCTATTCTGCCTTGGTCAGACCACACCTGGAATGCTGTGTCCAATTTTGGGCACCACAATTTAAGAAGGATGTTGACAAGCTGGAATGTGTGCAGAAGAGGGCAACCAGGATGATCAAGGGACTGGAAACTAAGCCTTACGAGGAACGCTGGGTATGTTTAGCCTTCAAATATCTTAAGGGCTGTCACATGGAGAAGAGAGCATGCTTGTTTTCTTCTGCTCTGGAGGGTAGGACTTCAACCAATGGCTTCAAGTTACAAGAAAGGAGATTCCGACTAAGCACCAGGAAGAACTTTCTGATAGCAAGAGGTTTTCAGCAGTGGAATGGTCTCCCACAGGAGGATATGTACTCTCCTTCCTTGGAGGTTTTTAAGCAGAGGTTGGATGGCCATCTGTCATGGATGCTTAAGCTGTGATTCCTGCATTGTAGGGGGTTGGACTAGATGGCCCTTGGGATCCCTTCCAACTCATAAGATTCTATGACATATGATCAACCACTGAGCTCTCCCTTTCACCTATAAAATCAAGTTACAGTCTATCCATGTCTTTCTTATCAATCTTACCCAGAAACTAAAATGTATCATGGGGGTGAGGGGAGTGAGGAGAGATAAGTCCGTTAAGATGCTGGTCCATAAGACCATCTGCTCCAAGTCATACGTTATGAAAAGGTTTGTGCTAATATTAGAAATCAAACCTAAATTCCAGGTTCCTCAGTCAGTTTTCAGGGGAGAAAAGTAGGCCGTTTGACCATTAAGGTTGAGGGAGAAATTTAGTTCACCTAATCTGCACTTTCCAACGCAATACACAAAGAGAAACACAGCCATCCTTTGAAACTTGTACTGCCGTTCTCCACCCAAGTAACATGTATAAAATTGCAGATATGGGGATAAAAATGCATTATATTAGGGGATAATGTTTTGCGGAATGTGTATATTAATTAAAATTGCATGCAGAAATGTTTGTATTAGGAGAAATTCATAGTTAAATGCTGAAGAATGGGAACTTAGTTTTTTTTAATTAAAAAATGCAGACTGATGTGGAGATGAAAATTGGAGTGGGGTGAAAATTAGAAACTGAGAGAAACGGAAATGGGCTGATTCACCCATCCCTAGAAATGGACTTTGCAGCTTGATTTGGATAGTTTTGGATAGGCTTGGGAAAAGGTTGACAACTCTGGGAAACGGGGGGGGGCAGCGCCAGAGGGATCTTTGCACCACAGCGCTGGATATCCTTAAGACGGCCCTGCTTCTAGTAAGCAGCAGAGAAGCAACTGACTGGAGGTCAACTGAGTGCTGGCTCCACACCGTGCTGCCTGCTGCTGCTGAATAAGCAGCTGGACAGTACAGTTTGGTTTTAGTCTATAGTCTATACTCTATACCATTAGCCACATCCACTAGCACTAAAAGCTGAAGTAGCAGCCATCATGAGAGATGGGGGAGAAATTTGATTCAGTTCACATTTAAAGGCAAGACTACTTAATTTGCACTTGCTGGAACAAGATTGGGCCAAAACACAGCCATCCTTCAAAATTTGCATTCTTCCGAACTTTGAAATGCAGTTTTCAAGCCATGTAAGGTGCAAGATGCATGTACTGGGGTAAATTATGCATAAAAGTGCACGTGAAAGTGACATACAAAAATGCATTAAAACAGGGAAAGTTGCACTGCAAAAATGTGTGTTATTGGGCAAAATAAAATAAAATGCTGCTGAATTTTCATGAGGGCTTTTAAAAAACCATGCAAACTGATGTGGAAATGTGGAGAACTGAACTTGAGATTGGAAAAATGAGAAACAGAGAGAAGCTGAAATTGACAGATTAACACAAGCCTGGTCTTCACTCCTTTTAATAAGAAACTCAGGTGGTGAGTCCTGGCAGGATTAGAGACCAAACAAGCCACTAAGTAACAACAGGGAACTATCATTATACTGCAGAGGTAAAATAATAATAATAATAATAATAATAATAATAATAATAATAAATGAACTGAGGGAGAACCCCCCCCTCCCAAAAAAAACCTCCACAGCCTCAGTAAAGACTGAGGATGTTCATCAACCATGGAATGTTGAGTGTTACGGAGGCTGACTGGAACCCTGAACAGGAGATGACTTGTTAAAAAGCAAGTATGCACTGAAATAGTTTGTTGCTGGTGCCTCTTGTTTGCTTTACTATTCCATCTGTCCACTTATGAGTGGCTGTAGTGGAACTGAGATTAAAGGTGATTGTTCCAAGTCCTTGTCAATGTCATTTCATTTAAGATAGCCATTCATTATCCACCGACAATACTGAATTGTTTTTGAAAAATAAACCCAGCCCACATTATAGGATGAAAATATATTGAAGTATTTTTTAAGGAAAATAATATTAATAATAATAAGTTGCCTTTTTAAAAAAGTCACGCTTCAAAAAAGAAATTTGAAATGTCTATTGATTTTTGCACAGAGAGTTTAAAAATGGCCAAACAGATGTTTGGTAGATTTTTTTCTTTTTTTGTAAAAAAGAAAACCCTTACAAACTCTACTTCCTGACTGAGTTATGTGTGCCAAGTTTTAGCTCCAGGGAAAAAGAGCGAAATTTTTACAGCTGAGTTATAAACCCCTGACAATAAGGGTTTACAATGAGATGCTGACAGACCCTTTAAAAAAATTAAAAAAAGGAAATGTTCAGGCTCTGAGAAGAAAATGTGCAGAGTAAAATCCAGCTGTGATTGTGTGGGCATGCTGTGGATTTGAGGAACAAAATGAGTGTTTTTGCCAATTGGATCCCAAAATGGATTGCAAGGCTTAGTTCCTTCCAGGTTCAACCATCTCTCGCCCATTGTCTAAAGTTTGCTTCAACAACAACAACAACAACAACAACCATGAATTTGCCTAACCCTGTTTTAAAGCAATTCAATCTGGTGGCCATCGCAGCCTCCTGTGTTTATCCTTAGTTTATCTGTGCGCTGCATGAAAAATATATGCTTTCTTTTGTCCATCCTGAGTCTTCAGTGAGTTTCAATGTCACTAGATGTCCATGAGTGTTATGAGAGAGGGAGAAATCATGTCTATGTCAGTTCATTTGAAAGATTGCCTTGCTCCAGATGTGGCCTCTGAACCACTTTGATATGTGGAACTGGCCACTTTACAAGTGCCACATAATATTCATTCCAACCAGTCTTCTAGTGTGGCAACACCTAATCTCTGGAGGTAAAGGTAAAGGGATCCCTGACCGTTAGGTCCAGTCACGGATGACTCTGGGGTTGCGGCGCTCATCTCGCTTTACTGGCCGAGGGAGCAGGCGTACAGCTTCCGAGTCATGTGGCCAGCATGTCTAAGCCACTTCTGGTGAACCAGAGCAGCGCACGGAAACACCGTTTACCTTCCCACCAGAGCAGTACCTATTTATCCACTTGCACTTTGACGTGCTTTTGAACTGCTAGGTTGGCAGGAGCAGGGATTGAGCAATGGGAGCTCACCCCATCATGGGGATTCGAACCGCCAACCTTCTAATCGCCAAGCCCTAGGCTCTGTGGTTTGGACCACACCTATTAATATTTGGCAGGTGCCTTCTCTGTATTGCTTTAAAGGTAAAGGGACCCCTGACCATTAGGTCCAGTCGTGACTGACTCTGGGGTTGCAGTGCTCATCTCGTGTTATTGGCCGAGGGAGCCGGCGTACAGCTTCCTGGTCATGTGGCCAGCATGACAAAGCTGCTTCTGGCAAACCAGAGCAGCACATGGAAACGCTGTTTACCTTCCCGCTGTAGCGGTTCCTATTTATCTACTTGCACTTTGACGTGCTTTCAAACTGCTAGGTTGGCAGGAGCTGGGACCGAGCAACAGGAGCTCACCCCGTCGCAGGGATTCAAACCGCCGACTTTCTGATTGGCAAGCCCTAGAGCTCTGTGGTTTAACCCACAGCGCCACCTGGGTCCCTAGTGTATTGCTTTAGGTGCCTGCTAAAATAATGGAATAATGGAATTCTACAGTTGGAAGGGACCCCAAGTTACCTTGTTCAATCCACATTTTACCAGCTTCCTCACAATAATACCATGGGGGACTTTGTCAAAATCTTACTGAAATCAAGATACAGTAGGTAAAGGTAGGGGGACGCGGGTGGCGCTGTGGTCTAAACCACTGAGCCTAGGGTTCTCATCAGTCACCCCTTAAAGATGCTCTTTGGATTGTAAATTGGTGTGAAGTGGGAGGGAAAGAGGGAGGTGGATTTTCTAATCCCCAAAATTCCTATTTATTCTAATGAAATTTCTGTTTCTCCCTTCCCCTCCTCTTCAGTGATGTCTTCAAGTCCAACAGTCGGTTCCTCAAGCACTTCCTCCATCCTCCCATTCTCCTCCTCTGTTTTTCCTGCTGTCAAACAAAAGAGTGCCTTTGCTCCCGTCATCCGACCCCAGGGGTCTCCTTCCCCGGCTTGCTCCACTGGCAATGGAAATGGGTTCAGAGGTACGTAAAACTCTATTTTCCACTCCCTACCCCCTGGAGCCTCCATGCCTGCAGAATGTTTTGTTTCAAAGGCAAATACAGAAACAACAAAGAAGTTGAAAGCTTGGAGGATCTCGATGCATTAGCAATATCACTTAAACAACACAGATGGAGTCCAGACACAATAGGAATCCTGATAAAGCATCAACGGAGAGAAACAAACAAAAACAATGTACAACCTGGAGAGAAAGGTTTTGACTTTTCTTTAGTCAGGTCTTGTTCACAGTGGGGGGATATACAACTAACACATATAAGGGGAAACTCCCTCAGAACTGCACAGCCAATCAGAAGACAGCCAACCTCAGCAAAGATCATGACACCGTAACTGGTTGCTAAGCTACATCGCCAGCAGCAGCCTCTTGGTTGGCTTGCTTTAACATTAAGAGAACACCTTAAGTTACACTCTGAATGATCTCTGCTGTTGCACTTACAACATGATGTACAAGTAATGTTTGTGAATCTGGGCTGAATGTAAGCTGGGTGCCACCCAGTTCATGATATCAGCAGGCCGAAATGTTTCAGGAACCTTAAAGTTAAAGCGAAGTGTAGTAGGCTGGGCTGTATTTTTGGAGTGAGCCTACTGGAGCCCGCCTTCATCTTGGACATGTGTTCCCAAACTGTGGTCCATGAGCTTAAATCAGTGGGTCTAGGGATGCCTGAGAACAACAGTTATCTTTCAGAATGCACACTTCTCTGAATGTTGTGCTGTTGTCCCCGCACCCTACCCAAAAGAGTATGGAGAAAAGTATGTTTGGGAAATACGTCCCCACCGAAAACTGACACCTGCAAACAGAGTAGTGAATTTGCAGGATGGAAGATACACCCACAGAGAGATTTGTGAGTGTGTGTGTTGGGGGAACCAGGCATTGTCTGCACTTGTGATTCTCAGCAACTGTAAATAGTACCTAGCCAGCAGTGGGTAGTAGCCATTGCCTTATCCTCCCAAAATTTGTGTAAATCCCCTTTTAAAGACTCTTTGGTGGAGTGAGGAGGCCCAACATTTATGGTGGCTGCAACAATGGGCCTTTGGTCCCTGTTGTATTTTCGGTTTTTGATGGGAACTGTTGGAGCTCCTTTCAGAGGACAGGGACTGCCATCCTCACCCCTGTGAAGCGATGCTTCATTCTGGGGATGGAAGGGTGGCTGCCAGCTGGTGACTACCAAGAAGAGCTGTATTGCCAGCACCTGCAGAGACTGTGTTATAAAAAGTTAAAGCCCTCCCACAGACAGCTGAAGAGTTTTTCTCCACTCTCCCAGTTGTCCTGAGGTGGCTTTTATTTTATTTTTAGTGTGTGTGTGAATCTCCTTAATAGCAGGCTAATAAGTTTCCACGCAAGACCTACTGGCTCACCCATATTGCTAGGTAATTTGCAAATGGAAAAGGGGGGAAATCATTCTGAAAGCGCCACTAGATTAAACCAGTGGTCAACCAGATGCCTGCTATTATTATTATTATTATTATTATTATTATTATTATTATTATTATTATTATTATTCACCACTCACCCTAAGGTCCCAGAGTGGGTTATAACATTAAAACACAACATTATGATGCAATATTAAAAACAGTTTTACATTACAACTTAAAATTACAGAAGTAAGGTAGGTCCAAAAAATATAGACCTCTTAAGTGTCTAAAGCCAGGGCAAAGAGGTGCATCTTCAGCAATTGCTGAAAGCTGTATAATGAAGGGGCCAGATGCACGGCCAATGAGAATCCTCTCTTCCGAGCCACCCCACCCCCTGAGCTTCTGAAGATGGAGGAACTACCAAGAAGGGTGTCTCTGCTGATCTTAGCACCTGAGAGGGTAGGAACGGAAGGAGACTTGGATGCAATAACTCTGTTCCATCCCTCTTTTCCAGCAAATTATATTCGCATCCTGGCACCCTTGGGCAGCTGACTGGTCCTGTCACCTGCCCTGGACACTCTACTCTTAGCAGTAGCAACCAATTTAATTTCCCACACTGCCCCAAGAAAGCAAAGCAAAGGTTCACTTGGGGGCCATGCATACCTCCATTTGACCCACAGCTTTCCTCCAGGAAAACCCATGGTTTAGCATTAAATCGGAACAAGTGGCAATTGGGTGGTGGGGCAAAGGCAAATCTGCTTGGACCCATGCCTGGAAAGAGTGGGACACATGGGAAAGTGCTTGGACTCTTGTTTTCTAGGCATGGGACAAGTAGAAGTGTGGACGAGCCCTGAGAGACAAGTGGGCAGAGGGATCAGGCTAGTGGAGCAGGCCTGACGGGGAAGGGTTGTAGCTCCATTGAGGAGCTCCTCCTCTACATGCAAAGGTCCCAGATGTGATCCCCAGCATCTCCAGGTGGAGCTGGGAATGTCAGCTGCCTGAAACCCTGCAGAGCTGCTGTGTAGACAATACTGAGCTACAGAGGCACCATCTTGGGGGGAAGGCAAGGGGCTGAGGACCCTTCAAAACATTTCAAGGAGGAGGCCTGGCCCCCTCAATATTCCAGAGTGACATGCACATGCTGTGTGTGAACAACTGCAACGTACTGATGTATCGCACACATGAGTGACATGAGCTTGTCATGCAGCGTGTACGCATGACGTGATCACGTCATGTGGCACCGGCCCCCTCAATTGCAGGGGCAAGCTCATGTGCCTGCTGAGCTAGATAGACCAAGTGTCTGAATCAGTAAAAGGCAACTTTCTATGATTATTGTTCTATGTGTTCCCTCTCTTTGGCATTCCATTCCTCCTGAATTCCCATTTGTTTATTTTTCTTATTTCATATGTTTATATCCACCAGTCTTTCTTCCATCAATGGGATGTACAATCTCAATGGTTTCTTTTTGCAATGTGCTCAACTGCACAAGAACCTTGAGGCAATAGTTCTTCCAAATAGTTCTTCTTCCACGTGCTGTCGCCAGCCAGCTAGGCTGGCCACTGGCCTAACTCAGGAGGCAGGGGCTCTTGGAGCCATTTGTGGGATTCCCTGCTAGAGCATAGGCCTTGGCAAGCGTTTGACAACATCACCCTGGGATTCCAGCCATAGTATCAGTTCAGCTCTTGCAGAGCTTCTCTATCTTCTAACGTTGCTTAGGAACCTCACCAAAGAAATCATCCCTCTGTGAACCTCAGTGAGACTGATCAATTTGAAAAGGGAGGTGAATGAGAATGGACAGTTCTAGCCATGTAAGTTATGTTTTACAGCCAAAGCCAAACACCCAAAGACATAGGGCTTGAATAAATTTCAGCTCTCCATAGAGCAAAATGATTTTAATATAGGGAAACTGAGTGGTTCCAGGGCCTTCCTGGTCTCAGCAGTGATCCCCTATCCCAAAAGAGCACAGGCAGGGCTCCAAAGTATATGTGAAATCTCTTCTTGAACCACCAGGGGGGTTCAATAAGAAGTATTTATGTCCCAAAGTGGAAACACACAACACAATCTCTTTAAAGGTAACTTGTATAAATGCCCCATAAAATCTCCATCCCTTGCTTTTTGTGAGTGAATATGCACTTCCATATAAACATGTATAATACATACCTTATACATACTTATACATATCTCTAGCTAACTAGTTCCATAGCTAGTTCAACACCTGAAGAGGTTTTTGAAATTGTGTAGAGGACACAGTCGCCACCACTGCCCCCCAAATCCTTGATCCATCCACCTTTGACCTCCTACATGGAGCAATAAGGTCTGCAGGGTTATTGTAAACTTGTTCAAGTGAATGCATTTAGAAGTCTCCCCGCAGTCAGGTATCCCACTTTATCAGGGTTCCATTCTCCCCATGTGGAACCAATCAGTCTGCCAAATTATCACATAGTCTAAAAATGTCCCCCACCCCATCCTAAACCAGATCCCCATTTTCATGTAAAGGAAATGTCATGTGTGAAGTGTTCCTTACAGGTGGTTTGAAGTGTGACCATCTACCTGGGCAGGAGCATTAGAAGAGTTCCGCTGGATTAGAGCAAAGTCCTACTAGTCCATTATCCTGTTCTCACAGTGGCCAACCAGATGCCTATGGGAAGCCCACAAGCAGGGCCTGAGTTCAACCAGGCATTGTCTGCACTTGTAATTCTCAGCAACTGTAAATGGTACCTAGCCAGCAGTGGGTAGTAGCCATTGCCTTATCCTCCCAAAATTTGTGTAAATCCCCTTTTAAGTCATCCAAGTTGGTGGCCATCACTGCATCTTGTGGTAAAAATTCAATAGCTTAACTATGTCCCATATACTGTCCTCCCTTTTGTCTGTCCAGAATCTACCATCAGTTTCATTAGATTACCCTGGTTCCAATATTATGAGACAGGAGGAAAAACTTCTCTCAGTCCATTTTCTCCCTGGCATACATAATTTTATATGCCTCTATTTAGTCTCTTCCAACCCCCCCCCCCAACCTTTCTGTCTAAACTAGAAAGCCCCAAAAGGGAGTTGCTCCATCCCTCAGATCACTTGCATTGCCCTTTACCATGTGCATCAACCAGAACAGTACACTATGTTCTATGTGGGGTATATTACAGCATTATGATATTGGCAGTTTTATTTTGAATCCCTTTCCTAATGATCCCTAACATGGAATTTGCCTTTTTCACAGCTGCCGCACAGTGGGTCGACATTTTCATCTAGCTATCCACCACAACTCCAAGAACTCTTTCCTGGTCAGTCACCACCAGTTCAGACCCCATTAATGTATATGTTTGTTAAGGGTGGGGTGGTTGCCCCAATCAAACTGAACCTCATTTGCCCATTCACCCATTTTGGAGAGGTCCTTTTGAAGCTCCTTGCAAACCCTTTATTTTCATTTTCAGCATCCTTGGTAATCTCTCCCCTAACTCCAAATCCATTATGAGCTGATTGTCCCTGACCTGACACTGTGTTTTTAAGTGCAATGTAAGGTCAGTGAAATGATTGTATGCTTTGGGAAATGAATGTATTATTATTTATTTATTTTATTTATACCCCGCCCATCTGGCTGAGTTTCCTACACCACTCTGGGCAGCTTCCAACAAATACCGAAATACATTAAAATAATGTAGTCCTCTTGTTTGCCCACCAGCTTAGATGAGCTCATAAGCCAGTTGTAGGTGTCCACGGTTATTTGCTGGCCTGGATGGGAATCCAGTATATTTGTGAGCACCAGGACTACATTCATTTCTCAAAGCATACAATCATTTCCTTGACCTTACTTTCCACCTTAGAAACAGTGTCAGGTCAGGGACAATCAGCTTCATGGAGCTAAGAAGTGGGTGGGGATTCTGCCCTTCCTCCAGCTCAGACTTGGAATGGGGTGCAGATGTTTGATTCATCTCCTTGGTTTTTGAGTTCTATAAACAACCAATCAGTGCAGAACCACAATAAACCAAAACCTTGGGGCTGAGGAGAGGGCAGAGAGCCTTCCACCCTGAAGTTCCAGTTCTGAGGTGCATCTTGCTCACCAGAGGGAGACTGAGCACTCTACCAGGGCAAGCATGTTAAATGAAATGGTGGGGTCCTGGGAACCAAACAAACACATGGATGATTATCTTATTAATGGCCATGATAGCTATATCACTGGCGGAGAAAGAGGAGTGCGGGGGGGGAGCGCACCGCCCCTGGCAGCGCGATCCCGGTGGGGTGCCATCGCGGCTGGCCCCCCACCCATGCTGGGTGCCACGCCCCCACAGGCAGCGTGCCATGTCCCCAGGACGAGTGCACCAGCCCCGCCCTGCCTGTTCTCCGCCCCCGGTGCCGGAGCATGAAGCTCCGCCACTGAGCTATATAAAGCCTCCATGTTTAGAGGCAATGTAAGAAAGGGCTCAGTGGTAGAGCTGGACTGGATGGGCCAAGAAGGTTCTTCTTTTCTTATCCATGGGGATAAGATATGCTCTCTATTTCACTGGTGTGCCCTTATCACCAATTTCTGATAAAGAACACGTTTGAAAGCTCGCAATGTTTCAAGCAATTGGTTGCTATTCTAAGTTGCTCTATGGTTCTCATTAAGGTTACACAAGGGAGGAAACCCACATGATTCTTGGCTTCCACAGTGGTGTTAGGAAAGACACGTGGATACCCTTAGATAACCCGCCTTGTGCCATGTGTTCCTGCTTTCCGCTCCCTGTGTGCCATCTGCTAGACATTCCTCTTATGTAGCCAGACATGGTAGGCAGGGGGAAAGCAGCAGGCCTGACAACACCCCCATTTCTTGGCTGCTCCCCCAAATTGATAGCAGGTGTCCTGATCAGGAAAAGCCCGGCATTTATTTTGTGTCGGACGTCAAGGCTGCTTAAAAACAGCGTGGCAGAGATGTAATGTGACGTGACGCAACGTGAAGTGATGAGTACCCTGGTGTCTAATCATCTCATCACAGATGCAAGGCAGCAAATTGGAAACTGCTGGAGCAGTACAAAGGAACTGTTGGCCACCTATGCCTTTGCCTAGATCGGAATATCTGAATGGAGAAATTATTTCCTCTGTCTCTAATGTTTAGGTGTGCATGTCATTGGTCATGTAGCCAAAATGGCACCAGTGAGGGATCAGCAGGCTTGCATGGGAACCCAAGGTTCACACAAGTACACAACAGTCTTTCGTGGGGAGACTCCTCAGAGCGGGGAAATCAACCCAAATAGCCCAGTGAGGACTGAGCATGCTCACTTGCCACAGAATGCTAACTGGCTTGTGTGTGCGGAATGGAAAAGTAGCTAGGAGAAGGGAGAAAATGGAGAGTCATGGATGAAGGTATGGATTAATGACTGGAACATGAATACTCCGCACTGCAGGTGTTCAGCGACTGAGGAGGGAGCACAAGGGCTCCTGCCTCTTGGATTTGTGTGACTGTCCAGGCTTGTGTGTGTGTATTTCTGGCCGGTGACCTTGCAAGTGTGGTGTCCCTGAGCACATGGTCTTAGGGGGCGAGGCTTCCGTGGAGTCAGGTGCGTCACGTGACTAGCTGTGGGTGGAGCTAGTCAGTGCCTGGAGTTCAGCAACTGAGGAGGGAGCACAAGGTGAGCTGAGCTTGGGGGACACTCTGTAGGTTTAGTGGATTTGTCTTTTTGGTGGTGTGTGTGATAAAGTTTGTGTGCTTATCTGTTTCATTTGCTTGTGTGCTTGTGCTTGTTTTCTAGGGCTTCTGCCTCTTGGATTTGTGTGACTGTCCAGGCTTGTGTGTGTGTTTGTTTCTGGCCGGTGACCTTGCAGGTGACCTTGGAAGTGTGCTCTCCCTGAGCACAAGGTCTGAGGGGGCGGGGCTTCTGTGGAGTCAGGTGACTAGCTGTGGGTGGAGCTAGTCAGTGCCTGGAGATCAGCAGCACACGACGCTGGTTTGACCCATCTTTTAGATTTAGGGGAATTAGTCTTCAACGTTTATTGGGGGAGACCTAGGTGGCTGCTTCTTCTTCTTCTTCTTCTTCTTCTTCTTCTTCTTCTTCTTCTTCTTCTTCTTCTTCTTCTTCTTCTTTTCCCCTGACTTCAAGCTTTTCAAGATGGAGGGTAAGGGAACAACTGCAGTCACCTGCAATTCCTGCGCAATGTTTGTATTCTTGCCAAAGGATGTAGGCAGCTACACCTGCAGCAATTGCAAGTTGGTTGCCCTACTAGAAGACAATTTCAGGCCCGTGTATCTACGCTCCAGAGAATTAAAGAGCTGGAGCTTTTCTTGGATGCAGCAGAGCACACTGTCTGCACCAAGGAGGAGACAGGGGACATCCCTGAGGAGGAGGTCAGTTCCCCAACACAGGAGCCAGATGTATGGAGGAACGTGACTCATAGAAGTAGAAAGCCTAGGGATCACTCTGAGTGCTTAGAACTACACAATCAATTTGAAGTGCTCTCCCTTAACATGGAAGACGAAGAACAGACTCCATTTGAAGATCTCTCCCTCATCACAGTTGATCATGCCCTCCCATCAGAGGTCAAAGAGAACAACAATTACCAGACCTTTAGAAGGCATCTCAAGGCAGCCCTGTTTAGGGAAGCTTCTAATGTTTGATGGATTTCTGTATTTTAGTATTTTGTTGGAAGCCGCCCAGAGTGGCTGGGGGAACCCGGCCAGATGGACGGGGTATAAATATTATTATTATTATTATTATTATTATTATTATCAGAAATATGAAGACGAGCGCAGCAAAGTCAGTCCTCTGGGAATATGCAGGTGACCTTGGAAGGGACAGCACATGGAAGAATCCCGACCAAGCCTATGAGGAGGCTTATAGTGGTGATAGGGGATTCCCTACTGAGGGGTACAGAAGCAGTGATCTGTGGGCCTGATAAGACGTCTCGAGAGGTGTGCTGTCTCCCTGGGGCCAAGATCCAAGATGTAACAGAACGGCTGCAAGGAATCATAAAACCCACTGACAAATACCCCTTCCTTTTGGTCCATGTGGGAACCAATGACACTGCAAGCCATAGCCTTCAGAAGATCAAAAGTGATTATGAGGCTCTGGGCAGGAAGTTGAAGCAATTAAATGCACAAATTGTCATCTCATTTGTCCTCCCAGTTGAATGACGTGGCACAGGGAGAGAGGGAAAAATAGGGGAAGTGAACAACTGGGTTCGCAAATGGTGCAAGAAGGAACGGTTTGGATTCTTAGATCACGGTCTGCAGTTTCTTGAAGATGCACTTCTGGCAAGTGATGGGCTGCACCTCACAAGCGTTGGGAGGAATGTTGTTGCCATGAAACTCAAAAACCTCATCAGGAGGGCTTTAAACTGACTGCAGCAGAATGCGGCAGCTAGACTGGTGACTGGGAGTGGCCACCGAGACCACATAACACCGGTCTTGAAAGATCTATATTGGCTCCCAGTACGTTTCCGAGCACAATTCAAAGTGTTGGTGCTGACCTTTAAAGCCCTAAATGGCCTCGGTCCAGTATACCTGAAGGAGCATCTCCACCTCCATCATTCTGCCTGGACACTGAGGTCCAGCACCGAGGGCCTTCTGGCGGTTCCCTCGTTGCGAGAAGCCAAATTGCAGGGAACTAGGTAGAGGGCCTTCTCGGTGGTGGCGCCTGCCCTGTGGAATGCCCTCCCAAAAGATTTACTATAGATCCCCAAGCCAAACTGAGGACACAGATGAAGCCTTCCTGGAACAGATGACCAAGCATTCAAAAGGAAGTGAGATCGTAGTAATGGAGGATTTCAACTATCCTGATATTTGTTGGATGTCAAACTCAGCCAAGAGCATAAGGTCGAATAGATTCTTCACTGGCCTTGCAGACAACTTCATTGTCCAGAAAGTTGGAGAAGCAACAAGAGGATCAGCCATTTTAGATCTGATCCTAACCAATAGTGATGACCTGGTTAGCGGGGTAGAAGTGGCAGGATCATTAGGTGGGAGTGATCATGCTCTTCTGAAGTTTATTATACAGCGGAAAGGAGCAACCAAGCATACTAAGACTCAAATTCTAGACTTTAAAAAAGCCGACTTCAGAAAACTTAAGGAAACGCTGGAGTACTGTGTCCAGTTCTGGGCACCACAGTTCAAGAAGAATACTGACAAGCTGGAACATGTCCAGAGAAGGGCAACCAAAATGGTCAAAGGCCTGGAAACGATGCCTTATGAGGAACGGCTTAGGGAGCTGGGTATGTTTAGCCTGGAGAAGAGAAGGTTAAAGGGTTCAAATATATAAAAGGATGTCATATAGAAGAGGGAGAGAAGTTGTTTTCTGCTGCTCCAGAGAAGCGGACATGGAACAATGGATTCAAGCTACAAGAAAGAAGATTCCACGTAAACATTAGGAAGAACTTCCTGACAGTAAGAGCAGTTCCACAGTGGAATTTGCTACCAAGGAGTGTGGCGGAGTCTCCTTCTTTGGAGGTCTTTAAGCGGAGGCTTGACAGCCATCTGTCAGGAATGCTTTGATGATGTTTCCTGCTTGGCAGGGGGTTGGACTGGATGGCCCTTGTGGTCTCTTCCAACTCTATGATTCTATGATTCTATTTTGTTGCAGGCCCCATTTCTGTATGCTAAGAGTCACACTACAAAGCATTATCTGCATATGCAGAGGAATGAGGCAGAAATTAAATTATGACACTGTAGAATGAACTGCACCTCTTTAGGCCACAGGCTCTGAGAAGGTGGCACGAGGGCTTCTGCAGCAACCCAGAGCCCTCACGCCTCTTTTCCACTGCCTGGAAAGTGTGGCACCTCACTTCTTGCTTTGGAAAAGAGGCCCAGGGGCCCTGGGAAATTCACATGGCCCTCCTGCAACTTTCTAGAACCTGTAAGCGAGAAAAACCTATTGGGTACACAGGTGTGTAGTGAATCATAGAATTGTAGCATTTGAAGGGCCCCGAGGGTCATCTAGTCCAACCCCCTGTAATGCAAGAATCTCAACTAAAGCATCCATGATACATGGCCATCCAACCTCTGCCTTAAAACCTCCTATGAAGGAGAGTTCTGCATCTCCCAAGGGAGAATGTCCCACTGTCTAACAGTAAGATACCATCAGAAAGTTTTTCCTGGTGTTTAGTTGGAATCGCTAGTAACTTAAATCCATCGCCTCAAGTCCTACCCTCTAGAACAGGAAAAAACCAGCATGCTCCCTCTTTCATGTGACAGCCCTTTAGATATTTGAAGGTGGCTATCCTATCTCTAGTGGGAGGTCTCTTCTTTTCCAGACTAAACATACCCAACTCCTCAACCGTTCCTCATAAGGCTTGGTTTTCAGACCCTTGAGCACCTTAATAAATGGAGAGCAGGGAATGGTAGGTGTTCCCCACTCTCCTGTTATTCATTTATTTTCCCCATCACCCACGTAAGGTTGCAATCATATAAGTTAAGTGAGTGTAAGTTGTGTGTTTACTGTGTAACTGTCACTTCATATCTTGGTTGCAGCAGTGGTACATGGGAAGTCATGACAAACGAGAAATTCATTTAGTTTGCATTTTAATGGGAACTTGCCCAGATCACACTTTTTGAAATGATAAGGGGATGATACAGCTGTCATTCAAAATTTACACTTCTCTGAATTTGGTACTGCAGTTCTCTAACCAAAAAGTGTCCACAAAAACAGCATATGATGCTACAACCTATTAGTGGAAATTGCTTGTAAAAAAAACAGGTTTACATCTTAGGCAAGGATGCAGATATTAGGGGAAATGTGCTTGGAGATGGATATTGATTTATGTGCAAACTTTTTAAAAGAAAAAAATGAGAAACCAAGAGAAAGAGAAAGAAGCAGATTTGTCTATCCCTAGTGGGAGGTAACTGGTTTTACTGCCTTGCTGCCACCACTGCCTAGTAACCAAAAGAGGAAAGGACACTTGGCAGTGGCAGCAGAAGCAGAAGCAGGGAAATCACATTTGGAGAGTTCATGCTCCACACCTCCAAATAAAATTATTTTGGACCTGAGTTTCTCTGCCCTGTAGAATACCCAGCAGGAGGTGGAAACTGATGAAAAGCCTTGAGGCACAATCTGGAGAAGCCTTTTGTCAGTTTCACCTCTGCAGTAAGTCCAGGGGAGCTGAAACTGTCAAGAAGCTTTCCCCCCCCTGACTTTGCCTTGAGACTTGATTCCTTGTGAAATTGGTGGAGTCTCAAGGTATAGTCTGGAGAACTCCCATGTCAGGCTCTATTCAATTTCAGTTTTCTAGTTTAAGAGTCTCCCTCCCTCTCTCCCTCCTTCCATCTCTCTCTCTCTCTCTCTCTCTCTCTCTCTCACACACACACACACACACACACAGAGAGAGAGAGAGAGAGAGTTCAAGCTTGTGGGATCTCCTTTATTTTTTATTAGAACCTCAAGCAAAGCCAAGCAGAACCAGGTGCAAAAATAATGGCTCAGAGAGATGGACATAGAATTAAGGAGCCTGTGTCTGAGTACATGCTTAGTGCAGCAATTTGGTTTTGGTAACAGAGCTAAATTCACAGTCATATTATAGAACAGTCCTTTCCTTATTTTCCCCACACGTTTTTGTGGGGCCAGAGCACTCTCATTTTGAAAGGGGGGTATTTTTGGTTGCAATCCTATGTGCAGTGGGAATTGAGTTGCAATTAAGACAGGACTTATTTCTGAGTCAGCATGCATATAGGGTCACATCCTTGGCTATTGCTGTTGTTGAACAATTAGGAGTAAGACACTAGAGCTGTGTTGAAACAGTGCCATGAAATTCACCCTCCTATTCACAGGCAGTTAAATTTAGGAGGCAAACCTCACATAATTTATCCAGGAGGAAGAGAAATTTTCAAACAGTTTATCAAGGATTGGACTTCTCATGAGCAGTGGCTTATGTAAGGGTTGATGCTGCTGCTGTTGTTGTCTGGGCACAATTTTGCATCTTCCACAGTGCTCCTGACAAAGCATCATTCTGGGCACTGTGGGGTAGAAAATGAGATCCAAAACAAATGAATGAAATGAAACCCAATTGCACCTCACTTTCTCTGCACTATACCTGGCTGATTTAGATAGGAGGTGTTAAGATAATATTATACCTAATTACTCTCAGTTTTAGACTGCTTATGATAGCATAGTATATCTATGCATTTGAAACTATAGCTTCCAGTGATCTCAAACAAAAGGGGAGGCCTTCACAAGGAGGAAACAAACATTCAAGACGTGATGGTGTTAGTAATGAGAGAAATTTGAGAGCCTCTAGACCTTGGGCAGCACATGTCCAAGCAATTGTGTATCTTGTTACAAACCTGAGGCTGCTTTTTCCAACAAGTTACTGAAATAACCCTCAGAGGCCATCTCAGAAGAAGCTAATGGGGGAGAGGAATAGTTACATGCCACAGCATTTTCCTCCTTAAATAACGATGCCTGTTTTTTTCTGAGGTTCTCAGCCCAGATCTCGCCTCTTATCATTACTGAGATTATGAGCTCTTGTGAAATGTGATTGATTACAGCAGTGGTTTGCTATATGTGTGTGTGATCCTAAATGTTTGAAATGTTGCGTGAAGTTGACAATCCTCAACAAATTTTGTGAATGTCTGGAAACCCACATATGCAGCAGTGAACGCAGAAAGTGATCTAAATTTGACTGTTCACCATTCATTAGTGTATGTCAGAGAAGGTGGGAAATATTAGTTTGGAGGCATTCACAAATTCACCTGTGATTGTCAGCATTCACATGTGAACATTTACATTCACCATGCACAGGCATTCCCTGTAACACAGAAGCAAGAATGCATGTTTCCCAAAGCCAGAATAAACAAGGGAGGAAAAAGCACCTTCCTTCAAGAGGTTATCAGCAAAATGTGTATAACATATGCTCTCAAGCTTCAGACTGCTTTTGATGGGTTGAATAGAATATCTGTGAATGTAGGTATTTGAACCTATAGTTTTCACTGAACTCAATCAAGGCAGGGATGAGAGAGCAATCTGCAGAACACAAATACCCAAGTGGGCTCCCCTGATTTGATCTGGTTGGATCATGACCAGGATTGGATTATATTATGAGCCCACTTCAGAATCAACAGATCCCTTTATCAGGAGCCGAAGAATTACTTACCTTTTGCCCAGCTCTTTACAGGCACAGTCCATGCTTTAGAGCTCCATGTTTTGCCCTGGCACTTTCCCCACAAAAACCTGCTCTTTAAATATCAATTGACGCAAAAGGCAATCCACAGAACCCACAGATTGGTGTTTGCTCCAGTTGAGCGCTAGAAAGCGGGTTTTCGTGAGGAAAGCACCAGGGCAGAACAAACCAACAAACCTTTGCTTGGACTCAGAGCTTTTAGGCGTGGAGCTGTGCCTGAAAAGAGCAGGGCAAAGGGTAAGTGTAGGAGTGGGCAACAGGTTCTCCCCATTTGCATTTTTAGAAGCCCAACACAGGCCATCCAGACACAACCTGGAGTGGGTACCATACAAGGCTCCTTGCCATCACACACGTTGAATACAATAGAGCAAGTCCCCCTGGGAATGATGGGACTTAACAACATTCTGTCAGTCTCAGAGGGAATTGTACAGGGGGGGGGGACCACAAGGCTGCCCCATGTAATAAAACTGCTCTATTGTACTCAAATCATGTATGGCAGCAAGGATCCCTGGTTGGGAGCTTTATGTAGAGGCAAGAAAAATGCCTATTATCCAGACAGCAGCAGCACTTCATACAACTTCATATTCCTGTGCAGATTTTAAAAGGGTTTCCCTTTAAACCCCACACAGAAATGGGATGGACTTGGTCCTGGCTCATGGGATGAACCAGATTCTAATGGGTCCTTCCATCCCTTGCTAGGCCATTCCATAATGGTTACATGCAGATATCCAGAATTTGCTTTAAATTGTAGGTGAACCTTTCAGTTGTCTCTATGCATCATTCTCAGGCAGTACATGAGTGCTGTTGCATACAGGCCAAGTCCACCCACCTGCCCACTCCACTTGGCTCAGTTTTTGCCCTGCATTCCAGGTGGGTGCAAATTACCCATGGTTCCCTGCAATGCCCTTCAGTGGCCATAGCTCAGCAGAAGAGCATCTTGGCATTTCCAAGGTAGGAGACTGTCCCCTGCCTGAAAACCTGGAGAGCCTCTGCCAGCCAAGGCTCATCCAGACTGGCCCTTCTCCCTCCACTTTCCTCAGAGGTAATTCAATCTTTACTGCTGAATTGGAGCAAATGTCAATTGCGGTGTTTTTTCCTGGATTGCTCCAAACTATCACTAAAGGGTGGGGAGATTGGGGAAAAGTGGTGGCACAAAGGTAAGATCACTCAGACCTGTGCCTTGAAAGCGCAGGACAGGCAGAAAACCACTTTCTAGTGCAAGTCTTGATGGGCCCTCAGCGTAGATACATGGGTTGGTGGCTCAACTTGATATAAGTCAGCTTTCTATATAGCTAGGTTCCTATTGAATTTTTGGAAATCCAGTGGAATGCAGCATAGTTGCTTCTTTGCACCACAGCCAGTGAATCCAATACAAGTGCAGGGGTGTCAGATTGGGGGGGAGGCAGCAGATGTCAGGGGCCCAGCAGGTGCTTTTTGCTAGAGGTCCCCTTGAACCTCAAGTCCCCCATAATCTGTCCTGCTACAAGGTATATGTTCCTGTCCTCTGTCTAAAGCAACCTGCTTAATGTCGCTGCATGAGAAAGATGACCTTGCTTGTATTTTGTTTGTTTTTTCTTTGCAAGTAGGAAAGCAACAAAAGTTCCTTATGTTTATTAGTATTATTAATAACACATACCTAAGGTGTGCATGTCACCCTAGCATCTGGGTGATTTTTGACAAGCTTAATCAAGCGTCTCATCTGATCACGGCAGTCTTTTGAGGTTAATACAATGCAGCATGTCTCTAATTCTTCCCATTTCTCTCCAATAAGAGAGAGAGAGAGAGAGAGAGAGAGAGAGAGAGAGAGAGAGAGAGAGAGAGAGAGAGAGCAATCCCTGTGGAATAATCACAATGGTTCCTATATTCCCCCCTCATCATGGTATGTCCTGCCATGAACCACCTTTATTGAAAAGTTACATCGATTCAATATATAGTAATACAGGCAAAAATAATTACAGCTTTGCGAGCAGTGTAAGACCTTAATCCGAAGCTCACAAACATTCAATAAAAAGTAGTGCAGACTGGGAAATAGGCTTTTGACAGCACAGCCCCAAAGGGGAGGAAGGTGAGAACAAAAGGTAGGCTACAAGCTGCCATTAAGTCATCTCACAGAAATAGGTCAAATAGAGGATTGGTCATTTTAGAAAGCAATTAATACCCTTGGATTTTATCACTGAAAGCAGCAATAAAACCAGAGGAAGCTTATGCCACATCATCTCAACATTGGGGAAAGCATCCACTTGGCTCCACAGTAGTTTCTGCCTTTATGGCAACCCCCCCCCAAAAAGTTCTCTCCTCACTGAGAGTTTGCTGTTACCTAACCAAGAAAGGGTAAGATTAAAGTTGAAAAGAGATGGAAGCTGGCCCATTGGAGTAAATGGGGCACTGCCTCTCCAGCCCCAGTCTGCCCCCAGCCAGGCTCCACTTGCCAGGCTGGCATTTGTCTGTTGTTTTCCTCTTCCTTATTCTCAAGTGTTGCCCTCATAGAGCTCAGCAGAGAAGAGGCTGGGGACAAAACTAGAAGAATTAGTTGGTTCTGGCTGTCATTGACTTTGGCTCCAACTCCTGTTGGTCTCCCTGTTGCCTACCCTATCAACTCCAATGGGCACTAGTCATGGCTGGATGGCAGCTGAGGTCACCCTACCCCACCCCACCCCACCCCAGAGAATTAAAGGTGATATGATACAGCTATTATTGCACACATTTTGTACACTTTCAATTTTTTTATTTTATTTTGGCTCTACTCTCTAAGCAAATCTACAAAATGTTCCAAAAACTTCAATGTCTACAAAAGTATTTCTTTGACCAGGTTCAGGAGTTAGATAGTAGAAATCCATGTGCAGAATTGTGACTGCCACATTCAGCATTCTGAAAAGCAATTGCTTCTAGTCTAGGACAAGTTGGCACAGTGGTACTGCTAGTTACGAACTTAATTCATTCCGGAGGTCTGTTCTTAACCTGAAACCGTTCTTAACCTGAGGTACCACTTTAGTTAATGGGGTCCCCTGCTGCCGCTGCGCCCCAACATGTGATTTCTGTTCTCTTCCTGGGGCAAAGTTCTTAACCCGAGGTACTACTTCCAGGTTAGCGGAGTCCGCAACCGAAGTATTTGTAACCTGAGGTACCACTGTACTCCACTTGCCCTTTTCTCGTCATCTGTTCACTCACAACCCCTTGTGGTTTTCTTTTCTTTTTGTTGCAAAATTAAATAAATAAAAATAATCCTCATAAATCAGGGTTACTAGAAGGCGGATCTGTGGAAAGGCAACACTGTAGTGCAATTATTTGTCAATGATACCACCACAATTCTCTGTAAAAGTGAGTTAACAAATTATAGAATTGTAGAGTTGGAAGGGTAACATCTGTCCAGTTTGGAAGGGCAAAGTACTTATTATGGTTTCAAATCCTGCCTATTTCATTGCTTCTTACTGACCATGGATAGAGGAAATAGGGACGAATATTTATTTATTTTAGCAGTACAAACAAACATACGGAGTGTCCAGGCTGGAAGGGGCACCTGCCACATTTCTATATATTTCTATTTTAACAAGCATTGGAAATGCCGATGTTAATGAATAACTAATAATTGAACCATCTTTGTCTGCTAAATTTCTATTTTGCTATATTTCTTTTTTGACAAGCGGTTGCAATGTTAATGCTGTCCATTTTCATTTTCAGCTATGACAGGTCTTGTCGTTCCTCCAATGTAAAAGAAGAGGAGGAGTTGCTGGAGTCCCCTTCGACATTTCCCCTCCTTTTTTACAGCACAAAACTACTTATTGTTATGGAGCACTAAAAGGGGGGGTACTACAAGTTCTATTGCTGGGGGAAGCAATGTGCAGAACGCAAGGGCACTTTTAAAACAAAATAATAGTGAATCCGACACACCAGGAGGCTGCTCTCATCTGTTCCGGGTTTCATATATGCTGGCATCAACCCACCCCCTCTCACAAGAACATTAAAATGAGGAATTGGCCATGATCCAAATGCACACTGTTTATGGGATTGAGTCCGGAGTACAAGAATTCTTTTTTTCTTATGGACACAAAGCCTTCCTAATGTTTGTAAAATATTAAACGGAGGAACAAATTGGCCAACCATTCAAGCTTGATATTTTGGATACTCTTTTGTTTTACTTTGTAGGAAAATAAAAATAAAAATGTTGAAGTTTCTATTTTCTATGGAGCCTTTCAGATACCAATTTAGTTTGTGCAGAAAATAATAACCACAAAACAGGGTACCAGCATGGAAGTCTTTCCTATAAAACTGATATGAATGGTGGAATGTGGGTGTATGTGTGTATTTGCTTATAGTTTAATCTCTTTTAAAATGGAAAATGTAAGATGTTTTACAATTATTTAAATAAATAAACTTGTAAGTTATTGTATGTAGAGGTAGAAATTGAAGACTTTGGTGGGGAGGGGAACTTTTTCTGTCTCCTGTTGTACGATGAACAAAAATAATGCAAAAAAAAGCAAGCAGCTACAAGCGTACATCTTTATAGTACAATCTGTCTTCACTTCTCTCCTGCTTCTGATTGAACCAATGTATAAGAATTCCTTAAATTCTTCACGAAGGACTCATCCACAACCTTTTATACGCATAATGGTATATATACATATATATACCCTGTTTCTCATATTTTAAGACATACCCATAAAATAAGCCATAGCAGGATTTTTAAGCATTCAAGGAATATAAGCCATACCCCGAAAATAAGACATAGTGATAGGCGCAGCAGCAATGCCGGCCGCGGCAGGAGGAGGAGGAAAAAAATAACACATCCCTTGAAAATAAGCCTTAGTGCGTTTTTTTGAGGAAAAAATAAATATAAGACATGTCTTATAATATGAGAAACACGGTAAATATAGGACAGTAGTTAATGTATGAATATTATACACCTTTTTCACCTTTTGATTCAATTAAGGTTTCAGGTACTGACGTAAGCTGTCTAGTTTCATACATCCTAACCAGTAACTCTGTGGCATGTATGGGCTTTTTATCAGGTTTTTGTGCAGAACTGTCAGGTTGCAATTTGAGCAAGAGGGAACAGAAAAAGATTTCTCCTATTGTTGCTTTTTTGTGTAGCAAAGGCAAAATTCTGTGTGTGTTTCGGAGAATGTTGAAACTCATGTATGAGGGATTTTGCCCAAATTCTATCTTGGATGCCAGTCGATAGTCACCAACATTCTTAAGTTTGGGGAAATTTGTCCAGAATTGTCAATGTTCATATCTGAATGCTGACACATTTCAATCAAATTTCAGTTATTTGATGTAACATGTACATTGTAAGAAACAATGCAGCAAAAAAATCAGGAATTTGGATTTGAATATACATTTGGCTCCCTGGCAGGCCACTGATCTCCATGGGTTTGTACAATGCTCCCCTCCCTCCCTCCCTCCCTCCCTTTTTTTTAAAGAAAAAGAAAAAGTGGCTAGAGGGACAGGTTCTGCACATGCAAACAATGGGGCCCTCCATTGAAATGAATGGGGAAGCATGGCTGCACAAGAGATTCATATGTGCTTTAAATGTAAACGGATCCATGATTCAGGGCAACCATCTCCGGAAATTCATGAGGAATGCCGTGAATAAGCTGATCCATGCCTCCCCTATTCATGTGGTGATTGCTGGTGAGAGCTGTTCTAATGAATTGGTAGAGTCCCTAAGACTTTCTAAACCCCCTTCTGCTTCTGTCATTGTAATCATCTCCACTGGAGTCCCATATGTTGATAATATGCCTATAAAAATCTATTGATCACTTATTGGCTTTTTACAATATACTATTTATATATGTACCTGTATTTTAAGGTGAAACCCAAACTTCTGTGCACCCAATGAGGGTAACTGTGTTTTTCAGGGGAATAAAAACATTAGTGTTTTCCCATGATGATTGTTTGTGAAAGTTCATGACAAAAAGTACAGTATACAGTATATGAAATGTTTACTTAATTCCTGAATTCCTGTTTTCTTCATTAGGGCAACTGCTCTCTCTCTCTCTCTCTCTCTCATACACCTGCAACTCTCAGTTATGTTAGACAAATGAAACTACTCTCATGGATCAGCAATCACGGTGCATTCGCTTTTATTATGCTGAACACACCCAGCAAGATAATGGTATCATTTATTACATCTAACTAAATAATAATAGCCACAAAACAGCAAGATAGCCAGTGATGATCCTCATATCCACATTAATTTGCTTATTGCAAAGAACCAGTTCAACAGTAATGGACCATGTGGTCTAGTGGAATGAAGAGTTGCCCTCCAGTCTTAAACATAATTGCAATTTACCTGGACAGGACTGGAGTTGACTTGGACAGGGAAGATTTGGGGTGGGTGGAGGCACTGGTGGGAACAGCAGATTTCACAGACACTGCCCTGCCCACTTGTCAAAATGGCCTGCATGCCAGATTCATGTTGGCCATTGTGGGAACCAGATTGCTGAACTCAAAGGACATTTGATCTCATTCATTCTTATGTTTTTATGGACCAGAACATAAATCAGTGCTATATCACTAGGAGCTGCAGCTGACCATGACTTCCCAGCATAAGCACACAGCATGACTTTCACACATGTAGGATCATTATATGTTACAATCTACATGCTGATTACCCCACACAATTTGTAACATGTGAAGTGGCTTTTAGGATCTGAGGAAGCAAAATGTCTTGGGTTGGCCTCCTCCACCCCTGCTTTTGAAGGGGAAAGTTTCGGACGAGGTCATAGAGAACTAACTTCTACTCAGAGTAGAACCATTGAAATTAATGGACCTAATCTGTGCACAGACTAGAACTAGCATTCAATGCATTCCACAGGAATCTCTGATTTTGAGATCTGTACATCATGAAAAATCCTATCTATAGACAGGATTGAGGAAGTAGCTTACAGAGGCACTACACCAGTGTTTCTCAACCAGTGTGCCTCCAGATGTTTTGGGACTACAACTCCCATCATCCCTAGCTAGCAAGACCAGTGGTCAGGAATGATGGGAGTTGTAGTCCCAAAACATCTGGAGGCACACTGGTTGAGAAACACTGCACTACACTAATAACAGACACACACCCCCCCAAAAAAATAACAACCTAATTTGGAAGAATCAATGGAGCCCTCACATAGATGCAGAAACATCAGGCATAGAAGAGGACAAGTGAAGGTAAAGGTAAAGGGACCCCTGACCGTTAGGTCCAGTCGTGACTGACTCTGGGTTTGCGGCATTCATCTTGCATTATTGGCCGAGGGAGCCAGCGAACAGCTTCCAGGTCATGTGGCCAGCATGACTAAGCTGCTTCTGGCGAACCAGAGCAGCACACGGAAACACTGTTTACCTTCCCGCTGTAGTGGTACCTATTTATCTACTTGCACATTGACTTGCTTTCGAACTGCTAGGTTGGCAGGATGCAGAAACATCAGGCATCGAAGAGAACAAGTGAAGTGAGTGGAAAAAATGAAAAATCTCAGCATCACCTCTTTTATTGGAAAGTAGTAGCCATCTGTGGAACACCTCCAACTTTATATCTCTACTGATGCCATCCAGGCTGCCTTATGTCCATGCACCAGCTATTCATTTTTATTATTTATTTATGTCAACAATTTTTGTTTAATTACAGTCATCTCTAAGCAGTGTACGGAAGACTCCATACTAAAAAGAATTAAACTGTTTAAATCAAAATTTAGTTAAAATGTATGCTGGGAACTGAAGAAGACTTCAGTAATAATAATAATAATAATAATAATTTATTATTTATACCCCGCCCATCTGGCCGGGTTCCCCCAGCCACTCTGGGCGGCTTCCAACAAAACAGAAATTCTAAAATACAGAGATCCATCAAACATTAAAATACAGAAATCCATCAAACATTAAAAGCTTCCCTAAACAGGGCTGCCTTGAGATGCCTTCTAAAGGTCTGGTAATTGTTGTTCTCTTTGACCTCTAGTGGGAGGGCATTCCACAGGGTGGGTGCCACTACCGAGAAGGCCCTCTGCCTGGTTCCCTGTAACTTGGCTTCTCGTAGTGAGGGAACCGCCAGAAGGCCCTCGGAGCTGGACCTCAGTGTCCGGGCAGAACGATGGGGGTGGAGACGCTCCTTCAGGTATACCGGACCGAGGCCGTTTAGGGCTTTAAAGGTCAACACCAACACTTTGAATTGTGCTCGGAAACGTACTGGGAGCCAATGTAGGTCTTTCAGGACCGGTGTTATGTGGTCTCGGCGGCCGCTCCCAGTCACCAGTCTAGCTGCTGCATTCTGGATTAGTTGTAGTTTCCGGGTCACCTTCAAAGGTAGCCCCACGTAGAGCGCATTGCAGTAGTCCAAGCGAGAGATAACTAGAGCATGCACCACTCTGGAGAGACAGTCAGTGGGCAGGTAGGGACTCAGCCTGCGTACCAGATGGAGCTGATAAACAGCTGTCTTGGACACAGAGTTGACCTGTGCCTCCATGGACAGCTGTGAGTCTAAGATGACTCCCAGGCTGCGCACCTGGTCTTTCAGGGGCACAGTTACCCCATTCAGGACCAGGGAGTCCTCCACACCCGCCCGCCTCCTGTCCCCCACAAACAGTACTTCTGTCTTGTCAGGATTCAATCTCAATCTGTTAGCCGCCATCCATCCTCCAACCGCCTCCAAGCACTCACACAGGACCTTCACCGCCTTCACTGGTTCTGATTTAAAAGAGAGGTAGAGCTGGGTATCATCAGCATACTGATGGACACCCAGCCCAAACCCCCTGATGATCTCTCCCAGCGGCTGCATATAGATGTTAAAAAGCATGGGGGAGAGGACAGAACCCTGAGGCACCCCACAAGTGAGAGCCCAGGGGTCTGAACACTCATCCCCCACCACCACTTTCTGAACACGGCCCAAGAGGAAGGAGCGGAACCACTGCATGACGGTGCCCCCAGCTCCCAAACCCTCTAGACGATCCAGAAGGATGTTATGGTCGATGGTGTCAAAAGCCGCTGAGAGATCCAGCAGAACAAGGAAACAGCTGTTACCTTTGTCCCTAGCCCGCCGGAGATCATCGACCAGTGCGACCAAGGCAGTTTCAGTCCCATGATGAGGCCTGAATCCTGACTGGAAGGGATCCAAATGGTCCGCTTCTTCCAGGCGTGCCTGAAGTTGTTCAGCAACCACTCGCTCAATCACCTTGCCCAAGAATGGAAGATTTGAGACTGGGCGATAGTTGGCCATATTGGCCGGATCTAAAGATGGTTTTTTAAGAAGCGGTTTAATAACCGCCTCTTTCAGCGGGTCTGGGAAGGCTCCTTCATGGAGAGAAGCATTTACCAACCCGCGAAGCCCATCGCCCAGCCCTTCCTGGCTAGCTTTTATAAGCCAGGATGGGCAAGGATCAAGGAGACAGGTGGTTGGTTTCACTCGTCGAAGCAGCCTGTCCACATCCTCGGAGGTAACAGATTGAAATTGATCCCACAAAACTTGACTAGACAGGACTCTAGCACTCCCCCGCCCCGGCCCTGCTCCCACGGTGGAGTCTACCTCTTCCCGAATCTGAGCGACTTTATCTGCAAAAAACTTTGCAAAATCATTGCAGGAGATCATGTGGCCCGTACTGGGCCCGGATGGAGCAGGTGGTTCCGCTAAATTGCGATCCACCTGGAAGAGTCTCCTGCTGCTGTTTTCTGCAGATGCGATGGAGACGGTGAAGAAGGTCCTCTTCGCTGTCGCCATTGCCACTTGGTAGGCTCGAAGTTGAGCTCTAGCCCGTGTCCGGTCTGATTCAAAATGAGTTTTCCGCCACCGGCGCTCTAGCCGTCTCAACGACTGTTTCATCGCCCTCAGCGCCGGGGAAAACCACGGGGCTGTCCGGGCTCCATGCAATCTGAGAGGGCGCTTCGGAGCCAGACAGTCAATAGCGCTGGTTAACTCCGCATTCCAGCGGGCCACCAGGGAATCAGCTGAAAGGCCATCGACATGGGATAAAACATCCCCTACCACTCTCTGGAAGCCAATTGGATCCATTAAGTAGCGGGGGCGGACCATCCGAATCGGTCCCACCTCCCTGCAGAGGGGAAGGGTTGCGGAGAAGTCCAGTTGCACCAGAAAGTGATCTGACCATGGCACTTCTTTTGTTTCGCTTTTACTTAATGTCAGATCACCAACATCCATAGAGGTGAACACCAAGTCCAAGGCATGTCCGCGGCTATGAGTTGGGCCAGACTTATTCAGGGACAGCCCCATGGTGGCCATGCTTTCCACGAAGTCCCGAGCGGCTCCTTGTAAGGTCGTGTCGGCATGGATGTTAAAATCCCCTAAGACAACCAAGCTAGGTGTCTCCAGGAGCACATCCGACACGACCTGAAGCAGCTCGGGCAGGGAATCCTTGGTGCAGCGGGGAGGTCGGTACACCAAAAGGAATCCTGTACTGCCCCTATTGCCCAACTTCCAGAACATGCACTCAGAAAACTCCGTCTTACCAATAGGACGCCTGGTGCAAACTAATGACTTCCTAAAAATCACTGCAACCCCCCCTCCCCGCCCAGATGGCCTGGGTTGCTGTGCATAAGAGAAACCTGGTGGACAAGCAGCGCCAAGAACGGGCCCATCGGCTTCATCCAACCAGGTCTCTGTCACACATGCCAGGTCAAATCCTCCATCCACAATCAGGTCGTGAATGGCAGTGGTCTTATTCATCATCGACCTGGCATTGCACAGCAGCACCTTCAGGTCATGTGGGTATCCCTTGCTGATTCCAATATCCGTCCGGTCAGGACCAGACCCGGAGGCAGGGATAGTCCTCAGACAACGACTAAGTCTGCCTCCTCGGTAACGACATGGTCTGGTCTTAGCGTAACTCCTCCTCCTACCCGTGACCACTGAGATCGGTTGTCCCAGTGCATCACCCCCTGTGGAATCTGCCCCAGCCATTTTGCTTGCTGGGACCCCCTCCCGGGCAGCCCTGACCCCTCCCCTTAAAAACAAAATAAAACCTCTGTAAAAACAGCAAAGAACAGAACAAAAGAAAAACACAAAAAACACAATAAAACAATAAAACCAAAAACAATAAAATTTACAAATACACTAAAATTTAACAGATTCCCACACCCGACTAAAAATCCCTCCCTAAAACCTATGTAAATCAAAAACTACAGTAAAACAATACAAAGACAGAAAATTACAAACTAAAATTGACCCCTCCCCTTAAAATCAAATTTAAAAACAATACAGAAAACAAACTAATGCAGTAAAACAATACAAACAAAGACAGAAAATTACAAACTAAAATTAACCCCTCCCCTTAAAATCGAATTTAAAACCAATACAGAAAACAAACTAACAGACTAAACGATAAACAAAAACCAAAAACAATAAAAGTTACAAACACATCAGAATTACAAGAAAAGCAGCAGCGGCACTGTTTCAGGCCTCCTAGGAGCCTTAAAGCTGTGGTAGAGTATGGGTCCCGCCCCCGGGCCCCAGGTGGAAGTGGGCTTCAGGGGGAGCAGTCCTCCCAAACACTCCCTGGCTCTTGAAGTTCAACAGGGAGGGGTCCTGTCTGACAACAATGGGAAGGGAATGTCCCAAAATTGGGCCCACAATCCTGAATGTCCAGCTTCTAGTGGATCTGAGCCATGGAGGCCCACTGACAGTGACGCCCACAATCCAGCAGTGGTTGCAATTAGGTGGTTCCTGTGGTATTCCAGACCTGACATTATTTAAGGGCCTTGTAAATTAATAACAAAAACAAAAAAACTTTGAAACTTGTTGAGTAGCATATGGACAGCCAATGCAAGCTTTTGAGTGCAGGAGTTACGTGCTGGTGAAAGTGTTGTTTGAGTCTGTAAGGGGGAAGGCTTATAGGGAACAGCCCCCCCCGCCCCAAATCAGGTCGAGTTCCTCGCCAAGCAGTAAGTCAAGCACAGGATCAGATTACAAGAGCCAGGAAACAGAAAGGGAGACCCGAGGCTCTGAAAGCCTCAGAGAGCCCTTGCTCCAAGGGGAGGGAGAGAGAGCAGTGGAAGAAGGGACCGGCAGACAGTCAGCCGGGGTTCCCAGGCTGTTATGTTGGGCACAAAACAGAAAGCAGCCATTGCGAGATTCTGACTCAGACTGAGGCAGACATGATTTATGGACACTTTGCACTGTAAATAATATGCATCAATAAAAACATCTGAAAGACAAGCAGATGTGGAGGGTCGTTACTCAAGAGTAGCCACAACAACCCCTGACAGAGTCTAATGGAAAATAATTTTTAAAATGTGCCTAGTGGGAATCACTCAGCACAGTGGTTTTCTAACTCTTCCATTGGGGAAACTCAACAGTTCATTGGAAGCCTAGAAGGATTTATGCAGCGAGAAGGTCAGTAATGGGAGAGAAGGTGAAATGCAATTTCCCCACCGCTAACCATGTTTCGTCACAGAATGCAGCCTCCTAAGGAGTATTGCTTCGTGTTCTAATTGCAATGTTCAAACCCTACACTGTGGTTAATCTTCATGGTGGCTTATTAAAAGAAGCCACTGTCATAATTTATTGTTCGAAATTGCCTTGTTTCAATAACCCATAATTAAGACTAATAATAGTTTGTACAAATTTGGACATACAGTTAGTAAAAACAAAAAAAAAGTTTCTGATCTCTTTCTTACATTCATACTGTAACAGAGGGCAAGTGGGGGCCTCACCAGACTCCCTCCTTCCAATACCTGTGAAAACCAAATATTTCCTTTTCTCTTTCTCTCTCTTTATGCACACACACACACACTGTTCCTGTAAGACCAATTGCAGTCGTTAACCGTTGTCAACAGGTTTACCACTCCTATCAGCCAATCACCCATTCCCACCACCCTTCTGAGTAATACCCCTCCCCACCCTCTGACTATATATAAGGGTCTGGTGACTTCTGTCTCAGTGTATCTGAAGAAGTGTGCATGCACATGAAAGCTCATACCAATGACAAACTTAGTTGGTCTCTAAGGTGCAACTGGAAGGATTTTTTTATTATTATTTTGTTTCAACTGTTCCAAGAGTTTGTTTGGGTCAAACTTGCATTCCACATTAATCAGCAGGGAAACAGTAGCCTCTCTTTCAGCCACTTATGGGGGACAGCTAGGGAATTGACGGAACAGTTAAACCATTTAAGTCATTGACAAGGCACAGCTGCTGCAAGGGAGAGGATCTGAGGAGTTCTAATCACACCAAGCTATGGACGTGGAAGTGTCTCATTAACTCTGCTTGCAGGACTAGATTAAACTGACAGCTGTGGGGCTGTGCAAGAAGCAGGAGGCATGGCAAGGGTAGAATGGGCAGCTTCCATTTGAACCATGGAACGGGGGGGGAAATCATTCCGACTATGCAACAGAGGGGAAAATAAAATCCTGCCCCAAAGAGAAATGAACAGTTGAAGCTAGAAAGTGGGCCCAGCTGACAGATTATTTAACCATTTGGATGAGAGGGGTTTCTTCAAATCTGAACATCCCATCTCCCTACATTGCTCAGTATTTGACCAGCGTAATTAATAACAGCATATTACACAAGTCCTAGAAGCTAAATTCAGTGCATTACCTGTACTCTTAATGTATAGGGTATAGGTAAAAGTACCCCTGACCGTAAGGTCCAGTCGTGGACGACTCTGGGGTTGCACACTCATCTCGCTTTACTAGCCAAGGGAGCCAGCGTACAGCTTCCGGGTCATGTGGCCAGCATGACCAAACTGCTTCTGGCGAACCAGAGCAGTGCACGGAAACAGCGTTTACCTTCCCGCCGGAGCGGTACCTATTTATCTACTTGCACTTTGGTGTGCTTTCGAAATGCTAGGTTGGCAGGAGCTGGGACCAAGCAACGGGAGCTCACCCCATCACGGGGATTTGAACCACTGACCTTCTGATTGGCAAGCCCTAGGCTCTGTGGTTTAACCCACAGCGCCACCCGCTGTATCTAAATGTAGAAACCCCTAAATGGCCTAAGAGCAGGTTATCTGAAGGATCACCTTGCCAGACCACTGCAGTCATCTCCAGAAGCCCTCCTGACTGTCCCACTGTACCCATTCCATAGTCAATTGTATCAAAAGCCACAGAGAAGTCAATAAGCGGGAGCAAGGTCACACTTACCCTATCCTGCTGTCTGTAAAGGTCATCCATTGGGGTGACCAAAGGCATTGCCACTTCTGCTCTAGGCTGAAGCTCCCAAGGTACCAATAAGCCACTTGGGCTCCAGAACACCAGAGGGCTCAGAAGTCCTAACAGAAGTCCTAAAACTACTCTTCTGTGTATATTAAAAACAGAAGAAATATAGATGTTCAATTGACTCTCAGTCTGCTAACAGGAGTAAAGTTTTACATTGCACAATTTGAAAAGAGAAAATAATTCAAACATTAAAAGAATGATTACAGAAGATGTGGGAAACTGACATATCAAAGAACAACATCAAATAAACAAGAAAAAAATAGATGTACATAAAGGTCGAATAACAAAATTAATGATATAATAGCACCATATGACACTGAGTCCTCCTGTCCTTGATATATTCATAATTTCAACCCTTTGTTTCTTATCTGTCTAAACAGAATAAATAAGTGGGAGGGGAAGAAAGCAGATAGCTGTGATGAAACAGTTACAATATCTGAAACCAGGCATGGGGCAAATAAAATGCTGTTTTTGAGCTATAACATAAGCTGAAAGGGTCCCCTGGATTTTATCCAATATTCTCTGTCACTAGTGGAAGGGCTCTTGTGCTAGTGGATGGGTGAGCTTCAATGTTGCACAACAGAGGAATACAGTGCAACAGCTGCCACTAGTAGAAACTTGTTTTGCAACATACAGTATTGTGCAATCTGTTGTGCAACAAATTTACCAGCAACCTTATGCATTATCCTTGCAACAGATTTCTACTGGAGCAAAGCATTTCACCAGAGGTTAATGGCACCCAGATTCATGGTGCCCTGAAGGACCCATCTTTGTCTGAGACCCTGAAGAAGTACAATGCTAGGTGGCCAGCTTCATGTGTTCAACCAGGGCTGGAAGCTTTTCTTGGCTTAATCAATCAAAACTACTTTAGTTGATTGGTCAGTGAGGAGGTAAGAATCAAACACAAAATGTACTATTCTGAGGTCATTTTCGTTCTTGTAGATTACTTGTGAGGTGTGTGTGGGGGGGGGAATCCAAAGCACAGTCTTTACTTTGTAATTAGAGTGTCAAATTGTGTCATGTTTATAGATGTGAGATCTTTATTTCCAACATTTCCCATTTCTTCCATGGGAAATATTAGTTTTAATACAGTATTTGCTTAAAATGGGATTTTAAACTATCATTTTAGCTTCACTTTTATTTTTCCACATGGTTTCTAACAACAACAACCTTCACGTGTTCTGGAGAAATTTAACCATCTTAACTTTTTCTCTGAACTTCTTTTTTTTTAACTAATCTCCTCGTTTTTGGGAAATCTCTTCTTTTGAAGTCAGCTCTGATAGGATTGAACTTTTTTTGACAATAGTCCACTTACCTATATGTTGAATCTGACAGCACTGTGATCACTGTTTCTAATTGGTTCAAGTTGCTGGCATTGGCCTGCATAGGGAGTCAATGGAATACAGTGGTACCTCGGTTTGCGAACGCAATCCGTTCCGCGGAGGCGTTCGCTCACTGAGGTATTTGTTCGCTGAAGGCACGCTTCTGCACGTGCGGGAAGTGCCGATAGAGCGCTTCTGTGCATGCACGAGCATCTGACGCCACAGAACCCAGATGTAAACACTTCTAGGTCCGCAGCATTCGTAAACGGAGGTGTTCATAAACGAAGTAAACCAAGGTTCCACTGTAGTGCACCTTTGGGGGTGAAGTCAGACTGTTGGAAGGCCTCCTGTGGCTGTAGAGATCAATACGGGAGAGACATGTTTTATTGCAGCAGGGGCAGATGAAGGCATCCAGTTGTGCACTTGTTGGTTCAACAGCACTTAAATCTTGCACCAGGTTCTGCGACTGACTCTCTCTCTCTCTCCTTCTCTGACTTTGCACTTGGCTTGTATAGCACACTTGCCACCACTGGCAACATTAAGTACATGGTCACACTCGCACTGTACATTTCAAGCACATGGATTCCTCCAAAGATTCCTGTGAAGTGAAATTTACTCCACACAGAGCTATAATTCCCAGCACCCTTAACAAATTTCTGTTCCCAGGATTTGTTTAGAGGAAGACACGTGTTTAAAATATATTTCAAATGTATGGTGTGGATGTGACACGATCAGTCATTTGATCCCCTTGGCAATGGGCTTTGGGGACCATGCTACATATCGGAATCAAGGCTTCGTATTGTGTGGTTGTAGACTGCAAAACAATCTTCTCAATTTTCCTGAAGTTCATTGACCTCTGAACTCTAAATAGGTCTATCTCTGCTGGAAGATTTCAGAGCTTTTAGAAGCATTTTAGCTTCACAAGCAACAGGAAGGAGAAAGGGTGGGGAAAATCAACTCTTTATTTATTTGTAGGCCCCTGTGGCAAAGCAAACAAATCCTTAAGCAGCTGACATCAAAGATTCTCTCTCTCTCTGAAGTTAAAGAGCCTATTAATCACAGTTTAAAACTGCTCTTTAATAACCTTCTGATATAATGACACACTCCAAAGGGAGGGGGGGGAAACAGACACTTTTTGGAGTTCTTTGTATTTATTTGTGTTTCAGATCTCATCAGATATTCCACTGTGGCCCCTCTTTGCTTTTGGATCTCCATTTCACTCCCCTTTGGGCATTGTTTATTATTTAACTGGGCTAAGCATTTAAAAATTGTTGGGCGGGGGAGGCACTGATCCTGAACTACTTTTCACTGCACAAAATTGCAGTGGACCTGCAACCATGTAGGGCTTATTCAAACAGCATAGGAACATAGGAAGCTGCTCATAATGAGTCAGATTATGGGCCCATCTGGTTTAGTATTGTCTACAGTGACTGGCAGCAACTCTCCAAGGTTTCAGGCAGCTTTCCCCAGTTGGACCTAGTGATGAGTCTGGGACCTTCTGCAGATGCTCTACCATTGAGGGAAAGGTGGCCCTTCCCCTCCATGCTCACTAGTGGAGAGGGGAAGGGAGGTGCAAGGACCTAAGTTCCATGCAGTGCAGCATGGTGGGGCCAATGCGTCATGCCCCCCCCCCACACCTCCAATAAGCACCAATGACATGCTGTGTTTGGAAATGAGGAGAGCAGCGTTACCCCACCTCTGCTGCCCCACCATCCACTGCTGGTTTTATAAAAAAGGTAAAGGACCCCAGTCGTGAATGACTCTGGGGTTGCAGCACTCATCTCGCTTTACTGGCTGAGGGAGCCAACGTTTGTCCGCAGACAGTTTTTTCCGGGTCATGTGGCCAGCATGACTAAGCCGCTTCTGGCGAACCAGAGCAGCACACGGAAACGCCGCTTACCTTCCTGCCGGAGCAGTACCTATTTATCTACTTGCACTTTGATGTGCTTTTGAACTGCTAGGTTGGCAGGAGCAGGGACCGAGCAACGGGAGCTCACCCCATTGCGGGGGTTCAAACCGCCAACCTTCTGATCGGCAAGCCCTAAGGGGCTCTGTGGTTTAGACCACAGCACCACCCGTGTTCCTGGTCGCTGGTTTTATAGTTTGCTGTAATTAAGAAACATCAAATCACAGAGCTTGAAAGGGACCTAGTTCAGCTTCACTGGATTCAACTACATAGAATCATAGATCCCTTTGGTTTATAGCCACAAGCTTTTCTCCACCCAAGGCTAGGGTGACACTTTAACAAAAGCAGGATGAATTAAAGATAGAGGTACTGCCCAAAGTGATGAAGGCACCTCCTCTCCTGTTCTAAATACAGAAGTTGATCAGATTGGAAATTATCTATTACTTCAGGCAAGGGGAACAATACCCTCCACTCCAACCATGGGCAGCAGGCTAGCAGATAATACCGGTGTGATATTGTGGGAGGGAATGGTGCAAAACTGAAACTATGAGGATTGTATCCAATGTAGAACCAGGCATCTCATTCCAGTAGCACAAGGATTTATGTGTTCACCCTGGAGTTTACCCCCTCTTCTCCCCCTGCCTGCCCATAAATCTGTTCTGGGGGTCTTCCAGGGCAGATTTGTGGAGGCTGTGAGGTGCACATGAGTCAGAGAGCGGAGGCTTCATTGTGCAAATGTAAATCCTTGTGGTAATTGGATTTTGCCCCAAATGTTCATGGACAGCTTGTGCATGCTCACAATGAGTGCAACAAAGTAAGAATTTTTTTAGAGGTGATTGAATATAATGACTAGACACCCAGGTATCAGTCTCACAGCCTTGCAGAAAATATTTTGTTCCATTTGTGTAGTACGAACTTGTGGGGTAATGGAAGGTGAGACAGCAGTAGGTACATTGACCATGAAATTGGAATAAAAGATCAGGAATAGGTAGCTAGAGATCATTAAGCATGCTGCAAAGTCCTATGGGAGACGATTTTTGTTCAGCTTTGGCCTACAAATCCTAATGTTTGTGTATCTATAATATGGAAGGAAAGATTCTAGGGGATGGATTGTGCTTGCTTCTCTGAGAGTTTTTGACTCACCTAGGGACCAGGAGGTGAGGCCTCCACCAGCCTGTAACAGAATGCAGCTGTCTGGCTTTGGAAACCACATGCTAACCTTGGTCACTTGTGAATCAGCATGTGAGATTTGAAAGTGCATTTGTGACCTATGCTTCTGCAAGCTGCTGAAATGCTACGGAATCTCCACAAACATTCTAATTGTTTGGGTTGAATGTGCCAGTATTTAGCATCTGACAAATGGCATAATTGCTCTAAAGGAAGCAAAAAGATGCTTGTCAGAGGGAAGCTAGTTCCAGTTCCTTCATCCTTAGAGCAAGCCTTGTGTTCTGCAATACTAGCATTAGCCTGAATGGCCCTCATTCTTCCTGGTTTAAATTTGCTGTGAATATTCAGGGACAACAATTAACAGACTGGCTAATGTCCTGGACTGTTGGGTTTGTCTTTGATTATATTTGCTGCTCAGATTCAGGCAGTTGCTAATGAAACAGTTGCTGTTTTGTTGACAGAACATTAATTACTCGATCTTAGGACTTGGTAATTGCACGGGCCCCCTCTGTACAAATCACTAATTACATTAGCAATTATATGGCATTTTAAAGACAAAGAAATGACTGCAGCAATTGCAGCATCAGAGATACCCTTCTGGTATATTTCTGTCAAGTTCCTAATGTTTCCTAGAACCATCAGGATAAGGGCCACTTGGCATAAGATCCTGCACTGTTTTATACACGTTGCATTTTTCTTCTTCACAGTGATATCCTCAAAGATGTTATTCCAGGATCTCTGGATACCACTACATATTCATATAGTTGTTAAATAGAGCTAATTAGGTTCTTTTATGTGAGACTATTGAATAAAACTGAGCCTTTCATTCTTTCTCTCTCTCTCTCTCTCACACACACACACAAACCACACATTTTTTTCTGTTAAAAAATTCTACACATAAAATAATAAAACATGACATGACTGACAAAAAAGGGACACTGGGGGGGCATAAAATACTAAAGATATTGTTTTACAGTACAGGCAACGTGATTTACACACAATCAAGGCACACACAATTCGTAAAAGCACACATCGCCACAGAATGTAACCCCCATGTAAATGGTGCCTCAGAATGTAACCCCCATGTAAATGGGGAGTTGCCTGTGTAAGATAGTTTCCAATTCACGAAGACTTTTAAAATAAAATTCATGAACTGATGTGGAAATGTGGAGAGCTGAACTTAAAAGTGGAGAAAGGAGAAAGTTATGGAAACCATAACTGACAGTTTTGCTCACCCTTAGGTAGCAAGCCAAAATTCTCAGGAAATGGTCCGATGACACAGGAGTGCATGTGTAGGCATGCCATAAGTTTCATGACAGAAGAAAAAGGCAAATAAAAGTACCAAAAAAACAATGGCCCTCCTAAACACCGTCAAGGATTTTCAGAGCTACAGGGTAACCTAATAAGAGCCTCCTGGTTCAGGACAGCAGCTCCCCTAGTCCAGCATCCTGTTCTCACTGTGTCCAACTATGGGAATCCCACAAGGAGGAGCCAACGACAGCAGCACTCTCCCCTCCTGCCCTTTCCAGCAACTGGTACTCAGAAGAACTACTGGTACTGCTTCTGACACTGCAGGCAGATCATAGCCATCGGGATTAGTAGCCACGGGTGGCCTTCTCCTCCCTCCATTTTTCTAGCCTGTGGGCAGCGGAGAAGCCAAGCTCCCTCCACTGGCTCCCCTGGGACAGGCCAGGCCCATCCAGCCTCCTCTTCCCTCCTGCAATTCCCTGCCTATTGAGATGAAGCAGATGCCTTTGCTGTCCTCTTTTCAGCACCTGCTAAAAACAAGCCTACACAGAAGCTTAGAAAGTTGAGGCGGTTTTATTCCGGTTTAGTATTTTAACATTTGTATGTTTAAAAGTAGGGTTGAATATTTCACTGTATTATATTTTGGAGTATCTTTTCAGGTTTCTTACAATCAAGTGGTATATAAATGTTATGAAATAAATAAAATAAATAATATGGGGGCAGCCATTCCATTAGGTTGCCTCAGCAGGAAGAGATAGGAAGCAGGGCTCATTTCCGTCCCGCACCTTCTGCCCCTGAATGCTGGGCTTTCTAGGAATGACTACTTAGAAATTGATGCCAGAGTTTGATTTTGATTTTTTCCTTTCCTCCCTACAGGCAGAGATTGTCTTCGAATAACAGAACTGTAGAGCTGTAGAGTTGGAAGGGACCCCGAGGGTCACATATTCCAGCCCCCTTCAATGTGGCAATCTCAGTGTGGGATGCTAAAGCCAGCGGCGTCGCTGGCCTTCTGGCTGCCCAGGGTGGCAAACCCGAAGGCACCCCGCTGGGGGTGGGGCATCCGTCGCGCGCTATGGTACGGACCGTATTCATAGCGCGCTTTGTGCTTCTTCCTACTCAGGCGGAGGCGGAGCAGCGAGGGGCGTCAGCGGCCGCCACTGATGCTGCTCTTTGGCCCGCCCCTTGCCTCCGCACCACCAGGAAGAAGCGAGCGGCGAGGCCAGAAACATTGGGGCCTCCGCGATGGTGGTTGTGCCGCTGCCATGGTAGCATCAGCCATCGGTGGAAGGGGCAGGGGGCGCCCCGCTGCCCCACAGAGTGGAGCCCGGGACGCCCCGCCCCCTATTGTGACGCCCCTGGCTAAAGTATCCTTGACAGATGGCTATCCAACCTCTACTTATAAACCTCCAGAGAAGGAGAGTCCACCACCTTGCATGGGAGACTTTTCCACTGCTGAACAGCTCTTACTGACAGAAAGTTCTTCCTGATGTTTAGTCAGAACGTCCTTTCTTGTAACTTGAAGTCATTTCCTTGAGCCCTACCCTTCCTTGCTCCATCCCTTCCATGTGACAGCCCTTGAGATATTTGAAGACGGCTATCATACCATCTCTCAGTCTCTTCTAGGCTGCATCAAGAGAAGTATAGTGTCAAGATCCAGGAAAGTAATAGTACCACTCTATTCTGCCTTGGTCAGCATGGTGTAGTGGTTAAGAGTGGTAGACTCGTAATCTGGGGAACTGGGTTCGTGTCTCCGCTCCTCCACATGCAGCTGCTGGGTGACCTTGGGCTAGTCACACTTCTCTGAAGTCTCTCAGCCCCACTCACCTCACAGAGTGTTTGTTGTGGGGGAGGAAGGGAAAGGAGAATGTTAGCTGCTTTGAGACTCCTTCGGGTAGTGATAAAGCGGGATATCAAATCCAAACTACTACTCTTCTTCTTCTTCTTCTTCTTCTTCTTCTTCTTCTTCTTCTTCTTCTTCTTCTTCTTCTTCTTCTTCTTCTTCTTCTTTTCCAGGCTAAACATACCCAGCTACTTCAAGCACTCCCTCATAATTCCCAGACCCTTGATCATCTTGGTTGCCGTCCTCTGCTCACGTTCCAACTTGTCAACATCTTTCTTAAATTGTGGTGCCCAGAACTGGACACAGTATTCCAGGTGTGGTCTAACCAAGGCAGAATAGAGTGGGACTATTACTTCCCTTGATCTGGACACTATACTTCTGTTGATGCAGCCTAGAATAGTATTAGCTTTCTTTGCTGCTGCATCACACTGTTGACTCATGTTAAGCTTGTGGTTCACTAAGTCCCCTAGATCGTTTTCACATGTATTATTGGCAAGCCAGGTGTTCCCCTTCTTATATACTTGTGCAGCTGGTTCTTGTTTTAACTGCTTGTATGTCAGCCACTCTGGGAGCTAGTTTGGCTAAATAGTGTAGCACAACTGCTCTAAATAAATAAATAGGTAAGGTAAAGGGACCCCTGACCATTAGATCCAGTCGTGACCGACTCTGGGGTTGCGCGCTCATCTCGCAATATTGGCCGAGGGAGCCGGCGTATAGCTTCCAGGTCATGTGGCCAGCATGACAAAGCCGCTTCTGGCAAACCAGAGCAGCACATGGAAACGCCGTTTACCTTCCCGCTGTAGCGGTTCCTATTTATCTACTTGCACTTTGATGTGCTTTCGAACTGCTAGGTTGGCAGGAGCTGGGACCAAGCAACGGGAGCTCACCCTGTCGCAGGGATTCGAACCGCCAACCTTCTGATCAGCAAGCCCTAGGCTCAGTGGTTTAACCACAGCGCCACCTGGGTCCCCCTAAATAAATAAATAGCCCCCTTCTAAAACCAACCAACATGGTAGACATCCATGCCTCTTGTGGGAGAGTAAAGGTCCATCAAACCAGACTTCCATTGTCTTCCAAACACTTGTGTCATGTCTACCGGCTGACAGTCTGCCTGCAGTGACCTTTCAAGTGGCTACACAACATCATCCCAGGCCACCTGTTGCTATTTTAGGAAACATCAGAGATGAAAAAGCATAGCTGTGGTCCTGAGATGGGTGCCTTTGCTGATTTTTCAGTAGCAGCAACACCACCCCAGACCAAAAACATGTTTGCCCAATGATGATACAGTTGCAAAAATGCCACTGCTGTACCAGCTACAGTTGTTATTTACACACAACTCTTTCATTTGTATGGTGTGGTGCATTTTATGCCATATGTTAGCTGCTTAATTTATATAAGGCAGTTTGGCAGTGACTAACTCTGACTAATAAGATTCAGCACCACAGTTAAGAAGTGTTGGGGTGAACTGTGCTTATTTGTTTGTATTTAACACATACTATTTTTAGTAGTTCACAATTATGAGATTCTACCTCCCACGCCCACCCCTGGCTGTGGTGGATTAGATTATTCATAACTTCTTGTTCACAAGATGTAAGCATGATTTAATAAATGCAGATAAATAATAACTTTATAATGATAGATAATGCATGTCTAGATGGATCAGCTAGATATAGGACTAGTTGAACTGAGATCTTAGCCACAATACCAGACTAACAGTCCATTTCCCAGCAAAATTCAAGGTGTTGGTTATAACCTATAAATCACTATATGGCTTGGGCCCAAGCTACCTGAGTGATCCTTATAGGAACCTGCCCGGGTGCTAGGATCCTTGAGTGAGCACTTCCTATTGGTCTGATCAACATCTGATGCACAATTGGGGCTGTTTCTGTGGCTGCTCTCATACAGTGGAGCTCCCTCCCAAGAGAGGTTAGAATGGCTTCTTCTTTGTTATCTTTTCACTGGCAGGCCAAGCCCTTCCTGTTCAAGACATATAATGCTGATCGCTGGGCTGTTGTCAGGGCGAGCTGTATTACAGCTGCTTGTTTTATAGTAGATGAGATATGACTATTTAACTAGTTTCTTTTTATTATCATGTATTTTATAATTGATTGTTTTTAAATACTGCCTTGAAGCACAATTTGGAAGAAAAGCAGGATATAAATCTATTAAAAAATAAATAATAATAATAATAATAAATGGTAGCTGGGACAGAAGAAAGAAGGTTATAATTAATTTGCAAGCCGAGGTTGGGGGGAAAGGACTTGATTTGTCTATCAGTGGTCCTGGGGAGCCTCAGGTTCAGGGGCCAAAGGTGGCTCTCCAAGCAGTAGTGGAGGGTGGAGAGGGTACCTGACCTGACTGATGCTTAGCAGGGAGAGCAGTGTGGTACAGGTGCACCAGCGGAGCCAATCTGGCATTCCTGCAGATGTTTTTCTACAGCTCACCCTGGGCTGCGCTTGCTTGATTCCAGACTCCCTCCCTCTGTCCATCCGGCGACCACCTGGCAGGGGTGCCACTGGGAATGAATCAAGTTGGTGCCACTGGGAATGAGTCACAGACCATTGTTTCATCTAGCTCAGTACTGACTACACTGACTGGCAGTGGCTCTCTGGGGTTTCAGACAGGGAATGTTCCCAGCCATATTTTAACCTGGGATCTTCCACAAGCAAGGAAGATGTGCTGCCACTGAGCTGCCGCCATTTCCAGATTTGATATTGTAGGAACTAGTTTTCCCATATGCTAATCTCTAGAACACTACCAACGGCTAGCACAAAAGACCCTATTATCATGCCTAAAGAACTATGGTTGGGCTTCACACACTTCTTTCCAAGGTGTCGGCTGAAAGTGCCTTAGATATCTATTTCAAAAGCACCAATCTCTACATTGTAGCTGAGCACCAAACACAGGAGTTAAGGCAGCAATAATCATGTCCACAGGGACAGCAGTGCTATTCCTGTCAACGATTGCTCATCTTTGTGTTGCCTAATGACGAGAACTACTTTTCCATTGCTTTCACTCCTTTCCCTACTCCCAAGTCCAATTTCTCTCATCTGCACCTGGCCCTGAGTAAGGTACTGTTGCCAGATCAAAGACTTGTGTGATTTTATTTGGACACAATTAGTGCATGCAGATGACGTACCAGTTAAAAGGTATTACGATTCAGCTTAGCATCTTTGTTAGTGCATGATGTTTTTGTCATTGCTGTTTGACTCTATGCCCAGTTTCTCTCCTCAGACAGTTGTTAAGTTTTCACATCTCTATGCAGAAAAGGTATCACAGATCTCTTTCATTCAATCACTTTTGGAAGAAGGAGAGGAGGAAATGGTATTGGGGGCAAGGAGGAGAGTAGTAGCCAAGTTTAATACTGCACAGCAGCAATACGATTCTCCTGGGCATCAAACATTGTTCAGGTAGACACATCTGGTGAAATGCATCACATCAAATTAGTATCAAGGGTATTGAGATTCTAAGTCAGCCAGCAGACAATTCCCCTTCTAATGTACTGCTTTTTAGATTGTTGAAGAAACTTGAATCCCAAATCTCATGTGAAATGAGTGATACTAACGTGCCGGCTCAAATACTGAAAGTGAAGATCAAAGAGGCGGGTGTCCAAATTGGCTTTGCAAACAAAGCAGCACCACAAAGCCCCAAGAGACTGTGGCGCTAATTTTATCAGATCTCCTGGACTTTTCTACTCCCCCCGCCCCCACTCTTAATGTTTTTGCCATTTCAGAAAGCAAAACAAAAACACACAAACACACACACAAATTGCATCTCTCCCCTTCTCTCTCTCTCTTCCCCTTCTCTCTCTCCCCCCCTCTCTCTGTGTCACACACACACACACACACACAGCCATGAATATTTCAATACAACTCCGTCTTACAGATCAATACTGCCGACTCTCAAGCTCTATTGATTTTCAGAGGTTTGGCTCACAAAGGTGATAAAATATTACTCAAGTTATGAAGCTAGAGTTAAAGAGCTTTTGCTGACACTTCAGCATTTACAAGACACATCTTTCTCCTCTTCCTCCTCCTCTTCCTCCTCCTCCTCCTCCTCCTCCCCTCTTTCTCTCTAGATTTATGACGAAGCATTAAGTCCTGCTAAGGTGGACAGCAGCATCCCATCGGGCCCACTTAAGGTCAGAAAGAGAAGTCAGTGTAACTGAACAGCAATCAGGTCCTTAGATTCCACTTTCCTAAGCAACCTTCACTCCCCCCCCCCGCATGTGCCTCCAGCTTTATGCTTCTCCCACACATCCCTGAGGCCCTCAAGTTCATCATTCCAAAAAGCCATTCATTAAACAGTGGATGCAACTCCCCTCCAATATCTCCTTTGAGCCATGTTAAAGAGATGGCTTGGAATGGACACCAAAATAGATCAAGCAATTTTCTGCTCTCTAGAGGACATTAATCCTTTCAATATGGGAAGGGAAATATATTTAACTATATGTATTTATATGTACTATTATTCAGATTTAAAGGTTGCTGCAGTTACTTTTCTCCCTCCCTGACTCAAATATGAGTCCTACATAATATATACACATCAGAAAACAAAGCTGTTACAGTTTTCCACTTAATTCATTGCAGCATTTTAATGGATAAAGTGGTGGTCTTTAACATAAGCAGGTTTTTAAAAATCTCCCATAAAATACATGCAAAGATCTGTTGAAATTTTAGTCGTTAGTATTGGAGTGTCTCCCTAGTGATAAATATCCAGGGAATGTCAGAATTTGAACTATCATAAATTAGAAGGGTGGGCACATATCACCATAGTTGAAAATAGATGGACTTCTGCACTATGCATTTATACTATTTTAAACATTCATGGCTTTCCCCAAAGCATTCTGGGAACTGTAGTTAGTTAAGACTACTGAGAATCATTAGGAGATGCCTAGTCCACTCACAGAATGAACAAAATACTTCTTCCTAGAGAACTCTGATAATTCTCTTTTTCAGCTGGGGCTGATGGGAGCTGGAATCCAGTATCATTTGAAGGGCAGCAGTTTGGGGAAAGATTTAGAAAAACCACGATGCAACAGGGTTCTTCTATATATATATATTTTAAACAGAATACTAGATAAGTACAGTGGTACCTCTAGTTACGAACTTAATTCATTCCGGAGGTCCATTCTTAACCTGAAACTGTTCTTAATTTGAGGCGTGCTTTTGCTAATGGGGCCTCTTGCTGCCGCTGTGCCACCGGCACACGATTTCCATTCTCATCCTGGAGCAAAGTTCTCAACTTGAGGTAACTCTTCCAGGTTTTGGAGTTTGCAACCTGAAGCGTTTGTAACCTGAGGCGTTTGTAACTCGAGGTACCACTGAAATCCAAACAAAAAATATGGATATAAATATACAAAACACAAAAAATATGGATATAAATGTACAAAAGCACATTTGGCTCATTTGATTAATCTAGGGCTGAGCCAGAGTTGGTGCAAGAAAACTTCTCTGGAAATATCCCTCCCCCCCATTTAAGTTATAGTTTGGGATTAACATGTTTGCCTATTGACAGTTAGGACAGGAAGAATTTTACCCTCACTTTGATTTCATTTGTGGCCTTTGTCCTGTTCAGTGATTCATAGCATTGGCATGTAAGCAATCACATGAGGAGCAGTGGCCCACCGCCAAACTCCACCACCTCTGGTTTGCCATAGAATCATAGAAGTGTAGAGTTGGAAGGAAGTCCAAGGGTCAGCTAGTCCAGTGTTTCCCAACCTTGGCTCTTCAGTTGTTTTTGGACACAACTCCCATCATCCCTAGCTAGCAAGACCAGTGGTCAGGGATTATGGGGATTGTAGTCTGAAAACAGCTGGAGACCAAAGGCTGCGTAAAGTGATCTATTCCAACCCCCTACAATGCAGGAAATTCAGCTAAAGCATCTATGACAGATGGCCATCCAAACTCTGCTTAAAAGTCTCCAAGGAAGACTTTTAATATGCAAAAAATGGCATATTAGAAAAAATACGTACTGTACTAAAATGCGAAAGAAGCCTTTGTTACGGGTTTGTTAAGAGTGCTGAGGATTGCAACTCTGTGCTGGGTAAACTACACTTCCCAGAATTCTTGGAGGGAAGCCATGTGCTTGGCTATAATGTGAATGTTACACTATTGTGTGCATAGTGTCTCTGGTGTGCTTTTAAAGGTAAAGGGACCCCTGGTCCAGTCGTGACCGACTCTGGGGTTGCGGCGCTCATCTCGCATTATTGGCCAAGGGAGCCGGTGTACAGCTTCCAGGTCATGACAAAGCTGCTTCTGGCAAACCAGAGCAGCGCACGAAAACGCCGTTTACCTTCCCGCTGTACCTATTTATCTACTTGCACTTTTGACGTGCTTTCGAACTGCTAGGTTGGCAGGAGCTGGGACCAAGCAACGGGAGCTCACCCCGTCACGGGGATTCGAACTGCTGACCTTCTGATCGGCAAGCCCTAGTGTTATGTACTGAGCTGAATCCTAGAACAATAGGATTCAGAATCAGCGGGAGCTACCCAATCCAACTCCAGGTGGAAGTGAATCCGCAACCTGATTGGCCTGCTGGAGCAGCCAATCAGGTGGCTGACAGAAGTGAATCTGCTACCTGATTGGCCTGTAGGAGCAGCCAATCAGGCTGCAGGCAGAAGTCAATCCATAATATAATTGGCCCACAGGTGTAGCCCTGAAGTAGCCAATCACGCAAGGCCCATTGTGTAAATAATGTATATAAGCAGATGGTTTGGGGAAAAGAGCCATTTCGTCTTCTCTTCTCCTCCTTGATGACTATTAGCTGAATAAAGAGCATGAAATTCACTCTTGACTCCGAGTATATTTCACTGGCGACGAGGGTGGGATCCTGCTGAGCTGACCGCCACCACGCACTGCACCGCAGCACCGCCACCTGCTGCACCGCTGCATCGCACCGTGCATCCAGGCTTCAGCTCCAGGACCCAAGGAACCCAGAATGGCAACCGACAGCAGCTTCTCGCCATTCAAACCAGCATCAGGAGACTGGGAAGGGTACGCCGCCCGTTTCAACTTCCTCCTGCAAGCGAAAGAAGTCACCAACGATGCCATGAAGAGGGCGACATTCTTCAGCGTCTGTGGAGAGGAGACGTTTGAAATCGCCCGGGCTCTCCTTGCACCTAGAGATGTCGCTACCGTCTCTTACAAAACAATAATGGAACGGCTGAAGGAGCACTTCTCACCACAGCCCTCGGTGGTAGCTTGCCGAAATGCCTTCTACGCAAAGCGGCAAGCCCCGGGGGAAACCATAACTGGGTTTGTGACCTCCCTCCGCCAAGCCGCCCGGTTATGCAACTTCTCAGAATTGGAGAACATGCTTCGTGACCGCCTCGTCGGTGGCCTGAGGGACTAGATGTTGCAACGACGCCTCTACGCCAAAAAAGACCTCACGTTCCAGATTGCTCTGGAGGAAGCCCTGGCAACCGAAGCCGCCGAGAGGTCAACGCAAGAGGCACGACCGGCCCCGCCATCCCAACCGAGGGTCTACCATGAAGACCTCACCGACGAATCCGAATCTGACAGGGAGGAAGTACACCGAGTACAGCGGCGCACTCAAGCAGCACACACACCACAGCAGCCTCGACGAGAAGGAGGGAACTGTGCAAGCTGCGGGGAGAACCACGAGAGGAGGACCTGTCGTTTCCGCAACGCAGAGTGCAGGCAGTGCAGAAAATTGGGACACATCGCCCGGGTGTGTCGGGCTCGACTCACCCGTCGACAAGCATCAGATGACCGACCCAGGAGCCCCAGGTCACACGGCACCATGCACCAAGGCAACTCGACGGAGATCACGGACTACCAGGTATTCCAGTTGCCCCATCCCAGCACAGAGAAAATTTATATAGAGGTACAGATAGAGGGAGCCCCATGCCGCATGGAGCTGGACACGGGCTCAACTCTATCCATAATCTCGGCCCGAACATTAAGGGAACTGTGCCCTAATGGGGGTCCCAAACTAAGGCCGGCCCCATTCACCCTCCGGGACTTCCAGAAACGTAAGGTCCCTACTATGGGGGTGGGGACCTTCAGGGTGCAATATCGAGGGCGAAAGCAACAATTGGACTTGCTGGTAGTTAAGGGCCCCTACGTTAGCTTACTGGGACTGGCATGGTTTGGACCTCTGGGGCTAGCCGTTACCGGGGTGAACCGCACTAGCTTACAAGTGGACGTGGACGCCATATGCAAAGAGTTTCCAGGGGTTTTCGATGGGGCATTGGGACGATATACAGGACCCCCCATTGCCCTACAGCTGGACCCCGCTGTACGACCCATCAGGCACAAGGCCCGCCGGGTCCCGTTCGCCCTGAAACCCCGCATAGACGAGGAATTGGACCGGCTCGTGGAGCAAGGAGTGCTGGAGCCGGTGCCCAACGCCCCCTGGGAAACTCCAATTGTCACACCCGTCAAGCCTAACGGTTTGGTCCGCATCTGTGCAGACTACAAATGCACCATAAACAAGGCTCTCACGGCCCCTGCATACCCAGTGCCAGTGGTCAGCCATGTCCTCGCCACCCTGGCTGGGTCAAAAATCTTTGGCAAACTGGACTTGGCCCAAGCGTATCAACAGTTGCCTGTGGACGAAGCCACAGCAGAGGCTCAGACGATTGTGACGCACAGAGGGGCATTCAGAGTTAAGCGGCTGCAATTTGGCGTTAGCGTGGCACCAGGCATATTCCAGAATCTAATGGACTCTCTCCTTAAAGGGATTCCTGGCGTCACCCCCTTCTTCGATGATGTACTGATCGCCGGGCCCACACCAGAGGAATTTGAGGACCGCCTCCGCTCCGTCCTGCACCGTTTCCAGACGGCGGGCCTCAAGGTGAAGCGGGAAAAGTGTTTACTGGGAGTGCCGCAGGTGGACTTTCTGGGATTTAAGGTGGACGCAGAAAGGGTCCATCCAACTGGTGACAAGGTACGGGCCATTTGTGAGGCCCCAGCGCCCAAGAGCAAGCCCGAACTTCAGTCATTCTTGGGACTATTGAACTTTTACCATGCCTTCCTTCCCCATAAGGCAGCGGTAGCGGAGCCCCTACACAGACTCCTAGATAAAAGGGCCCCTTGGGTGTGGGGCCAGCGACAAAGGGCCGCATTCCAGACAGTCAAGGACTTGCTCGTCTCGAACTCGGTCTTAGCACACTTCGACGAGAGGCTGCCAGTGGTGCTGGCATGCGACGCCTCTCCCTATGGCATCGGCGCTGTCCTGGGACACCAACTCCCGGATGGAAGAGAGGTGCCGGTGGCATACTTCTCCCAGACGCTTGCTGCAACCGAACGAAACTACTCACAGATTGACAAGGAGGGTCTGGCAATCGTGAAGGGCGTAAAAAAATTCCATGATTTCTTGTACGGGCGGCCCTTTACCATAGTGACTGACCACAAGCCGTTGCTTGGCCTGTTTGCCCCTGAGAAGCAGACCCCCCAAGTGTTGTCTCCACGTGTCCTCAGGTGGTCAATTTTCCTTGCCGGCTACCAGTATGCACTAATCCACCGCCCTGGGAAGGCGATGGGCCACGCAGACGCCCTCAGCAGGCTACCACTACCAGAAACAGGCCCCGACCCAGCGCCTGCGCAAGAGGTTATGACCCTGGAGCTGCTTCCCGACCGACCCATTCAGGCACAAGAAGTTGCGCACCATTCCACAAAAGATAGGGTCATCTCCCGGGTCCTGGACTGGGTGTGGCGAGGATGGCCCAGCAGCAGCCCCGGGCCAGAATTCGCTGGCTACACAAACCGCAAACATGAACTGTCGGCCCACAAGGGGTGCCTGTTATGGGGAAGCAGGGTTGTTGTTCCCCAGCCCCTCCGCAAAAGGGTCCTCACAGCCCTACACGAGACACACCCAGGGGTAGTGAGGATGAAGGCCCTTGCCAGGAGTTATGTGTGGTGGCCGGGGATTGACAGAGAGATAGAGGCCTGGGTCCAACACTGCCAGACCTGCCAAGAATCCCGCCCGGATCCCCCAAGGGCCCCAGTCCAGCCCTGGGAGTCCGCCCGACATCCATGGTCACGCTTGCACGTGGACTTCGCTGGCCCCTTCCAGGGAAAAACATTCTTCATAGTGGTGGATTCCTACACCAAATGGCTGGAGGTCGCACTGGTACCATCCACTTCTACGGCGGCAGCCATCCGGGTACTACGTAAGCTGTTTGCGACCCACGGGCTCCCTGACACCCTCGTCTCGGACAATGGAACCGCATTCACGTCAGAGGAGTTCCAGACCTTCACAGCGCAGAACGCCATCCGCCACATCCGCTCAGCACCATTCCACCCTGCCACCAATGGCCAAGCGGAGCGCATGGTGCGGACCACCAAGGACAGCCTCCGCCGCATGACACAAGGGGACTGGGAATACCGCCTTGCCGCATTTCTTCTAGCACAGCACAGCACCCCAAGCACAACGACGGGCCGGAGCCCAGCTGAATTACTAATGGGCCGGCGCCTTGCAACTAGACTGGACCGACTTCACCCCGACAGAGCTCAGGATGAGGTAGTGGTGGGGAAAGGCAGGAACCCCCGGACATTTGTGGCCCAGGACCCAGTGTATGCAAAGAATTTTGGGGCAGGCCCAGCATGGGTACCCGCCACAGTCACCAAGGTGACCGGTCTCGTGTCGTACGAGGTACTAACGGAAGGGGGGCAATGTTGGCGCCGCCACTGCGACCAGCTACGGCGACGATTCCCAGGAGGAACCCGGGAGGAGAGCGGGACAGAGGGGTCCCAAGGGGACAGCAGGGCAGTGAGGCCTGTAGAGCGAGAGGGGTGGGCAGGGGAAGCAGAAGCAGTAGGCACAGAGGGGCGCCCCGAGGCTGGAAGGACACCGGAACCAGAGCTACAACCTAGTGGTTCAGTGGCGCCAGACCAGACAGCCCTGGCACAGCCAGCAGCCTCGGAACACGAGCCAGAGCCAGAACCCCTGACCAAGGAACACCCCAGGCCACAACGCACACGGAGGCGGCCAGCAGACCTTGGGGACTATGAATGCAACTTCCCGGGCAGGACTGGAACTTAGAGGGGAGGGGTGTTATGTACTGAGCTGAATCCTAGAACAATAGGATTCAGAATCAGCGGGAGCTACCCAATCCAACTCCAGGTGGAAGTGAATCCGCAACCTGATTGGCCTGCTGGAGCAGCCAATCAGGCGGCTGACAGAAGTGAATCTGCTACCTGATTGGCCTGTAGGAGCAGCCAATCAGGCTGCAGGCAGAAGTCAATCCATAATATAATTGGCCCACAGGTGTAGCCCTGAAGTAGCCAATCACGCAAGGCCCATTGTGTAAATAATGTATATAAGCAGATGGTTTGGGGAAAAGAGCCATTTCGTCTTCTCTTCTCCTCCTTGATGACTATGAGCTGAATAAAGAGCATGAAATTCACTCTTGACTCCGAGTATATTTCACCTAGGCTCTGTGGTTTAACCCACAGCACCACCCGCGTCCCCTCTGGTGTGCTGTTAAGTTTCAATAAACATGCAAATAGTGTGCTAATTCCCCAAATTACCTCTTTCTGCAAAATTATTTGCAGCTCCATGTGCAAGGTTTCATTGGTAGGGTTAAGTCACATTCCTACAACTCTTGAAACACTAGCCCTTTGCTTCATTTTTTTGCTGATGTGTGCATGTCCATAGACTAAATTTTGCCTCCCCCATGCAATGATGTGACCATATGTTTTGATATGATCCTGCATTTTGCATCAAGATTCTTTTGTACACATGTGTGATTCTTCATTGATGTTCACATGTGCTCTGCCTCTTGGGAAAGCACCACACCCAAGCATCTTGGTGCAATATCAAGTATTTTGTTTGCTTGTGTGTAGAATTTACAGAAAGCTCTTCCAGGTATATCTTTTATAGCATTATCCTTACTGGGTTTTTCAAATGGTTATCAATGTGTCACTGCAATGGGCCTTCTGCATTCTCTGTCCACTAGTGCAAGGGCCAAGGAATTTAAACAAACAAGGTTACAGTACAATAAACAACTGTTTTACGCGTGACTCTTCTAATTTTTTTTTAAAAAAGATGCCCAGCATGCATCATCCTGAATAAATATTTTCCAAGGGTAAAAATGCCTGGCAAAAATTAATTCCAAAAATGACCTCCATGCCATGGGCAAAAATGTCTTCCAAAAGATTCTTCAAGAGCAGAAACATCCTCCTCCTCCTCCAAGTTCAAAATGTCCTCCAAGTGCAAATCAGCTCAGATCCATCACCTCCCAGAGCAGTCGTACTTCTCAGAGTTTTTGCCATTATGTTAAAATCCCTCTTTTTCCTTTCATTTTCGTTTTTTTTAAAAAAAGGCACCCAGGTTGCCATCCTCTAATCAAATTACACTTTTCAAGCTGTTCACTTCCCCAAATCCCATAAAAGTGCTGCCTAATAGTTTTCCCACAACCAACGTCAAATAGTAATTGCTTGCTACATCTTTTGCCCCCTTTGAATAATGGGTGTTACATTTTCCACTTTTAGAATCCTTGAGAGTATGACCTGTCATTATAAAACTTCTGAAAAATTCAGTTGACACATTGTGATTTTGTTTTTCCTTTCCCAAAAATTCAAGTATCCCCCCCCCCTTTTCTGTTGCCAAAACCCTTGTGAGATGCCTCTGAGATGCCTCTCTCTTCGGCAATCATTGTTTGCGATTTTCATTCTTAACACCTTTAGCAAGTATGAAAATAGAGGGACAAGATTTCCAGCAGGAGGAAACTGACATCACTCTGTTGAAAAGGCCATAAATATATGCTAAATTACACCAGGTGAAGTTCCATTAATTTTTTCTATCTGTCCAATTTGTTCAGACATTTCTGTTCCTTAAAGAAGCTTCACTTAGATGTAATGCTTCAACCCTGAACAAACTATTGACTATTGAACAACCTGAACAAACCTAAACTGACTATTAATGGGGTGGGCGAGGTTTGTTACAAAAATGCTGGGGAAAACATCCCCAAGTTTACTATTATTAATAATACTTAAACGCTTGCCAATCAGAAGGTCGGCGGTTCGAATCCCTGTGACAGTGTGAGCTCCCGTTGCTTGGTCCCAGCTCCTGCCAACCTAGCAATTCGAAAGCACGTCAAAATGCAAGTAGATCAATAGGAACCGCTACAGCGGGAAGGTAAACGGCGTTTCCGTGTGCTGCTCTGGTTTGCCAGAAGCGGCTTTGTCATGCTGGCCACATGACCTGGAAGCTATACGCCGGCTCCCTCGGCCAATAATGCGAGATGAGCGCGCCAATAATGCGAGATGAGCGCGCAACCCCAGAGTCGGTCATGACTGGACCTAATGGTCAGGGGTCCCTTTACCTTTACCTTTACCTTTACTAAGGCTTTTTGAAGTTTTCTGTTTTCTACGTTGTTTGGGTGATGGGAAAGGGATTGTATAGCAATATTGAACGTAACTCTTTGTGGGGCTGGTTTGCCAGAAGCGGCTTTGTCATGCTGGCCACAGGACCTGGAAGTTATACGCCGGCTCCCTCGGCCAATAATGCGAGATGAGCGCGCAACCCCAGAGTCGGTCACGACTGGACCTAATGGTCAGGGGTCCCTTTACCTTTACCTTTACCTTTACTAAGGCTTTTTGAAGTTTTCTGTTTTCTACGTTGTTTGGGTGATGGGAAAGGGATTGTATAGCAATATTGAACGTAACTCTTTGTGGGGCTGGTTTTGCTAGTGATGATGGCAAAATAATGGATTGAAAGCTCAGAGCCTCTAGTGTGCACCAGAATGAAGATCATTACTGAAGCTCTGGCAGTATGTTGACCCCATGGCCTTCTTTTTAAGAAAAATCTTTAATACATAACATTATGGGATTCCTGGCGGCCCTTGTTTTGGTGCTGGCAGGGCAGAGGTCAATGCCTGGAATGTCACTGGGGCTGCTGCTTACCAGGCGGAGACAATTAGATGAAGTGTCTAGACTGCTGAGTTTGGGGCACAGTGATAAGCATGTTATCAACTCTCCGAGGTGATATAAACAAGATGCTGCAGAGTGTTACCCCCCTTTCCTCCTGCCTGCCTTTCCCTTTCCCCGAAAACCATGTGGCTCCAGCCTGCCCATCACAAGTCACTTTTCAGTTCTGTTCTGGATCTAAGTATTTATATCTAGATAGAAAAATACAAAACATGTGAAGCACAGTGTAGCTGTAATGCCGAATGTTAGTAGCTCATGATGGAGAACAAGAATCCATGGTCAGAATGTTACGAAAGGCCTCCACTCTCAGTGCCTATGGCATGGAAGTTTGTGTGTCCTGGGTGATCATAGTGAACTGTGGCTGTGTGTATGTGACCCATCCAAGGCCCAATGCACAACCCTACTCAACACACCAAAAAGCAACACGGATCTGCAAAGGAATCTATTCTGTTTCTACCCCCAGCCCTTTCCAGTTAGGTTCAGCATCACCCCTGGTCCTTCTCCTGCTCCCCATGTTTGCCTGCCTCATTCCTCCCCAAGCTGTGGACAAACTTGCCTTCCCTGTTCCTGCAGTTGCTTTAAACAAGAAGCTGTCTTACACCAGGCCAGGGTAGTTATCCATCCAATGCAGAGTTGTCTATTCTGTCAGCGGTTCTCCAAGGACTGGAAGAAGCCATTCCCCATCTCCTGTTGGATGGAATGTGAGACCTCCTGCAAGCAAAGCATGTGTTCTGCCACTGAGCCAGGGCCGGCATGTCCATTAAGGTGAACTAGGCAGTTGCCTAGGGCGCCAAAATGGAGGGGGCGCTAGCATGACGGGGAGCGCTGCTGGCTTTGCAGGACTCGCTCTGCCGCGTGGCCGCTGCACCCTGATGCCACCTACCCACGTCCAGGGTGGGCGGCAGAAGCAGTGCCGGTGCAGGCCAGGCGTGCCTGGAGCGCCGAGGACAGCAGCGTGTGGAGGACACGTGGGGCAAGAGCAGCCCCCGGGCCTTCAGCTCCAGGCGCTGTCGCCACGCTCTACTTCTCAGGCAAGCCTAGGCCCGTGGCTGAAGCCCGAGGGCAGCCAGAGCAACCCAGCCGTCGATGTTGCAGGTAAGCAGGAGGGGCGCTGGGAAGGGAACGGGGTGAAGGCTGAGCCAGGCCCGCAGGGAGGATGCAGATGCCCCCGGGGGGCGCCAGAAGGTGATCTCGCCTAGGGCGCAAAAAACCCTAGCACCGGCCCTGCACTGAGCTATACTTCTCATTCCTTTACAGATCTTTCATGCTACCTGATGTTTTCTGACTACACATAACACATCCTTGGCTATGCTATAGAGGAGCTGCATGTCTGTCACCTTGGTGAAGGAGCCATGAAGCTCACTGCCCTTCCTCCTCTGCCTTCTGGTGCATGGCCGGAGTTTCATCAGGGGCTGCATCACCCCACCTATATCCATATGTCACTGATGCAGCTGACTAAGCTACATTGACCTGGCCTTCTAGTCCTCTGATGCTATCCTTTTGGGGATACCCTCCATAAGCACACACCACTAAATGTTTTTTTGTAATATGTAGAGCAGATTCATTGGTCTTCAGCTAGTGTTAAGCTGAGACCTAAAGTGTCTTGTGCCTAACATGGTTTGCATCATTGCCATTAAAAAGAGAGCGGGGGGTGGGATGCGGGAATAAAGAGATGGTCATAGAAGACAACAAGGAACAGGAGCAGCTCATATCAAAATGTAAGTGATTCATGTACAATGGGCATATTTCAGCTTGACATGCCCTGACAATCTTTGTGCATGTCAAACCCATTCAGTTACACGAGTCCCTATGCATTAATTTAAACCATGTTGACCCACCCTCCTTAAAAAGACCCTTGGGACCTAAATTCCTTTTCACACCATCCAAAATGTGACTGAATTCTTATTATAAGCATATACAGGATTTGTTTCAGTTATATTCCTTAGTATGGGACCCAGTGGACCAGTTGGGCTTTTTTTCCAGACCTTTTAAAATCACCTTTCCTCAATTAACTTAGAAATATTTTCATATCAGGCCCTACACATGCATTTGATTACAGAAAGTGCCCCGCTTACCAGTAGCCTCTTAGCCAGGCTGTGATGAAATCAAGAATACAGGGATGGTCAAGAGTGGCTGTTTGGTATCCAACCGAAAATGATGTTGAACTTTTAAAATACAAACACAGTTTTCACTGAACATGTTGCAAACTGCAATCCAATAGTCACTAATATACAGACTAATTCCTAGATTGTTCTGTTTAAAAATATAAACTATGTCAACATAATATAAATGTTATATAATCCTGGGACATTCGCTGAAGCTCAAAAGAAAGTATTCTCCCCCCCCCCCACATGGTTAAACTATGGAATTCACCCACGGGAAACAGTGATGCTTTTGCTGGGCCTGCCTCTAGCTTCATGCATTTTTCTGTATATTGTATTTGCATACTGTAACTGCAGACATGGAAGGTATTTTTACCCAGAAATAATAATAATAATAATAATAATAATAATAATAATAATAATAATGTAGTATCAGCATTAAACCAAAGAGCCTAGAGCTTGCCGATCATAAGGTCGGTGGTTCGAATCCCTGTGACGGGGTGAGCTCCCGTTGCTCGGTCCCAGCTCCTGCCAACCTAGCAGTTCGAAAGCACCTCAAAGTACAAGTAGATAAATAGGTGGGAAGGTAAACGGCGTTTCCGTGTGCTGCTCTGCTTCGCCAGAAGCGGCTTTGTCATGCTGGCCACATGACCTGGAAGCTATACACCGGCTCCCTCAGCCAATAATGCGAGATGAGCACACAACCCCAGAGTCGGTCACGACTGGACCTAATGGTCAGGGGTCCCTTTACCTTTATCAGCATTAAAAAGGCACATTCAGCCTTTCCAATTCTAGAAAAAACATATAAGCTTTGCTCAGAGGAACATTATCACAGAAAGCAATATCAGAAACAATAGCCAGGGCCGTCTCAAGCATGTCAGGCGCCCGGGCGCCGTGGTGCGGAGATCGCTCCGGAGCTCCCACTCTGGTGGGCGGGTGCAGCGCACAGCACGTCTTCTGCACGACTTTGCCGTGCGGCGCCCCCCTGCCGGCCCGGTGCCCTAGCGCCCTGCGCCACCCAGCCTACCCCTAGAGCCGGCCCTGACAATAGCTAAGAAAAACCACTTCACTATGTTCTGCAATCTAAAGGATGTGGGGATATTCCAAGGAAGAAAGTACAGATGCAGAAAAGAGATTCCAGTTATTGGTTGAAATGGAAAAAGAGTGATTATCTTCCATGAGAATACAGACAAGTATCAGTATCTTTTTCCAATGCCCCACAATGGATTTTATGGTACTCCCAAATCTAATTGCCTGTAATATGTATGTGCACACACACACACACACACACACACACACACACACACTGTATACTTTTCCCAGCTATTTTAGCTGGCACCAGAAGTTCCAGGCTAGAAAAAAAATGGATGACAGCAGCTTGTATATTTATGGGCAACAGGGGGAAATGATACCATTGCAATGTCAGGTCAAACCAAAGAGATGCCTATAAAGCAGTTGGAGTATGGGGGATCTGAAACCTTTTACTGGAGAACCAAAGTTACCACTAGACAACTATAAAGAAGGCCTTCAGAAAAGAAAATGGAAAAAAGCCATTCTGCAAGAGATAGGGACACAGAGGCAGAAGATGCCAGACAAAGCTTCCTCTTATCACCATCTTCTGTTACAGGACCATCTGTCGCAGAGCCCCAATGTAAATGCAGCCTGTCAGAGGAGGAGTTTCTCAAAGCCATAAAAGAAGCCAAGGACTTCCAAGGCAACCTCCAGCATCCAGCAATCTCCAGGTGTTTGCATTGAGAAAGAAAGCTCTGAAAGACAAGAAGGGTTGCCGCAGAATTCAGATCAGAAATTGCTGCTGTTTGCTTATTCATCCCATGTCTGGGATTGATCCAGTGAATACAATTCACTATTGTTGTTGCTTTCAGTCAACAAACGATACCTAATGGATTACAGGCAACTCCCCATTTACATGTGGGTAACGTTCCAAGGCGCATTTAAGTGAAATCATGTATATTTGAAACACCATTTTAAAAGCCTGCAAACACCCTGTTCCACCTCCACCCCTCCCAGCCCCATTCCATTCCACCCCTATTTGTGACATTTTTATGGCATTTTTTGGTCACTTCCAGATTTGGTGTAACATGGTCACACAAATATTGGACATGCCTTAAATGCTCACTGCCTGTACATTTTCTCCAATTTGCATTATGTTTTCTTTGCACTGAAGTGAATGGGGTAGAATAACATAATGGCAATGTAATGTGCAATTTAGGTAAGTTACATAAATTCACAACAGCAGACAGTGAGATGAACATAGGCATAAAAATGGGCCCTGTAATAAAGAAAGGGTGGAACAGAAAACGATGCCCTCTTACATCCTTAAATACAAGTATTTTGGTTCTTGCTTCTTAAATCAGGAAGTCTGATGATTCAGAGAACTACATTCATTTTGGAGGATCTCTGAGGTTCTAAAGATAATCTCTTTGATGTGTGCTGCAGTTCAGAAAGGGAAATATATAGTGGTACCTCTGATTACAAACTTAATTCGTTCTGGAGGTCCGTTCTTAACCTGAAACAGTTCTTAACCTGAAGTAGCACTTTAGCTAAAGGGGCCTCCTGCTGCCACCGCGCCGCCGCCGCACAATTTCTGTTGTCATCCCGAGGTAAAGTTCTTAACCTGAGGTACTACTTCCGGGTTAGCAGAGTCTGTAACCCGAAGTGTTTGTAACCTGAGGTGTTTGTAACCTGAGGTACCACTGTATAGTCACTGGGTTAATACTGTTAATACTGATTTATTAGACTAGATTATATAGTGGCATTTAAGCTTATTTCGTTATCATTCAGTGACTTCTCTTTAACAGGACGGAGGGAGCTGTCCCATTAGAGCAAATGAGACACTGCACTGCCAACCACAATCTACTCTTAAGCAGACACCACCTGCCTGCATTCTTACATGCTGCCCGGAAGATGATTATCACATTCCTCCTTCTTTTGCCCTCCAGTGGGGAGGATGATGGGGACAAAACTAGAAATAATTCTTTCTGCCTGTCATTGACTCTGGCTGTGCCTAGTGTCGGGCTCCTTGTGTTCCACTTTGCCAGTACCAGTAGGCACCAGCCCACCACCAAACAGGAAGTACCGTTTCACTTTTCAGTAGAAGGGGTGGACAAGGTGTTCTGCAAGGTTCAAAGACTTATTGAATATTGTATGCTACATTCATTTATTCTGCAACAACACCTATTCCAGTGTTTTAAAAACCCAAGAGGATGTTTGTGACTTGGGTTAAGAACTTAAGAATAGTTGCCAATAGGCCAATGACCCATCTAGACAAGCGTCCTCTTCTCCCAGTGGCCAACTAGATTCCTATGGGAAACCAGGGAGCAGAACATGAGCACAAGTGCTCTCTCCCTTCCTGTGGCTTCCAGCAATTGATATTCAGAAGCATTGCTGCCTTCAGCTGTGGAGAGCAGAGCAGAGCCATTGTGGCTACTAGCCATCAATAGTCCTTACCTCCATTAATTTTTCTAATCCTATTTTAAAGCCATCCAAGTTGGTGGCCATCACCGCCTCCTGGGGGATTGAGTTCCATAGTTTGGCCACAAATTGCATGAAGTACTTTTTAAAAATTTGTCCTAAATCTTCCAATATTCAGCTTCATTGGATACCCTGAGTTCTTGTGTTATGAGCGTGGGGGAAGGGGCTTTTCCCTATTCAAATTTCAAATATAATTGTTAAAATCGTACAAAACATAAGGCTGGCATCTTAGCTGTGTGGCATCTTATCAGTCATGTGCATGCATTTACATGCATCTGTATTGGAGACAAAGTTCACCCCCAGAATGAAATTCAGTGACAGAGCATCTGCTTTGCATGCTGATGGTCCCCAGTTCAATATCTGGCATCTCTAGGTAGGGCTAGTGAATGGCTCCTGCCTGAAGCCCCATGGAGCTGCTCCCACTCATTGTGGGCAATACTTTGCTAGAAGGCTCCTATGTTCCTATTTATTCCCATTCAAACTTTTAACTTTCAAAGACACTGAGAGAGAGCCCAGTCCTGAGGAAAGACAACTCTAACATCATGCGCTGCCTACATTTTAAGAGGGCCTCCCCAAACTGAAAACAGAGGGCACTACATCTGATCATAAAGGTAAAGGCACCCCTGACCATCAGGTCCAGTCGTGTCCGACTCTGGGGTTGCGGCGCTCATCTCGCTCTATAGGCCAAGGGAGCCGGCGTTTGTCCACAGACAGCTTCCAGGTCATGTGGCCAGCATGACAAAGCCGCTTCTGGCAAAGCAGAGCAGCACACTGAAACACCATTTACCTTCCCGCTGTAGCGGTTCCTATTTATCTACTTGCATTTCGACGTGCTTTCGAACTGCTAGGTTGGCAGGAGCTGGGACCAAGCAACGGGAGCTCACCCGTTGCAGGGATTCGAACCGCCGACCTTCTGATCAGCAAGCCCTAGACTCTGTGGTTTAACCCACAGCGCCACCTGGGTCGCCTGATCATACATCTCCTCTAATCTGGCCCATACATACGTTTCAGTGTGCATAGAAGGGAAATGTTATGTTTGACTTTTAAGTAAAATAATCAACTGCACAATGTTCACTTTTGCATCATCATCATAAAATGATGATTCTAGATTCAGGTAGGTAACCATGTTGGTCTGATGCAGTCAAAATAAATTTACAAAATTAAAAAATTGTTCAGTAGCACCTTAGAGACCAACTAAGTTTGTTCTTGGTATAAGCTTTCGTGTGCATGCACACTTCTTCAGATATGCTGAAACAGAAGTTACCAGACCCTTATATAGAGAGGGAGAGTGGGGTGGTGTTTTTCTCAGAAGGGTAGTAGGAGATGGGTGATTGACTCAATGGGTATGGTAAACCTGTTGATGACTGTTAACGGCTGCAATTAGTCCTACAGGAAAAAGCAAGGGATAGTATGCAGATGACCAAAAATAGTTTTAGTTATTTAGCTAAAATGATGATGATGAACTGGGCTGTCAGCTTTCAGACACTCCTTTATTCCATATGCATATGGGGCTGGCACACATGGATCATATGTGCTGGATGGGCAGGGAGGAGTTGTGCACACTCACACTGTGAGATCAGGAGAGATGTATCATCTGATAGGGTGACCTACGTTACAGGGGACAGTCTGTATTTGATAAGATCCTCTCTTGGAAGGGCTAGCTTCTCCAAGTCCAGATTAAAAATAAAGAAACTTCAGAAGGGAGAGTAGGGGCTCACCCCAACTTTCACTTATTCCATGCCTAGAAACCATGGGTCTGAGCAGTTTTCTGCTTGAGCAGTGCTTTCTAGGTACAAGTCTGAGCAGTTTCCCACTTGCCTCACTCCTTTCTCAGGGAAAATGCTCTTTGTAGCTCTGAAGCAGAGCAAACTTCAATCCAGAGAAAACTCAAATTGCTGTTTGCTCCAAATGAGTGCTAAAGAGCAGTTTCTCCCAAGCGAAAGTGGTGGGAACAGTGGAGTTGCCCACCAATGGTCTGCTTTGGGAGAGCAGAATGAGCAGATACACGGGGCTGTCTGCCATGGCGAAAGTCACTGTAGTTCTATTTAACGGTGGTTCTTGCATTGCAGGGGCTTGAACTAGATAATCCTTTGGGTCTTTTCCAACTCTACAAGTCTATGATTCAAATATTTTAAAAGAGAGCAATTATTTCTATTTTTTCTTCTATACAATAAATTAGCGTATGCAGATTTTATGCAAATCTCTGCTCCCCTTGCTCTCTTTTTATGGTGTTGGCCACCCTGTCATTTGATCCATCAGGGGACAATGATTTGCCAGGGAAAGTGAATAGAAAATAGGGAGCAACCCTGGTAAACAGGGACAGTTCCTTAGCAATATATGATATACAGAATTAATACAAACTTGATGTTGTTGGGGGCAGTGGGACAATATACAAAAGAACTTCCTTGGGTAAATAACCACTGGGCTCTTGATTCTTTTATAAAAAATAGACTTAACACATAAACCATGTGTGCACAGCTCAACAGACTTCAATCTTTTGACAAGAGTGGCTTTTTGATTGGTCAAAGGTCACATGCCAAAAATGTAGACTAAATATAGACAGCAGAGAAATTATTCTAGCATCTTGATGAAACAAGACCCTCCATAGTTTCTCCCATAAACACTCCTTACCAATATGGCTACCTATCACATTTTCTTCCCCGTTTTTAAATAATGTTTTATTAGAAAATACTCAGAACACAGTGAATTCCAAAACAGTAAGGAGCTGTTATTTTTAATGCACTGTAAGAAGTAAATGGCTGTGAGGGCCAAAAAGAAAAACCTTTAGTGCAGAAATAACATGGAAGTTGACCTAAAGAATGTTTATTTTCCTTGCTGGGCTGACAGCTTTGAAAATCAGCAAGTTTCTCTTTCAGGTCAATTAAACTTTTGTTCAGTGAAATTGCTCTGGAGCCAAGACTCCGGGAACATGAGGTATTGATTGTGAACCTCGCACAATGCTGTACAGGATCTTTGCAGCCTAACACAGGTAAGTGATATCAGACGGGCAATTTCCCACACAGGCGCTCTGCAAGTGTGAAGAGTTTTCCGGTGATGGAGGAGATTTACT